>NC_057923.1:51486592-52111592 GCF_018873765.1 Telopea speciosissima
GACAGTTTTCCTCAAATCTGTGGATGCATCCAAAGAGATAAAGGATGCAAAATACATTAATAGATTGTTGAAGGAAGTGGTTGAAAAAGATGTAGGAATAGAGAACGTTGTCCAGATTGTAACGGATAACGGAAGCAACTTCAAGAAGGCCAGTGAGAAGATGATGAATAACAATAAGTACCGGCTCTTCTGGACTCCTTGTGCGGCCTATTGCATTGATCTAATGCTGAAGGATATGGGGAAGTTAAAGTTGGTGAAGACTGTGGTGGAAAGCGCAAGACAAGTCACCAACTTTATATACAACCATTCATTTGCACTAAATCTATTGAGGGAAAAATGTGGGGATGACTTGGTGAGGCCGGACATCACTAGATTCGCCACAAACTGCATTGCCCTAAAAAGCTTTGAAAAAGACAAAGGAAGGCCGGACTGAGATCTATGTTTGCTTCTAAGGAGTGGTTTGGATGGAAGGGTTCCAATACCGCAAGTGGGAGGGAAGCACAGGCAACCATGTCCTCTGAGGAATTCTGGACAAAGCTAGGCAAAGTGGTGAAAGTTTTGGAGCCAGTAGTTAAAGTTCTACATATAGCAGACTCCGCTCTCAAGAGCCCCACCATGTCAATCCTATATGCTGCTATTGACTTAATGAAAGATAGTGTTTACAATGTGGCTCCTCGTAGTAACAAGCACTTCTTGGATATTATCAATGTTCGCTAGGAGAATTAACTTATGCATCCATTGCATAAGGCTGGTGAGTAATTTTTTTTATGTAACTAATTCATATCTTAATAATATTACTAATTACCTATGCATTTGACAATATCTCATTTCTATATGTCAATTTTCAGCATACTACTTAACCCTAAGTATCAATATAATAATAGGTTTGGGTTGGATACTCAACTTATTGATGCTGTGAAACAAGTAGTAAAAAAGTTGGAGCCAAATGATAGACTACAATCTATATACAACAATAAGGTGAGTCTTATAATTCATTTGGATTATAATTAGTAAGCAGTAATTACTAATTAGTAATGAGTCATTACTAATTTTCCACATGGGTATACATGAAGATTTTTAGGGATGCATTGGGGAGTTTTGGAACCGATGCTACAGTACAAGGCAGAGCACACAGTGATGCTGGTACTCAATTCAATATCTTATTCTTTTAAATTACATGTGTATTGAAAGTGAAAAATGGTGAAAATTTTGACATCTTTTTTTGTTGTACACTTGTAATGCAGCTGAATGATGGGTGTTGTATGAAGAATTGGCTAAGAATTTAAGCAGAATAGCAATCAAGGTCCTTGCCCAAACATGTTCCGCATCTAGCTGTGAGAGGAACTGGAGTACGTTTTCACTCATCCACTCCAAGAGGTGCAACAGATTGGGTTCCGAACGTCTATCTGACTTAGTGTATGTGCACTACAACTTGAGGTTGAAACTGCAACACATACGCATGGGACATGAGGGACAAAGGGACACTATTGACCTCGCCGACATCTTTCCGGTTGACTCAGATGATGAGGACCCTATTGTGGATTGGGTGAGGGATAGAGGTGAACCGGTGTTGGATCAGGAGGGAGGTAGGCTAGACCCCGTGATAGCTTCTGAGATGAGTGTTAATGTGGATGGCTATATGGCTGACGAGGGTCAAATACACGCACGGGAAGCATCGCCCATACCATTCTAGCCCACAGGTGGCAATGCTGATGAGGATGATGACTGATCCAGGTCCTCAGGTGGTACTGGTAGGAATCAGACTCAAACTTAGGCTGGAACTAATGGAAGTGAAGGTGATGGTAATGATGATGATGATGATGATGATGGTGGTGGTGGTGGTGAAGCATTTGATGGAATGCGAGAGCATTATGTGGTAAACGAGCAAACGGCGCTTGTAGAGCTAGTCCGATTCACCGAAGAAACACAATTTGATCATGCCACAGAAGATACGGACAATGGTGCACGTGAGGCCGCACCCGCACCTGCATCCGCATCCTCACGTACCCCCTTATCATACACCAGGAAGCGTAGGGGTCGGCAGACACAGGTTGTTAATTATATAGATATTGATGAGTTATCTAGCTCTGTTGGCGGATTAAGTATGGGTGATAGGGAGGGAGGATCAAGTGGGCATTGGCGTGTCCCATCTTTTGACGCACATACCACTCCATCGTCATCGGATTATAGTGCATCACAACCACAAGATGGATATGGATATGGATATGGGCAGTTCGTTGGGGACTATGACTCCTAGTCCCAGTACCAACCCCAGTTACGTACTGGATCATCTTTTGTGGACGACATCTTTTCATACCCTAACTACCCAACTCACCAGCCATACATGTTGCCAGCGCCGACATCACATCATACTGGATCAGTGGGTAGTCATGGTTCTTCTTCACAGTCACAGATTGGTCACCAATATCCTAGGATAGGTTACCTTCAGTATGTTGATGACTCCATTTACATAGCACTTGTGATGACTACATTTGTTTCTTCTCCGAAACTATACCATGGTCCACGTATGTCTTTCAGACAGAGAGCAATGGACGTCGACTCCGGCGGAGCATGAGTGGGGTCGATCCAAGAAGGCATAGCAATTATTATTAGGATTTGTTTAATGACAGTTGTGAGTCTTGTGAGTTGTGACTTGTGACTTGTGAGTTGTGAACTTGTGACTTTGTGTAATGACTATTGAGTATTAAACTAATGACTTTATGCACTTAAGAATTTTTGAGTTTAAAGTTTAAACTAAAGGCTACATTTGACTTCTTTTTTTTTATTCATTACTTTGTTTCAATTTGTTATTACGTCTTTGAATACTTATATAATGTGTATTTAACTATTCATACATTAGGGTCCGATCGTATACTATCAATCAAGAGTGCAAACCCAAAAACACCACTTTGAGTTCACTTTTTTATAATATGAAGGTTTAAATGTGTTTATTTAGCTTAAATAAGGGTGTACATGAAGTATCAGGCATTAATATGGCCAAAATCCCACCGAGATGGAGTGCCGAAGAATGACAGAAAAAATAGCATATTTCGGCGAAATTTCGGTATATTTCGAACATCTCGACCAGCCCGCAATGACGAGATATCGCCAGATTTTAAACTATGGTTAGTAGTACGCCAACACCAGTGCCATAGTTCAAAATATCAACCGAATGTCAAAATTTTGATGACATATTTCGGTTTTGACACTTGTCAAAAAGAAAGGGAATGTAAATTGAGGAATCTTCAATGTTTCTTTTTTTTTTCACCGAAATGGACCATAATTCGCTGCCATTTTGGAGGTATATTTCAGTGTAAATCGCAGTCAAAACCAAAATCTTGAACCTTAATTTAGTGTAGACCCATCCAGAAAGTATGACGTTTCAGTTTCCTCAAATATGAACATATTCTAGAAGTAATAATTGTGGTAAATGGGATCCTAATTTAGACTATGACACATACAAGAGTAACCCCACGATCCAAAATACAAAGCTAGAATACATTAACACTGGATAAATCAAGGCTTACCAGTTTGCAGCATTAGCAATTACATTGCAGCGTAAACCACCTCTAGTATAAAGACGAGTTATATCTCCAACAGATGTCATGAACCTTTTGGAGTCTACATTCTTGTGCACAGCTTTGGATCTAACCAATGATAAAATCTTTGATTCATGCAAGTCAACAAGAACTAGCCTGACATTTCCAACTTTACTCAAAAATTCCTCCACTTTCTCAACAATGATATCAGATGCCTTTCCTTGGTTGAATTGAAAATCTGATGTTGAAATAGACGGAAAAGCTAGAGTAGGAACACCATTAGAACCAACTGAAGATCCCTCTAGCAAGACTAGATCCTCTGTTTTCCACTCATCTACATTCCCTACTGATGATATAACCTTTTCAGGTTCCTTATAGGAGGGATCATTTTCCTTGGTTTCTTGTTCAGAAACAGAACCCAGTGAACAATTTTTATCAAGTGTAGCTGAGTCAGTGGCACCTACTTTCTTGAAAAATTTCATTATACCAAGTTGGATTTTAGCATCTCGGTTTTTCTGACCAAAATATCCAGATGGAAGGGTGTCTAAGGGACCAAGACCACAATATGTATTCACAGCACCTTGAACATCACTTTCATTCTGACAAAATGTAATTCTGGAGAACCCTTCACCCAAATTAGGCAATTCTTTCTTTTGCAGCATTCGGTTCACAACAACAGCAGCTTTTCCACCTTGCAAATTTCCTTCATGCCCAGTGCGTACTACCAACCGAGAAATACATAGCTTAGCAGGAAGATCAAGCACAACAGCATGCACATCCACTTGCAGTCCACCAAGTTTCACAAACTCCACCCTCTGTTCTTTTTCCAAACTGCATCTATCAATAAATACGCTTTTTCCATCCTTCAATGCCTCGGTTGCACTACTTAAGCATTGGGCTTTTGTTCCAGCTTTTCCATTTGCAATTGTGTCCTGAAACCAGAGGAAGAAATCCAAAAAACCAAAATTTTAGGTCTCACTAAAACTGCCAGGTTATTGGCCGTATCATGGCCATTATCAATCTTCTACAACTATGCACCATGTGACAATCACTCATCCTGTTACTATATATACATTTGCCTTTCTTTAAACAAAGATTGTTATTCATTAAAGGGAAAAGAAAATTATGATGAGACAAAATAGAATCTGCAATGAACAAAACATAAATCTCCAAGACAAAGTAACTGAGTTGCATTTGAGGAATCAAATTGGGTTTTCATTTCATCTTTATTTGAACTTCATTATTTCATAAAGGTAATATACGAACTTTTTTTATACAATTTTTAACTCATAGTATTGATTCACACAGATATAAAACCAACCTCCACGGATAAAGATTAACCAGACAGAAGCATTTAATCAAACATTTATCATGTATAAAGAAAAGAAGCCAAAATAGACAAGAAATAAGATAAAGAGAGTAGAAAGACCTGGCAGATTCGAACCCAGGGGCGGCGAGAGGCACTCATGACGTTCTCGCAGAAGGTGGACTTGCCACTACCAGGAGCACCTACCAATATCACCACGATATTCTTCCCGGTTTTTTCTTCTTCTTCTTCTTCAGAAACAAGAAAGTAAAAAAGACGAATCAAGAACTGAAATGATCATTGAGGACCCATCAAGAATCATTAGATACATTATAAACAGATTCCTCTTTACGTACCCTTCGAGGTGTTCTCGCAATCGACCTCCATCTTCACTCAGTTTTGGAAAGCTTGAATGCTGACAGTAGTATCCTCTGAGTAAGCTCTGAGAATACAGAAAATGAGGTTGCCTATCTGATGATGTTGATGCTGCAATACTATGCAAGCGCCACAACAGTAATGTTCGTCTTCTAGGATCGAAAGCAGAGCAAAGTGAAGAATCCAGACTCCCCGAGTCCCCGGTTATGGTTCCGGCAAGATTCAAGACTCATCACTCAAGTGCTGTAATCGAAATGTTTGGTTATGGACTAAAGCTGCCCGTCCAGGGACCAGCCCCTTTTACCTGGCCCGACCACTCTCTCTCTCTCTCTGTATCTGTCGTGCGACCTTTAATATACTTCTTACCCTGAAAAAACCAAGGTCTAACCTAGCCTCCTCCGTCCTTCGGGACCAAAAGGGTCCAAAACCATGGTTCGAGATCTCAGCAAGATCTCGGTTTTTTGAGAAATCGAGTCGAGTTACTATATGATTTTAAAAGTTACACTATCTCGGTTGAGTTCTCGGATCGACCCAGAACTCGACCCATCTACCTCTTTAAAACTTACCTAACTCGACAGAACTCGACATATCTCGGTCAAGTTCTATTCAAAGGCCATTTTCTTCCACATTTGAAGCTCCTTCTTCATTTTACCTGTGGATTTCAAATTTTATTTTGATCTTCGAGAGAGTTGAATCAGCTGCACATTTGAAGGATTCAGCTATACATCTTCTGTTGGAATTACCCCAATAACGCAGCGGATTCGGATCGGGATGGCAATCTTTTTCATTCGGATTCAAGAGAACAAAATAAAAATTCACAAGAGGGAATGATCTTAGTTACCTTAGAGCCGCAATCGAAGCTCCTCCTCCAGATAATAGTTCTTCTACATCCGAGCAGAAGATGTTTCACCCATGGAACAACTTACAAGCCCAATAAAATATATGTCATGTAAAAAGGAATAAACACTTTATAAATTAAACCGGGTTTGATGGACACATATCCAACATCTTCAAGTGGCATACTATGTGCAAAACTACAGCAACACTATGACATGGGAATTTTATGTGGATCGTGTTGGGACTGAATACATTAACATATCACATTTTATATAACATTTGTTTAAAGATTGATGTATTGTACACTTTAACATTTTTAATGCTTAATTAAGTTATGGGCTAATGTTCTCTGTGCCGCAGTGCAGCCTGCGCCCAAACACATGGGCCTTCCATTCAGGGGGGCAGGGTGGTCATTTCACCCACCCCTATGTGTCTGGGCGTAGCCTGGGCCCCCGATACAGAGAACATTTGGCCTTAAGTTATTTTAAGAACACTAATTGAATGTTTTGATTGCTTTCTATTACTAAATTATGTGTAGAGTAGGGTATTTTAGTACGTCGTCGCCTACCAACCTATGGTCCGAAGTGAAACTCATATTTGGACTTTGTTTTTGCAAAATATGATAGTGTCATTGTGTTTAAATGGCTAAAATAGACTGAATACCAAATTTCAGACCCAAACTAGGTCTAAAACCCACCAAATTGAGGCGAGTCGGAAAAAAAAATGCACCAACTCAGTGAGATCTCGACTCGGCTCGATTTTTCCAAGGGCCGAGTTGGTACCGAGTTCTGAGTTTTAGTACCTTGGCTAAAACAATAAAGTTTTGCTTCTATCAAACTCAGAAGTAAGGGTGTAGATCGGTCCGGAATTAGTGTGATCCAGTTCCGAGCCAAGTTCTGAAATTCGGTACTCATACCGAACCTACACAGTACCAGTAAGGTTCTAGTTCCTATTTGGTTCCAAACTTTGGTTCGTATATGGTTTGGATCTGGTTGTTGTACTTGGTTTATACTATATATATAGAATAGTATATTATAATATAATATAGTAGTATTATAAAATCAAATACTAATACTAGTAAAATATATATTAGTATTATAGTGTATTAATATACTATAATATATTAATATTATACTATATTAATGTATTATAATATTCTGGTACCCAAATTCGGTTCGGTATAAACTCTATCCCGTTGGGTCCTATGTTGGATCCGAAAAGTAACTAAGCCCCACCTTGGTTCTATTCCGTAGTTTCGAACTGTAACCAAATTATATTCGGTTAGGATTGGTTTCGTTTCCAATTTGACAACCTTACTCAGAAATGTCATACTGTTAAGAGTTTTTTATGGGGGAGGGGGGCCAATGAGAGAGCACATGGAGACATCAATAGGGTGGCATTTCTGACTTTCATGGGGGTGGAGCAATCATTTTGCCCCTACGTCTGGACGTGGACGCTACACTTTCCCACAAGAAACTTTTCTCCTATTACTTATTATACCATATGGTAAAAGCATAGTATTCTTTTTTTCTTCCTCAAATGAAAATAAGTGCCCCTTACAGAATCTAGGCAACAATGTTCTACGATTATTTCTTTTTTTTTTTTTTTTGGTTATAATACTACGATTAGTTCAACAACTTGGACATAGGGATGTAAATGGATCGGATTCGGCTTGGATAGTGCTATATCCGCATCCGCATCCGATTAGCTTTTGGATGGATTCGGATAGTGCTAAACGAATACAGACATGGATACAGATCGGATATTTTATCCGTTTACATGTAAATATAGCTTTTCGGATAGCTATAGCCTATCCGTTTAGCTTTCGAACGGATTCGGCTAGTGCTAAACAGATACGGATACGGAAATGGATTTCGGTTATTCATTTACATCCCTATTTAGAGAGAGTGGAGATAGCATACAAGATCAAAAGTAACCAATCAATAGTAAGAGATAGCCAAGCAAGCAGCAAGCAACAAGGCACTATCGGACAGTAATGACGAAAATGGCTAAAGTGCTAAACCAATAGCTGATTCCACAGCTTCCACCGTTGGAACCAATGAAGTAAAAGATACCAAGCATTAAGCACAAAAAGATGTTGCGCTACCTAGATCAGCCTATTCTAGGTCACCTCCTACCCTCTTCCTTTGCTCGGTGTCATACATTAATAAAAAATGGCTCGGTGATATGGGACTAGGTTTTCAGCTAAAGGTGTCAATTGGTTCACTTCCAGTTTTTGGTTCAGTTTCGGATACAATATGTACAAACTAAAATCGAATCAAAATGAATAATATTCATAACCAAATCTGTTTTTATTTTACTTGGTTCATTCAGTTTGTATACGGTTTTTGTAATTTGACTCATTCGCTTAAGTGGAATAACCTGCTGAAACAAATAAAGTAGGGAAGGAAATTACAATCTCATGAAAATACAGTGCCACAATGTCAATACTGATACCTTTTCAACCCTTTTTACACAACTCAACGAAGAACCTCATAGTAACACATGATTATAGGGTTTAGTATCGTTTAAGTTCGCTTTGGATTCGATAATACAAGCTACACTTCATTTTGTTTGGTTTAAACCGATGATTTTAAGTCTAAAATTGAAATCAAAATGAATCAAATGAAATTTCGCTTTCCAAAACCAAAACCAAATCGATTTTTTTGTACGATTCAGATCGGTTTTAAACGATTGATTTTGATTCTGGCTTTTTATTATGACTTGACACCCTTATTTTTGGCATGGTATAGGCGTCCGGGGTATGTTTACCCATTCTTCTCATTTTCCTTTAGGAGAGGTAAGATCGGGTTTATGAGGTGCCACGCAGATCAAGGTCAAGGATCCACAATTCATCTCCTTTTTAGAAGAGAGGTTGATTCCATAATGGTTTGGTTCATAAAGTTTGGCAATGTGTTATGTTACGGGCTTGGGAAGGTATCAGACACCCAGTCCATCCAGTAAAAACCGATGTTATGCCTCAAACTATCTGGCAATTACATTTATTAAAAGAATTAAATAAACAACTTACTAATTAATCCTGCTAAAAGACACCCTCCCATCCATATATTGAAAAAAGTAACAAGTATACCAGATGATTATAAAACGATGGGGAGAAAGAACCATGTCATCCATAAAATTAAAGGGAAAAAGAACCTTCTCCGGTAATGTGGCCTACGCCAGCACTCCCATGAGTCTATCTCTCTACTTCCCAAATGAAAACACACCTCCCCTTGTTTTGAGGAGAGAGAGACATATGGGAGTGTTGGCATAGGCCACACCCTCGGATAGAAAACTACTTCCCTAAATGATCGATAAATAAATAAATTTCCTTTGGGTAAATTATAGATCACCCCCTGGTTTGGACCCCAAAATGCCAAATTAGTCCCTGACGTTAGTTTTATGCTGTTAAGTGATGATGTCACCCAGTTAAATAAATTTAAATCCCTAAACTACCCTTGACCGATTTATGATTTTACCCTTGTAACTAAAAACCCCAAATTCATCATCTTCTTCACTTGACCGGCAACTCAATCTCAAGCAGAAGTGCGTCGAAGAGAAGGAAAAAAAAACAAAACCGAGAGGCAGTGAGGAAGAACAGACAATAAGCAAGGCTTTGCCTCAAACATTTCTTTTGGTCGTCTCTTCAAAATCTAAAACCATTTAAACTGGTAACATATCGTCTTTGATAAATCGTCCCCATTTATTTTTCTTCCATAAATTTCTTTAACCCTTCTTTGATTTCAAGTTTTCTCTGTCGTGCCTCAGATGTAATCTGAAGGTACATTTTCTTTGTTTTATTTTCTGGGTTTTATTGCAGAGATTACTTTGTAGATTTTAATCAAACAATCCATCCTAAGAACAAATATGGACAAGGGTTCCTGAGCCCTGACCTGTCGAAGCTAATGAAGTTGCAGAGTACAAAGATGAACAAAATGACCAAAAAGCAACTAAAAATCCTCTGTCGATTTACTTAGAAGATCCACAATGTTCAATTTCCCCTTGAAGAATCTTCTCCCAATCGGGAGGACCGTGCGAGATTCAACAACGCAATTGGGTTTTCTTCAAAACCCTCTATTTCTCAATTTCATCTCCTCAAAAAGCCCCATAGATCAAAACCCTCTATTTCTCAGATTCATCTCCTCAAAACCCTCTTAATCAACCAACAAAGCCACTGGAACAGCCGGATGAACACATTCGATACAGCAAACAGACCCTGATATTGGTTACTCAATTCATCCGGCGAACCTTCTAGCAGACGAGTAGGCCCGATAGGAAGAGCGTGTTCTTGATTGTGAAGACCATGGATAGCGTAGCCTAAGCTGACATTGATTTTAGGGTAAATTACAAATTGATCAAAATGGTAAAACTTACAACTCCAACATTGACGATAATCAGGCTAAATTTTGATGCTCAATCTTGTACGTTGACAACCCCTCCATTCAACCCGATATGCTTTAATCAATAAAATGCCCCATTTTCGTTGCACACTGTAAGAAGGGAAATAGTGATATCGTGACGATAATGTTGGAGTTTGAACAGAGATATTTTGGGGGATGAACAGAGCGAGCACCTCTATACTTGAGAAATAGAGACTTGCAAGCGATTGGGCTATACTATTGTGAGTGTCTGTGTTGGGTGTGTGGGTTGTGTTTAATGGTCCATAGCCATAGATCAGTTGCGCTCATAGTACAACGGCAGCATCTCCATCTCCGGCGGCTTCTTTGAGAGTGGGAGAGAGACAGAAGAGCTTATTGTGAAAGAGGAGAGAGATGAAAAGTGAAAATGAAAAAAAAAATAAAAATGAAAAGTCAAATTTGAGGTTAAATATGTCATTTCAATTTTAAGTTAGATTTTAGTTAACACCGTTACTATAGAGGGGTGTGTTTGAGTTTTTTCAAAAACTGGGGGGTGATCTATAATTTACCCATTTCCTTTTAACCAAAAATAATAATAATAATAATAAAGCCCCTTTTGTTTAAAGGGGAAAAAAAGGATGGAAAAGAAAAAATATGAAATAATAATGGGAAAAAGATCTCTACTTGGTGGTGTTTCCTACGCCCTCTCACAGGGCACCATGAAATGTTGCCTCTGCCCCCTGTGTAGATACTCAAGTTTGCTCCCCCATTGGCCTAGTCGTTCGTGTAGAGACCATGCGACCAAGTAGAGATATCTTGAACAATAATAATATAACCCATATCGTCATCTTTCCAATCCTACCGAACATTGCACCCCAAAAAAAATCCTATCGAACATCATAACGACGGTGGGATGGGATAATTCCCCTGTTATATCAAAGGGAAAAAGCATTTAAGACAAACATTTAATGAATGTTTTCTATTACTTTTTTTTTTTTTTTGATAAGATTTTTCTATTACTTTACCACCCATTTAAACAACTTTGGTTTTTAACATTTAATGCATTTTTTTCTGTTATTTTAACATTTAATACATATTTTCTGTTAAATTACCATCCCATGCAAATAAATAACTTTGGTTTTTAAAATTTAGCAAAAGATTTCATGTGCAGCTGTGCATGAGTGCAATCATACTTAAAAGTTAAAACCCTTGAATGGAGACAATAATCTCTTCAAAATACCAAAATCACCCTTCTCCTATTTATGAATCTTCGATGGCCCTTCCCTCCCGTGCTCGAATCCCATCCCCTTAGAATTTTCTGAACCCCTTTATTCCCACCCCACGTTTTTCCATCAAACAAATAGGGCCCAAGGCTTTGTTTGGTTGCAAGGGGAAATAAAGGGATGGGAAGTGAAATTTTTAAATTTAGAAGGGAAACTTTTATAATCATTACCCCATGTGACTATATCACTAACTCCAAATCATTCCATATTTGGTAATTAAATTTTACTTTACTTCGCATCCAATTCCCTTTGGTTTAAAAAGTAAAATAAAAATTACATGTAAAATGTACCATTACTAAATATGGTATGAAATTTAAGTAGTTTATACAATCACATGGGGTAATCATTATAAAAGTTTCTTTTTAAAGTTTAAAATTTTTCACTTCCCTTCCCTTTAATTCCCCTTGCAA
Source organism: Telopea speciosissima (assembly GCF_018873765.1). Lineage (NCBI taxonomy): Eukaryota > Viridiplantae > Streptophyta > Magnoliopsida > Proteales > Proteaceae > Telopea > Telopea speciosissima. Next base: position 51,498,701 of record NC_057923.1, read on the forward strand.
CCAAACGTAGCCCAAGGGAAAAGACTATGGGCTACACTGCTACAGAGCCAAGATAGCACGAACAACAAAGATACAGATGCATTGCAACAGCAAAAACGGACAGCTCATACCAATTCAGGAGGAATCCACACCAGTGAACCTTTTCTCCCACCCCAAGGTTTCCCAGAATTTTCAGCTACAACAGGAAACAGCAAGGGTGTACAAAAGCCACCCCCAAGGAAAATTATCTTCTACAATTCTCTGCCCGTTCCATATCCTGCAATTCCTCTAATAGGGGGGGTGAACCCCACCCCGGGCAATGTGTTCAGGCAAGGGGTAGGGGATAAAGATTCTGCCTCCAAGGCCCAGTTCTGCTAATGCACTTTCAACCCACAACCATCTTTGAATCGGCAGGCACACCAGAGTTTATTAGGTTCTACCACTCACTAGGAAGTACTCAAGAATGAACCATAGAACCAACCTTCATGGATCTCCAGTAACAGGAAACGCCCAGAAGATGACAAGGGAAATTGACCATTGTTCTACATCTCTTAGGTCGAGTGTTGTAGCCAGCTAATAGCTACCTCTTCATCCATGCATCACAGATGTGGAAGTTTTGTCAAATGGCTGGATGAGAAACTATTCTCTACTTGGTAGATGAGAGGGTGCTAAAGCATTTTCCAGAGTGGTCAGAAGCAGATGCAATGTAGAAAGCTGCATTTAGTTACAACGATCTAAAGAACCTCAAATCGGAGATCCAATTATTCCAGGGCAACCATAAGCAAAGCAGAAACTTGGTTCTTAGAAGGATACAAGCGTTGCAAGACAGGTAAGTATTATCATGAAAACCTCAAACCCTTACTCCAAATAATTAAAGCATATTAAATTGTTAAAACAAACACCACAAAACACAAAAAGAAAACAAAACAGAGAAAAGATGACACACATATTTAATAAGGTTTACACACCAATATGATGTGCTACGTCTACGGGCAAAGTTGAAGATGATTCACTATGTAATGGAAGAAAGGTTACAACGAAGATTTCTCAAGAACACTAAAACAGCAGCAGAACTCTCACCCAGAAACCCTAACTCGAAAATGCCCAAATCTCACTTGTTTCACATGCTTACACAACAAGACATGAAAACATATAAATACTCCTCCAAACAGATAGATCTAGTGAGTCAAGTCCCTCTGCTACCATTACAGACCAAGGGGGAAAAAATCTCCTTCAGGTCGCCACCAAAAATGTCGGAGTGGATCAGCGGATCAATCTTCGAAACGGGTACAAGAATTCTTCGAAACGGGTACAAGAATTCGAGACATACATAACATATATTAAAATCTTTCTAATCCCCACCCAGGTTGGAATGAAGTGTTCACAATGCGCAGAGAATGAAGGGCAGTGCCAGTGCATGCAAAAAAATATAGGAAGTTCCACATCCCTTGGGAGTGGATGTTGGACACTCGCATAATTGGTCATGTAGTTACCATAGACCTGGCTATAACCAAGAGGAGCAATAGCAATTAAGGATAAGATACAGTGTGAAAGTAAAGGCAGGAGGACGAGGGCAAGCTATCCTCACAAAGTTTGATATGTATCAGGCTCACATTCAGGATGGTTGAAGTTTGAGACTAACCATCCAATAGGAGTCATTTCAATTTTATGCAACAAAGACTAAGCAAACTAGCCGAAATCAACAAGCCAGATTCACTACTGGCAAAGCTGGTGCTTTGTTGAACCTCAGGCCTGGGATCAAACACCACCTTCATCCCTAGCTTACCTAATAAGGAAAACGTAGAAGTAGAGAAGCTGAAAAGGAAAAGCTGGTGCTTTATTGAACCTCAAGCCTGGGATCAAACCGCACCTTCATCCCTAGCTTACCTAATAAGGAAAACATAGAAGTAGAGAAGCTGAAAGGGAAAAACATCTACAACCCACAAGGATGAAAGGGGAAAAATCTACACCCCAGATGGTTGAGATCAACATAAAAACATTCGAGTACATTCTCTCAAGCTCATACTTCATCCAACTGAATCACTTTCTAACATCTTCTCGACACAACGCATTTATGATTGGTTTCTTAGCCACAATGCATTCTCAATGGCCAATATATGTAAAACACAGTATAACACAGAATATTACAGAACTTACGCCTCCTAAACTGGTCAAAATACCATAAACTAGCACCTCATCTCCACCAGTACTGTGTATACTCTGTAGTGAGCACGAGGAAAACTATTTTCTCTTCTTCTATTAATGAATTGCAACAGTGACTCTTGAAAGGCCAGTGATTGGATACCTGCGGGTGAGTTAGCTTACTTACCTGATCATATGAAAGAGATCAAATGTATTTTGGATTCCATATCTTTTATTGTTGTTTAAACATGGACTGTTAATTAATTTCTTTCCCTTTTCCTCATCCATCGAATAGAAGGGAAAAGCAAAAGGTTATCTCTGTTGGTTCTTGAAGATGAATACCCAGAGAGAATATTTTCACAATTGTTTCTTTTGGTTAGGGAAAGTAATGAAAGATTTTCTCATTTGTGTTCTGTAAATGAATGTCAGAAGAGCTAGTATCTTATTCATGTTGGAATTTTCGGAGAGGATGAAGTCAACCATAAGGAGGAGGTGACTAAATTCGTCAATTTCCCTTGTTTAACTCATCTGCATATCCAGCTCCAATTTTGGAAGAGTTTTCAGATAATCTGGAGTCCATTGAATATGACCTCAAATTTTCCAGATCTTCAACTATCTGTGACCTTGGATATTTAGAACCAGCCTTTCTTGTATGGGGATGGTAACCTTATGATCGTAAGAGATAGGAAAACGGTTCATATCTCATTAAACGAAAGATCATGTCTTTCTCTGTTTCTCGCTTGGTTTGCTGCCGCTGTTCCTCTTTTTCTCTACTTTGTGTTAATGCACATTTCAGTGTATTTTCTTACTTTCTCTGGAAAACCAGGTGTTGGGTTTCTCCACATGAGTTCTTCAGTACTTCAATAAAGCTATCGGCAGATTATACAACCAGCATTGTGGTTGCGTTTTATGTGTTGTTTGAGACGATCATACCCAGATCACTTTTTGTTGGAAGTAAGCATCCAAAACATACACATTAATATATATTTAATTAAGGCGGTCAAATTATATATCTTAATATAGACAAACCGAGGTTGATGACGACAATCTCAAACACCATATAACGCTTCATAAGTCAGAAAAACATGAAGAAACTAGAAGAATTGGTGGGGCTGAGTCATGACAAAAATCACTCTCCTTAAGACTGTAGATACCCCCTATGGTGCAACCAGGTCCTTGTGAATCAGTCTCCAAAATAAAACAACACTCCAAACGAAGCTATCTAGTAATGATGCACTTCAACTACTAGGCTACTAAATGTATGGAGAGTTGCACTCAATTGAATATAAACAACCAAAAAAGGAAAAACAAACAGAAGTTATCTTAAACTTATTAGAGAAATGGGCAAGACTCTTCTCTTTATATAAGAGAAGAAGAGGCAACCCCACTCCCCCCCCCCCCCCCAAGGGATGTCTCCAATGGATATGCCCATAAAACATGTCTTTTCCTATAAGACTTGTTTGATGACCATTCAAACAAGTCTTCCAATAGGTACACCTATTGGTCATTTAGGTGTCTATTAGGAAACGACAAACCCTCTAATAAACCTTTTATAAAAAATAATGATATTTTGAATCAAATGTATTAAAATCATTTAAAATTCCAACACTTTTTCCCTTTTTTTTTTTAGGTCTAATATTACTAATGTGTTGCTTTAGATGTCAATTGGATATATGTTTGAGACAAATCATGAGGAATTGGATTTCAAGTTCTTTGGGAATATTCAAGGCAACATATGGAGAATTCAGATGAATGTTTAAAGAACAAAAGCACAAGCATTGAAAGGGAAGAGTTTCAAAGGAGTGTCGCACGGTATAGGAGAAGGCGGAAGGGTTGGGGGCGATGCCAAAGAGAGGCTGCAGGAGTGGGTGCAGCCGGAGGGTGCCGTGGAACGCGAGGAGAGCAGGGGTAATTTAAGGATTAGGAATTAACAAGGAAAAAAGAGAGGTGAAAGGTTGTTTTTTTGGGGGAAACAAAAAAGAAACTTCGAGTACAGTAGTTTGAGTAATATAAGGTAGGAATATAATTCAAGAAAGATGAAGCAAGACAAAGGTAATTGAGTGGGGAATAAGGAATAATTCATCCTGGTTATGGATAGATCCCTAGGTTTGGGTTCATAAACAGTGAAAATTGCTTTCGCTACGGCTACGATGGGTTCCTTTAACCAAGCCACTGGCTATGAGTCACCGGCTCATTCTTCAACAGGCATGCAGTCAAAGCCCTGGTCTCCTCCCACTGCCATAGAACAATTTTGACCGAGACGTCTCAGTATCGCAGCTAACCAAGATAAATCCTTGGGGGGGTTTAAAAAATATCAAATTTCGACTGGTTTGGACCAAATTCGGTAATTTTGAAAGTTTCGACCAGAACACCTATATAAATTCACTTATCCCCATCAAAACTTAAAGAAACCTAGCTCGAACTCAGCACATGCACTTATTTATGCCAAATTTCATTTACTTAAGATATTATTCATAAACAAGCAAATACCCCAGATTTAAATCCAATAAAATAGTTAAAAAGCCAAATTCTAAAAGGATAAAAAATAACACCCCATTTTAAGAACAAAAATTAGATTTTCTACTGGGGTTTTTCTCACATAAAAAATTCCATAAATCTTAATTTGATAAAACATTGCTAAAAACCAAAAGAGCTGTAAAATATTCATTTGTTTTCATGATTAAAAATTTATTTGCAGTTAGAGTTATTTTAAACAGCATTTGCGCACACCAAGTTAAGTTTAACCGAAACATAACTCCTTAAATATGAATCAGATTTAAGCAATCTTATTCAATACCATGTCCAAGAACAATATACACCATCAAACTTGGGTCAAAACCACAAGTATTATTTTGAGTGTTCTCTATGTGAAATTAATGCATGGATCGGGTTCAAAATGTCAAAAATAGACATCTCAACAAGAATCAGAGCAAAAAAAAGCAACTTCTAGCCCTCGAAACCAAGTTTCGAATTAGCCTGGAGAAAGTACTAGGTTTTGACCGAGATATGGTAAAAATGAGACAATCTCTTGGTTTCTAGTTGGTCAAAACCAGTGTCAGCATCAAGTTTTTTATCCTTGCCCGCTACTTGGGAGCTTACGATTTCATGTCAACTATAACAAGACTACTCTCCTACTTGGCAAAGGTGAATACATAAACTTAAAGCTCAAATAGAAGGCTAGACCAAAGATTAGTTCTCCACTAATATGAATTATGATTGGTCACTTGGGCCCTACATGATAACACTTTTGTTTCTGTGTTTTTCTGCTCCTAAGAACAAAAAAAGAATAGAAATACGTTTGTTACTGTAGCAAGGCAGAGCCCTAAAATACCAGAACCGAGAGAGATGTGAAGAGAGGAGATGGAGAAGAGAAACAGGAGAGAAAGCTTAGGGCCTGCTTGATAACCTTCCCAGAAACTGTTTTTGGTGTTTTCCCGTTCTGAGAAACGAAAAAACACCCTAAAAACCTCTTGATAAACCTGTTATGTTTTTTGTGATTTTTGAATCATAAATTGAAATTTTTGGGCCATGTAAAACAATTGACGGAACATGTATTTGTTGTTTTTACGTTTCTTTCCAACTTGTGCTCGATATTTTCTTTCAAAAGCCCATTTGACCCAACTCACCCTCTCTTCCTCCAACCTCCATCGCTCTCATGAACAAAGCTCCAACGAACTCACTCGAACCTGGTGTCTGCAAGTCCCAAGCTCACACTCTCCTTCGTGATACTCGCCCAAGGAAAAGCTCCTCCATCGCTGTAGATGCTCGAACCTGCTTCTCCGAACGAAGCTCCGCCATCGCTTCTCCAAGGAACACATTCAAATCTAGGTATGCTATATCGTCCTCTCTTCCTCCCTCATTCTTTCTATATCCGTTACATCCATCTCTTCCATCTCTGTTTCGAACCCCAAACCCTAAAATCCTCAATTTTTTTATGATTATTTTTCGTTTTATGTTGAACCCTAGACTGAGGAAAACTTTAAATTAATGGTTTTGGACTATTTTCCCCTTCGTTTTTTATGAATTTATGTTGTGAATCTGCTTTTATGATGTGTGTGTGTGTGAAGCTTGAACATTTGATTCCTTTATCGAAGCTTGTGCTGCTTCTGTTTTATATCTAAATAGGATCTCTTTGATGTGTTTTATATCTAAATTGAAATTTACAGATTTAATGCCCAAGCTTATCTCTATTGTTGCTAAAGATGATTTTGTCTATCATTTGATCGAAGCTTGTGCTGCTTCCCTGTATTGTTCATATTCTATGGGGTTTCACACGAAATTATCCTTTAGGAAAGAAGGAAAAAATGGTTCATGTAACAAAGACCAGGAAGCAAATAGGTAAAACTAGTCAAACTATTTCTGCGTTTGCAAGAAGTCTAGATTTGATTCTGCACTTGTAGCATCTGGTAAAACTATGCAAATGGGTCCAAGTCTAGCCAAAGTCTTCTTGGCTTGGTTAAGTGAATGTATAAATTAGATAGAGAGAGGACAAGAGAAATGCACAGTTTCCAACCTCAGTTCCCATGTTCTCTCACCCACCCTCTTCTTCTGCCCACATAACTGGAATTCACATTCCCTTACACCCTGAAGATTATAAAAAAAAAAAATTGTTCCTATAGATAACCCATTATAATTTATAGCAATGCCATAGGGAGTTCTGGAGCTTCGTTAGTTTCTTTATACTCAAATGCAATGCTCTAAGATCCCACTCTGTATATTTTATTTCATCAAGTTGTTCATTGGACAATTAGATTTTGGGAATGCAGAATGTTGCGTGTGAAAACCTCCGTCGTCCGGTTCGCCCACGGATGAGCCTGCAAAAAATCGAGTGAGTACAAGAGAGCCGGTGTGGCACCGGCCTAAGAATCTCCGACGCTTAAGTCAGGTCTCCAGTGCAACAGCGTAACAGCTTAGTAAAAGTGAGATGAGCAATAGAGCTTCATACCTGAGTATTTATAGAGCGAGGATGAGGTGAGGCGGTTGGGAGAGTCCTAGTATGGTAGGAATCCTTCTTTTGGAAGGTTCTATTGCGCAGAGCGGTGTGGAGAGTCATTTTCGGGGTCGGACTCTTGTTAAGGTAAGAGTCCATACTTGGCGTGATTCCGTATCGCATTGGGATTGTGGTTCGATCCTTATCCCGTGATTCTCGGGATGTGCTGACATGGCTCCGCGATTCTCGATGGGCCGTTATGAGGACTTTGGTGGAGGGCTCGGCCTAGGAGGTCGGCCAGTGAGGTTGGCATGGGAGGTCAACCTCGGTAGTCACCTCAGCTTAGGCTGCCCTGTGTATGCTTGGCCGGAGTTTTAAGGTTGACTTGGGTGATGTGTCACGGGCTCGGCCGAGTGCTCGGCCCAGCTATGGGACCTGACGGAGATCGGGTCGGCCTGATTTTTTATTCAGCTCGATTTGGTTCTTGGGGTGACCACGGCTCTGCCACGTGGCAGCTTCTGACTGGTGAGGTGATTTTATGCTTTACCACAGGCCCCCCACTCATCAGGGGTCGGCTCGGCACTAATGAGTGAAGTTTCTTGGTCCGTTCGTCTGAAACCTCCTTGCGGTCGAACCGAGCTCCCTTTGTCGGTGATTTGATATTGTACGGTCTGACAGTTGGGGCGTTAGTGCCACATCAGCAAGAGTCATTATGGCAGGCTCAGGAATTCGAATCGTCCTTTGATCTGGACCGTTGACTCTCGCTGGACTCTCCTCGGTCGTTGGATCAGTTCAGTCCAAGAGTTATAAATAGGCGACTCCTCCCTGTTCATTCTTCACTGCTTCAAGTTATTGACCGCTCGGCTAGCTCGAATTTCTCAGCTCTCCAGTGCTTGGCGCTTTCTGGTTCATACTCAGCTCGTCTTCAGCTCTTCTTCAACCAGTAAGCCTTCTCCGCCCAGTATGTCAGTTGGTTATAGTCATGTGGGCAAGGTGTTCATCGAGGCGGCAAAGGGCGCGAGTCAGAGCCGAGAGCTCCCAGCTCGTTCTCCCACGATAGACCTGTTGGGCTCAACCTCGGACGAGCCCGCCATAGAGGAGCTGACGTCGTCGAGCTTCCCCTACCCATGGAGTCCGGCCTTGAGGCCCAGTCGATTCCTGAAGACCGAGCTGAGGGCTCGGGATCGTCTTCGACAGATGATGAGGAGTCAAACAAGGGAGGTTCTTCTCGAGGTGGGGTCGGTTCAGTCAGCTAGTCTATTGAAGCTCTTGAGCCTGAAGAGGGGAGTGTTGGCACCGTCCAGAGTACAATTACTGACACCGACCTCCACCGCCTCAGGGCGACCTATGCCATCTCCGAGGACATCAAACTCCGTGCTCCTTGTCTTGGGGGAGATGGCCTGCTTCATCCGGCCCGGCGAGGTGGCCATGTACGAGATCCCATTCAAATACGCCTTTAGGCTTCCCGTGCTCGGCCTGGTGGATCAGATCTTGGACCACTTCCACCTCTCCCCAAGTCAATTGGTGCCGAACTCATGGCTGGTCTTGTACGGCTTCCACATCCTCTTTTGAGAAATGGGCCGAGCTGCTAGCGTGGCCCTCTTCTCTCGGCTCTACTTTCTGAAGAGGTCATCAGAGAAGGGGTGGTACTATTTCACCCGCCGAACTGGGAAGAGTGCGGCCCTGAGCGGCCACACGTTTCTAGTCGGGACGACCATAAGTTTTTGATCGGGACGCCGAACTTTAACAAACACTGGAAGCCTGGGTTTTTCTTCGCTTCCATCCCAAACTGCCCTTTCCGAACCGAGTGGAAGGACATCCATCTGAACTACGTCAATAGGACTCTGCCTCTGAATAAGAACGAGCTGACATCGCTCGATCTGATTCGTCAGCACCCGCCTTTTGATGTCCTCCAGCTTCAGGAAGAAGGGTTTCTCCAAAGGTGGAACCTAACTTCGGGTAGGGTATTTGAGCTGAGCCGGTTTCTATCCCCTGAGCTGGCCCATTTACTTGGTCTTTTTCTTTTTGGTATGCTTTTAACGTTCTGTCTTTCTTGCAGTGGTCGGCCACATTCCCCCCAATGGATTAAGCTCGGCTCAGGGCCGAGACCATTGTGGACAGAAGGAGGAAGAACGTTGAGAAAAAATCTCGGGGTGAGTCTTCTGTTTGAGTTAAAATAAAACCACAAGTGTACGGATCAATCGTAGCTACGGGTCGAACACGAGGAAATATACGCCACTCTATTTAACTAACTTAAAAGTAATGCAAAGTGAACCAAATTAAAGTGTTAAATTAAACTAATTAAACTAACGAAAATCAATGCATCCTAACTCATAAGCATCTAACAAAATAAAGGGATTAAATCGGCGTCCTAACACATGAGCATCTAACCTATCAAACTAAAGCGAATTGAAAGGAATAAAAATGCAGCCACACATACTAACCACATAAAAAGAAATAAGGGAATAAAAATGCATCCATAAACCACAATCATATAAAATTAAAATAAAAGAAATAGAGGGGGAAGAGGAAGAAGATAGGGAGAGATAGAGGAAATGGAGAATGAGATTGACAGTTTAGATAGTAAAACCTGGATGTGCTTGCATGAATGTAATTGAAAAACTTGAATACTTGCATAAATTTACCATGGCCTCCTCTTCTAAATCTTCAAGTCTTGTCATCAACTTAAGAACTTAGGCTAGAAGGCTTAAAACCTAAACTAGAATTAAGAAATTACAACCCAATTGAAGACTTAAATTGAAATCAAAGCATAAACTAAACCTATTATAACCATTAACTAAAAATCATAAAAGCAAATTAGAACTTAGAAAAGCCAAAAATCACAAATTAGAAGGAGAAGAAGAGAAGAAATTTCACTAAGTGAATGAACTAAAAACTACACTAAAAACTGAACTAAAAACTAACTTCTTACAACCCAAAGGGCAAGGGGTATTTATAGGGGGAAGAGAAAAGAAGAGAGAAGAGGGAAGTGTAGGAGAAATATTCCCTAAGAAAAGAGAATATTCTCTTCTCCTTCCTCTTTTACAATGTCTTGAATCCTAAGAAAAAAGGAAAAAAATAGAAAGAAGAAGAAGAGAAAATTGTTTACATAGAACTTCTATTTCTAGAAAAGTAAACTTCCAATTCTAACAAATGCTTCCTTTAATTTATAGATATCTTCTCCAAGCAATAAAATCAAAGATGCTTTGACTTTTCAACTTTCCATGGGTGAGAGAATATCTTTCAAAATAAATCTATCCCAAGTAGAATTCCAGAAGTGCTCTTGAGAAGTTGGAGGAGAGAGAGAGAATAAGGGTGATGACTAGGATTCCTTCAAGAATAAATAAAATACCCATTCTATCTTTCAGAAAACGTGGAGCATGGGGTGCTTATATAGGCCTCACCATTGTGTTCCTTGCGAAAAATCACCCAAAATAGACCCAAATTTCGTCCAATTTGGAGTTCGGGAGCCCAAGATATCTCAAGTTGAAGTTGGACTGTCCAGAGCCCTCCAAATGGAATCTTTTGGGTACAGGAAATATAACTTCTGGTTATTGCGCTAAGGCCCCTAGAATCCGAACTTTCGCTTCACTTTGTCTCCGGTCGACTGTCAATATATGCAAATAAACCCCTACAGACCATTTTCGTGCTACGTTACGGAAACGGCCGTAACTTATTCGTTTCAACTCGGAATCATGTGCCGTTTGAACCGTTGCAAAGCTGACTTGATGGGCTACGCATCCAAGCCATTAAAACCTCTAAACTACTTAAAAACATTTCCTTAGCATCATCTCCTCCATTTTCACAAGAAAGCAGCGAGTAACTTTGTCCAATGTGGTAAAATGTATGCTTTATGCCCTAAGATTTCACACATAAATGTGCTCATCAGATTCCCCCACACTTGAACGTTACTTGTCCTCAAGTAAAGCAAAAACAAAAACTAACCTAGAATGCAGAAAATCCTAACTCACTTTCGTAGGAATCACGGTTGCACTTAGCATGTGCAACAAACCTTTAAACCCCTAGGTTACCCCTAGTGGACGAGTTGTGTCTCGTGGGTGTTTGCAGTGAATATACTCCCAAAATTCAATTGTAAATGAATGTTGTAAATTTTAATCATGGCATAAGTAGGACAGTGCACATAATCCCAAAAAATGTTCAACTAAAGATCAAGGAGCCAAAGGTTCCCCCACACTTGAATTTTATCACCCCATATCAATTCAAGTAACAAGCATGCATCAAGATCAAGGGATCTCCTCATATTTTCTGAACACTACTCACCTTCAAGTAAACCCTCCCATAGCATCGATGGAACCAAAGACTTAGGCATTGAGTATTGTTGACCATACTTTTTTTTTTTTTTTTTCAGGCATTAAGACAAAAGTTTTTTTTTTTTTTCTCAACCACAAACTCTATTTCTACTCCACTGTTGTTCTCTGAATGACATGGTGGAGCATACACCAGACACCCAAATACATGGTAGCTTCGCTTTTTGCATATATCCCAGAGACTTTGAGAGATTGATGCAAGAGTTTCTTGAGTTTCCTTCCAAGGAATTTCGATCAAGTCACCCTGCTTCATGAGGCACAGTGCCCTGTCTAGTCCCAAGGAATTCCACTTTCTTTTCTGTTCCTTGTTTTTTTTTTTTTTTTTCCATTTACTTCCACTTTCATGCCTTGCCTTGACACAAACAACTTGGTCTCAACTACTAGCCAAAAGATCAAAGGGTCCATAAAACACATAGAGGAATCTAGCCATCAAATGAAATAACGCTCATATTTTCAAACTCAATCCCTATCACAGGATACAAACCAACTACCGTCATTGAAAAGGGATTTTTTATTATTTCGCATGCTAGGACACCTAATTCCCTCTCTCTCTCTCTCTCGTTTTGCAATCAAAGAGACATATGCACAAAATCAAACTATTGCTACAATCAAAATTCACCAATTAAGCCCAACATCCCCCCCACACTTAATTCATGCAGTGTCCTCAATGCATGCATAAAAGAAAGAATAAGGACAAGGGAGGAGATGAAGGGGCTTACCAGATATAATCAACAAAGAGGATCATGAAGAGTGATGAGCTCTACAAAAAGTACTAGGAGCAGCAACAGAAATCTCAATCCATGGCCAGTAAATGGAGAAATAGCTTCAGACCCAGAAAACACTCTACCATGAATTTTAGTAAAACGAGAAATAATATAAAAGTTAAGCACAACTGAGAAATATCCAATAGAAAAAACTGTCCTCATGGGACAGTGGAAAATGAAGGCACTAAAACTCAGGCCATAAATCCTTCCCTTCTCTCCCATTTGCAATGTAGAACACCTATCATTCTTTGAAAAACCAATAAAAAATAGATCACAATAAGCATAAAAAGGATTATGAATAACCTCATCTAAATAATCATAAAAAATTGGAGGTTTACTCAAATCAATCCTAGCAATACAACTATCCGCTCTTTGCATAACTTGGTTTGCCAAATAAGGATCATGAAAATATGCTTGAAAGGCATTATGCCTAACATTGTCCTCCTCAATAAAATCGTCAAACCTAGGAGGTTTGGACAAATCAACATGTGAGACAATGGAATCCTCAAAATGACAATTATCTAAGTTTTCCAAAGAGAGAGGGGGAGATCGAATTTTCTGGCTTATGAAAATCTGATTCTAAATCAATAAATTCACTACGCTCACTAAAATCAGAAATTTCAGGCAAAATGTGGACTTCCCCAGGTAGCTCATCAAATCTCGCTTCACTAATATCTTTAGGAGACTCAATCTCAACAAATAAATTGTCATGAAAAGCATCTTGTTGGGAGTGACTCTCATTAACCTCAAATTGGGGTGGTGGACTTTCAATATCATTAAATTAGGGATGGAGTGGTTCATTCTGAATAGGAATCTGGTAACATAGACTAGGTTCAGGTTGACTAGGTAATGTACCCATTTCCTCCTCCTGCACCATGGTGGTCAGTTGAGAGAGTTGCTTCTCCATGGTATTTTGGCTTGTTGTGAGAAGATCTATGTATTTCTCAAGTTCATTCAGTCTGGCCTCCTCACCCATGTTCTGAAATTCAGGGGGTTGGTGGTATGGTTCAAGGAGAGGTGGCCCATTGAGATTCAATGGAGGGTTGGGCATTGGAGGACCAAATTGACCATGATATTGGAAATTAGGTGGTCCAGCTTGGTTATTCCATTGATCCCACAAGAAATCGAGATGATCACTCCACCCCTGATTGTAAGTGCCAAAAGAATTGTATCGAAATTGATCACTCACATTCTCATCACCATAGCTACCCCCCATAAAGATTAGGACATCCTTCCATAACATGGATTGTCTGGGGATGTGACCAATCAAAATTTTTCGAAAGCCCATAGTTGGGTTGGGGAGCAAAATTGTATTGGGGTGGTGCAAATTGTTCTCTATCTCACTACTTTTGGTTTCCCTAACCTGTTTAAACATTTCCTCCAAAATCATGGTTGCCTTAGCATAGGTCAATCTTTCCCCCAAAGTCTTATTTGGAAGTGTATCTCCCATAATTCTAAACTAACCACCTATCCCAAATTGAGGTCTCCCTAAAAAAAAAAAAAATTAAAGAAAAATAAAAGACTAGAAAAAAAAATACTAAAAACAAGAGGGAGCCCAAGGTAGATAGTGCATCCGTCCCTCAAAAATCGAAACAGTGGTTCCAAAGTTGTAAGGTTGACAGCAAGGGAACCCGTATAGTCTTCACGAGCCACCTACGGGCGGCTCCTAGTGGATTCTGATGTAGAGTGGAGGACTACTATACGTTTCTGTTTCCAATAGCACTCACTATGTCACTTTCCTGTTATCAAAGTTGGTCACCTCCAAAGATAAGTCACATGTCAATCCAAACCACCCAACGAATCAAGGGGCACCAAGATTGGCTGGGTTTGGGCATATGAAGGACTTTAGATTGGGCTCACAGTCTTTGAAACAGAAGAGAAACAAGAAGAGGTTTTCAAAAACTGATTTTTTTTTTTTTTTTTTAGAAAGAGAGGAAGAGAAAGAGGGTAAATTAAAGCACTTCGAACTACTTGAAAATCAGAAAAATAAAGTGGACAATAATCTCCCCGACAACGGCGCCAAAAATTTGTTTGAGTTAAAATAAAACCGCAAGCGTACGGGTCAATCGTAGCTACGGGTCGAACACGAGGAGATATATGCCACTCTATTTAACTAACTTAAAAGTAATGCAAAGTGAACCAAATTAAAGTGTTAAATTAAACTAATTAAACTAACGAAAATCAATGCATCCTAACTCATAAGCATCTAACAAAATTAAGGGATTAAATCGACGTCCTAACACATGAGCATCTAACCTATCAAACTAAAGCGAATTGAAAGGAATAAAAATGCAGCCACACATACTAACCGCATAAAAAGAAATAAGGGAATAAAAATGCATCTATAAACCACATTCATATAAAATTAAAATAAAAGAAATAGAGGGGGAAGAAGAAGAAGATAGAGAGAGATAGAGGAGATGGAGAATGAGATTGACAGTTTAGATAGTAAAACCTGGATGTGCTTGCATGAATGTAATTGAAAAACTTGAATACTTGCATAAACTTACCATGGCTTCCTCTTCTAAATCTTCAAGTCTTGTCATCAACTTAAGAACTTAGACTAGAAGGCTTAAAACCTAAACTAGAATTAAGAAATTACAATCCAATTGAAGACTTAAATTGAAATCAAAGCACAAACTAAACCTATTATAATCATTAACTAAAAATCATAAAAGCAAACTAGAACTTAGAAAAGCCAAAAATCACAAATTAGAAGGAGAAGAAGAGAAGAAATTGCACTAAGTGAATGAACTAAAAACTACACTAAAAACTGAACTAAAAACTAACTTCTTACAACCCAAAGGTCAATGGGTATTTATAGGAGGAAGAGAAAAGAAGAGAGAAGAGGGAAGTGTAGGAGAAATATTCCCTAAGAAAAGAGAATATTCTCTTCTCCTTCCTCTTTTACAATGTCTTGAATCCTAAGAAAAAAGGAAAAAAATAGAAAGAAGAAGAAGAGAAAATTGTTTACATAGAACTTCTATTTCTAGAAAAGTAAATTTCCAATTCTAACAAGTGCTTTCTTTTCTTTGTAGACATCTTCTCCAAGCAATAAAATCAAAGATGCTTTGACTTTTCAATTTTTCATAGGTGAGAGAATATCTTTCAAAATAAATCTATCCCAAGTAGAATTCCAGAAGTGTTCTTGAGAAGTTGGAGGAGAGAGAGAGAATAAGGGTGATGACTAGGATTCCTTCAAGAATAAATAAAATATCCATTCTATCCTTCAGAAAACGTGGAGCATAGGGTGCTTATATAGGCCTCACCATTGTGTTCCTTGCGAAAAATCACCCAAAATAGACCCAAATTTCGTCCAATTTGGAGTTCGGGAGTCCAAGATATCTCAAGTTGAAGTTGGACTGTCTAGAGCCCTCCAAATGGAATCTTTCGGGTACAGGAAATATAACTTCTAGTTATTGCGTTAAGGCCCCTAGAATCCGAACTTTCGCTTCACTTTGTCTCCGGCCGGCTGTCAATATATGCAAATAAACCCCTACAGACCATTTTTGCGCTTCGTTACGAAAACGGCCGTAACTTATTCGTTTCAACTCAGAATCATGTGCCGTTTGAACCGTTGCAAAGCTGACTCGATGGGCTACGCATCCAAGCCATTAACACCTCTAAACTACTTAAAAACATTTCCTTAGCAGTATCTCCTCTATTTTCACAAGAAATCACCTAAAACCTAAAAAGCACAAGAAAGCAGCGAGTAACTCTGTCCAATGTGGTAAAATGTATGTTTTATGCCCTAAGATTTCACACATAAATGTGCTCATCATCTTCCAAGGCTCCGAAGGGCAAGGCGACGCTGTCAAGCCCAGCTGACATGGTGGTCGGCCTCGAGGCTGAGAAGGATAGAGCCCCGCTGAGCCCCTCCCGAAGAGGGAAGGGTCGAAAGGGCGAGCTGAGCCCGCCAAGGGACATCAAACGCCAGAAGCTCTCGATCAACCTGACGGGTGGTGGTCATCCGCCTGTGGCCTCACCGACCGACATCTCCTGATACGTCTTGGGGAGGGCCTCGGCCAGTAATATTCCAGTTTGGCCGAGCTGGCAGCTCTTCCCCGGGGACTCGGCCCTGACATCGGCCACTCATGCCAAGGAGTGGCTTGACACAAGTAGGCTCCCTAAGGACAAGGAAATGCTCAAGAAGTTGTGAATGGATTCCACGTTGAGCTTCGCTTTCATTCACGATGCGTCATCACAAATCCAAAACACCGATATGTAGTCTGAGAGACATCAACCTTTTCGTGTACCAAAACCTGTGAAGCAACACTGTCACGATAAGGATCTTTCAGGTCATAGGGTCAATAGATGATGAGTACGAATCTCGTCCTTATATTATGTAGGATCAAGTGCTTGCCAATCCCCCAAAAGACGCCGTATGAGGGAAGGTGCAACTTTATTTCCTTATTGCAAACCAGCTAGCGTGCATCGTTCCGCCCGAACCGGGGTCTGGGCGGGAGTTGGATTTCCCAATAATCCCCTCAACGCACGCTCATGGACCACTCCCAAGTACAGCCTGCTCCACAGTATGTCGCACGTAGGGAGACTCGAACTCGCAACCACCTGCTTTGATACCAATTATAGGATCATACGTTTGTCAATCCCCCAAAAGACACCTTATGAAGGAAGATGCAACTTTATTTTCTTATTACAAACCAGCCAGCGCACATCGCTCCTCCAGAGCCGGGGTTTGGGCGGGCTTTGGATTCCCCAACATATTGCAGGCAGTAACACGTGTGAGATTTGTATCAGATTGATGTGTAATTACATTTATGTCCTGAAATCATTTATAGTGACATACAATGTGACGACCATTTAGATAGGATGTCCGATCCTATCCCTAGTTGAGAACTGTTTTGGTTGTGAACCCATGAACAAACTTATTAGTTTGTTAAATAATATCATGCAAAATCAAAATAAATTATTTATTCAAAACAATTCGGGTTTGATGGACACATATTCCAACAATTTCTAACAACATGATGGTGTAAGGCCCTCTTAGAAACAATTGAATTCAATTCACGTACATTTTAACCAAGGATTCTCATAATGAAAAAATCAAAGGAAGCAAACACTAATAAATATAGGAGATGGGACATACTAAACACCCACAATAACATTAAGAGAGAATAAAACATATATAAAAGCAAATTAGGAAATGATACAAAAAGTGAAGAGATAAAGAAGCAAGGCTAAATTCTAAAACCAAAGCATGCTGATTCAGGGTTGAAAGCTGATATGATACATCTGAAAATACAGTTAAGAACACAAGAAATAAATTATGTACAAAAAATCTTCAAATACAGAAGTTACCCGATTGGAGCAAGATGGAGTTCCCCTTTCCTTAAGGCTTTGGGCGACATTTCCACTCACTCTTCAAGTATAAATTTATAAAAAATACCCAACCAAATTACTGAGGTAAGATTATTGTTTTTGGTAAGACAAAACTACATTTGCAACTAGCAAAAATAATAAATTTTTTGTAAATCTCATTGTCATAGATCCACTTAAGTTTACCAAGTAATAAAAAACTTTTAAATTTATTATTTATTAAATTAGTATTAGATTATTATTATTGTTACTTATTAACTAATTCCACTCGGTTTGAATATAAAATGATTGTAAGGACGGAAACGTTTGTTGAATGGAAGAAATCCTTAAAATTAAAATCAATGGATGGCTTCATGGTCCCACAAGTCCCAACAACTACCAAGCATGTCATAGTCAATTTGGCCATATAGGAAGACAACTGCTAGCGTAATTCGTTAGTACGCTGCCAGTAAGTGTAAGTGTCCCAGGAGGCCACGGGTTAGACTCTCATGTCTTCACCTTGTGGTTAAGGTACATCTTCTATAAGTATGACTGTATCAGATTCACTCTTCAAGTATGAATGTACAAAATGCATCCCAACCAAACTAATGAGAGGTAGGATTATCTTATTTTGTAAGTTAAAACTACACTTACAACTAACGAAACTAGTGGCTATTTTGCAAAATTCACATAGTCCACCTAGGTTAACAAAAAAAAAAAAAAAAACTTTTAAGATCCACCTTATGACATTATTTGTTAAATTAATAATATATTCTTATTGGTGTTACTTGCTAACTAATTCCATCATGTTCGAATATAAAATGGCAATAATGACTAATACATCCATTGAATGGAGAAAAACCCTTAAAATTGAAATCGATGGACGGCTTCAAGGTCCCACAAGTGCCAACAATTCCCAACCATTTCATGATCAATTTGACCATAACGTTTGACAACTACTAGCACAATTGGTTGGTATCATGCCAATAGAATGAAGGTGTCCCAGGAGTTCACGAGATCAACTCTCCTATCTTTACTTGTGCCTTAAGGCACCCCCTCTTCAAGTGTGAATGTAGAAGATTAATTTCCAGATTCAATCTTCGACAATGAATACAAAAAAATACCCCAACCAAATTATTGAGAATCAAGATTATTTTTACTTACAAATACCGAAAGTAGTGGAATTTTGTAAATCTCACTTTGTCATAGATCCACTTAAATTTACAAGTGGCAAAGAAACTTTTATAATCATTATTTGTTAAATAAATTTTATATTATTATATTATTATTTATTAAATAATTCTAGTATATTTCAATATAAAAGGCCATAAGGATGAACGTGTCAAATGAATGGAAAAACCCTTAAAATTGAATTTGATGGATAACTTCAAGGTCCCCACAAGTCCCAACAACTCCCAAACATGTCATGGTCAAATTGGTTAATAGTAAGATGACAGTTAGTGCAGTTGGTTGTTAACCTGCCAATGAAGTGTAGGTGTCCCAACTCCCAACAGGTCACGGGTTGGATTCTCTTGTCTTCACCATGTGGTTAAGGTCTTCAAGTATGGATGGATTCACTCTTCAACTTCAAGTATGACTTTCAAAAAGTATTACAACCAAATTATTGAGAAGTAAGGTTATTTATTTAATTTTGGTATATTTACAACTAGCCAAAGTTAGTAGCATTTTTGTAAAACTCATATTTCGTAGATACTCCTAAGTTATTCACTAATAAAAACTTTTTTATGATCATTATTTGTTAAATTAATATTACATTATAATTGTTGTTTCCACTCAATATAAAATGTAAGATTTCCATTTAAAAAAAATGTCTATAAAGATTGACAAGTCCATTACACATAAAGAATCCTTAGAATTGAAATCATGAATAATTATCCCCTACAATTCGCGGTCACCTCCAATTCCTCCAATTTCTCTAATAGGGGAGCGGACCCCACCTTGGGCAGTGTTTTCGGGCAAGAGATAGGATGGTCATTTCCGCCCCATGTGAGGAGTTGCAAGAATTGGAGGGGATAACGATTCTCAAATCATTGGATGGCCAAGGTCCCACAAGTCCCAACAATACCAAGCATGCCATAATCAATTTAGCCATATAGGAAAACAACTGCTAGCACTACTAATTATCACCTCCAATTCTTCTAATAGGGGGGAGTGGACCCCACCTCGGGCAGTGTTTTCGGGCAGGTGGTAGGGTGGTCATTTCCGCTCTCATGTAAGGAATTAGAGGAATTAGAGGGGGCAACGAATTGGAGGGGATAACGATTCCTGCTAGCACAGTTGACTGACCTTTTGCCTCGAACTCCATGCTAGCACTGTTGATTGACCTTTTGCCTCGAAGCCCACCTTGGGCAGTGTTTTTGGGGCAGGGGTAGGGTTGTCATTTTTGCTCCCATATGAGGAATTGAAGGGGGCAATGAATTAGATGTGATAACGATTCCTGCCAGCAGAGTTGATTGACCTTTTGCCTCGAACTCCATGCTCCATGCTTTACTAACTGTTTTTTTTTTTTAATAGGTAAACTGTTGTAGTCAAAGCCCATGGGGCATTGGGCTCTTCTCTAGCAAATCACATGTGGCCGAGGTGTCGTTTGAACGACAAGGATGAATGCGCACATTTAAGTGTGGTGCACATGCAATGAAGAAAAGACTATCCAACTCGGATGCGCGCATCCATCCTCGCTGTTAGAAGAATACCTCGGCCACGACCTGTGAGGGTAGGTTGATCGTTCAGCTCGGGGCTGTGTTGGAGAGGAAGTAGATCATGTTATCTGATGGTAAGGCCTAAGGGGAAAATAAATTATTGCATGCGGAGTAATGACAAGTACGATCATACTTTATTGTGCGTGCAGTGTACATTACGGACATGGCCCATCAAATAAAGGGAGAATGTTCTCTATGTCGGGAGCGCAGACTGCGCCCAAATACATGGGGGTTGGTGCAATGACCACCCTGCCCCACTAAGTGGAAGGCCCATGTGTCTGGGCGCAGCCTGCACTGCGGCACAGAGAACATGAGCCCTCAAATAAATTACGAAAATTGTCCAAAACACACACGTCCGGGATCATTTTTCAAGGTGGGACCACATATGTACGGTTATACATCGAGATTCCACCTATTCGTGACACTTGGAAGCGCTCTTGTGATGCCACGTGTCGTGTATAACTGGATTCTTCCCGTTTTCTAATTTTTTTTTGTGGTAAAACAACTGGATTCGTCTCTCTCACTCTCTCGGTCTCTTGGTTCTCTATTATTCTTTAATCCTTTAATCCGTTAATCCGTTAATCTTTAATCCACTAATCTTTAATCTTCCTCTTTCTTATTCAAATCGGATTAAGAACAAAGAAGGCGACGAAGAAGGTAAAACCTAAACGAAATAGAGTTACAGACAGCGATCATTTAAATTGAAATAGAGTTACAGACAACGATCATATAAACATTAGAGAGACGAAATACTGACAATTTTCAAGAAAAAGATTTAGAGCAATGGGGACAGTAGCTTCAAAGAACCCCGGAAGCTTGCATGGCAGCGAAGAGCGAGAAGAGAACATGGACTATTCTGGTGGTCAGCTCTACGTCTCTCTCAGAATGGAGAATTACAAATGTAAAGGCGACCTCATCCCTCACGTTTACGGTTCCGTTCCTCTCGTCGGTTCTTGGGATCCTTCAAAAGCCGTACACACTTTTCTCTCACTTAATTCAGTATTCATCACTTCAATTTTTCTTTTGAAAGTTTTCTCCTGAATTCAGTTTCTCTTGGATATTTTCAGCTCTCAATGGAGCGTGAATCGACTTCAATGTGGGAATTAAGTTTTGTTGTTTCTCCCAACCACGGTAAGCTGTTCCTCTTTCCTTCTTATTTGATTCTGTGTGTGTTTTTTTTGTTTATCGTTCTCTTTAATAATCCTATCGTATGTACCATTTGTGATTGTAGAAACTTTGGATTTCAAGTTTCTTTTGAAGCCAAATTACAGTAATGCGCCTTGTATTGTTGAGGAGGGCCCAAACCGACTCCTCACGAGGGGTACCTTGCAAGGAGATGCCAGGGAGGCTTTGTTCCGATTCAGTGGTGATGAGATACTTGAGTATCGTGTCTTTATCAAAGCTGACAGGCTTTCTCCTTTTGATCTTGCGGCTAGTTGGAGAGCTTATCAAGAGAATTTTCAACCTTCGACTGTTCGTGGGATTCCTGATATTAGCATCAATGCAGCTCCAGAGACGGGTGCTGAGGTAGAACTAGGTTTCCATTTATTTATTCATACATATGAAATTTCAGTTTTCATTGTCTGGAATCTCTAAATTAGTTTTCCTTTTGCGTATGTTACTTGCTGATATGCATCGTGCTATCCTAATTATTATTCGCCCATGAATAAAGTGCAATGAAACTCAATTTTATTGGGAACAGTTTCTGAACCGAGGAATCATTTTTTTTTGACACTTTTCAATTAATTCTTACTTTGATATAAGTAGCACACTTGGTCTTGAAGTCACTGAACTTAGAAGTTATCGACTATCTTCCACAAGACTTATCAAAATTTTTTTTTTTTTTTAATACAAGACTTATCAGTTATGCTATGACGAAAGGAAGGAAATAAATTGGAACACATTTGGATTAAAAGACCAGATAAAATACATTGTTTCAATGGTTGATGTTGTTTGCTGCAACACTTTGTCCATCATGTCGTTAATGTATTATTAAGTATTGTTCTTATATGTCCAACTTCAGTTAATCATGCAATGCACTTGTTAGCTGCCAAGTGGAATCATATCCATTGAGTTTGTCTCCACATGGCCATTGTTTTCACTACTGTTTTGTCTGTGAATGCGCTCTTGCCTTGACAGTGTAGTCTTAACATAATTTGTTCTTAAAAAGTAGAAACCGTTTTATCTTTTTTTTTTTTTTGGGAGGGGGGGGGGGGATGGGCTTCTAGTGAGAAAGTTGAGGGGTCATATCCTATCTTCAATCTATAAACAATGCCTAGAAGTTGATGAACTATACTCATTGAAACTGAAAGGCATTCTCAAATATTTTGATTTTCTATCCTGCTGATCACTCCTATATAAGTAAGAAAGATGCTGAAATGCAAGATCAATGATAAAAGGGTTACCAGCAGATTGAACAGAGAAGGAGACTCTCCTCTTCTCGCTTATAAGTTTCGTTTTTGGTATTCAACTCTGTGTTTCTCTGCTAAAGGACGTTACTGCTCTGTTGTTTTTGTCTGTCCTTCTCAAGGTTATCTTGTTTATGTCGAAAAGAGTGCTTAGGTGGATCCAGTTTCTTTTTTGTGGGAATGTTGGTTGTTGGTGTTTGTTCAGAAGACCCACTTCTGACCATAGCTCTGATACCTATTGATGGGTTCCTCGAAGCCTTAGATGATAGGTTTCAAAAATCCCAAATCATCCAGAACTGCAGTGAAGTAGCAAAGACCAGATTTGAGAGAAATTAAAACTAAGAATCAACAACTCAAATGACCCTAAATTTCTGGTTGAAGATCAGAACTAAGGAGGGGAACAACTCTGCAAAATATTATTCTGATATGATAGTCTGATCTGGTTCGATAGAAGTATCCTATTTAAAATAAGATTCTTGGAACAGAATTCTGAAACTGAATACCGATAGCAGATTATAAAGTACTCAAATCAGCAACCAAAAGTGTATCAAAAAATCAACAAATTCAGTAATAGTAATAGGATGCCAATCTGAAATAGGGAAACCAAATTTGATCTCTAAAATGCTGAAACTGAGAATCCAACCTGAAGTCAAGGTTTTAGGTCTCGGTTTCGCCCCTGGTTTCGCCAGGCCACAAAATCGAGTTCTACCGAGATCTCGGCGAGTTGGTGTATTTTTTCCTGTCTTGACTCGGTGGTGGGTTTCGGTGGCCATATGGCCAAGATAGGTCCTGAAACTTGACATCCACCCTATTTTAGGCCTTCTAAACACAATGGAAACATTAGTTTTTACAATTCAAACCCAAAATGGTACTTTGGCTTTGGATCCTAGGTTGGTGCTTGGTAGTCTATGGCGTAGGTGAGCTCTACCCTATGCTATTCAACAGAATTTTTAGAACACATAATTAAAGTAGAGGTGTGAAACAACTTAATTAAGCTGTAGGAAGTAAAAAGCATCAAACCATAAACCATATAAGCATTAGGCATCATATTCATAATCATACATGGTGATTATGAATATGATCAAGCTGTCCGACACTCCTTTGTTAATAATTGTTAGTGTAACAATGTAGAGAACTAAATAGAAAATAGAGAAGACTGACGTGAAGAGAGAAGAGAGACAAAATAATGGAGAAGAAGTAACCCAACGATAGAATCAGTGTGTATTCTATCCCTGACCTCCAATATTTATTTATTATGTTCAGTTGCATCAAATAGAGTCTAAATGGAACTCCTACTTAGAGTACAAGTCAAGTCATATACCAATAAGGAAACTAAATAAATCCTAACAAGGAAACTAAACTAAGACTTGCAACTACACCATGATAGGGACACTCCTCCTATCGTTAGTAGTCTTTAACACTCCCCCTCAAGCTGGAGTATACTTATATCAAAAGGCTCTAGCTTGGAACAACAAGAACAGATATTAAGAGCAACATCAGTCTTGAGGATAACAGTAGTGGTAGACACCAGTGAGCACAAGGAGAACTTCATTCAGGTAGCAGTATCAACTCAAGCACATCAACCATCAGCAATTTCAGTAGATAATAATTTTCGTGTCGAATCCAATCAACAACGAGCAAAATAGGTGGTAGTGAACATGAACCGCAATCTACAATATTATAGCAGCAACAACAATATCAATGGCATTTCTCAAAGAAGGGCGGTAGTAGTAAGTAGTCATCTTCTCAAAGAGAGATAAAACTGCAGCATCCAACGGCTACACCATAAGCGGCAGGTAGTAGGTAGTAATTTTCCCAAAGAAAAATAAAATGCAGCATCCAACGACTACATCAAAAGCACTTCTCAAGGAAGGCAGGTAGTAAATAGTATTCTGCTCAAACAAAGGCAGATGTAGAGCCCCAAACAGAGGTCTCAAATGAAAACTTTAATGATAAATTGGCGGTATAGGTTATTGCGGACTAGACAGCATCAGGTTGCTGTAGACCAAATAAACAATATAGCTTACTGTGGACCATATAGGCAGTATAGGTTACTACGGACTAAACAACATCAGGTTGTTGTAGACCAAATAAGTATGAATTGTTGCTGAATAAATAAAATTGTTGCTGAGGACACAAACAAGTAAATAATAGTAATCTTCAAATAAAAATAGTCTTGAGCCATGATAGAATTGTGGGCCAAGAGACATGGGGAACATGATTGAAATGGGACATGGGTGACACAGTAGACATGATTGACATGAGTTAAATAACAAATAAAGTAACAGATTGAGGAACAAACACTTGTTCCTCACAAAACCAGCGGAAAGAAACAAATGGGATAGACTTGGATGCAAAGGAAAATATAAGACTACAAAATAAAACATAAAGAGGATAATATAGGAAATAAAAAGAAAAAGACAGGTAAAGTAAGGTACGAAGTTCATCTTCTTCCTTTCGTAAAACCAAAATTAGCAGAGGTGGTGGTAACCAAGGAATCCTCAACGAAAAATATGGCAGGAATTAGGAATTGGAGTATTCTTCAATTTTTGACCAAGAGAGAAAGTTTCAAGGGCAGTGAAACCATAGCGGTGATCTGAAACCAAGTTCCAAGGGGTAGCGGCAGAAGCAAACATGGACAACCATATACTACAATCGACTTCTTTAGAATCGATTCCAGCGGCAACATGATGCAGAGCTGTAGCACTACTCCCGCAAGAAGAAGAAGAATAAGAAGCTGTTGCGCAAGTAGAATTGTTAGTAGTATTAGTGGTGGATCCATGCTTAGTTTTCTTAAGTGTTTTTTTTTTAATGTTTTTAAATTGAACTGGCCCAAACTGGTTGAACCAGTCGTTCAATTTAAGTGACTTGAGTCACCCCTTTTTTATTTATGTAATTTTTCTTTTTTCTTTGGGTCCACACCACACTCCCACGATTTAGAGAGGAGTGTGGATTAGTTAAGTCGGCTTGGGGTTATTTAGACTCCTAGGCTGAGTAGATGTAAGACTGTTAAGCCATATTTAAATCAATACAATTCGTGGAGCTCATTACTTTCCACTTTTGAATTCAAATTGCTTGTGTAAGCTGCTGCTGCTTCTCTTCCACTGTGAAGATTGCTTTGTGTATGATCAAAGCAGGTGGGATTGGTGTGTGATCCAATCGACACCTTGCGGTGTGAAGCCTAGGTGGTTCGTACAAGCTCTCCTTCAAGTTTTCCTTTGCAAGATTCAATTTTTATTTAAGGTTCTGCTGCTGCCGGTCATTCTCTGCAACTACAAGTAAGTCTTAGACATCCCCAACCTCATACTTCTTCTTCAAAACCCTCTACAGCCCAACCTTAATTTTCCCCTTTTGTTTTGTTCAAATTCCCATAACCTAATTCACTCACAGACCTAACCCACCATCAGAATCACTTCAAATTCAAACCACAACAATCCCCAATACATCTCTTCCACTCGATCTACACCTCTGCCCCATCCACTCCTCAAAACCCTATATTCCCCAACTCCCATTAATTCCGAAAACCCTAATTTACAACCCAGCATCATCCAACCATTATTTGACCTCCATACCTTGGTCGCGTGACCTTCTCTACATCTAGAGAATTCGACCTGAAGCCCTTGCTCGAATTCCCCCTCTAAACCCTAGATTCTCTCACTTCACTTTTTAAAAACCCGAAACCCAAAACCCTAACTTGCTGCCATTTAAGTTTTCACTCTTCCGCTTATCAAACCATTACTGGACCTTCCCTGAAAGACTCCCCTACACCTGCCTAGCATAACCAACGCTTCAAACCCTAACTTAACCCTAACCCTAATTTTGACCTAATTCCATATTTTACACCAATCAGACTGCCTGTTCATAGCAGATCCTGTAGTACTGGTTCCTAGTGGGTCTTCTACCTGCTTAGGAGTACATTAAGTGGTATCAGAGCCATGGATGAACACGGTAGACCATTACTGCCAGCAGCAACTGACCCTATGGCTGCTATGTTTGAGCTGTTTAAGAAATTCACTGCTGAACAGAAGGCTATATCTGAAGAGATAAGGGTTGAATAGAGGACTAGCAAAGAAAGACTGCAAATCATTGAGCAACGACAGGTTACTCCTGTTAGAAACAGCAATTTGCCAGTGGAAGAGTACAAATATCAGGTGCAATCCCAAGTCCACCGACCTCATCGAAGAGAAAGGGGAAGACAGGGACAGATACAAGGATGACAGGGACAGGCATAGAGAAGACAGAAATAGAGAAGACAAATATAGAGAGGACAGGTATAGAGACGACAGAGAAGGTAGAGATCGACTGAGAACTCTAGAGATCCGAATGAGTTTTGAAGACCATATTAGGTCTTACTTTAATGCTGATAATGGTGCTCCTCGTCGAAGATATGTTGATGTTCAGAAGGTCAAGATGGAATTAAAGGAATTCAATGGCAACCATGAACCCTAGGTATTTTACGATTGGTGAGCTGCATTGGATGACTACTTTGATTGGTTTGATTTACCTGAAGATAGAAAAATCAAACTAGCACATACCAAGCTAGTGGGTTCTGCCCGTGAGTGGTCGAGAACTACTAAGGGTCATAAAGCATGAGTTGAGGAAGAAATATCTGCCCAGGCATTTTAGGGCACAATTGCAAGATCAGCTGAACACCCTATGCCAAGAGAACATGATAGTGGCTGAATACATGCAAAATTTGACTCACTTTCTTCTCGTACTGGTATTAGAGAGAATGAGATTCAGGTATTGTCACGTTTCTGTTTGGGTTTAATATATGACATCAACAAGGCCATTGGTGTTGCAGATGTTTTGAATGTTAGGGACTGCTTTGAGAAAGCTCTTAAGGCTGAAGAGCTATTGGCACCTCCAGGTAAACGGTTCGGTACTCTTGCTGTCGATGGCAAGAAAAACTTTCCAACACCCAAACCTTTTACTACCGGCTCTAGTGCTGGACCTTCACATCCTGCCCCTCCCCTACGGGTTGACAACAAAGGCAAAGCACCTATGGTAGGTACAGACAAAGTCCAATATTTCCACTGCCAGGATATGGGACATTATGCTAAAGACTGCCCCTATTTTAGAAAGCCTATTGCTGTTGCTGAGAAGGAAGAAACAGCGGAAGAAGATGATGGTTTGCATCCATAACCCTCCAGACAAAGGAGATTATGAGGCTGGATATTTTGATGATATGCTTGATGAGGAGGATACCTATGAAGTCCATGTATTTACAAGAGTTTTGGTGGCTGAAACCAAAGGAGAAGACTGGTGACACACTTGCATCTTTTTCACTCGCATGCGTTCAAGAGATCACAACGCCTAGGTAATTGTTGATAGTGGTAGTTGTGTTAACGTGGGTTCTGAATATTTTGTGAAGAAGGCTGGGTTGAAGATTGAAAAACACCCACAACCCTATAAGGTACCTCTTTTGAATGGCAACAAGATGGAGGTAGACCAGTGCTGTTCTGTACCTTTACATCTTCATCCCTATTCAGAGGATATATGGTGCGATGTGATTCCCATGAGGATGACAGATGTACTATTGGGAAGGCCTTGGTTATATGACAATGATGTTACCATCGGTGGAATGAAGAATCATTGCATATTTTAACATAAGGGGTAGCAAACAGTGTTCCACCCTTTGAATTTGCCTGCTGAAATGCGCAAAATGCAGTCCTTGCGCAACAATTAAAGGGGGACAGATTATGGGAAGAAGCTACTTGCTGTTCCACAAAAGGAATTTGTGAAAACCAGCAAGGATTCTGGTCTGCTTTTGGCCTTGGTTACCAAAGAAGTAACTCCACAGCCAGCAGTGACACTTTCTCCCATCATCAAGGAGCTGCTGTCTAACTTTTCAGATGTGATTCCGGAGGAGCTTCTAGATGAATTATTGAAGAAAGGGTTCATTCAAGAGAGCCTCAGCCCTTGTACTTTTCCAGCCTTATTGACACCCAAGAAAGGTGGTTTTTGGCGTATGTGTGTAGACAACAAAGCTATCAACAAAATTACTATCAAGTACAGGTTCCCAATTCCAAGACTTGATGATATGCTAGACATGCTGTCCGGCTCTAAGATCTTTTTGAAAATCGATCTACGGAGTGGGTACCATCAGATTCGTGTCCGGCCCGGAGACGAATGGAAGACTACATTCAAGATCAAGGATGGCTTGTTCGAATGGAAGGTTATGTCATTTGGTCTGACTAACGCACAAAGCACTTTTATAAGAGTGATGATACAGGTACTCTGTCCTTTCCTTGGTAAATTTCTGGTTGTTTATTTTGATGACATTTTGGTGTATAGTAAGCATCTAAATGAACACATTGACCACTTGAAGCAAGTGTTGAGAGTGCTAAGGCAGGAGAAGTTGTTTATTAATCTCAATAAGCGTTCATTCATGTTGCCCAAGGTTATATTCCTTGGTTTCATTGTGTCCTCTAAGGGTGTAGAAGCTGATCCGGAGAAGAGCTGGGTGGTGCAAGAAGACAATGGAGTCGAGTCATCAAAGCTTTGTTCTTATAGCTTTCCAACAAATCCAAGATTGCTTAAATCTGATTTATATTGAAGGAGTTATGTTCTGGTCAAAGTTAATTTGGTGTGCGCGAATGTTATCAAAATGGCTCTGATTGAAAATAATTATTTAGACATCCTAAACGAATGGATATTTTACCGCACTTTTGGTTTTTAGCAATGTTTTACCATGTTGAGTTTTTTGGAATTTTTAGATTGGAGAAAAACCCCAACATTTAAACTTTGAAAATTGCACCTACCGCTGAAAATCCAATTTTTGTTCCTGATTGACCTTAGGGGTTGACTTTTTATCCTTTTAGAATTTGATTTCTTAACTATTTTTATTGGATTTAAATAGGGGGGTATTTGCTTATTTTATGAATAATATCTTAAGTAAATAAAAATCATTTACTTAAATGATATTAGGCATAAATAAGTGTTTGTTATGGTTTTTGGCATAAATAACTGTCTGTCCTAGTTTCGACCCAAGTTTCCTCAAGTTTCGATGGGCATGAGTGTCGAAACTTGTGCAATATGGGTTGTTTCGATTGAAACAAGTTAAAACTGGTCAAAACCAGTGATTTTTTTTAACTCCAGCCACATCTCATCTCGGTTTCGCAATTCGACAGGTTTCGACCGAGTTCTGTTTCCATGCATGTGCCCAATTTTGCTACTAAGCTCCTAGTAGCCTTACTATGGATTTTTTTTGGATGGATGAAAAAAATATATTAATGAAGCACAGAGAACCTTTTCCCCAAAAAAATAAAGGGGAAAGAACATGGAAGAATACAAGGAGAAAGCTCCACAATAAAACAATGGACAAACCTACAGCCTAATCAAGCTGAAGGGAGACCACCCAAAGAGGAACAAAGGACAACATCAGACCCAAACAACCAATCACCTGTTTATAAGTTGACCTTCTTCCCATTAGGATTATAGGGAGGCTTGGGAGGAATTACCTAGCTCCCGTTTTGATTCTTGAAAGCTAAGGAAAGACTCTCTCAATCCAAAAAGGCACCATTAGATCAATTAATCCCCTACCATTTGACGATAAATGCACTGTCATCTAGACTAGGAGGAGTGATCACCACGTCCCCATTCGGATTATCAATTGGCACGTGATGCGCCGACTCGGATTAAGAATGCAGATGAGTCAACGAAGCTTGCAAAGGACCTCCCAACATGGCGGCCATCTGAACACATCCATCGATTCGACTTCAAGACAATTTGAATATTATTGCCTCCCTCTCCAGGGGGTTCAGTGGAATACGAGGAGCAATCCTTTTCATTGTTCTCTCTCATGCTTCTTAATGCATTGGATGCCTGATGGTGTGGCAGAACATGAGTCAGGGGCTGTACTTGACTAGGAGACTCAATAGGTCCCAATTGTCTAATCTCCTCCAAAGACTCCAAAATAGCAAAGCTATTTGAAGTCAACAACGATTGACTTGAAGGAGCTAGCATGTCACTAATGCCTACTCTATAGGATCTTTCATCAACATGGAAATTCATGGGAAGACTACCAATAGGGTCCTCAGTTTGCAAGTTGACCAAAGGTAGTGTAGCAGTAGACTTCTCTTGGAAAGCTAACTCCTCCTACAGCTCTGGCACCATAATTGGATCTTGCCGCCGCAATTCTTGAGAACTTACACACAAAGGAGCCTGGGTAGCACCACCTTCATGTTCGGAAGGCCCAAGCGAGCAGCTCTCGGCTATATGACCAGCCTCTCTCCCGTCTGAATCCCTCCGCTTAGTTTTCCAAATTCCAACGGCCTTGGACTTACTTCACTGGAATATGGGAAGAACCAGACTTGCAAGCCCCAAAGGAGTGCCCAAACACATGGCAGCTACTACAAGCAGGCAACTCCCATTCATAACTCACATATTGGTGAAAGAAAACCCCTCATTGTCTTCAACTTGAACGGCATCTGGTAGTTGCGTGTCCACATAAACCTCTATACAGATGCG
This sequence comes from Telopea speciosissima, assembly GCF_018873765.1. NCBI lineage: Eukaryota > Viridiplantae > Streptophyta > Magnoliopsida > Proteales > Proteaceae > Telopea > Telopea speciosissima. The sequence continues at coordinate 51,529,760 of NC_057923.1, forward strand.
AGCATAGGCCAGCCGATCTTAAGCTTTAGTTTTCTAGTCTGAGCACAACAGAACTCTTATCACGGACCCAATAGCACTCAAACCTTGCTCTCCCTATAGATGGAATGGTAATCCCGAAAGACTTAACCAAATCGGTAGTGTGGTTAAGTTAATCTTATGCAATGGGGTGTTTCTCTCCCATTGACGGAGGAGAGAAAACGATTGGCCTTGCTAGGGATTTGAATTGCAGAATAACCTTTTTCCCGTCCCTTTCTATTTTACAGGACTTGGTGACGGAGAAAACGATTGGCAGTGGTAAAGTGGTCAATGGCTTATACTTGCTCGATTCTGCAGACTCCTCTTCCTCAGTGTTGACGACTCAAGCTCCTCTTCGTTCTTCTGAAGTTGCCCTGGCTGATTTATGTAGATGGCATCACTGTCTGTGTCATCCACCTCTTGGGTCTTGGCAAAGATTTTTCTTGATTTATTTAGTAAATATAACCCTAACCAATTTTTTTTTTTTTTTTTGTGATACTTGCATTTTTGCAAAGCAAACCGGTTCGGTCTATCCTCCTTTTGATAATGTTAGTTTGGAACCTTTTCATTCAATTCATTTTGATATGTGGGGCCCTGCCCAGTATGTTTTTGTTACTGGATACCAATGGTTTGTTAAGTTTATTGATTGCGATACACGGGTTACTTGGATCTACCTGTTGCGCCAGAAGAGTGACGTTTTCCGCTGTTTCCAACTCTTTCACCAAATGGTTAAGATCTAGTTTGATGCCAAGATTAAAATTCTTCGGACAAATAATGGGCATGAATATGTCGATATGTCTTTGCAAAATTATTTTGGTGACAGTGGCATTATTCATTAGACAAGCTGTGTGGACACCCCTACTCAAAACGGCGTGACTAAACGCAAGAATTGACATTTATTGGAGGTTGCATGTTCATTGATGTTTTAAATGAACATCCCTTTCCTTATTGGAGCAAGGCTGTCCTCACGGTTGAATACCTCATTAATCGGATGCCTTCTCGAGTTCTGAACTCTCACTGCCCCTTGGAGCTGCTTACGGGTTCCCGTAATTTTATTGTGCCTCTGAAGGTATTTGGTTGTGTGTGCTTTGCCCGTAATCATCACCAACATGGTAAACTTGATCCTCGTGGCATCCGCTGCATTTTCCTTGGTTACTTGGCGACTCAAAATGGGTATAAATGCTATCATCCACCCTCTTGCCACATGTTTATCTCTATGGACGTGGTGTTTCGTGAGAATGAAGCTTTTTTCCCATTGTCACACCTCTTCAGGGGGAGTCCTCTTCACAAGAAGATGTGCTTTTGATTGCTCCAATTTTAGATATGGAAGAAAGACATTGTTCCGGTTCAGAGGGAGCAGTGGGAGAATTTGGTTTAGGGGGATTGCCCATGGCTCTTGTCCAAGATAAGCCCACAGTTCCTTTGAAGGTTTTTGTTCACACAGTCTAAAAGGCAGCAAGATGAAGCCACCACCACTACCAATGTGCCACTTCAATCGTCGCCTCCTGATCCAAGTTCTCCCATAAAATCTCCAAAGTCTTCTCCTATTTCTGATCCTATACTTGATTTACCTATTGCCATCCGTAAACCTGTTAGAATTGGCACTTTACACCCTATTTCCAATTTAGTCTCCTATGAATCTCTTTCTCCTTCTTTTCATGCTTTTGTTTCCTCTTTGTCATCCATTTCTATTCCTAAGCACTGGCAGGAAACTTTGGCAGATTCAAATTGGAAGGCTGCTATAGTAGAAGAGATGAGAGCACTTGGAAAAAATGAGACATGGTACTTAGTCACTCTTCCTTCGGGGAAGAAACCTGTGGGATGCAAATGGGTGTTCACTGTGAAGCAGAAGATGGATGGTACTGTTGATAGATACAAGGCTTGATCAAGGTTCAAGAACTTGGTTTCGGTACAGGTTTCTCCTAGCCAAAAAACTGAGTTGGGCCGAGATCTTGGTAAGTTGGTGTAAATTTTTTTTTTGAACTCGAAAGCTGGTTTTGGTGGGTTTTAGACCTAGTTTGGGCCTGAAACTTGGTACTCAACCTATTTTAGGCCATTTAAACACAATGGCACTATCAGATTTTGCAAAAACAAAGTCCAAATAGGAGTTTCACTTCACCCTAGGTTGGTAGGCGATGATGTACTAATATGCCCTATTCTACACATAATTTAGTAATTGAAAGCAATCAAATCATACAATTAATATAAAACAACTTAAATAAACATTACAAATGTAAAAGTGTACAATACATCAGTCTTAAGATATTGCATATATCTCTTTCATAAACCACCGTCGAAAATCCTCAAAATCAGGTCAAACGCACACTTCTTTGTCGAGTTAACCGAGACAGTCGAGTTCTGGAGAGATCTTGACTGTCTCGGTCTAGATATGTACATTATAAAGGTAAGTTTTGTCCAAATTTGGGTTGGACCGAGATCTCGATCGAGTTAGGGTAATATTTCATTTCGCCTGAAGTCTCGTCTCGCTTTTTTCAAAAAGAGAGATGTTACCGAGATCTCGGCATGTTCTTGAACTATGGGCTCGATTGGTTGCCAAGGGCTTCATCCAGACATTTGGCATAGATTTTCAAGAAACCTTTGCTCTTGTAGCCAAGTTAAACACTGTTGCGGAATTCTCTCATGTGCGGTTAACTTGGGATGGGAGCTGCAACAACTGGACGTAAAAAATGCGTTCCTTCATGGGGAACTTGAGGAGGAATTATAAATGAATGTCCCTCCTTGATTATCTAGTCCAAAAACTCATGGCAAGGTCTGCAAGTTAAAGCGAATTGTATGGGTTGAAACAATCATCTAGAGCGTGGTTTGGGCGCTTTCATAAACCTATGATGTCTGCAGGTTACGAGTAATGCTGATCATACTCTATTCATCAAGAAGAATGGTGAGCTGATTGCTGTTCTTATTGTGTATGTTGATGACATCGTGATTATAGGAAGTGACAACAGTGAGATAGACCAGTTGAAGTCCTTTCTAGGTACTGAATTGGAGATTAAAGATCTGGGAAAGCTACGCTACTTCCTTGGGATTGAGGTTGCACGATCAGATCAAGGTATTTTCCTTTCTCAGTGGAAGTGTACACTCAATCTTTTGACTGACACTGGGATGTTAGGGTGCAAACCAGCAGATACCCCCTATAGGCAAATTTTCATCTCAAGCAAAAGGATGGTGTACCTGTGAATAAAGGGGGATATCAGAGATTGGTTGGGAGATTAATTATCTCTCCTATACTAGGCTCGATATTGCATATGCTGTTAGTATGGTTAGCCAATATATACATGATCCCTTCTCGGGTCATTTGGAAGCTGTTTATAGGATCTTGCGGTACCTAAAGCCTACTCCAGGTTGAGGGGTTCTTTTTTCTTCTCATGATCATCTGCACCTTGAAGCTTACACTGATGCTGATTGGGCTGGTTCTCTTGATGATAGACGTTCCATCTCCGGATACTGTACTTTGGTTGGTGGAAATCTGTTACTTGGCGCAACAAGAAGTAGGCAGTGGTTGCTTGTTCTAGTGCAGAGGCTGAGTTTAGGGCTGTGGCCCATGGTATTTGTGAACTTATTTGGCTTCAAGGTCTTCTCCAACATCTGTGTGTCTCTGTTTAGCTTCCCATGCAACTCATTTGTGATAGCAAATCAGCCATCAGTATTGCACATAACCTAATTCAGCAAGATCGGACAAAACATATTGAGATTGATTGTCACTTCATCAAGGAGAAGTTAAAACAAGGGATCATTTGTGTTCCCTTTATCACTTCCACAGAGCGATTGGCAGACGTGTTCACTAAAGGCCTATCTAGTAGAGTTTTTCATCCAATTATTTCCAAGTTGGGCTTGATTGACATCTATGCACCAACTTGAGGGGGAGTGTTGTAATTTGGGGTACAGAGGTATTTTGTCTTATTTTATCCCTTAGGGGTATTCTTGTACTTGTGCCTATTTTAGAACATTCTCTAGTCTATTATAAATAATGTGGGTTGTGGACATATTGTCACAAGTCATTATTCTCTAATTCTTTAAGAATCAATGTGTATTCAATTTTTATTTATAATGTTTAGTTACATCAAATAGAGTCTAAATAGAACTCCTACTTAGAGTACAACTCAAGTCATAAACCAATAAGGAAACTAAATAAATCCTAACAAGGAAACTAAACTAAGACTCACAACTACACAACGAGAGGGACACTCCCCCTATCGTGGGTAGTCTTTAACACTTAGAAACTTGGAAAGAGACATAGATTTAACAAATATAAGTGTAGGTGTGTACCACGTCCTACCATTTGAGAGTAGCTAGTATTGAAACGAGTGTCGGGCCGGATCATCAAAATGACCATGTTGTTGTTGTCAAATCAAACTTGTGTCAAGTCCTACCATTTAGGTATTTTTGTACCTGAAACTGTTCTTGAGATGCAATGCAGCTCCCTCTCTTGATGTTGAAGCTTCAATCTTGAATCTCCAAACTTTAATCTTCAGTTGATGTGAGATTTGCCAAAAAAAAGCACCAAATCCCTCTTGGAGGTGTTTTTCCTTCACAGCAGAGTGAGAGAGGTGAAATTTTGAGTTAAAGTTGAAATCTCGCCGAGACAGTGCCTTTTTATAGCCTTGGTTTGGTCTGGTTTGACTCGAGATCGAGATATAACCCGAGATCTCGGTGAGATACTGAGATCTTGCACAAATCATGTATCACTTCCGTCTCGTCTTTTTTATTGGTAAATAAGTATATCACCGAACCTCAAGAGGGGGCAGGGAAGAAGGAACCAAAGGACCAATGTACAAGAGGGAAAGGAAAACAAAGGGGGAGGGGGGCGATCCTCCAGCCTACACAAAGGAGGAGGACCGCAAAAGGGCAGTATCAAGGCCCCAAAAAGTTAAAATGTGTCTGTTCCTAGGGTTGTCCGAGAAGGGCCTCTGACGGATACAGCTGATCTTGGAGGATACATCGAAGGAGATGACTTTCCAAATCACATCGAAAGATCTAGAGTTGGAAGTCCATCTTCTGAGATTCCTCTCCATCCAGATATGGTGAATAGCGGCGCTAAATACCAACTTCCCTATAGTGTCACAAGTGTTGTTCCTTGCAAAGGTTTTGAGCAGCCAAAGCCATTCACGGTCAAAACACCTGATCCTTTTGCTTCGCGGCCAGATGGATGATAAGGCCTTTTTCCAAATGGTGGAGGTAAAGGGGCAGTCAAAGAAGAGATGAGGGGTATCTTCACGGCCAATCCAGCAAAGGTTGCAAGAGGGGGAGACTGGTATGGTGTGGTGAACAAGGAAGGCTTGGGTAGGCAGGCAAAGTCTGAGGGCTCTCCAAACAGTTAGGTTGTGGCAGGGAATGTGGCCTTTGAACCAGACTAGGTTGTGCCAGGGGACAGAGGGGCTGGGGTCTCTGGAGAAGTTCCAAGCAGAGGAGGAGGAGAAGATGCCAGAGGGGGAGGGAAGCCAGAGGACCTTATCCACACGGGGGGAGGGGATTTGAGGCAACGGGGGGAGGGTTCCCCAGATTTGAGAGATGAAGTCTGGGTTGAGGGAGGGGTTGGGGGTCCAAGAACCAGAAGAGATGAGGGATGAGACTAGGGTGGCCTTGGGGAGACCAGAGGAGTAGATGGCTCTAGGGCCAAGAAGATTAAAGAGGATACCTAAGGGGTGCCAAGGATCAAGCCAGAGAGAGGTGGAGTTGCCGTCAGCGATGGAGGAGGAGATACCATAGAGGGCCAGAGGGCGGAGGGAGAGGATCTTCCGCCAAATCCAAGTGGAGTCGGCGTGGATGTGGACAGTCCAGATGGAGTCAGATTTGAGGAGATAAGAGCGAACCCAGGAAACCCAGATAGAATCCTGGCGGGAAGAGATTCTCCAGAGGAGCTTGAGGATCCCCGCCGTGTTGGAGTCACGAATGCGGCGGAGGCCAAGACCACCCTCAGATTTGGGAAGACAGATAGATTTCCAGCTCACTGGGTGGAGAAATCTGGGAGTGTCACTACCCTTCCAAAGGAAGGCGCAGAAGATGCGCTCAATGGCCTTGATGATGGATTTAGGGATGCAGAAGATGCCAGTCCAGTAGATGTAGGTAGCTTGGAGGACCGAACGGATACATTCGAGTCTACCAGCGTAAGAGAGGAGCTTGCCTTTCCAAAGCTGGAGACGCTTGCAAATGTTGTCGAGCGTAGGGGTGCAATGGTGGCTCGAGAGCCTGGCAGGGATAAGGGGAAGACCAAGGTAGATGACAGGGAGGGAGCCGATGGAGAAACCTGTCAATAGGCGGAGGGATTCTTTGGAAGAGTCCGAGATGCCAGAGAGAAAGATTTTGGATTTGAGGAGGTTGACATGGAGACCGGAGAGAGATTCAAAGAGATGGAGCGAGTCCATGATTTCCGAGATGGAGGAATGGGACGCCTTAGAGAAGATCATCAGATCATCTGCAAAGGCTAGATGAGAGAGGTTGATATGCTTGCATTTAGGAAGAGGGGAGATGAGGTGGAGATCGGTTTTGGTTTGGAGGCTTGTAGAGAGGACTTCCAGGGCAAGGGAGAAGAGGAAAGGGGAGAGGGGGCATCCTTCATCTCAGGCCGGAGCATTGCGGATAACATCATCCTTTGCTCTGAGATCGTCAGAGGCTTTGACCGCAAATTTCACTCCCCGGCGGCTCTTTTAAAAATTGATCTCCACAAAGCTTTTGATTCCATCCGTTGGGACTTCATCTGTGATGTGCTCTCCCTCATGGGCTTCCCTCCTGTCTTCATCCTCTGGATTTATGCATGCATCTCCTCCCCCTCCTTCTCTGTCCTGGTAAATGGTTCTCCCACTGGCTTTTTCCGCTCCAAAGCCGTCTCGTCTTGAGATTTCATGAAACAGATATTTTTATGAGATCTTGTACTATGCCTGAAGTAGGATTCTAAGAAAACAGCAGCACAATCAAAATTTGAAACCGAGGATCAGTAAAGCATGAGGTACAATTATCGTATGTGTGATCAGATACGAAATTAATGGAGTATTGACAAAGAAAATTTCAGATTTAAACAAATAGGGCATACGAATAAACTGGGAAGAAATTCTGTATACAAACCTAATTTCTAGACTGGATAATGAAGATAAAGAATATTGGAGGAAGGATAGAAAGATATGGACCAAGCTTCACACCTGGAACTAAGTTGGAATCCCACTAACCAGCCTTAGCATCTCAGTAAGTGTTGCTGTTGCATCATACAAAAACAAATTCTGAAGAATATAGGAGGCAAAAAGCCATTCTCAATCATCATTGTAATCGTGAGGTACGGTTTAACCCCTTTACTTCATTATATAGAGTTGAGTATTAATTTTTGTAAACAGCCTTGAGTTTGAATGCTTGAATGACCAAAATTGATCATCCAGGCCCTTTATTTATAATAATCAAAATTACAACTAATCAGAATGGAAGTAGGAATGCCACCCTTGCCTATTCCTATTAGGAATACCTATTCCCACTAGGAATTCCAAATAGAGATCGGCTGAAGGGGAAAAATACATAAAAAGAAATAAAACTAAAAGAGATAAAACTAAAGGACTAAATTACCCCTATCGGGTAAAGTAGCCTATTTTAACACTCCCCCTCAAGTTGGAGCATAAATATCAACCATGCTCAACTTGACAAGAATAGGATGAAAAACCTTCCCACTTAAGCCTTTAATAAACACATTAGCGAGCTGGTCAGCAGATTGCACAAAAGGAACACACACCAGCCCTCCTTCCAACTTCTCTTTAATAAAATGCCTGTCAACCTCCACATGCTTTGTACGATCATGCGAGCAATGCTAATAGCAGCCTTGTTGTCACAATATAACATCATGGGAAAATGAACATGAGTACCAATATCTTGTAATAAACCTTTGAGTCATAACATCTCACAAATACCTTGTGCCATAGCACGAAACTCAGCTTCAGCACTAGACCTTGCCGCTACGTTCTGCTTTTTACTACGCCATGTAACAAGGTTGCCACCAACAAATGAGCAAAAGCAAAAAATGGACTTTCTATCAGAGGAACCAGCCCAATCTGCATCAGTATATGTTTCTACACGAAGATGGCCATTCGGAGACAAAAGAATTCCTTTTCCCGGTGCTGACTTTAAACACCGAAGGATCCGGATAACAGCATCCATGTTAGAGGAATGTGGATCATGCATGAATTGACTGACCATATTTGCAGATACTACTATGTCAGGTCTTGTATGAGACAGATAAATGAGCTTATCAACCAATCTTTGATAGCGACCTTTGTCGACCGGTGTTCCCTCATTTTCTTTAAGTCTGGTAGTAGCATCCATAGGTGTATTAGAAGGATGACACCCTAGCATCCCAATCTCAGTCATAAATCTAGGATGTACTTCCTTTGAGAAAGAAATATGCCTTTAGAAGACCGAGCAACTTTTATCCCTAGAAAGTACTTTAGGTTTCCCAGATCCTTTATTTCAAATTCTTGCCCAAGGTAAGTCTTCAACTGGGTGATCTCATGATTGTCATTTCCGGTCACCACAATATCATCCACATAAACTATGAGGATGGTTACCTTTTCACCATTCTTCTTGATAAATAGGGTATGATCAGCATTGCTTTGCTTATAACGCGCAGAGACCATTGCCTAGTGAAATCGTCCAAACCAAGCACGGGGGGACTATTTTAGCCCATATAAAGCACGCTTCAATTTATAAACTTTCCTGCTAGTTTTATCACAAGAGAAACCTGGTGGAATGTCCATATATACTTCCTCGTCAAATTCTCCATGGATAAAGGCATTGTTCACATCTAATTGTTGTAATTCCCAGCCCAGATTCACTGCACAAGAAAGTAACGCTCTGACGGTGTTTAGCTTTGCAACTGGTGCAAAAGTCTCCTGATAATCGATCCCATAAGTCTGAGTAAATCCCTTTGCAACCAAACGTGCTTTGTATCGATCCACAGTGCCATCTACCTTCTGTTTCACCACAAACACCCACTTACATCCAACTGGTTTCTTTCCTGGAGGAAGAACCACAAACTCCCATGTATCATTCTTTTTTAAGGCTTGCATTTCTTCCATCATTGCTACTTTCCATTTTCCATCTGTTAAAGCTTCCTGCCAATTTTGGGGAATACTAACAGAAGAAAGAGAAGAGACAAATGTACGAGAGGATGGAGAAAGGGAGTCATAAGAGACTACATGAGAAATAGGATGCTGGGTACAAGCCTAAATACATTTACGATGAGCAATAGGTAAATCAGGAGAAGAAGGAGAAGATATGTTACCTGGAGATTGATCTGGTTCTAGGGCCGACAGCTGTGGTGGTGCTGGTGCTGCAGTGGATGGGAGCTGCTTGTATTTGGAATGTCCCCTGTGATAGGTTTTGAGATTAGAGTTGTTAATTTTCTTCTGAAATTCCCTAATAGTTTGCTGGACTGGAGTCATCTCCCCCTGAAGGGACTTGTTACCAATAGGATTTTCAGCATCGTCTAAGTTCTCCCCCTGAGGAAAATCCTGTTGGGCACCAGCAGAGGGAAGAGGGGTGGAAGCAATAGTCGGTTGAGGGGTGGGATCAATAGGTGGTTGGACCCGGGTCTGGGTCTCTACCGGAAGGTCAACCATCACATCTTCACTAAAAGTCTCCCCTTGAAGAGGTGTGAATTGATAATAGGAGAGAGTTTCATGAAAGACAACATCCATACTGGTGAAGGTACGACGTGTAGGAGGATGGTAACACTTATATCCCTTTTGGGATGGAGAATATCCCAAGAAAATATAACGGACCCCATGGGGTTCGAGCTTGCCAGGAGAGCGGGTATCCCGAACATAACAGACACAACCAAAAACTTTAGGTGGGACGACAAAGGAGGAAGAACCCTGCAGTAAAGAAGCAGGGGTGTCAGAGTCAAGGACTTGGGTAGGGACCCTATTGATGAGATAGGCAGCAGGCAGGGACAGAATGGGCAAACAAAATAGCCCAAGTCACCTCAAGGAGGTGGCGATTTTTCCTTTCAGCCACACCATTTTGAGCTGGGGTATCGACACAACTGGTTTGATGGAGTATACCATGGGCAGCAAGGTAGTGTTGGAACTGACCATCCATGTATTCTTTACCATTGTCATTCCTCAATATCTTAAGAGTGGCATTGTATTGGGTTTGAATCATCTTATAAAAATTTTGAAAACAAGAAAAAACTTCACTTTTGTGGTGCATTAAGTAGACCCACGTACCCCTAGAATAACAATCTGTTGGTTGAACCGTGGGTCAGAGAGAGGGAATAAAATAATGGAATGGCTTGTTGTATTGATAGGTAAGCCCCTCTATTTATAATAGAGGGGAAATTACAAATAGTCTAAGCTAGGCGATGTGGGACTAAAACCCACATAGCCAACATAAGCTAAGTACACTTAATAACATAAAAATACCCCAAAAGGACCAGAATACCCCCACGGTATTCTGGAGTGCATATATTCTAACACTCCCCCTCAAGCTGGATTATACTAATATTAAAGAAAGAAGATCCAGCTTGGACTAAAGGAAAAAATAACTCCATAACAATGCTAACACTCCCCCTCAAGTTGGCGCATACAAGGTACTAATGCCCAACTTGAATAAAATGGGAAAATATAAGTTTGTAGCAGAATCCAGCTTTAAGATGAACGCAGCTCCCAAATAAACCTTCAAGAACTTGTAAACTTAGATGTTCAAAACTTGGGCAGACTTGATCAGTAAACTTTCACCAATCTTCAGCAGCTGTCTAGTGATGAATCTTGGACTGATAATCTTGAAGATAAGTGACTAGGGTAGCGAGTAGATGTATCAGGCAGCAGTAAAGAGCAAGAAGCGGAAAAAAAACAACCCAACTGTAGAACCTCATATAGGCAAGCAATAACCAAACATCTTCAAAATTTTAAGACCAACCTCCCCCTTGCGGCAAACTCAACCCAATAACAAAGTAGATACCCATTGGCAATGGTGAAACCTCTGACCTTCTATGTTTTGCACCAAGTGTCCCTACATGTTCTGCTCTCTGCAGTGGCTGCAGGTATACTGTATATAATCCCCCCCTCACGTGTAGTGCACGTGGACATAAGAGAGATGATTTTAGAGATAGGGCAAAACATAACATTCTAGAACTTTTCAATGGCTGCCAAGGGTAATGGAAAAAGAAGAAATGGTAAAGAAGAGAATACCATTAACTTCCAAGGTGGTTATGGGGAATGCCAAAGGTATGTTTTGGGAGGTGGTGAAGGAAAAACAGCAATGGGATAATGAAGTACGGAGCCAATAATGCAACATATAAATTTCCAACCATCTTCAACTGATCAAACAAACACTTTTGATGGAAACTCCTGCAGGGGAGAAACTCCTAACTCCAATATTCAGATCGGATAAGGATACAGATCTGATTTGATGAGAGGAAAGGCTCCATTTTTCAAGGCTTGATCAATCTTCAAACAAGGACGAACAATTGTGCAAAAAACTCCAAGGTATAAACTCCCACATGCTAAACAGTACGAAGATATCTAGACAGCAATGGATTGAAGAAGCTTCAACAAAAATTGGATAAGATCTGAATTAGGGAACAATGCTAGGATTCAAGCTCCAAAGTGAGCCGGATATGTACCAGAAAAGCTCCACATAACTGAATAGGTTCGTAGTTGCAACCAATAATCGTGGAACACACTGTTGTAGTCCCATATAAGCTGATCTCCAGGGTAGCAGATTCGAGTCTTCAATAACGAAAGAAATTCGATCTCCAATAGTAGGAAACTCAGTCACAATAATAGGGTAGCAATAGTCCACATAAAGGCAGCAGTAACATGTCAACCAGTCATGCTTACAGAAGCCAATCAATAACACCAGCCAAGTAGGTATGAAAGCTCAAAATAACCAGCAAATATAAGATAAATAACCAGACAGATCCATAGGTAGTTGAAGCGGCCAGCCTTATAGGAACAAGTAAGAAACATAGGTTGATAATTGGAGAAACCGAGCCATAAGAATGAACCTGAATTTTTCCAAAAAGAACTGATGAATGATGCTGAAATAGGGGCTAAATACTCCTCTGATATTTATAAAACTCTCCTAAAAAAATCAGCAATAGTGGACTGCCCTAACCCTTAGATCGATTATAGTCAGGGTTTTGTAAAAAACCCTGAAAGGGAAGATCGATTGTAGGGAAGGGGGCTTCAACAAAGTGATGATGACTTGTCAAAGGTGATGTCTTCTGGTAATAGATGCTGACCACCATTGCTGGAATGGATCTCCAGTTCGAATAACCAATCTCATTGGTAATTGAGACTTGATCTTCACGTGGGAGAAACACAAAAAAATAGCAGAAAAATAGGGCAGCAGCTATCATGTGCAATAGACCTTCTTCAAGCCAGGAATAGTTGAAGTAAAATGTTCTTCTTGATGGTAGAAACACCTCCAAAAAACTCCAATAGCAGCAATTAACCCTAACCCTAAAATCGATATTTGTCAGGGTTTTGAAAAAACCCTGAAAAGAAGGATCGATTGGGGTTAGGGGTCTTCAAACACTTGGAAAGAGGCTGAAATTGAGGTCGAGTGATCCTTGTAGGTGGAGTAATCATCCCTCAAAAAGGCAGTAAGAACTCAAACCTGTAAGGCTAATGTCGATTTGAGTTAGGGTTTTAACAGGGAACCATAAAAGGCAGGATGAGAAGATTTTGCTGTAGAGACAGATCCAGCCATCAGATTGTGTTCAAACCAAGGTTTAATATTTCGCGATATCTCGGTATCTCGGGCCTACCGAGATATTCGAGATACCCGAGATATCGCGAAATATGACCGAAATATTGCATTTTTTTTGCAATATTTCGGGGGTCTATCTCGGGGGGTATTTGGCCATATCTAGGCTTGAAATTTCATGGACAGCCTTATTTAAGCTTAATAAACACATTTAAACCATAAAATGGTAAAAATGTGAATTCAAATTGGTGTTTTGGGCTTGCACCCTTGATTGACATACGGTCGCCGACCCTAATGTATAAATAGTTAAATACACATAGATTAGGCAGTTAATATTTAATAATAGTATTTAACTTCATTACATATCAAGTTAAAGCCAATACACATTGATGAGTACCATGATTCTCATAAACTCCATAATATTCAATAACTCGCTTAAAGCCTTAAAGGCAATACACTAAGTGTCAAAGTTAGTAAGTCACAAGACTCGCAACTCGCAAGTCATAACTCACAAGTTCATAGATCAAGGAAATCACAACTTAAGCTACAAATTACAAGTGCTAAACTGCTAATAGTAGTTGCTGTGCCTCCCTGGATCAATCCCACTCATGCCTCGCTGGAGTCGACGTCCATTGCTCTCTGTTTGAAGGACATATGTGGACCACGGTATAGAATCGGAGAAGAAACGAGTGTAGTCATCCACAAGTGTCACGTAAATGGAATCATCAACATACTGTAGGTAACCTATCCTGGGATATAAACTAGGGTTACCAATCGATCCAGTCCGTGAAGAAGATGATCCACTGTGATATGATGTTGGCGCCGGCACAAGAGGCGATGGCATTGGCTGCATGTATGGCTGGTGAGGTTGGTAGCTAGGTCCGCTAGGGTATGCAAAGATGTTATCTACAAAAGATGATCCAGTATGTCCCTGGGACTGGGAGTAGTCATAGTCCCCTACCCCACTAAATCGCCCATATGATGATGATCCATATCCATATCCACCGTAAGGTTGTGATGCACCATAATCCGATGCCAATGGAGTGGTATGTGCGTCAAAAGATGGGGCACGCCAATGTCGGTCAGTCCTCCCTCCCTATCATCCATACTCAAACCACCAACAGAGCTAGATAGGTTATCAATGTCCATGTGATCAGGTTGCAACTGTGTTTGTCGACCCCTACGCTTCCTGTTGTATGTATGTAGGGGGCCTCTCGAGGGTGGGGGTGCGGGGGCATGTGCTCCGTGGTCCGTATCTTGTGTGGCATGATCAAACTGTGTCTCTCCAGTGAATCGGAATGGCTCTACAGGTGCCGTATCCTGGGCCTCCTGGCCTACCACATAATGCTCTCGCATGCCGTCAAATTCTTCACCAGCATCACCACCACCAGCATTACCACCACCAGCACCACCATCACCACCACCATCACCACCACCATCATCACCATCATCACCATCATCACCATCATCATCATTTGAGGACTTAGACCAGTCTTCATCATCAGCAACATTGCCACCAGTGGGCTGGAATGGTATGGGTGAGGCTTCCCTTGCATGTATCTGACCCTCGTCAGCCATATACTCGCCCACATCAGCACCAATCTCAGAAGCTATCATGGGGTCGGGCCTACCTCCCTCCTCATCCAACACTGGCTCACCTCTATCCCTCACCTAATCCACAATAGGGTCCTCATATGTCTGAGTCAACTTGAAAGATGTCAGCTAGATCAATGGTGCCCCTCTGTCCCTCATGTCCCATGCGTATGTGTTGCAGTTTCAGCCTCAAGTTATAGTGCACATACACCATGTCAGATAAACGTTGAGACCCCAATCTGTTGTGCCTCTTGGAGTGGATGAGTGCAAAGGTACTCCAGTTCCTCTCACAACCAGATGCAGAACATGTTTGGGCAAGGACTTTAATTGCTATTCTTCTTAAGTTTTCAGCCGATTCCCCATACAATACCCACCATTCAGCTGCATTACAAGTTTACAACAAAAAAGACATGTATCAAATGTCGTTTCAACTTTCAACTTTCAAATTTCAATACATATGTAATTTAAAACTTAAAAGAATTACCAGCATCACCACGTGCTCTGCCTTGTATCGCAGCCTCAGTTCCAAAACTTTCCAATGCATCCCTAAATACCTTGATCTACACCCATGTGGAAAATTAGTAAGTACTTCTTCACTACTTATTTGAAAGCATCAATAAGTTGAGTTTCTAAATGAACTCACCTCATTGTTGCAAATTGCTTGTAGTGCACCATCTGGCTCCAACTTCTTCACTACTTGTTTCACAGCATCAATAAGTTGAGTTTCCAACCCAAGCCTATTGTTATATTGATACTTAGGGTTTAAGTAGTATGCTGAAATATGACATATAGAATAGAGGTATTGTCAAATGCATAGGTAATTAGTAAATAATAATACTATGAATTAGTAAACATAAAACAAATTTACACACCAACCTTATGCAGTGGATGCATAAGTTGATTCTCCCAGCGAGCATTTATGATATCGAAGAAGTGTTTGCTACTGCGAGGAGCCACACTATAGACACTATCTTTCATCAAGTCTATTGCAGCATATAGGACTGGCATGGTTGGGCCCTTCAGAGCGGAGTCAGCAACATGTAGAACTTTAACTACTGGCTCTAAAACTTTCACCACTTTGCTTAGTTTGGTACAGAAGTCCTCAGATGACATCGTTGCTTGTGCTTCCCTCCCATTTACAGTCTTGGAACCCTTCCATTCAAACCACTCCTCAGAAGCAAACATGCTTCTCAGCCTGGCCTTTTTTGTCTCAATGCTTTTGAGGGCACTGTAGTTGGTGGCAAATCTTGTGATGCCAGGCCTAACCAAGTCACCCCCACATTTTTCACTCAATAGATTGAGTGCATAGGAGTGATTATATACAAAGTTGGTGACTTGTCTTGCACTTTCAACCACAGTCTTCACCAACTTTAACTTTCCCATATCTTTTAGCATTAAGTCAATGCAATGGGCTGCACAAGGAGTCCAGAAGAGCCAGTACTTACTATTGTTCATCATCTTCTCACCGGCCAGCTTGAAGTTACTTCCATTGTCCGTTACAATCTGGACAACATTCTCAATACCCACATTTTTTTCCACTACTTCCTTTAACAATCTGTAAATATATTTTGCATCATTTATCTCTTTGGATGCATCCACAGATTTGAGGAACACTGTCCTCCCATCACAATAAACCATGAAATTGATGATGGACTTTCTTGTAGGCCCAGTCCATCCATTTGCCATTATAGTCACCCCATATGTCTTCCACATATTCCTCATCTCACTAATGTACTCATCAATCTCACTCTTTTGTTGAGGTAGATAAACATTCATTACCTCATATGGGGTGGGGCCCTTGAATCCTGGGCCAGCCTCTGCAATGGTATCTATCATGGTATCATAATGGGGGCCTTGTGCAGTGTTTGCTGGGATGGTATGATATAGCATCCACTTAGCTATTGATTCTTTAACCAATCCCTTCATCTCCTTCCATGCTCCTTTGATTCTGGGTTTACTGCTTCCTTTCTTCTTATGCAATTTAGGATCAGATGTTGATGGTGGTACTGCATCGGTGGAGGTGTTGGGGCTGCCCTCACACTTTGTGATCTTTTAAAAGGATTCAAAGTTCTAGGACCTCCGAACGCCACTCCTCCACTACCCCTACTCTTTGTCTCTGCTGATCATCTTGAAAACTTACTCTACTCCTTGAAACAGTCCGCCTAAAATCCCTAGCCTCCTCTGCTGTTTGTATGTCATCAGGTACTGCAATGTCATCATCATCAGAGGAGGAGTCATCATCATCGTCATCATCATTGTATCGTCTTCCTCCTCCCATCGAACTCCTCACTGTATCCTCAAGTTGTTCTCTTATCCTTTGCTTGTCAGCCTTCCTCTTCTTTCTTCCCCTCAAACTATCACCAATCTCCTTGACTACTTCAGTAGGGACCATATGACAACCTACAACATCTTTAGATCCTCCAGTCAGATGTTGTTTAAGTCTACTGGATCCACCTCCCATAAATTGCATGTGACAATAGTTACATATAGATTTTCTCTTATCCCCATCAATGGGAGTGCCATGTAACCATGCAATGTCACCCTATCTTGTGGGAGTCTCTCTTGTTCCCTTTGTTCTCTTTATTCCCTCCGCCCCCTTTGTTGACTACTTTCCCCCACCTTTTGCTTGCCCTTCGCACGTTGTCTATCACGATCCGCCATAATGATACTTGTTTACTGCAATGTAAGTAACACAAATAATTAAAATACTTAATGTAGATGCACTTCAATTGACACTTTTAGATTACTAATACACTTATATAGTTTTTTAATAGTTTTCCCCTAACCGTTATATTTTTCACATAATTAAAACCAATTTTTTATATATAATGTTAATATAAGTATTGACCTAACACAACAAAACCAAAAATTAATAAACATAATATACATGTAATGCATTTCAAAACATATAGAAATAACTGTCATATTTTTTCATTATTTTTTAAACTTAAAACTCATATTTTTCCTTATTTATTTCTGTTTTTTTTTTCTCTTCTTTTTTATATATTTTTCTTAATTTTCGAAAAAAATAATTATTTAAGAGCAGAAAAATAAATCCGACACTGTGAATCGGCCATTGGTGTCTAACATATATTTAATTCATTACCATCTAAGTCATATTACCCCTAATTATTTTCTATTTTAATTGTAGGAAAATGAATTTTTAAAACCAGAAAAAAAAAAAAAAAAAAATACATATGGAAAATTTTTTTTGACACCGTGAGGCTATAGATCGGCCTCCGGTGTGTAACATATATTAATATCATCACCATCCAACAAAAATTGTACATAGTCTTTTCAAAAAAATAGTTTTAGAGGAATAGAATTTACCTTAAATAGTGGAAAAAGGCTTGGATGATGAGCTTAGATGACCCTTCGATGAGTTTACCGGCGAAAATCTGACAACAATGTGCTTGAACAATGGCTAGAGTGTTGGATGAGAGCTTGGAAGAGTGGAAGAATAGGCAAAAGACTGAAATTCCTTAGCAAATGCAGCTCTCGGTCGAAATATGGACCGAAATCTGCGAAATATTGTATTAAAGCCCCCTTCACGTGACACTTTAAGCCAAAATACCATATTTCGTTGATATCTCGTGAGATATTGAGATATCGACGAAATATGTTATTTTTTCATTTCGACCTGATTTCGCATCTCGGTAAGCTCGAGATATATGAAATTAAGCGATATTTCGCCAATCGCGAGATTTTGAACCATGGTTCAAACTGAGGTCGATTAAGGCTTGGATTAGTTGGGAATTATCCCTGAAAAATTAGCTGCATCTGACAAGGGAAGCCCCAAAATCGATTAGAGTCAGGGTTTTGAAAAACCCTGACAAGGTGAGATCGATTTGGGGATTGAGGCTGGAACAAAATAATAAAAGATGGAGAAAAAGAAAAAAGGGAAGTTAGGTTTTGGAATAGGGCAGAATAAGGCTGGAAAAGGCTGCATAGGGTGTTCCAAAATTAGAGGATCAGTTTTCATAGAGATCTGATCTCAAAGAAGGGGAACTCCAAATCGCAGAGAAGGATCCAACAGAATTTTAATGGAAAAATTCGAATAGAATGAAGGAGGGCAGCAACTAAATCATTGGATATTTTATTTTCCTCATTAGTGTTGCCCCCTTACATGGGTAAGAAGAAGAAAACCAATAGGAGGAGAAAACCGAGAAAAGGGAGACGAAGAGAGAGATCGATTGGAGGAGAAGAAGGGAGAAGAACAGAGAGATCGATTGGAGGAGAAGAAGGGAGAAATAGGGTTTTTTTTTTTCTCTTTAACCTAGATCAGACCAGCTTTGATACCATGTTGGTTGAACCGTGGGTTAGAGAGAGGGAATAAAATAATGGAATGGCTTGTTGTATTGATAGGTAAGCCCCTCTATTTATAATAGAGGGGAAATTACAAATAGTCTAAGCTAGGCGATGTGGGACTAAAACCCACATAACCAACATAAGCTAAGTACACTTAATAACATAAAAATACCCCAAAAGGACCAGAATACCCCCACGGTATTCTGGAGTACATATATTCTAACATTCCCCCTCAAGCTGGATTATACTAATATTAAAAAAAGAAGATCCAGCTTGGACTAAAGGAAAAAAGAACTCCATAACAATGCTAACACAATCAATAAAAGAAACAAACCAACGATGGCCTTTGAGAGATGGTTTCCGGCTAGGACCCCAAACATCAGAATGAATAAGATTAAAAGGAGAAGTACTTCTTTTATTAGAAATGGAATAAGTAGAATGATGTTGTTTAGCCAAAACACAAGCTTTACAAAAAAATTCGTTTCTATGACATTCTGTAGCTAATGCTGAAAATAAAAGGGATAATGTTTCTAAAGGGGGGTGACCTAGTCTGTTATGCCATTGTTGAAGTTCAGAAGAAACTAACAAGCTTTGATGTATAGGAGATGGTGGTGAAGTAGGACTCCCATTATCAAGCAGGTACAATCCACCATGCATTACCACATCCAATCGTCGCCCCCGTTGCCAGATCCTGAAACACACAGTGAGAAGGAAAAAAAGTTACTTTGCAATTTAAATCACGGGTGAGACTACTGATGGAAAGAAAATTAGTGGTAAATTTAGGAATATGTAAAACAGAGGATAAAGGTAAGGAAGGAGTGCAACTGATAGAGCCCTTTCCAGAGATAGAAGAGAGAGATCCATCAGCCACCCGTACTTTATCTTTACCAGATGTAGGAGAGTAACGAGTGAAGAGGCTGGAGGATCCAGTCATATGATCAGTGGCACCAGAGTCTATGATCTAGGGAGAGGAGGCTACCGATGCACAATGACCAGTAAAAGAAATACCTGAGTGGGCTAAATGTGAACCTGGAGGAGTGGAAGAACTGGCAGGTGTTGATGTAGTAGAAGCAGTAGAAGCCTGTAACATACAACGGAAAGCCTGAAGTTCATCCTTGGACAGTCCAGTGTCAGTAGGAGGAGCAGGTGTGACAGCCTCAGTATGATTAGCTTTGTTTTTTGATTTTCGAGCAGCACGTTTAGCATCAAAGTCGGCTGGTTTGCCATGTATCTTCCAACAGGTGGCCTTAGTGTGCCATAATTTGCCACAATGCTCACATTTAACTGCTGTTTTCTCAGATTTAGAAGTGTCAGCAACCGAAGGAGTAGAACCAGCCCCAGTGTGCAAGGCTGATCGATCAGGAAGCGTAGTGTAAGCATAGCAGTTCTTCGGCGATCTTCACTATTAACCAAAGCATAGGACTGTTCCAGTGTAGGGAAAGGATCCTTGCCTAGAATCTGAACCCTAATTGGGTCGTATTCCACATTAAGGCCAGCCTCAAAATCAATAACCCTAATTTTATCGACATGCTTTCTGTATGCCACAATGTTTGTGGCATTAGTGGGCTGATAATCAGAGTAATGATCAATTTCTTGCCAATGCTTGCGGAGTTCAGCATAGTATTGAGGGATGGATAAATCATTTTGCTTGGTTTCATGGATTGTTTTCCTTAATTCATATACCTGAGCATCATTCCCTACCTGTGAATAGGTGTCTTTGGCAGCCTTCCATATCTGGGCAGCAGTGTCTAGGAGAAGGTAGCCCGGTGCAATTGAAGGATGCATAGAATGAATAAGATATGACATGACCATGGAGTCAGTAGATAACCATTTAGTTTGAGCAGCTCCTTCAGTAGGGATGGGAGTAGTGCCTGTAAGGTGTCCTGTGTAGCCACGGCCAGCAATCGTAAGGTAAGTGGATCTTGACCACATTAGATAATTTGTCCCATCTAGTTTGGTAGGAGAAGCAAAAGGAAGATACTCTGGTCGAGAAGATCCATTAGAGTCAGCTGAAGTAATGTCAGACATCATGCAAGTGTAGAAGACACGGGTTTTTAAATTCCCACAAATTTAGCCGTAAAAAATGGCTCAAACTAGGATCGAATTCCCTGCAAGTGGTAGGGAATAAGCCCTAAAAAAATCAGAAACTTTTGATGATGGAATAAGAAACCCTAAATTTGAAAAAATTTAGGAATAGCTGAATGCAAAGCAATCACAGGTTTGAATCTGATGTAGTTTGGATTCAAACTGCAATCTGAAAGTAAAGAAGGTGTAGATCAATAAGGGCAGGGATCTATCTCCAAAAAATAACACAGAAATCCAGCTTGAAAAGGAAGCAGCTCGATCTCCAAGGTTGGAGGAAACCTGTGGCAGATTCTGATCACACCCAAGTTTGTATGATCTTCAGTGAGGTGTAATTGAGGGCAGCAGCTAAATTTTCATTGGATCACCTCAAAGTTGCTGCCCTGAATGAGATAGAGAGTCCGAGAGTGGTGGAGAAGAAGGAAACCAGAAGCCCAGAGAGTTTAGAGAAGAAAAAACCAAAAAAAAAATCGACGAGCTGCTCTTTAGATCAGAGGTGGCTCTGATACCATGTAAACAGCCTTGAGTTTGAATGGTTGAATGACCAAAATCGATCATCCAGGACCTTTATTTATAATAATCAGAATTACAACTAATCACAATGGAAGTAGGAATGCCACCCTTGCCTATTCCTATTAGGAATTCCTATTCCCACTAGGAATTCCAAATAGAGATAGGCTGAAGGGAAAAAATACATAAAAAGAAATAAAACTAAAAGAGATAAAACTGATAAAACTAAAGGACTAAATTACCCCTATCGGGTAAAGTAGCCTATTTTAACAATTTTCAAACTCTAAATAGGAAACTAAACAAAGTTGGAAACTGAAATTAAAAATCCTAACCGTAGGCTATTTGGAGTCCTAATTCAAATAAGAAAGTGTAAGACAAGGAGGTAAAATAGGGAAGGACTTATAAATCCTAATTGAACCGAACTACCTTACATTAAATAATAAAAAGGACAAAAGTTAGGACTCTAACAAACCCCACGACTGGTTTTGAGTGAACCAGGTAACCTGAACCAGAAACTGGTTCAGTTGAACCAAGATTGGTTCTTAAGGAACTGTAGGCCTATTTAAGTAGCCACAGGCCTATTTTGATGCTGGTTGCTGCGTTGGTACTTCAAGGAGTACCTCTTCTCTGCATTGCAAAAGCAATTCCACGGATCGAAGCTGATCTGATGCATTGCATCCGTTGGCCTTCAGGGACGGGATCTTCCTTCCTTCCTGTCAGTCAGTCCCTGTCTCCCCTTCTCTATGTTATTTTTTTTTATATGGTGGTTGACAGGACCAAAGACTTTGGAGTCATTTGTTTATGGTGTTTGATGGGACCGAGGACTTGGGATTGGGATCAGGATTGCCATGGGTTTATTTGCTTTATTACAATGATTACAACTGGTTTATGGTGTTATTATGTTTTTTATGTGTGTCTATGGTTGCTATTGTATAATGTTACGTTTGCCTTTTCCATTGTAGTCATGCTCTGTTTAGTTAATATTAGTAAGCATCATGTGATGTGATTGGAATACTGGACAAAAGAGTACCTATTTTATTATGGGTTAATCTTGGTGTAACCAGGCATGGTTACATTGAGTTATTAACATCCTATGTGGACTATATAAGACAAGTAGTATACCATCTATGCCCCCTATAGGACACAGTGGACTGCACCCCCTATTGTACAAAGTAGGGCAAAACCATCATGGTTACTGTCTTGGTGTAACCAACCGTTGTTACTCCAAGCAAGACCCTTTTATTATGGCTGAAAGCTGTCTTTGATGCATTGACCATTAGTGGTTTGTCCATCCATGGTAGCTTCCATGCATTGACCACCTAATGTGCCACATAGAAGGATGATTTGGCAAATCCAACCGTTGACTAGGAAGGGCATGGTTTAGATTGATTACATGTCAATTCTCACAACAAAACTCAATCATTTATCACACATGCATTGGCATCATTCCCTTGTGTTTTTAGCAATCCATTTGTTTTTAAAATGTGATGAATCTTCCAAGCTTTATACTACCACACGACCAACTCTGATTGAGTTCAAAATTGACAAGTAATTAGGGTATCATGGGGCATACTTGTCCATACAAATTTTGGGTCTTAACTGATCTGCCACATGATGGATATTGGGGCCGACCGCCTAATGTCTTATGGTCGGATCTAAATACTGCTTCAATTATTATGTATTATGCTTCAAAATAGTATTTTGCATGTATCCTAGGCATATCTATGCGTTTCTTAAGTGTTTTAATGCGTATCTTTGGTGTATCTTGTGTCTCTTAGCGTCTCTCTCATATGTCTCTTAAAATCATCCTTCTGATACATTGACCGATACCGATACTTTACACCTTGGCTATCCCTTCACCGTTGGTGAGTTATCTGGGCGTCCTATATATAGCTCTGGTATACATATTTGGCCCCCATATACTCTGGAAATGGTTTTTCAGGATAATTATGAAGTTATTTTCCAGTTAGAAAAATACCCGTAAACTAACTGAAATTAAATTCAGTAGATAACGTTTGAAAATATGGATATGAATTTGTTTGTTTCAAATTCGACTCTTCCATGCTGATGCATATCTATGCATTAATTTTTGCTGAATAGATTCCTTTACCTCTCTTGTAAACTTTATGCTTCTTATTAAATTTAATCCACCCATTTCAGTTCTTTCTTCCATTTTGTATACAGAATGGCTCTGCAATAAGTTTGGAGCTTGATCTGGAACATTATGTTGTTCCCGCTCCTGGGACTTCCGCAAACTCAGGCCTGGTTTATGCAGCTAACATGGCAGAGAATCCAAAATCATTTACTCGTTCTGGGATCTTTTCTAACAGTGATGGCTCAAGCAGTGGTTCAGACTCAACCAGGACTGTTGGTGTTTCAGTTGATCAACCTGCAATTAGAAAGGTTTATCCTGGTAACCCTTCCGGCTAATTTATATGCTATATCTTTGATTTATCTACCATATTTATGTCGATGCAGTACTTTTCAAATATATGCATGTATCTTTAATGAGCGTAAAGTGGTAAATCTACAATCAAATAGTTAAGACTGAATCTTAAATTTATGGTGCTTCTGTATAAAAAAAGGAGTACCCAGTACACAAGGCTCCCGCCACTGCGGGGTCTAGGAAAGGTCATAATGTTATAGTTCATGAAATAAGAGTATTTACTGTGACATTATCTTATATTGTATTTTTCCTTGTTTACCTCCCTTGACTACCTTATGTTAGTATGGGGGTATTTCTGTATTTGGCCATATTATAAGCAAGTAAGTGAATATAGGGGAGAGCCCTCTCCCATTGCCTCCCCCACTCAATCCTTCCTCATCCACAGTCAGATCCCCGTCCCCCCCCCCCCCCCAGTTGCGTCATATGCTGGAATGGTATAGAGGACATTGATCACCTTTTCTTCTCTTGTCCCTTTTCAACCTCCATTTGGAATCGAGCCCTAGCCAGTTGCTGGCCCCGTCCTAGAAGACCTCTCCCCTTCTCTAGGGAGTTGCTTTGGATCGACATAACATTTTCAGGGAGATCTTCTTGTGATACTGCTGGGAAGCTTATTTTTTATGCTGCTTTCTCTCACCTCTGGATGTAGCGAAATCTTCGGAGATGAACCTCCAACTTTCGGTCTCTTGATATGATTTGGAAAACCATCTCCTTCGATGTTCACTCCAAGTTACACTTGCTCCCCCCTTGTATAGTGCTAGATTCCCCAAGGAATTGGTGTATTGTTGTGTCCTGGGGTTTACATGTTTCCTTCTCACAGTCTCCGGCCCCTCCTTCTTAGGGCTTGGCTTGAGTTGTATTGTTTATCCCCCCCTTCTTGTCCCCTTGTATTTTCCCTTCCTCCCCCCCCCCTCTTTTTGGGTTTTTGGTACTGAAATTATTCATCCCCCTAAAAAAAACGTGAATATAGGGGAAAGAAATTGATTCTCTTCCCCCAAGTCATTACTGCACATCTATTTCTTCCTCTCCTCTTCTCTTGCTCTCGTCCATTACTTTAAATTTTAACTTGGTAGCCGAGCGTAGTTTCAGAGTTGGCAAAGAACCTCTCCATTGTGCCTCTTGTTGGAACCCTAGAAGAGTAGAGGGCTCCAATAGAGGTTTTCCATGTAAGAAGAGTTGTTTACCCATCAACTAGAAGACACCTTGATGGAGTTTTAAATCTGTGAAGGTAGATGTAAGAAGAAGAAGAAAAAATAAAAAACCAGAACTGGGGTTACTGCCAGTCCTGGAGTTCCATCTGTGTTTCTCTCTCATCAAAGCTCGGATGGAGTTGGGACCAGGACCATTGGAGTCGCCCAAGGCTCCTCTATCAAGCCCCTAAGGTCTCGGTTAGAGAGAAGGTGAGTCCTTGATCTGCAACTCAGTTTTATGAATACCTACAGTTCTGCCAGTTCTGGTTCTTTGGTTGTTTGTTTCATCTTGAATGCTGAGCTGAAGTCAATCTAGTACTATTTGTTAGCGAGTTATATTATTTGGAACTTGTGAGTTGTGGTAGGATGACCCACAACCTGAATTGTACATTTGATGGAAGTTTTTTCAAATTTTGTGAACTATTTTCTTGCTGGAATTGTTGTGTGGAGTACTGGGAAAGAGTATCTGGGTAGAGGATGAACTCCCCATCTTCTTACGAAAATTCTCACATAATTTCAAAGGTCAGTGGACCTATGGAAGCCTTGGCTAGTGGTCCGAGTAGTGCCAACCCCAATTTGATTGCCTTTGAAAATCCCAATACCCAGATATCTATTGTGAAGTTGGACAACACCAACTACTTGGATTGGGATCACTTAGTGAAGTTATCCTTGCGAAGTCGTGGGAAGTTGGGGTGCATTAATGGGTACCATTAAGGTTCCTCATTCAAGTGATTTTACATATCAGAAATGGGAGATTGAGAACTCAACCGTTATGACTTAGTTGATTTTTTCTATGAAACCAGAGATTGGTAGGAGGTTAATGAGGAAGGAGATTGCCAAGGATATTTGGGATAGTCTCTTAAGACTTTTGACCGAGTGGGTGACTCAGGTAAGGTCTACCAACTCTGGGTGACTTGGGTAAGGTCTACCAACTCCTTCAAAAGGTTATCACAGTGAAGCAGGGAGATATGACTATTTTTGAGTATTATAACACTGTTATTGGTCTCTGGCAGGAGTATGATCACTATAAGGGATCTCCAGCTATCCAATCCCGAGGACTAAGCAAAGGTCTATAGAAATATTGAGAAGGAGCGTGTTTTGATTCTCCTTTGCGAGCTGAACTCGGAATATGAACCAATCTGAGTGCAAATCTTGGGCCGATAACCTCTTCCATCTTTAGAAGAAGTGTGCAACTACTTCCAGAGTGAAGAGCCTAGAGGAGTAACAATGGAGACTATACCGTCACTTGAAAGATTATATCTGCTCTTTCATCTAGCTCCCATAGGGATTGGTGTAGTGGAGGAAGAGGCCAATGGCTAATCTATGGGGATGACAAAGATAGTGTTAGAAGAACATATTAATTGTAATGCTCGAGTGATTTGAATAGATCACCAAGCCCTTGTATTTATAATAATATGGAAGAAGATTCCAGAATTACAGAAGTACAGACATACCCTCTGACTCTTAACTAATACTGTTCATGGTACTGTTCATATGAACAGTACCCAAATAAGTAAAACTCCAAAATACCCCTATCGGGCATGGTTCGAGAACACACGAGATCTCGCTGAGTTTCTCGATTTTTCAAAACTTCGAGTCGAGATGCCATACGCATTATAAAAATGCACTTTCTCGGTGAGATCTCGGTATCGTCTCGACCCAGCCAAATGAGACCAATTTTGAAGTTTTTTTCCTGATTTTTTACGTTATAAAAATGCAATTTCTCGCTGAGATCTCGGCGAGATCTCTGTATCGGGTCTGGATATGGGTTTTGACCCATTTTTTCTCTCCATTTCACCCATCTAACCCATATTATAAACTAAGCTACATGGACAGAACTCGAAAATCTCACTGAGTTCTGTCCATAGCTCTAAAGAAAGGGAAAACAGCCCATTTTGCTCCATTTTCTTCCTCTTTCCTTCAAATCTTGGGTGGATTGCATGGTTTCAAGTGAGATTCAAGTGCTAAATTGAAGATTCAACTCCAACAGTCCAGGAATCATCACCTATTTCAGGAATTTTCAAAGGTATTTTCTAGTTTTCCCCAAATCTATTTTTTTCAACAAAATTTGTGTAATCTTTGATAGAGTAGGTTGTTTTAGTACGACTCGTCGCCTACCAACCTATGGTACAAAGTGAAACTCATATTTGGACTTGTTTTTTGGGAAATCTGGGCATGCCATTGTGTTTAAATGGCTTGAAATAGGCTGAATACGAAGTTTCAGACCCAAAATATGTGTAAAACCCACCGAGTTGGGGGTCCGAGTCAAAAAAAAAAAAAATGCAGCAACTCGCCGAGATCTCGACTCGTCTCGGTTTCTGGCTAGGCCGAGATGCCACTGTGACCTGAGTTTTAGAGCCTTGACTAGGATCCAACCCGGGTTGGGAATTAGGAAGTAAAGGAGAAAAACTGTCCAAAGGCAGCACATCTTCATTAACATTCTCCCCCTGAAGAGGTGGTGAAGAATAATAAGAAAGGGTCTCATGAAAGACCATATCCATACTCACCATAGTACGCCAAGTAGGAGGATGGTAACACTTATATCCTTTCTGGGTTGCGGAATAACCCAAAAAAATACAGCGCAACCCACGGGGATCAAGTTTACCTGGGGACCGAGTATCCCGGGCATAACAGACACAACCAAATATTTTTGGGGGGACCACAAAAGAAGAAGATCCATGTAAAATTTCAGCAGGGTTGTGAGAATCAAGTACCCGAGTAGGCATCCTATTAATAAGGTATGCCGCAGTGAGGACAACATCCCCCCAATATTGGGAAGGGACATGACGGGCAAACACAAGTGCCCTTGCCACTTCCAATAAGTGGCGGTTCTTGCGCTCAGCCACCCCATTCTATGTAGGTGTATATACACAACTGGTCTGGTGAATAATTCCATGGTCAGCAAGGTACTTTTGGAATGAACCCTCCATATATTTTGTGCCATTGTCACTCCTCAAAATTTTGAGGGTGGCATTGAATTGGGTCCGAACCAAGTTATGAAAATGCTGAAAGCAGGAAAAAACTTCACTCTTAGTATACATCATATACACCCAAGTATTCCTAGAATGACAGTCAATAAAAGAAACATACCAACGATGGCCAGAGATAGAAGGTTTACGACTAGGTCCCCACACATCAGAATGAACCAAATTAAAAGGTAAAAAACTTCTTTTATTAGAAACCGAATAAGTTGAACAAGTCTGTTTGGTCAGAACACATGCCTCACAAAAAAATGTATTCTTATTACATTGCTTAACCAAATTAGGAAATAAAAGAGACAAAGTTCCTAAAGGGGGGGTGACCTAAGTTAGAATGCCATTGATGAAGTTCAGAAGAGATTAAAGAAGTTTGATATAGGTGGGAAGGTAATGCAGTTGGAGAACTACCACCATCAAGCAGGTACAATCCACCATGCACCTTACCACATGAAATCATCTTCCCTGTCTCCAGATCCTGAAAAACACAATGAGAACGAAAAAAAGTCACCTTACAATTCAAATCTCTAGTAATGCTACTAATGTAATGACCCAAACCCAGATACAGGTAAAGGTACAGCCCTCACGGGCGTTGATTAAATGATCGACAAAATCATGCGGAAACCTTCAAAACACATCACCAAATTCAAATCTCAACAAAAATTAAATCAAATTCTTAAATCCCAAAATGTACCTACTGGTGGCAATCTAAGGTATATCCTTAATTTAAACTTCAAGTCACTCAATCAGAGTTTACATAAAGTAGCTCCCTACTACATCCATCTCCTAAAATAAAATAAAAAAAAACCAATGAAAAGAAAACTTTAGGTTGCCCTCGAGCTCTGCTGCAAGCAGTACCTCCACTCTACTCCTCTGTAATATCAAAATTAATGGGATAAGCTCAACAGCCCAGTAAGCCAAAAAAATAGTAGAAATACAACACAGAATAACCATCAATAAGAATCAATAATTAAAACAAAAACAAAAAGGAAAAAAATTCAGTTTCTCAAGAAAATAACATTTTTAATAAAACATCATCATTTTAAAACAGAGTCATCTCCATTTATCATTCTTTAGCCGGCACTGAGGGAATCAGTCTGCCACCGCCCATAACAAGAGAGAGGACACGGCCAATCTCCAATTGTCTCCTATTAATATCATATCCCACCGACAACTCATACGTGTATAGTGGGTATGTTTCCGCGGCTCCACGGAACAAACAACCTCTCTGGTGCTGATCCGTGGCAGTCTATTTACCCTCAAAATCTCCTTTTGTATCACCTTTCAAAATCATTCTCTCCAAATCAAACACGCATGTGAAAAGAAAACAGAGATGAAATCTCCAAGTAACCATCAACATTACAATATACAACATACAAAAATATTTGTCTCCAAATTTCGATTATCTCCTATAAACATATGGCACACACTTACACACAGTTCAAATAAGCACATGTCATCACTTCTTATTAATACAAGCATATCACTCATCACATCACACAACCAAACCACACACCTATGATGTACCCATACTATAATCTACGTACCTTAGTCTGCAAATGTGTTATCCCAACCCGCAGAATTCCAAATTTCTGAAAAGTCACTATCTGCAATTGTGAGGCGTTATTAATCACTTAATCCACAAACCAAAGTAGTACCCTACTCCCTCAAAAGTCAACATAAGGTCCACAAATCACAATAGGCTGAAACCTTGGTCGAAAATTACACTAGGTAGCACTCACATACTCCCAAACTTTGTTCATAAACTTTGGACAGAATTAGAGTGATTGAGGAAGAACTCAACTCTGACATAAAAGACCAAAAGTAAAAATATGGAAGTTTCTCAATCATGACAGCAAGCAACCTCAAAATGGGCCCAAATCAGAATTGAGTTTCACTCCTAGTAGGCCAAAAAACCCCAAAATCTCATCCTAATTTGACCTACATTGGGTCTTGCGATTTGGGTCCCAAGTATAGCTCCAACACTATAACACATAATAGGTTCTCAAAGTAAGGAAAAATCAGAATTTTAACCTTAAAACAGAATGGGTTCCAATGCAGCAAAATTCTGAAATTAACTTTAAATCAGAGAAGGTTCCAATGCAGCAAAATTCAAAAATTACTTTAAAGCAGAGTAGTTTTCAATGTAGTAAAAATCAGAAATCAGCTTTAAAACGTTATACGTTTCAATACAGTAAAATCAGAAATTAGCTTTAAAATAGTGAAGTTTTCAATGCAGTAAAAACCATAAATTTTTAATGCAGTAAAAATCAGAAATTAGCTTTAAAAATAGTATAGAGAAAAGTCAGAATCAAATCCTTAAAACAGAGTAAAATCATCACGAGTAATATGAATCACAGATTAAAGCAGGTCTGGGCAAAGATAATCTATTGGAGAACATATCGAGCAATACATAGACAGAATTTAGGTTTTTGTTTTTCTCTTAACAGGAAGGGGGACACCTGCGGTTGGCAGTGGGTAGCCCATATGGGGCTGAAACTCAAATTGAAGGAGCCCCTAATGATGCTCAGTAATCCCTCTAAAGGGCTTGAGAAAAGGACAGCAGGTCCAAGAGGTATGGCAGAACCGATCTGCCCAATAAAACCTTGACAGCAAGGGTTCAATAATTAGAAAACAATACAAGTTTTTGACTCACCTGACGTTGTGGATCAAACACAGGATGGAAAAGCAGAAAATAAAGTCCAGCAGCCTTCCTTCACCAATTGCAGTCTAGATTGTAGCCAAAATCCACAGACCAGCAGTTGGTTCGATTCTCCTTCTCTATTTCAGATCTCCTCCTCTTTCTTTATATCTCACGCACACCCCTTTTACAATCCTTCTCGATTTCAAACTCTCTCTCTCTCTCTTTTTTCCCTCTTCCCTTTGTAGTCCATGATTCTAGTAACTATCCTTTATTTCTTTCCTTCTTTCACGATGTCTCTTTCCCTATCCCTCATGGTCTCGCTCTCTCTCTCTCTCTCACGTTTCCTCTTATTTATTATCATATATATATCTATATATATATATATATATATATATATATTTTTAACCTACTTTCCTATTTTATCTCTACTCCCCTTCTTGGTAAGATTTCTACTCCTTTCACGATTCTGAAATCCTCCCCTTCTCATGGTTTGTTTGGTAGGGTGGAGTCCACAGCCTAAGGCTGAAATAAATAAAAAAGAATTGAACTATAATGTCCACCCTTTAGAGTTGAACCCAAGACCTCTTAATTAATTAGTAACTCAACCACCAGGCTAGATGCCTATTTGATTATTAAATCCGCAAAACAAATTTAAATAAAGAAATAAGGTACTCTTTAATTCATAAATATCACTATGACATTCAGCATTAGGTTAATAATTAAGATTTAGATCCTGCACATAATAGTATAAGAAAAGAATGTTTAAAAATTTCCAGAATTGCCCCTGAGGTGTGAAGTTTACGTAAATACCCTGATGTGTAAATTACGAAAATACCCCTGTTATAGATAATTAATTAATCATTAACACTTTTAGGCTTTCAGAATTCTGGGACATTACAACTAATGGAAAGAAGATTAGTAGTAAAGTTAGGTATATGACAAATAGAAGATAAGGTAAGAGAAGGAGAGCAACAGATGGAGCCTTTTTCAAAAACAGAAGAAAGGGAACCATCAGCCACTCGAACTTTATCCTGACCAGAGGTGGGAAAATATTTGTGAAAAAGGCTGGAAGATCCAGTCATATGATCAGTGGCACCGGAGTCTGATCCATGGACTGGAGACTACCGATGCACAATGACCTCCAAATGAAATACTTGAATGAGCAAAATGGGAACTTGATGGAGTGGAAGAACTGGCAGGTGTCGATGTAGTAGAGGTAGCGGAAGTCTTCAACATACGACGAAGCGCTTGAAATTCTTCCTTGGAGAAACCAGTGTCAGCAGTGGAGTTGGTAGTAACAGCTTTAGTATGATTAGCTTTAGTTTTAGTCTTTCCACGACCACACTTGGCCTCAAAATCAGCAGGTTCATCATGTAACTTCCAGCAATTTGCTTTAGTATGATAGGGCCTATGGCAGTGTTCACACTTGACAGGTTCCTTGGTAGATGCATTGACATCAGCTATGGCAGTAGGGCTGGTCCCAACCTGTAGAGCAGATCTATCAACAGTGGGAGTGTGTAGCATAGCACCCCGGCGAGTATCTTCAGTAAGGACCGAAGCAAAGGACTGCTCCAATGTAGGGAAGGGTGACCTGCTAAGGACTTGGACACGAATAGGATCACATTCAACATTTAAACCAGCCAAAAATTTGTGGACCCGCCTTTTGTCAACATGCTTACTGTAGGCAGCAATATCAATGGCAACGGAAGGCGTATAATCAGAGTAGTGATCCAATTGCTGCCACAAACCTTTAAGGGTAGCATAATAGGTGGAGACAGATAGTTCCTTCTGGGTGGTGTCATGTACTTTCTTCTCAATCTCATATATCTGAGCATCATTCTCTATCTGTCCATAGGTTTCCTTGGCTGCACTACAAATCTGATGTGATGTTTCCAAACAAATAATTATTGGAGATGTCAAGTTGCATAGAATTGAGCAAGTAGGACATCACCATAGCATCATTGGATATCCAACGAGTCTGAGGAGGACCCTCTTCTGTTGGCTTATTTTCAGAACCCAAGATATATCCAGTAAAGCCTCTCCCGGTAATGGTTAAATAGGTAGATCTGGACCATTGTAAATAATTTGTCCCATCCAATTTTATAGGAGCAGCAAGGGTAAGTACTCAGATCTGGTCTGTTCATCAAGCCTAGAAGTAGCAGTAGTAATATCGGAATCACCAGGCATGTTTATAATGATAAAACAACAACACCAACAATAGAGCAATGCAACAACAATAGATGAAAAGCTTGACAGAACCAGCAATAGAGCAATGCGGCCAGCCAAAGAAAAATAACCAGAAAAGTAGATCGATAGAAGGAGAAATCGATCAAAAAACAAAAAAGAGAAAACCTGATTCTGGAGAAATCCTCAGTATATGTGGCTGAAAAAAAATGTCGAGTAGTCTTCTTGTATGGATAGAACACCCCTAAAAAAATCAGCTCTAGATAACACCCCTAACCTAAAAATCGATGAGGAGTCAGGGTTTTAGAAAACCCTGAAAGTGAGATCGATTTAGGGTAGAGGCCTTCAATTTGTGATGTATGCTTGAGATAGATGCTGTCCAAGGCTGCAGGAATGATTATCCAATACGAACAATCAACTCCAGTAGAGGGGGAGACTTGATCTTCAAACATAGGAGAAACTTCAAAAATTGCAGAATGAAGGGGCAGCAGCTATCGCAAGAGATCTTCACCTTATCATCGAATAAAGGAGGTAATGTAAAGGGCAGCAACTAGATCATAATCTGATCACCTCTTTAGTGCTGCCCTGTGATCATGATAGAAAACCAAAAAAAAAGAAAAAGAAAAAAAGGCCGAGAGCAAGAAGAAGGAAGAGAAGAGGAAACGATGTAGGAGGAGGAGGGGGATGTTCTTTAACTCAGTTCAGATTATTGCTCTGATACCATGTTAGAAGAACATATTAATTGTAATGCTTGAGTGATTTGAATAGATCACCAAGCCCTTGTATTTATAATAATATGGAAGAAGATTCCAGAATTACAAAAGTACAGAAATACGCTCTGACTCTAACTAATACTGTTCTCGGTACTGTTCACGTGAACATTACCAGTGAACAGTACCCAAATAAGTAAAACTCCAAAATACCCCTATCGGGTATAGGTTCTATTCAACAGATAGGCTCAGATGTGACCATCGTGGCGGATCTAGACACACTAGGGAGATTTGCTGGGTGCTTCATGGGTGTATAACTGTCTATCTAGACTTGCACCTCCTAGTATGCGTGGTGGCAGGAGAGGAGCAGCTATAGAGCACACACCGTGATGGCTGAAACTGAACCCATGGGGTATTGGTATCCATCTGGATTATAGACAGACCACAGTTCCCTCAAAAGGGAAGATCTTGCAGTTTTCAGATGGATTATGTCACAATTAGGCAACTCCTCTTCCTCAACCACTGTGTCAAATTCTTCGCTTCAGCCTTGTAGGCCTCCACACCAGCCCCTTCCACCGCCTCTTCTTGGGTCATTGATTCTGGAGCCACCGATCACATGACTAGTATGTCTCAGTGTTATGATTCTTATTCTGTCTGCTTTGGTAGGGATAAGGTTAGAGTTGCTGATGGTCTCTTTCCTCAATCTCAGGTAAGGGTAGTGTATATGTTACCTCCTCTATTTCTCTTGACTCTGTTCTTCATGTTCCTAACTTTGCCATTAACCTCTTATCTGTGAGTTACCTAACAAAATCCTTGAATTGTTGCGTCACCTTTTTTCCTTCTCATTGTCTCTTTTAGGATTTGGTGATGAAGAGGATTATTGGCAGTGGACGTGAGGAGAATAGGCTCTACCTCCTTGGACCTAGGCCATCTTTTTTGATTATAACTCAGTCTTATGTGTATGGAAGTAGTGACAAAAATGCTTCTGAATCTGTGATGATTTGGCATCAATGTTTAGGCCATCCTTCTTTTGGTGTTATGAAAAAACAATTGCCTCATGTTTTCTTCCATTTTTACTACCCATGTATTTCAGTCGGAACCCTGTTTGTTTGCTAAACATTCTCGTTCGTCTTATTCTTATCATGGTAATAGATTTATTGTTCCTTTTTATATTGTGCATTCAGATGTTTGGGAACCTGCTCCCACTCATGAGCATCACCCACAAAGACATACATAGTTGGCAGTTTCTCACCCCGGGTCAAGATCTCAGGCCGGTGCAGCAGCCCATTGATCCATCGGAATAAAAGCGAGCAGCATTGGGGTTGACAATTTTGTCTCATTTGTTGATGAATATTCCCAATCCATGTGGATTTTTTTGATGGCACACAAAACAATGTCTGTGATGCTTTCAAAAATTTCTACCAGTTGATTTGCACTCAATTTGATACTAGAATTAAAATCATTTGTTCATTAAAGGGGGATAATATAGGTATGGTGGGATCCAACACTTTTGTACCCATAATGACATTTTGTCCTTCATCTAGCTTGTGTTGACACACCCCAACAGAATGGGGTAGCTGAACAGAAAATCACCATTTATTGGAAGTTGCTAGGATCCTACTGTTTGGTATGCGTGTTTATAAGACTTTTTGGTCTGATGCTCCTCACTACAGCCTTCTTGATATATTGTATGCCTTCCAGTATCCTTGGTTTCAAAACCCCTTTTGAAATTCTCTCCCTTCAAGTTTCTTCTTTCTCTCTTCCTCCCAAGGAGTTTGGGTGCATGTGTGTTATATGCATGTTATTAAGTCTGCTCGGACTAAACTTGATCCTAATGCCCTTAAATATATTGTCGTTGGTTATGCCCCTTCTACCAAGGGCTATAAGTGCTAACATCCATCCTATTGAAGGTGGCTTCTTTCCAAAGATGTCATCTTCTTTGAATCTGTGCCTTTCTCCATCTGCACCTTCTTTAAGAGGAGCAGAAGTGAAGAGGCTGCTACTGTCACCCCCTTTCTTCCACCCTCGCCTATTCCCCCATTTTTGCTTGATGTGAGGAAACACAAGGACATGAATGTTGTTGATGTATTAGATCATTCAAGGGGAGTTGGTAATGAGGAGTTCCTTGTTACAAAAGAAAGGGAAGGAAGACCTGTCAAGAGTACTCTTTGGATTCACATCTTGAGCTCCACCTTCCTGAGTTAGGTAATACTCTTCCCCTCCATTTGAGTTAGATCTTCCCATTATTGTTCGAAAGGGAATGAGAGCTTGTACTAATTCTATAGCAAGTTTGTTTCCTATGTTGCTATCTCTCCTACATGTGTTACTTTCTCAGTTTCTCTTTCCTCTACTCCCATTCCCAAGAATGTGACTGAGGTTATGTTTGACCTAAAGTGAAAGGAAGCTATGTGGGAGGAAATAATGGCCCTTGAGAAGAATTGTACTTGGAAGTTGGTTGATCTTCCCAAGGGGGAGTTCTTGTTGGATGTAGATGCGTTTACTCAATGAAGTACCGATCAGATGGCCCTATTGAGATATATAAAGCTAGTTTGGTGGCCAAAGGCTATAGTCAGATATATGGAATTGACTATCAGGAGACATTTTCTCTTGTGGCTAAACACAATTAGATAAGATTTCTCTTCTCATTTGTGGCCAATAAAGATTGGCAATTGTATCAACTGGATGTGAAGAATGCATTCGTCCATGGTGACTTAGAAGAGGAAGTGTATATGCAAACTCCACTAGGCTTGAAGTTTCCCTAAGTTGAAGGGAAAGTGTGTCTTCTTAAGAAAGCTCTATATGAAGTGTGTCTTCTTAAGAAAGCTTTATATGGCCTCAAACAGATCTTGAATGCTTGGTTTGAAAGGTTTAGATAAGCTATTATGAAGAATGGATATACCAGAGTTAGGCTGACCATACTCTATTTACCCAGTGAGGTAATGGTACCATCACAACTCTAGTTGTCTATTTGGATGACATGGTGGTGACTGGAAATGATTGGGAGGAGATAAAAAGTTTGAGGTCTTACTTAGCTCAATAGTTTGAGATCAAGGATCTTGGACCCTTGAAATATTTCTTGGGAATTGAAGTGTCAAGGTTATAGAAGGGAATAAATATCTGTCAAAGGAAGTTTTTTTTATTTTTTTGTTTTTTTTATTTTTATAACCCGAATATTACTTGGGACCCGGGCTGGCCCCTAAGCTTTTATTAAAAATAAATGCAAATAATAAAGAATACAGGGGGGGACTTTCTGCCTTACCCCTTCCCAAAACAAGGACACTCCACTTAAGAACAATAAACCCTCCCATACAAGAGATAAAATCAATAAAAACCCGTTAGCTTCGCAGGACAGGAAGGCCGGCCTTGTCCTCACGAAGAATGGCCTGAAAAGTACCCATTGGCAAGCTCCCCGGCCTATAAACAAAAGAGCTCTTCGTATGACAGGCGTGTTTCGCTAGCCAGTCCGCCGCTCTGTTGCTTTCCCTGTAGGAAAAAGAGAGGCTGGCCCGAGTACAAGCAATTAGACCTTGAATCTCCTTGTAGTAATACCATCCTTCCCACAGACTACCCCTCATCTGATTAACTGCTCTAACCGTGGCCTCTGAGTCACAGTTAATCATAACATCAAGGAAACCCAACTCCTTACTCAACCTTAGGCCATCCCTCAGAGCCTTGAGCTCTGCCAGAGAGTTGGTACATGGACCATAAAAATTGGAGAAGGCTGCCAGCGTTTTCCCATTTCTGTCTCTAATGATCCCACCTCCTCCACCTAGGCCAAGGTTACTAGAACAGGCTCCATCCACGTTTAACTTTACCGAGAAGAAAGGGGGGCACCAATATACTGGGATGGGACGTTTGGTCTTCACAACGGGCACAGCCAGACCAAGACATTGTAAAATCAAGACTTCCCTAGCAGATCCTGGGGGGCCTACCTTGATCGGGTAGGGCAATTCCTTCACCCAAGCTTTGATGCTGGCAGTAATAGAGTTGGCTGCCCGCCTCCTGTCATCATGTCTTCTGAAGTTTCTCTCCCTCCAAAGCTCCCAACCGATCAAGGATGGTAGAATCCCAGTAATAAAAGCACAAAGGTCATGTCCACCCGCTAAACCCTGCCAGAATAAGATTCTGCTCCTCACATCCTGAGTGGGAAGAAGAGTATCATCAAACAAACCGGAGAAGTGGTCCCAAACTCTAGTCGCCGTGCCTCCGGATATAAGACAGTGGTCCGTTGTCTCCCTTCGAGGCCTGCCACAACAACAACACTTCGAGGCAAGGGGAATACCAAGCGCCATCAGAGAGTCATCTGTCGGTATCCTTCCATTCAGAAGCTGCCAAGAAAAGAAGCCTATCTTCACTGGGAGGGTGCTATTCCATATCCACTTCGCATAGGAGACTGTTGGCGACTGAGCCCGCACAACATTCCACACCCCCTTGGTTGAGAACAAGCCATTACTAGAGAGGGTCCAAACCATAGTTGTCATGGCGCTGGAGAGGGCTGCATGGCGACCTACGCCATGGCGACCTACGCCATGGCGACCCTCTTTGATTTCTTCCTCCTGACTCTCTTTCCCTCTTCGATTTCTTCTTCCTGTCTTCGATTTCTTCTTCCCTCTTCGATTTCTTCCTCCTGACTCTCTTTCCCTCTTCGATTTCTTCTTCCTGTCTTCGATTTCTTCTTCCCTCTTCGATTTCTTCTTTCCCTCTTCAATTTCTTTCGATTTCTTCTTCGATTTCTTCTTCCTGTCTTCTTTCCCTCTTCGATTTCTTCTTCCTGTCTTCTTTCCCTCTTCGATTTCTTTCGATTTCTTCTTTCCCTCTTCGATTTCTTCTTCGATTTCTGAATTTTCTTCTTAAAACTTGAGAAACAATAGAGAAAAAATAAAACATGGCTTGAGTATACATCTATTAACACATTAAAAATAGAGAAAATAAAAAATAAAACATGGTCGACATGCTCGCCATGGCAACGCCATGGCGGGCGACATGTCGATATATCGACGTGACACCCCTCCACCGACTTGGATCGCCGTGACGCCGTGACAACTATGGTCCAAACTTGCACATCTTCACAACCCGACAAGAAAAAAGACCCTGACGAAATATGCTCTCTAATGGCCTCCGAATCAATGCTGTCCAACACTTCCTGCTTCCAGGTACCATCCTCACACCAGGCATCCTTCACACACAGCCCCATTTCCACCCCAAGCCCATTGTCAACTGCGTCAATTAAAGGACCCAAACCTGTCCAGTTGTCCAGCCAAAACAGAATATTTCCTGTCCCCAGCAGCCACCTGGAATTAGATAAAAGTATCTCCTTATGCTCCAAGGTGTGCCTCCAAGTCTTTGAGCCTACTTTAGATGCCTCTGCTAGAACGACATGTTGATTTTTAAAGAATTTAGCTTTGAAGAAGTTACTCCAAATGGAACGCTCCCCCAGCACCCTCCACAGGCCTTTGAGCCTAAGCGAAAGCCCAACATCCTCTAGCAACATGACCCCTAACCCTCCCTCCTCAAGAGGTCAACACACTTTACTCCATCCAACCCAGTGTTTCCTCTTCCCCCACTCTGAGTTGCCCCACAAAAAATCAGCAAAAATTCCATTAACTCGCCTAGACACCGCTTTTGGTGGTGCTAGTGTTGCAAGCACATGAATAGGAATTGAGGTCAGCACATGCTTTAAAAGAGTGATCCTGCCTCCTGGAGATAGCAGCCTCCCTTGCCACCCTGCTTCTGATCTTCTCAACCAGCCCGTCAGACAAGCAAATCTTCATCCTCCTCGAATGGAGAGGTGCTCCAAGGTAAGTAATAGGGAGACATTTCCTTGGAAAACCAGTGATCTCACCAACCAGCCAGGCCCTGGCTGGAGTGGCCAAACTACTCAACACAAAACAACTCTTCTGTTTGTTGACCAGCTGACCCGAGAAGCCTTCATACCTGCTAAGAAAACCCATGATCTGTTTAAGAGAACCCTTGAGCGCCCTAGAAAAGATGATTGTGTCATTTGCAAAGAGGCAATGAGAGATCCCCGGACACCCTCTAGGGAGCTTGTAAAAGGAAGCATGCCCTTCTACAAACAAGTTTTTAATTCCCCTGCTCAGGACCTCCTCAACGATGATAAAAAGAGCTGGAGAGAGGGGGTCACCTTGTCGCACCCCTCTAGAAGACTTGAAATAACCGGATTGGTTGCCCCCAAGCACTGTAGAGAACCAACAGTTGACAACCATCTTCTTGATCAAACTAATCCAGGCATCACTAAAGCCAAATTTGGCAAGGACTTCCCAGAGAAAGACCCACTCCAGCCGATCATAGGCCTTGGCCATGTCCAGCTTAAGAATATCATTGCCCCCCTTGGTTTTCCGGTTAATGTCCTGGGCTACCTCTTGCACAATGGATATGGAGTCATGAATACTTCTGCCTTGCACAAACGCCCCTTGCTCCTCTGCAATTAAGGAAGGAAGGATTCCTACCAGCTTGGAAGCAAAAATCTTGTCAATAATCTTGTAAGCAAAATTACAGAGACTAATAGGTCGGAGATCAGCCATTACCTCGGGGTTGTCCTTTTTAGGAATGAGGACCAGGTTTGCAGAGGTGAAACTCTTGGGCAGCTCCCCTCCCGCAAAAAATTCTTGGATCGCAGCCCAAACCTCCTCACCCACAATATCCCAGCAAGAGGTGAAAAAATAGCCTGTATAGCCGTCTGGACCCGGTGCGCTCTCGCTAGACAAAGCGAAATCAGCCTCATTGACCTCTTCCATCGTGGGCCACACAAGGAGCCTTGCATTATCAGCCTTAGAGACAATCTTAGGAACCACAGTTAAAAGGTCAACATCCATCACACAGCCTTGAGATGCAAAGATGTCAGAGAAATGCCGCACCCCGCCTGGATCCCCTCAGGGTCCGTTACCCACTCACCATTCCCCCCTTTAATCCTTTGGATACATGCCTGCCTCCTTCTAACATTCACCATAGTATGAAAGAATTTCGTGTTTCTATCCCCCTCCCTTAACCAGGTCACCCTGGACTTTTGCCTCCAAAATATTTCCTCTAGAAGAAGCATTTCCTTCAAATTGTCCTTAGCTGCCACCAAAGCCTCCCTGGACTCATCAGAGGCTTGTTGGTCAAAAACAACCTCCGCTCTGCACACCGAGTCCTCAGCATCCCTCACCCTCTGGTGTATATTGCCGAAGACCTCCTTGTTCCATTTTCGTAGCGCACCACGAAGGAATTTTAGCTTTAAAAACAGCACAAAGAGAGGGGAACCAGAGACCAGCCGCGCCCACTGTTCCTTGATGAAATCCTGAAAGTCTGGGTGCGTGAGCCACATCTGTTGAAACTTAAAGGAAGAGAAAGCCTGCTATCCAGCCACCATAAAAGAAAGCCCGATGGGTGCATGATCTGAACAAGCTCTGTTGAAATGGGTAACAGTGCAGCTTGGGAAGGCAGTCAGCCAAGCAGTGTTAACTAGAAATCTGTCCAGCCTAGCCATCACCCTACCCGCTCCCACCTGATTATTCGTCCACGTGAACATGTTTCCTACATAGCCCGCATCAACAAGGGCAGCCCTATTCACGAAAGACCCAAACTCCTCCACAGACAGAGGACAAACCGGACGACCACCCAGCTTTTCAAGAGGGGACACAACCGCATTAAAATCACCTCCCACTGCCAAAGGGTGCGTCACCTCCCCAGAGAACACCTCTAGCCTCTCGCATAGGACCCTTCTTTCCACATTTGAACACCGACCATGGACAAAGGAAAACAGAAAAATCCCCCTGCTGGCCTCCTTACATTCAAGTGTTATAAACTGATCGTGCTCCTCCACCACTCGTACTGTCAGAGAGGATTTCCAGAAAATCCAAAGCCTGTCCAGCACATGAAAAGATTCCAGCCTAATCCTCCTCATTACCACCCTAGCTTTCACAGCCTGAGCCTTGGGTTCAGCAATAGCCACAATGTCCACCCTGTGTAAATTCACCAAAGTTTTCAGCAGCCTAGAGGTCGGATTATTTCCAACACCTCGAGCATTCGAAAAGATGCAACTCATTGGGAAACATTGCAAGGAGCTGCCATCGATCGCATTGATCTCGTAATACGTCTTTGGGCAGTATCCCTGTTTTGTCCTCCCTACCTTGCCTTTTTAATTTTCTTCCTGTCATACATTAAAGCTGCTCTCAGGAAAGCAGTTTTTGGGTGCACACGACTGCGGATCCGACGACCCACTGGCACTGAGGCACTGTCACCCTGTTCTACTCTCCCAAAAGTCCTGTGGAGCCTCTCCTCTAGAGTAGAATTGAAGGCCCTCAAGCTCTCCACCACTAGTTGTCGCTCCACCTCCTACTCAGGCATGGCCGAGACATGACCATCATCCTAGGAGCTCACAGGCAAAGTTCCTTGAGTAAAATAGCCGTGCGAGCTGATCCCTTCAGGTTGAGTATAAGAGCTGGGCGATCCACTGGCACAGCCCACAACACGGCCTAAGGCTGTTGGGTCCACCATTGTTAGGCACTGGTTCTCCAAACCGATATCCCCAAGCCTGCCCTCAATCTCCATGCCAACACCAAACTCACCTTCCTCCACACCTTGCACACCCTCCTCCACTACTGTATTCATTACCTGGGCTTCCTCTAACACCGTGGCATCCCTGGAGACAAGACTGGTCTGCAAACCCTCCCCCGCAGGCTGAAGCTCCACCATCGCTGGGCACACCGCCTCACAAGCAGCCGTTGGATCCACGCAGGGGTCAATTGGATCCAACGCAGCAGTCTGACCTCCGTCAACTGTAGCTGGTTCCATCGCAGCAACCTGATTGCGACTGGCCAACACTTCGCGCGAACCTGCAACTCGCCACCGCCCTCCCCTGCGTCGGCGAGGGCTTGTCAGACCCTTAGCAGTCTCCCCTGCAGCCGCAGCTCCTCCCCGGGAGGTTCCCTTACCCCTGGGGATAAAAACCCCTCCAACATCCCTGTTAGCCTTTGCTCCAGTAGCGTTGGCGGCACCCTCACCTTCTCGAAGCTCCATTTTCCTGCACACAGGATTCCTGCACTCTTCATTCTTATGCCCCAGCTTGGAACACTTATCGCAATAAGCTGGCCTGCTCTCGTAGCTGACTTTCTGATAAAACCCAGATGTCCCACAACCAATCCAAATCCTCGAGGGGAGAGAGGCACGCAGGTCGACCTCCATACATACCCTGGCAGCTACTGTTCTGGTGCAGTTCGCCGTCGCTCCATCAATGCGCAAAACTCTGCCTAAAACACCGAAAATCGAGACGAGAAAATTTCCCTGGTAAAGGTTGACCGGCAGCCCCGGCAGAGAGACCCACAACGGCTCCATTGGAGACTCCCACCCAGACAAAATCCGAAGACCAACGCATGAACCGAAACAGAAAACCCTGGATAAACAACT
This sequence comes from Telopea speciosissima, assembly GCF_018873765.1. Classification (NCBI taxonomy): domain Eukaryota; kingdom Viridiplantae; phylum Streptophyta; class Magnoliopsida; order Proteales; family Proteaceae; genus Telopea; species Telopea speciosissima. Next base: position 51,572,521 of record NC_057923.1, read on the forward strand.
GGCCTTTTAACCAAACCTTCACGAAATCCTCCTGAATGGCGAAACGCAGCAGGATATGGCGAGGGTCCAAAGTAGAGACGAAAACATCGCCTTTCAGGAAGAGCGACTTCTGCAGATGATCCTTAATCTTGAATAGCGGCGGCTTCCCATAGCTGCACTTAGCCACCAGTGACGTTGCGAAAGCTCTCTCAGAAATTGCGAGTTCCTCCTTAGAGAAGAAGACAGCGGGATCTCCAAAATGCGTAGAAGGTTTATTAACTTCAACCTGTACAGGTGGCAGCGAGGTTGACCGAGAAACAGGAAGATAAGTTTCGGGTTTATGTTTTTTTGGCTGGTCTGAATGTTGAGTATGATCAGATTCGTGCCCAAGTACTTAGTTGGGACCCTTTCCCTACCTTGGAGTAGTCTTATTCATTGATTCAGTTGGAGGACAGTCGTCACAATGCTATGTTACAGATTACCTCAAGAACGTTCATCTTTATTTTCTAGGTCTACTCAACCTAAATGTGGTACCACCTGTTCCAGTGATCGTTTCTCCTCTGATAAGGAACCGGTCAGGTGTGACTACTGTGGTAAGGAACGTCATACTAAGGAGTTCTGTTGGAAGCTGCATGGCCGACCTACCTCTTCCTCACGAGGTCGTCATACCGATTCCTCTCTTTCTCAGGAAGGGCTTGCTATGCTTAGGCGTTTGCTGACTCGATTGGAGCCTTCCATTGCTCCTGCTTCCGCCTCTACATCTACTCTGGTTTCCTTTGACTCCAATCTTGTCTATCCGGTATTCCGTTTGGTGGTCATTGTGCATCGGTTGTCTCTCGTCCTTGGATAATTGACTCCAGTGCCACTGATCATATGACTGACTCTTCTAGTTTATATTTTTAGTATTTCCCTTGTTCCGGTAAAGACAAGATTAGAGTTCCCTTTCAGCATTATAGTACTTGTACCTGTATGTCACTTATTATAAATAAAGTGGCGCTGTCACATTGGCAGACCATGCATTCCTCTGTATTGAGCAAAACTGATCTTTCTCTAACTCACCTAGAATCACCAATGTGGTTGGGGTAGTGAGTCAGTTTATGCATGCTCCCAAGAGTGGGCATTTGGATGCTGTGTATCTTGAAATCTACCCCAAGGAAAGGACTTTTGTACACCAGACAGGCAGACACAACCTTTTCAGGATTGAAGGCTACACTGATGCTGATTGGGCAAGATCTGTTTTTTTTTTTTTTTAACCCGAACTTCTCTGGGACCGGGGCCAGCCCCTATTAAGTCAAGAAATAATAAAGAATACTGGGGGGGACGTCCCGCCTTACCCCAGCCCAAAGCAAATCAGCTCACTAGAACAAAAACGTGCCTATCCTGCCCTTAGAGAGTAGTCACCCAAGGTGCTAAGCTCTAAGGACCGGTAGGCCCTCTCTATCCTCCCTTACAATACATTGAAAATCGCCCAAAGGTAAGTTGTCCGGCTGAAAGGTTATGGAACATTGAGAGCCACAAGCCCGCTTGGCCAAACAGTCAGCAGCCCTGTTACTCTCCCTGTAAGCAAAAGCCACAGTCGCCCTCGTCGCTTCAATCAGCAGGAGGATCTCATCAAACCAGTACCACCCCTACCACAGGCTACACCTCTTAAGGTTTATCTGTCTAACTGTGGTATCCGAGTCTGAGTGAACAATCACATCCTTGAACCCCAGATCATGGCATAAACGAAGGCCAACCCTCAAAGCCCTCAGCTCTGCAATAGCATTGGTGCATCTCCCATAGCAGTTAGAAAAGGCTGCCAGGACTGCTCCCTCAGTGTTTCGGATGACACGCCCTCCCCCTCCGTCTCCAGGATTGCCCCGACAGGCCCCATCAACATTAAGTTGAACTACAGCAGAAGGGGTGCACCAAAAAACAGGGAGGGGCCGAGTGGCTCTGGCTGGAGCAACCACGAGATCAAACCATTGCAGAATCAGCCCATCCCTTGCAGACCCACGTCTGCCAATCTTTGCGGGGAGCGGGTGCTCTTTCACCCAACTTTTATTGCGCTCAATGATTGTGGTAGCTGTACGCCTTGGCTCCCCATGCCTTCTGCTGTTCCTTTCCTTCCAGAGCTCCCACACAATCAGAGCGGGCAGCAGCCCAACAATATAATCTCTGATGCACCGGCAGCTCGCCAACCCATGCCACAGTGCTAACCGACTCTTGACATCCTGGCCAGGGTGAGGCACCATATCAAATAGGCGAGAAAAAAACGCCCACACCTTGGCCGCAGTAACACCACTAACTAGGCAATGATCTGTTGTTTCCCTCTAGGGGTTCCCGCAGCAATAACATCGAGAAGCCAAAGGAATCCCAACTGACATTAAAGTAACCTCCGTTGTTTCTGACAGTCTACATCAGGATATTGCACATATGTGGGTGGTAACTTGGTTACTTGGAGAAACAAAAAACAGCCTGTAGTGGCTAGATCAAGTGTAGAAGTAGAATTTAGAGCCATGACACATGAAGTGTGTAAATTTATATGGTTGAAAAGATGGTCCAAGAGTTGGGGTTTGATACTGAGGAGTCTATGCGAATTTATTTTGATAATAAAGCTGCTATAAGTATAGCTTACAATCTTCAACTTGACCGGACAAAACACATTGAGGTGGATTGACATTTCGTTCTGTACTCCTTTTGTGAAGACAAGGAACCAGTTGACAGATATCTTCACCAAAGGGATCAACTCTCACCAGTTCAGTACCCTATTGAGCAAGCTGGGCCTACAACAACAACAACAACTCAGCCTTATCCCAACTAAATGGGGTTGGCTACATGGAACCTTTGCCCTCCAATCAGCTCTATTCAAAGACATACATCATAGAAGGCCTAAGCTCTGCATGTCTTTCATCACAACTAACATGGGAGGTATTCCCTAGCTTGAGGGGAATGTTAGAGTTCATGTAATAAGGGCTAGGTTATTGTGACATTATCTTGTATTGTATTTTTTCTTGTTTACCTCCCTAGGCTACCTTATGTTAGTATGAGGGTATTTCTATAATTGCCCATATTATAAGCAAGTAAGTGAATATAAGGGAGAGAAATCGATTCTTTCCCCAAGTCATCTTCTTCATCCTACTCTCCTCTCCTTTTCTCTTGCTCTCTTCCATTACTTCAAACTTTAACTCATAATGTATGCAGCCTTACCCCTGCCTCGAGGAGAGGCTGTTTCCCGACTTGAACCTGCGACTACTGGGTCACAATGGAGCAACCTTACCGTTGCGCCGAGGCCCGCCCTCTTCTTTTGGTGCTTCTGTATATTGCATTAAAATTCAAATGGTGATCCTCTTGCAAGAAATCAAAATCTGATATGTTGATGGGTGGGGTGATTTTATTTCTTTCCCCCCTCACTTTTGTTTTTTTAAAGTTGAAGGTGGTGAATTGATATTCCTCAGTTTTATGTTCCTCAAATTTGATGAAGCATGTTATATGCTATTGCTTATTCTTCATTGCGTGTGAAATAGGTGCACTTTGTGTCTTCTGCCGTCATGTTCTTGTTTGTTGAGTTTATACATTATGGATCCAGTGGTACGACTAATTGTGTTTTCACTTAGGAAATGGAAGTCATTGTTCCAGATCCTTCTGAAGTTTATTTCTCGCCTGATTTGGTTGAGTCAAAGTCAGTGGGAACATTGTCACCTATGCAAAAGCAGGAGGGTCACAGGGGCCTCTTTGTGGATAGAGGGGTGGGATCTCCAAGACTAGTTAAATCATCTAGTCAAACTACTTTCACTATGGATCTGAAGCTGGATTCTGAAACCCAGGTTGGTACGAGACTGCAAGGTTTTTCTCCTTTCTCTTGAATTATATTTCATGAGAAAGATTTAATTGAAAATCTGGTGATGATTTTAATCTTGTGTTCTTTCTTCTAATTGTCAGAATGCCATGCCAGAAGCTGCTGGAGCCGTTGCAGCTGGAGCTGTAGCTGATCAGATGCTTGGACCTAAGGAGGATAGACATCTGGCAATTGTTTTGGTATTTTTCCATTTGTGAATTGTTTTTCATGCTTATTTTTCCCCATTTAATTTGGTGTAAACTTGGTGGGACTCAAATCTATGGTGTTATATCCCATATCAGAGTGATTTGAATGTGTTTTAGAAGCAGCTAACATGAAAACCCTATACACCACATTACTTGGCTCTAGGTATTTTTGTAGGAGATACTATGGTTTAAGTGGAAATATGGTTTTTACTTATTGTGGGAACTAGGCCCTGTCAGTTCTTTGCTAAGACTTGGTCCTAAGAAGGTGCTAATTTTTTAGGTTGGATTGCCTGCCCAAGGCAAGACCTTTACTGCTGCCAAACTTACAAGGTATCTCCGCTGGTTGGGACATGATACTAAACATTTCAATATTGGGAAGGTAAATTTACCCCCTACTACAATAATTTGTTTTTTTAATCCTTAGTGCTCTTGTGACAACCACAAATCCACGATGAAATTTGACGAGACTCAAATCTTGGTTGTAACAGTATCGTCGCCTCAAGCATGGAACAAATCAGGTATGCTAAAGTATCTGAACGTTTGCTAAATGCCTGCTTCATTTGTGATTCGCATTATTATAAATTTCATGCATTTACTACAATTTGACATTTGGCATTTGTTTTTAGTATTTCAGTTTTCCCAATGTTTCTCTGAGGACATTTCATGAGAAATTTAGTTTCTTATTCCTGTTAAAATAATGTGAGACATTAAAATGGTGTTTGTTGTATACAATTAAATGAGATCACATACACCCGTATTAGGGCTTTGATTTATGAAAATGCCATTGCATGGAGGGTCTGGATAGGCATAATAGGTTAGATTTTTGTGATGTGTAAAAGAAGTTTGATTGAAAAGAAGAAAGAGAAAGCTATAAGGAGAAAGTTCTGATTATGCTTAAATAAAGTACAATTTTTTTTCTAAAAAAATTAGTATTGCATTCTAACTTATCTTTGTTTGGTCTTAACATTTTACTATTTAACTGTCTCATAATTTTTTTTTGGAAAGATTAACTAGAAGAGTGTTCCTTTTTTTCATGGCCATGGCCATTTGGAAATGATAGATTAAACTTTTCTTGCTGCAGTCGGCTGATTTTTTTCGAGTTGACAATGCAGAAGGCATGGAGGCACGCAATGAGGTGAATTTGCATCAAAAGATCCTGTGGTGTATTTTTCATATATCTATCTATGGACACAATAAATTAATAATTTTTCCTCTTTTATTTGGTTCTCTGATGGGAAATTTTTGTGTATGGGTGGCAAAATGGAGTGGTTAGTGTATGACTGACCTGAATGCAGGTTTTGGTTAAGGTATTCTGTCTTCGTCCAACCCAGTTCCAACTCCAACCTTGTTTGTCCTCTTTTGAGAGAACTAATTCTTACAGTATTAGTAAGATTTAAGTCTAGTTAATGGCAAGAAACCTCATTTGGGATTTGATCTCAGGAGGCAGAAGTTAATAGCTCACGTCTCCAACCAACTAGGCTAGTACTTATGAAAAATGAATTAAATAAATCAACCTATTATTTATACATCTTAGTATCTCTAACCTGTAATCCAGATAATCAAATTGAGTTTCCTTATTTCTCAAACCTAGACCTGACCTGAGCCTTATGGAGGATATTTGTTTCACATTGGGCAGAAGATTCATGTCTGAACCCATTAAGCCTCAGACAGAGCCATGCAGATGGGTTGGACAAAAAACATTGTCACCTCAACTGTTCCTGCTTTTTTTTTTTTTTTTTTTTTGTTTGTTTTTGTTCTTATTGTTTTATTTCTTTTTGGTTTTTGTTGTTATTGTTATTTATAGGATTCACATTGAGATATGTGTTGTTGTGATATATATACAAAAAATGGCTTGACCTGAGGCACGACCTGAATATTAAATGGGTCAGGTCGGTCAAGTGGTCAACCTAAACAAAATTGCAAAAAAGTACCCCTAAGTCCCTAACCTGATCACAACATGACATGAAATGTTTAATAAATGGGTTGCTTTCGGGTCGGCTTGAAATGAAACGTGTTAAAGTGTAAACATGATATGAGGAGTGTCCCTATATTGGGGTGCGTGTGTTAAGCGATAGAGTTTAGTGTGTTTGTGTCCTTTTGTTATGTACTTTAAGGTGTAATTAGACTTGGACTCTTAGTAGTTTAATATATTATGAAGGCAACTGCTGGACCATGCTAGGAATAATTTGAGTCCTATCATTTTCCAGAATTCTTCTCTCATTCTCTCTTTTTTCTTCTTTCTTCTCTCTTCATCTTCTTCCTTCTCTCTTTCCTTTGTGAAGACTGGTTATCCAATTCTCTGTTGCTACATGTATTAGAGCATTCTTAATCAGTCCTTACCACTCAATTTCTGGTTTGAGAGTCTGTTAATAATTTTCCCCGGGGTTGCAGCACCTACGCTGCCGTACTTAATATATGAGGCCTTAGTTGTTGAATATAGATGAAGTAGGGTCTCCTTGCCTCTACTATCTACATGACTACATCTGGTACCATGTGAGATTTGAGAATAATGGCTTATGTCCTTAGACACTAGCCCAGCTTTATTTGTAATGATGAAGAGAACATTCTAGAATAGGTACAAGGATTAAAATATCCTTAGAGACTAAAATACCCTTGAACCCATATTACAACATTTCCTTCTTGCTTTCTATTATTGTTTTTCCCCTATTCTATTCTGTTCTAGCGTAACTGGTTCAGTCCTAGAGAGAGTTTGATCTCTTTCAGCACAACTTCTTTCGGCCTCAACTTCTGGGAGTTGGAACTAACCTTAGGGGTGACCGGGCGACCAAAATCCTAGAACATGGGCCCCAAACACTAACCCTATCGTGAAAACCAATCCTGCAACCAGGTTGGTTCTGAACCCATCCGCCAGTCCCTGTTTCAGCAGCTTTCTTTCAAATTTAAAGTTGCTGGATCGTTCGATTTCTTGCTTAAATTAATAAGTCTTCAAGATTCCGACCTCCCCCAGAAATTTCAGGCTGATCCAAGGCCAAGCCAGTGAGAGTGACTGTAGAGTTGTCTTTTGCCCTCCTGGTCTGCTCGACAATGAAGCAAATCTTTGGGGTAACTGTTTGGTTGGCCATTTTCTTGGCTCCCGCCCACCTTTCCACATTGTGAAGCTCTCACTGTCCAAACAATGGAGGCCCCTTGGAAACCTTGAAACCTTTCTTCTGGACAATGGCTTATTTGTATTCAAAATTCTCTAATGAAGCCGACAAAAGCCGTGCCCTTGAAGGAGGCCCCTGGCAAGTTGGGAAGAAGCCTTTATTTCTCCGACCATGGCAGTGTCATCTCCAACTGAATTGGGTAGATTTCTCTACCATCCCGTTCTGGATCTCCCTTCCTGGGTTGCCGCTCCACTTCTGATGTTCGGAAGGTCTAAGCATGGTAGGATCTGTTGTGGGTAATCCCTTCTTTTCGGATGTTAGAACTATGAGGAAGGGTCAGCTGGCCTTTGCTCGTATCTGTGTTGAGGTATCTGCAGAATCTCCTTTCCCTCCTCTCATCAAAATAAAGGAAGGAGATTGCTACTCTTTTGAACAAGAAGTTCTTTATGATTGGAAGCCTCTCCATTGTCTCATCTGTAAAACCTTTGGCCATGGATCTTCCTTCTGTGCCCCAAAGGTAGATTCGATTCCTTGTGAAGCTGCTACTGAAGTCGCTGCTCCTCTGTCAAACCTCAGCCAAGATGCTACTGAAGATACCAACCCTGTGGATGATCCGCTGGACCAGTTGACCTTCCGAAATGGCCAGAATTCCTCTCACGATCCTCCGCCTGCCATTTCGGTAGGCTCTACTTCCGTGGCCCTAGCCGTGGCTGGAGAAGAAGCAGACAACGCAGGTCTCGCCGCAAGAAGATCCCGGCTGCTGGCTTTCCACGAAGCCATCCTTTGGTCCCCTCAATGGCTACTGCTGGTCTAAATCAATTCTCCATCCTTCAGACCGATGGTCTCTGTGACGATGTAGCTAACCCATCTCCCGATGAATCGACCTCTGTCCCTCTCTCCTCCAGCCAGCCAACCTATCGCCTTCCTCTTCTCTGAAACCAGGTGGCCTGCACCATCCCCTGCCAGCCTCCTCTACTCCCCACTCTGTCCATGCCTCCTCCCCTTCCCCTATCTCTGCGTCTGATCCTTCTCCCCTGTTTTCTCCCAGATCTTTTGTTAATAAAACACAATTGGACTGAATGGCTTGAATGATCAATGGGATCAGTCAAGCTCTCTATTTATAATAATAATCAAAGAGATTACAAAGGGAAACACTATTCACGACACTGTTCATGACACTGTTCACGTGAACATTGTCACAGCCCTAATTATAATTCTACCCTTGTTTAAAAGTACATAAATAAAGCATAAATAAAATACCAAAAAGACCAGAATACCCCTCGGTATTCTGGTACACATTATTCAACACTCCCCCTCAAGTTGGATCAAATATGTCAATCATGCCCAACTTGACTAGATTAGGATGGAACAACTTTCCAGACAATCCCTTGGTGAAAATATTAGCAAGCTGATCTACAGAATTCACAAAGGGAACACAAATCAGCCCTTCTTCCAATTTTTCTGTGATGAAATGTCTATCCACTTCAACATGCTTGGTGCGATCATGCTGTATGGGGTTATGTGCAATGCTGATTGCAGCCTTGTTGTCACAGTGCAACAACATAGGAAGATGAATAGGAACACCAAGATCTTGTAGCAAACCTTTCAGCCAAAGCAACTCACAAATGCCTTGTGCCATAGCACGAAATTTTGCTTCAGCGCTAGGACGAGCCACCATTTTCTGCTTCTTGCTACGCCAAGTGACAAGGTTGCCACCTACAAAAGAATAATACCTAGAGATAGACTTGCGATCTGTAGAACTAGCCCAATCAACATCAGTGTATGCATCTATCCGTAGGTGACCATGAGGAGACAGGAGAATGCCTTTTCCAGGAGTTGACTTCAAGTAGTAAAGGATACAAAGAATAACCTCTGTATGAGAAGAGTGAGGATCATACATAAACTGGCTCACAGTACTCACGACAACAACAATGTCAGGACGTGTGTGTGAGCGATAAATCTACTTCCCCACTAGTCTTTGGTACCGGCCTTTATCAACAGGTTCACCCTCCTTTTCTTTGAGACGAACATTAGCATTCATAGCTATATGAAGGGTGACATCCTAACGAACTAGTTTCAGCCAATAAATCTAGGACATACTTCCTTTGGGAGAGAAAAATGCCCTTAGAAGATATGGCAACTTCAATCCCAAGAAAGTACCATAGCTTTCCTAAATCTTTAATCTCAAACTCCTGCCCAAGAAATGTCTTCAAACGGCTGATCTCATCACCATCATTGCCAGTAACCACAATGTCATCAACGTAAACTATTAGAATAGTGAGTTTTTCACCAACCCTCTTTATAAAGAGAGTGTGATCAGTCACATTTCTCTGCTTGTAGCCCACAAAAACCATAGCCTTGTGAAACCAGCCAAACCATGCTCTAGGTGACTGCCCATAAAGTGCACGCTTCAATTTACACACTTTCCCTTGGTTTTTGTCACAAGAGAACCTTGGTGGAATGTCCATATACACCTCCTCATCCAGTTCTCCATTTAGGAAAGCATTCTTCACATCCAGCTGTTGTAAATCCCATCCAAGATTGACTGCATAAGATAGCAAAACTCGAATAGTATTCAACTTTGCAACAGGGGCAAAGGTCTCCTGGTAATCAATCCCGTATGTCTGAGTGAACCCCTTTGCCACGAGTCGTGCCTTATATCTATTCACAGTGCCATCCACCTTCTGTTTCACTACAAACACCCACTTACATCCAACAGTCCTTTTCCCTGGTGGAAGAACCACAAGCTCCCATGTGTCATTTTTTTCCAAGGCTTCCATTTCTTCCATCATTGCTGCCTTCCAATTTTCATCTGATAGAGTTTTTTGACAATTGTTAGGAATACGAACAGAAGAAAGAGAAGAAACAGAAGCACGAAAAGATGGTGAAAGGGAGTCATAGGAAACAACATGGGATATAGGGTGATTAGTGCAAGCCCTGACACCTTTGCAAATAGGAATAGGTAGATTAAGACAAGAAGTATTACCGGGTAGAGGAGCAGGTTTTGGATCCAAGTTCGGCAAGTGAATGGGTATTGGTGCTACAGTGTATTGAAACTGCTTATGTTTTCTTGTATAAGCCTGCACATTAATCATCAATACTCTTTTGAAGTTCACTAATGGTTTTCTGGACTGGAGTTAGCCGGACTGAAGTTGTCTCCCCTTGAATAGGAATGTCAACATTATCTGTGATGGTCTCCCCCTGTATAGGAACCTCTGCCCCTGAGGCAGAGGGAGGATTAGGAATAGGAGGAACAGGAACAGACTCATTGTGAACATATGGAAGGGGAGGTTCTATGGGCAACACATCTTCACTAACAGTCTCCCCCTGAAGAGGCGGGGACGAATAGTAGGAGAGAGTCTCATGAAAGACGACATCCATACTCACCATGGTACGTTGGGCAGGAGGGTAATAGCATTTGTACCCCTTTTGGGTGGCAGAGTAACCCAAGAAAATGCAGCGGAGACTGCGGGGCTCAAGTTTACCAGGGGATTTAGTATCCCTAGGATAACAAACACATCCAAAAACCCTAGGGGGAATAATAAAAAAGGAAGAGCCGTGTAGAAGCTCGACAAGGGACTTGGAACCAAGTATACCCGAGAGGGCAGCCTATTGATTAAATAGGCTACAATAAGGACAACATCCCCCCAATAGAAGGAGGGAACAGTTCGAGCAAACATAAGTGCTCTAGCCACCTCCAAGAGATGGTGATTTTTCCTCTTAGCCACACCATTCTAGGCTGGAGTATCAACACAACTGGTCTGATGTAAAATGCCATGGGCAGCCAGGTATTTTTGGAACTGACCTTCCATATACTCTTTCCCATTGTTACTTCTCAAGACTTTTAGAGTGGCATCAAATTGGGTCTGAACCATTTTGTGAAAGTGCTGAAAACAGGAAAAAACTTCAGCTTTTTTTTTTTTTTAACCCGAATATTCTCTGGAACCTGGGGCAGCCCCTAGAATTTAATTAAGTTCCAAAAAGAATATATGAATACAAGGGGGGGGGGAGACGACCCGCCTTACCCCTAACCCAGAAAACACAAATAATAAAGAATCAATATGCACTACTGCTTGAGCATAGGGAAACCAGCCCTATCCTCCCTTAGAATGCGTAGCAAATCTCCCTGTGGCAAGTCGCCTTGACCAAAAGTGAAGGACTGACTGACATTGCACGCATGGTTTGCCAGCCAGTCCGCAGCTCTATTACTTTCCCTATAAGCAAAAGAGATGCAAGGATTTATCAACTCGATCAGCTCGATGGACTCGTGAAACCAGTACCACCCTTTCCATAATCCACATCTTCTGAGATTAAACATGTGCACGGTGGAGATAGAGTTCGAGTTAATTGCCACTCCCGCAAGGCCTAGCTCTTGACATAGCTTTAATCCATCTCTCATAGCCCGTAGTTCAGCGATGGAGTTCGTACAAGGACCATAGAAATTAGCGAAGGCAGCTATGACCACCCCTTCGCTGTCCCTTATGATTCCTCCTCCTCCCCCTTCGCTTGGATTACCTCTACATGCTCCATCCACGTTCAACTTCAGTGACACAAATGGGGGGCACGGGTAAACCAGGATAGGCGTGAGCAACCCTAGTTGGCGGGGTTGCAATTCCAAGAATTGCACGAATTTGCTGTTCCCTCATCGAACAGCTTTTGCCAAGCTTGGAGGGACATCTTACCCAAGCCATAATGCCGCCAATGACAACCCTAGCAGACCTCATCCGTTCCCCGTGTCTTCTGTTGCACCTTTCCTTCCAAAGTTCCCACACGATCAAAGAGGGCAGCAGCCCAGCAATGTAGGCCATAAGGCTATTACAACTAGCCGATTCTTGCCACAACAAAATCCGGCTTCTAACATCTTGTGTTGAAACATCTGGGACATCAAAGATCTCCGAGAAAAAGCTCCACACCCTAGTAGCAGTCCCACCAAATGCATGGCTATGATCTGTCGACTCACATCTTGGGCTCCCACAACAATTGAACTTTGACACCAGAGGAATAACATTCTTCTTCACTGATTCGTCTGTGGGAATCGCACCATTAAAAATTTGCCACGTAAAGAAACCAATTTTTGTTGGCAGCGTCTGATTCCAAATCCATCTGGAATAGCCACACTCGGGAGAGCGTCCTCTCAGCTCGTTCCACAAAGATTTCACAGAGAAGACGCCATCACTAGTAGGGGTCCAAACCAGCCTGTTTGGCTTCCCTGAAATCATATAGCCGCCCTGGAGTATCCCTTGTCTAACCTCATCTGCATCAATCTGGCCAATGACTGCTTGGTTCCACCTGCTTTCCACCCCCAACACATCCTTTACTTGAAGGGAGGTGTCAACCTAGAGCGCATTATCCACATGATCCATCAGCGGCCCCTTTTGTGTGCATCATATAGACCCAAGTGAACCTAGAATAACAATCTATGAAAGTGACAAACCATCGATGACCAGAAATAGAAACCTTACGACTAGGACCCCACACATCAGTATGAACCAAATTGAATAGGAAAGAACATCTTTTATTAGAAATAGGATAATTTGAACGTGTCTGTTTGGCCAAGACACAATCCTCACAAAAAAACTCTTCTTTATTACAATTCTTAACTAAGCATGGAAATAAATGAGATAAAGTTCCTAAGGGGGGGTGTCCTTGTTAACAAAACAGGAATTTCGTGAATGGCTTAAATGATCAATGAGATCAGTCAAGCTCTCTATTTATAATAATAATAATAATAAAAGAGATTACAAAGGGAAACACTGTTCATGATACTATTCACGACACTGTTCACCACACTGTTCACGTGAACAGTGTCACAACCCAAATTACAATCCTACCCTTGTTCAAAAGTACATAAATAAAGCATAAATAAAAAACCAAAAATACCCTTATAATATCGGGTAACACATCTCAACACTCCCCCTCAAGTTGGGGCATAGATATCACACATGCCCAACTTGACTAGACTAGGATAAAACAACTTCCCACTCAACCCTTTGGTGAAGACATCAGCCAGTTGATCTCCGGACTTCCCAAAAGGAATACAAATCTGCCCACTCTCTAACTTCTCCTTGATGAAGTGCGTCAATCTCCACATGTTTAGTACGGTCATGCGCACTGGATTGTGGGCAGTGCATTCTTTGCTTTGTTGTCGCAAGACAACATCATTGGAAGATGAACGGAACCACGGATATCAAGGAGTAAACTCGAAGCCACAGAACTCACATATGCCCCGGGCCATGGCACGGAATTCAGCTTCAGCACTAGATCTTGCCACAACATTTTGCTTTTTACTCCGCCATGTGACTAGATTTCCTCCAGTAAAAGTACAATAGCCGGAGGTAGATTTCCTGTCAGGGTTACCTCCCCAGTCAGCATCTGTGTAAGCCTCAATGCGAAGATGGTCATGAGGAGACAAAAGGATCCCCTTTCCTGGAGCTGACTTCAAGTAATCGAGAATACGAAGAACAGCAGCCATGTGAGTGGAATAAGTATCATGCATGAACTGGCTCACAAGACTCACGGCAATTGCAATATCTGGTCTGGTGTGGGAGAGATAAATCAGCTTGCCCACTAATCGTTGATATCTGCCCTTATCAACAGGTTCACCATCCTTCTCTTGCAGACGGGTAGTAGCTTCCAAGGGAGTGTCACAAGGATGACAACCAAGCAAACCAGTCTCTGATAGTAAATCTAGAACAACTTTCTCTGGGAGAGAAAGATGCCTTTTGGAGAACGGGCAACTTCAATCCCAAGAAAATATCTTAGCTGTCCTAGATCTTTTATGTCAAATTCCCGTCCCAAGATAGCCTTGGTGAGAAACTTCATCTCGTATCATTACCGATCACAACTATGTCATCAACATAAACTATGAGAAGAGTGACCTTTTCTCCCTTTCGCTTGATGAACAGTGTGATCAGCATGACTCTGTTTGTATCCACAGGAGACCATGGCTTTATGAAACCTACCAAACCATCCCCGTGGAGATTGCTTCAACCCATAGAGTGCCCTTTTGAGCCTACAAACTTTCCCATGGGTCTTGTCAGAGGAAACACCCGGAGGAACATCCATATAGACCTCCTCTTCCAACTCCCGCTGAAGAAATGCATTTTTACATCCAATCTTGTAGGTCCACCAAAGTTGAAAGACAAGACAAGTAAGACCCGGACAGTGTTCAACTTCGCAACAGGGGCAAATGTCTCCTGGTAGTCGATCCCATAAGTCTGAGTGAAGCCTCTGGCCACAAGCTTGGCTTTATATCTATCCACTGTTCCATCTGGCTTCTGCTTGACAACAAATACCCATTTGCACCCAACTGGTTTCTTACCCGAAGGAAGAACAACTAGCTCCCATGTCTCATTTTTAAGTAAGGCCGTCATTTCTTCCAGCATGGCTGCTTTCCACTTTGGATCTGCAATTGCCTCCTGCCATTTCTGAGGAATAGAAACAGAGGAAAGAGAAGAAACAAATGCACGATAGGAAGGAGATAAAGCATCATAGGAAACAACATTGGAGATGGGGTGTTGGGTGCATGACCTAACGCCTTTACGACGGTGATAGGTAAGTCGAGGAAGGATCCTTACCGGATGATGTAGTAGGGTGCGGATGCGGATCAGTGCGGGCGATTGTGGAGGTGGTATGGTGGTGGTGGTAGTCTCAACTTGTTCTCGTGCGCTCCGGGTATATACCTTATCAACAGGGATTTGTGACGGTCTACGCTCCTTGAATAGGAGCCACTATAGGAGCTGAAGTTACAGAGGGCTCCCCCTGAATAGAAGCCGGAAGAATAGCAGACACATCTTCAAAACCCTGATCCTGCTCCCCCTGAAGAGGTGTTTGGGAATAATATGACAAGGACTCATGGAAGACCATATCCATGGAGACAAAAGTACGACGGGAAGGTGGATGGTAACACTTGTATCCTTTCTGGGTCGCAGAATAGCCCAGAAAAATTCGCCGAATGCTCTGTGGATCAAATTTCCCATAAGGATGATGATTGCGGACATAGCAAACACAGCCAAAAACTTTGGGGGGAACCACAAAGGAGGAGGAACCCTGGAGGAGATCAACGGGGGAACGACCATCAAGGACACAGGTAGGCACACGGTTGATGATATAAGCAGCGGTAAGAATGACATCATCCCAGTAGTGAGAACGAACCTGCCGTGCAAACATAATGGCCCGGGCTACCTCAAGGAGATGTCTATTTTTCCTTTCAGCAACCCCATTCTGGGCTGGTGTGTCAACACAGCTGGTCTGATGGACAATACCATATGCAGCCAAGTAAAGTTGGAACTGACCCTCCATGTACTCTTTGCCATTATCACTGTGTAAAATGCGCAAGGTGGCATTGAATTGGGTCTGAACCATACGATGAACTAACTGAAAACAGAGGAAGACCTCACTTTTATGGCTCATCATGTACACCCAAGTGGCACGAGTATAACAATCAATAAACGAGACAAACCATCGATGACCAGAAAGGGAAGTACAACGGGCAGGGCCCCACACATTAGAATGAACCAAAGCAAAAGGAAACTCACTTCTTTTATTTAATGAAGAATAACTGGAACGAGTCTGTTTGGCCAAAACACAAGCCTCACATAAAAACTCATTCCTATTAAAATGCTTAATCAAGCTCGGAAACAAAAGAGACAAAGTACTAAGGGATGGATGACCAAGTCGGCAGTGCGCAGAGATGCAGTCGGGGGACGAGGTGGATCAGTAAATGATGAGTTGTAGAGGAACCCGAATGCAAAGTAGAAGGCTGACCCGGGTCAAGTAAGTAGAGACCACCCTGCATCTTACCACCCCCAATCGTGCGCCCCGTCTCCAGATCCTGTATGACACAATGAGAAGGGAAAAAAGTCAGTTTTCTGTTCAGATCTCTAGTTAGACTACTAATAGAGAGAAGGTTGGTAGAAAAGGACGGAACATGCAAAACAGATTTTAATGAAAGGGTAGGTGAGCAGCGTATGGAACCCTTCCCATTAATAGGAGAAAGGGAACCATTAGCTACTCGAACACTGTCTTTGCCAGAAGATGGAGAATAAAGATGAAATACATGGGAGGAGCCAGTCATGTGGTCGATGGCACCGGAATCTATAATCCAAGGATCTGGATATAGCCGATGCACACGACTCATCGATCGGAGTACCGAGGCAAAATTAGAACCAGGAGGGGCAGCGGTGTAGATGCCGTAGTGGAGGCAGCGGAAGAGGCTCTGTAGCATGCGACGGAAAGCTAGGAGCTCATCCCGAGTAAGCCCAATGTCAGATGAAGGGGCAGCAGCAGCAGTAGTAAGAGAATCAGCCATATGAGCCTTGGGCGTAAACTTCCCACGGGCTTTATTTTCCTCAAAATCAACAGGCTTCCCATGGAGCTTCCAGCATTGAGCCTTAGTATGATAGAGCCTGTTGCAGTGTTCACACTTGACAGGACCTTTAGGGAAAGCAGTACCACCATCAGTAGTGGTAAGAGAAGGAGTACTGGAAGCAACTTGCAAGGAGGAGCGATCAACAGTAGAGGAATGCAGCATAGCAGCCCGACGAGATTCCTCATTATGAACCAAGGCAAAGGCCTGCTCTAGGGATGGAAAAGGGGACTGCCCAAGTACTTGCACCCGAATAACATCAAATTCCATATTTAGTCCAGCCAAAAAATCATAGACACGTATTTTGTCAACGTGTTTGCGATAGGCAGCCAGATCAGTAGCAGTAGAGGGTTGATAGTCAGAGTAATGATCCAATTGCTGCCACATGTTCTTGAGGGCAGCATAGTATTTGGAGACAGAGAGCTCCTGTTGGGTAGTGGCATTAGCCTTCTTTCTAATCTCATAGACCTGTGCATCATTCCCTGTGCGACCATAAGTCTCTTTGGCACCATTCCAGATAGTATGGGCAGTGTCCAGTAGAAGAAAATTGTCTGAGATATCCCCTTGCATAGAAAGGATCAAGTAGGACATCACCATCGCATCATTCGATAACCACTTGTTGAGTTGAGAACCCTCTTCCATTGGTTTAGTTGTTGTCCCAAGAAGATGGCCAGTGAGGCCACGGCCAGTTACTGTCAAATAGGTAGACCGAGACCACTTCAGGTAGTTAGAGCCATCAAGTTTGATTGGGGCAGCAAGGGGAAGAAAATCAGTCCGGGGCTGGCCATCAATGCCAGAAGAGGCCAAAGAAGAATCTGAACCAGTCATTGCAGCAGGTAACCAATCTTCAATGAAGCAGCAAACAGCCAAAAAATATCCAAAAAAAATTCTGGAATCGACCCCTAATAGAAAAGGGCTATATTGGAGCAAAAAATCTCAGATATGTAGGCTGGGAATGATGTCGAATGAAGGCAGCAAGGGTGCCAATCAGATGCAGCGGGAACCAGCAGCCCAACCCCAAGATCGATTAATGTCAGGGTTTTGAAAAAAACCCTGAGAAGAGAGATCGATAAGGGGCTGGTGTCTTCAACCAATCTGATGAAGTGAATAGGGGCTGAGAACAATATCAAATAAAGATCCCCACAACAGAAAATGCAACCGAAACAGATGTAGAGGCCTGATCTCCCAAAAAAATAGGAATCTTCAAATCACAGACAGTGTTTTCAGCTCCACTCGATCAAAAAAAGAGGCATAAAAAAGGAGGTATATTGGGGCAGTAGCTAGATCATTACGATCACCTCAGTAGTGCTACCCTAATGGGAGAAGAAGAGCCAAAAGAGAGGAAGAAAGAAAAAGGGAAGAAGCTCGATGGAGGGAAGGAGAAAAAAAATTGAAGGGAGGGAGGTGGGTTTTGAAAACCTAGATCAGAGTGTATTTGGCTCTGATGCCTTGTTAACAAAACAGGAATTTCGTGAATGGCTTGAATGATCAATGAGATCAGTCAAGCTCTCTATTTATAATAATAATAATAAAAGAGATTACAAAGGGAAACACTGTTCACGATACTGTTCATGTGAACAGTGTCAGCCCAAATTACAATCCTACCCTTGTTCAAAAGTACATAAATAAAGCATAAATAAAAAACCAAAAATACCCTTATAATATCGGGTCACACATCTCAACAGTCCTAATCTAGAATGCCATTGGTGTAACTCAGAGGAGAATGAAGATGGCTGACATAATGAAGAAGGTAACGCTCTTGAAAGAGGAAGTCCATCATCAAGCAGGTACAATCCACCGTGCACACTACCCGATCCAATCGTCTTCCCTGAGTCCAGTTCCTGAAAAACACAATGATTTGGAAAAAAAGTTACTTTGCAATTCAGATGTTTGGTAATACTACTAATAGAGAGAAGATTAGTAGTGAATTTAGGAATATGCAAAACAGAAGACAAGGTAAGGGAAGGGGAAGCAACTGATGGATCCTTTCCCGGATACTGACATAGTACTATATCTCGCGATATATCGGTATCTCGGGCCTACCGAGATATCCGAAATATCCGAGATACCGCGAAATATGACCGAAATATTGCATTTTTTCTGCAATATTTAGGGGGTCCATCTCAGGGGGTATTTGGCCATATCTAGGCTTGAAACTTCATGGACAGCCTTATTTAAGCTTAATAAACACATTTAAACCATAAAATTGTAAAAATGTGAATTCAAATAGGTGTTTTGGGCTTGCACTTTATGACATACGGTCGCCGACCCTAATGTATAAATAGTTAAATACACATAGATTAATGAAATCACAACTTAAGTTACAAAATACAAGTGCTAAACTGCTAATAGTAGTTCTTTGTGCCTCCCTGGATCAATCCCACTCATGCCTCGGCCGAGTCGACGTCCATCGCTTCTCTCTGTTTGAAGGACATATGTGGACCACGGTATAGAATCGGAGAAGAAACGAGTGTAGTCATCCACAAGTGTCACGTAAATGGAATCATCAACATACTGTAGGTAACCTATCCTAGGATATAAACTAGGGTTACCAATCGATCCAGTCCGTGAAGAAGATGATGTACTGTGATATGATGTTGGCGCCGGCGCAAGAGGCGATGGCATTGGTTGCATGTATGGCTAGTGAGGTTGGTAGCTAGGTCCGCTAGGGTATGCAAAGATGTTATCTACAAAGGATGATCTAGTATGTCCCTGGGACTGGGACGGTAGTCATAGTCCCCTACCCCACTAAATCGCTCATATGATGATGATCCATATCCATATCCACCGTAAGGTTGTGATGCACCATAATCCGATGCCAATGGAGCGGCATGTGCGTCAAAAGATGGGGCACGCCAATGTCCAGTCGGTCCTCCCTCCCTATCACCCATACTCAAACCACCAACAGAGCTAGATAGGTTATCAATGTCCATATGATCGAGTTGCAAGCTGTGTTTGTCGACCCTACGCTCTCTGTTGTATGTATGTAGGGGGCCTCTCGAGGTGGGGGTGCGGTGGCACGTGCTCCGTGGTCCGTATCTTGTGTGGCATGATCAAACTGTCTCTCCAGTGAATCGGAGTGGCTCTACAGGTGCCGTATCCTGGGCCTCCTGGCCTACCACATAACGCTCTCGCATGCCGTCAAATTCTTCACCAGCATTACCACCACCAACATCACCACCACCAGCATTACCACCACCAGCATCACCATCATCACCATCATCATCATTTGAGGACTTGGACCAATCTTCATCATCAGCAACATTGCCACCAGTGGGCTGGAATGGTATGGGTGAGGCTTCCTCGCATGTATCGACTCTCGTCGACCATATACTCGCCCACATCGCACCAATCTCGGGAAGCTATCATGGGGTCGGGCCTACCTCCTCCTCATCCAACACCTGGCTCACCTCTATCCTCACCCAATCCACAATAGGGTCCTCATTGCCGAGTCAACTTGAAAGATGTCGCTAGATCAATGGTGCCCCTCTCGTCCCTCATGTCCCATGCGTATGTGTTGCGTTTCAGCCTCAAGTTGTAGTGCACATACACCATGTCAGATAAACGTTGAAACCCCAATCTGTTGCGCCTCTTGGAGTGGATGAGTGCAAAGTACTCCGTCTCTCACAACCGGATGCGAACATGTTTGGGCAAGGACTTTAATTGCTATTCTTCTTAAGTTTTCAGCCATTCCCCGTACAACACCCACCATTCAGCTATATTACAAGTTTACAACAAAAAAGACATGTGTCAAATGTTGTTTCAACTTTCAACTTTCAAATTTCAATACATATGTAATTTAAAACTTAAAAGAATTACCAAAGATCACCACGTGCTCGCCTCAGACGCAGCCTCGGCCCAAAACTACCCAATGCATCCCTAAATACCTTGATCTACACCCATGTGGAAAATTAGTAAGTACTTCTTCACTACTTATTTGAAAGCATCAATAAGTTGAGTTTCCAAAAGAACTCACTTCATTGTTGCAAATTGCTTGTAGAGTGCACCATCCTGGCTCCAACTTCTTCACTAATTGTTTCACAGCATCAATAAGTTGAGTTTCCAACCCAAGCCTATTGTTATATTGATACTTATGGTTCAAGTAGTATGCTGAAATATGACATATAGAATAGAGGTATTGTCAAATGCATAGGTAATTAGTAAATAATAATACTATGAATTAGTAAATATAAAACAAATTTACTCACCAGCCTTATGCAGTGGATGCATAAGTTGATTCTCCCAGCGAGCATTTATGATATCTAAGAAGTGTTTGCTACTGCGAGGAGCCACACTATAGACACTATCTTTCATCAAGTCTATTGCAGCATATATGACTGGCATGGTTGGGCCCTTCAGAGCGGAGTTAGCAACATGTAGAACTTTAACTACTGGCTCTAAAACTTTCACCACTTTGCTTAGTTTGGTCCAGAAGTCCTCAGATGACATCGTTGTTTGTGCTTCCCTCCCATTTGCAGTCTTGGAACCCTTCCATTCAAACCACTCCTCAGAAGCAAACTTGCTTCTCAGCCCGGCCTTCTTTGTCTCAATGCTTTTGAGTGCAATGTAGTTGGTGGCAAATCTTGTGATGCCAGGCCTAACCAAGTCACCCCCACATTTTTCCCTCAATAGATTGAGTGCATAGGAGTGGTTGTATACAAAGTTCTTGACTTGTCTTGCACTTTCAACCACATCTTCACCAACTTTAACTTTCCCATATCTTTTAGCATTAAGTCAATGCAATGGGCTGCACAAGGAGTCCAGAAGAGCCGGTACTTACTATTGTTCATCATCTTCTCACCGCCAGCTTGAAGTTACTTCCATTGTCGTTACATACTGGACAACATTCTCAATACCCACATCTTTTTCCACTACTTCCTTTAACAATCAGAAATATATTTTGCATCCTTTATCTCTTTGGATGCATCTACAGATTGAGGAACACTGTCCTCCCATCACAATAAACCATGAAATTGATGATGGACTTTCTTGTAGGCTCAGTCCATCCATCTGCCATTATAGTCACCCCATATGTCTCCCACAGATTCCTCATCTCACTAATGTACTCATCAATCTCACTCTTTTGTTGAGGTAGATAAACATTCATTACCTCATATGGGGTAGGGCCCTTGAATCCTGGGCCAGCCTCTGCAATGGTATCTATCATGGTATCATAATGGGGGCCTTGTGCAGTGTTTGCTGGGATGGTATGGTATAGCATCCACTTAGCTATTGATTCTTTAACCAATCCCTTCATCCCCTTCAATGCTCCTTTGATTCTGGGTTGACTGCTTTCTTTCTTCTTATGCAATTTAGAATCAGATGTTGCTGGTGGTACTGGTACTGGTAGAGGTGTTGGGGCTGCCCTCACACTTTGTGATCTTTTAAAAGGATTCAAAGTTCTAGGACCTCCAGAACTACCAGCTCCTCCACTACCCCCTACTCTTTGTCTCTGCTGATCATCTTGAAAACTTACTCTACTCCTTGAAACAGTCCGCCTAAAATCCCTAGCCTCCTCTGCTGTTTGTATGTCATCATCATCATCATCATCATCATCATTGTATCGTCTTCCTCCTCCCATCGAACTCCTCACTGTATCCTTAAGTTGTTCTCTTATCCTTTGCTTGCCGGCCTTCCTCTTCTTTCTTCCCCTCAAACTATCACCAATCTCCCTGGCTACTTCAGTAGGGACCATATGACAACCTACAACATCTTTAGATCCTCCAGTCAGATGTTGTTTAAGTCTACTGGACCCACCTCCCATAAATTGCATGTGACAATAGTTACATATAGATTTTCTCTTATCCCCATTAATGGGAGTACCATGTAACCATGCAATGTCACCCCTATCTTGGCCTGGTGGTCTCTCTTTGCCCTCTGCTCTCTTTGTTCCCTCCGCCCCTTTTGTTGACTACTTTCCCCCACCTTTTGCTTGCCCTTCGCACGTTGTCTATCACGATCCGCCATAATGATACTTGTTTACTGCAATGTAAGTAACACAAATAATTAAAAAACTTAATGTAGATGCACTTCAATTGACACTTTTAGATTACTAATACACTTGTATAGTTATTTAATATTTTTTCCCTAACCCTTATATTTTTCACATAATTAAAACCAATTTTTTATATATAATGTTAATATAAGTATTGACCTAACACAACAAAACCAAAAATTAGTAAACATAATATACATGTAATGCATCTCAAAACATATAGAAATAACTTTCATATTTTTTCATTATTTTTTAAACTTAAAACTCATATTTTTCCTTATTTATTTCTTTTTTTTTTTAATTTTTTATATATTTTTCTTAATTTTCGAAAATTAAAAGAATTATTTAAGAGCAGAAAAATAAATCCGACACTGTGAAGCCGTAGATCGGCCATTGGTGTCTAACATATATTTAATTCATTACAATCCAAGTCATATTACCCCTAATTATTTCCTATTTTAGTTGTAGGAAAATAAATTTTTAAAACCAGAAAAAAAATAAAAAAAATACATATGGGAAAAAAATTTCCACACCGTGAGGCTGTAGATCGGCCTCTAGTGTCTAACATATATTAATATCATCAACATCCAACAACATTTGTACAAAGTTTAAAAAAAAAAAATAGTTTTAGAGAAATAGAATTTACCTTAAATAATGAAAATAGGCTTGGATGATGAGCTTAGATGACCCTCCGACGTCTTCCCGGCGACAAGGAGCTTCAACAATGCTTGGATGAGGCTTGGAAGGGAGGAAGAAAAGCAAAAAATGCGGAAGAAGAGAGAAAATTTGATTTTCAGCAGCTCTCGGTCGAAATATCGACCAAGAGCTGCGAAATATGGTATAAAAGGGGCCTGAGTGTGACACTATTTGTCACTTTTTCAATATCTCGCGATATATCGTAAGATCTCGTGATATATCGTGAGATCCACGATATATCGTCGATATATCACGATATATCGACGAGATATTGTATTTTTTTGTTTCGGAAGTGTTTCGTATCTCGGACATGTCGAGATTTACGAAATATGGCGATATATCGCCGATATATCGCGAGATTTTATACCATGGATACTGATGAGAGGGATCCATTAGCCACTTTGACTTTATCCTTGCCTGAAGTAGGAGAATAGGTATGGAAAAGGTTAGAAGAACCTGTCATGTGATCAGTGGCACCGGAGTCTATAATCCATGGAGTGGAGACAACCGATGCACATTGACCATAAAAAACGATACCTGAACGAGCAAAGTGGGAACCTAATGGAGTAGAGTAACTGGCAGGAGCAGATGTAGTAGAGGTAGCGGAAGTCTGTAACATACGCCGGAAAGCTTGTAATTCTTCCTGGGAGAGGCCACCTTCAGTAGTGGGCATAGTTGTCAAGGCGTCCAGGCGCCTTGGTCGACTTGGGTGCCTTGGTCACCTAGGCGGGCGCCTTGGACACCTTGTTCGCCTAGTTGGTGTCGCCTTAAACTTAGGCCCTCTCCACCGCCTTGGGTCGCCTAACCGCCGTGACAACTATGGTAGTGGGGGCTGTAGCTACACTTTCAGTGTGATTAGCCTTGTTTCTAGTTTTACTACGACCATGCTTGGCCTCAAAATCAGAAGGCTTCCCATGTAATTTCCAGCAAGTAGCCTTAGTGTGATATGGTTTGTTGCAATGTTCACACTTGACAGGCTCCTTTGTTGAATCAGCCGAAGCATTACCCTCAGATGGAGGAATAGGAGTAGAACCAGCAGCCTGTAAGGCTGATCTTTCAACCGTAGGGGTGAGTAACATTGCAACCCTACGAGTTTCTTCAGTGTGAACAAAAGCAAAGGCCTGCTCCAAGGTTGGAAAAGGTACCCGACCAAGAACTTGAACCCGAATTGGATCATATTCAGAATTGAGTCCAGCCAAAAAATCATAGGTACGAATCTGGTCCACATATTTGTGATAGGCAGCAATGTCCGCAGCAGTAGAGGGCTGAAACCGAGAGTAGTGATCCAATTGTTGCCATAGACTCTTGAGGGCAGCATAGTACTTAGAGACAAACAATTCTTTTGTGTAGTGGTCTGGAGGGTCTTACGAATCTCATAAACTTGAGCATCATTCCCCAACTGTCCATATGTTTCCTTGGCAGCAGTCCAAATTTGTGTAGTTGTGTCAAGGAGAAGATACTGACTAGAGATATCAGAGTGCATAGAATTCAATACGAATGACAGAACCATCACATCATTAGCCGTCCAACGAGCCCGAAGAGGGCCTTCATCAGAGGGCTGAACAGAGGTGCTAGTAAAATGGCCAGTGAGTCCTCTTCCAGCCACAGTTAGAGAAAGAGATCTGGCCCACATCAAGTAATTGGAACCATCCAATTTAATTGCAGCAGCGTAAGGGAGGGATTCAGTCCTGGACTGACCTTCTTCTCCAGAGGTACCTGCAAGGATTTAAGTCTCGGTATCGGGTATCGTATCGGTCAGGCGATTTTAAGAGACGTATCGTATCGTATTGGAGATACGTATCGATCGGTGCAGAAACGCATGAAAATGATCAAAATACACATGAAAATACACTTTTGGACACAAAAAACAATATAAACAAGCAATTTGTGTCATATATCATGCATATATACTAAGAATTGTGAATAATCAATAACCAGACAAGTGCAGCACTTTGAAATTGTTATAAAAGATTAAATGATGAAATTCTTTACATATAGAGTCACTCTATTGCCATGAAGAATGTCGGGGTGGATTAAAGTCATGTCTGTAAGGGTCTTTAACAATAGGAGCGACTAGGATGATGTTGTGTACTGCCCGAACATAAGCACAATACTGAGCCCAGTCAAAATACTGATGGTAGTGACTCTCCCACTCATAGTAGAATCGTGTGTACTGCTCTGGAGTGGCTAATGTCACGACAGCACTAGGTTGTGCTTGTGCTTGATTCTCTCCGTATCCATAACTTCCATACCCTACAGAAGCCCCCTGTCCATAGCCTGAAGAAGAACCTGATGCATAATGCCCATGGCCTGATGAAGCACTAGCATAATCAGAACTAATGCTAAGTGACTCCATGCTACTCATAAGCACATCACTATCATATGGATTGTGGGAGCGCTTGGCAGACTTGCCTTTATGCGGCTTCCGCGAGTAAGTCTTATGGCCAGCAGGCTCAGCACCATGATCCATATCTTGGGTAGTATGTGTGTATCCTGCCTCACATGTGAACTGAACCCCAGCACGATGTTGTGAAGCCTCATGGCCACCACCACCACCACCACCACTACCATCATCATCATCGTCATCATCATCATCATCATCATCATCATCATCATCAGCAGCAGCAGCAGCAACAGAACCACCACCACCATCACCATCGTCGTCTTCATCCTCATCATCAACATGTTGTTGAGTTCCTCCATACGGATGACCTGACCTCGTCCTCCTGACTAAACCTTCTTCAGAGCTACTTTCATTTTCTTCAACATTAGGACAAGGATCTTGTGATGGTGGCTATGTTGCATCCTCATCCATCTGTTGAATGATGCTCTCTATCACTGGATCAGGTTTGGTTGTCTGGCGATCCTCACTTAATTGATCCATCACCAATACCTTATCGGTATCTTCTATCCATGCTCTAACTGGATCTTCATCGTCAAGTAGGTGGTTGATGTCGATTGGGTTGACATCTACATCATCTCCTTCTCTTTCCAGCTCTAAATATTTAAGCTTGACTTCATGTTGTAATGGACATACACTAGCTTCTCCAACTTTGAATAAGCGAGACGATTCCGGGTTTGGTGTGTATCAACCCGAATGTACTCGATTACGTTCGCAGCCACTAGAGGATGCCGTGGGATAATACTCGAATTGCAATTCGGGTTAAGTGTGGAGCACTAGTACCCCCATAATTGAGCCACCAATCAGCTGCACAATAATAAATGAAATATTAAAAGACAAAACCTTAAAACAAATTTTAAATGATATAATAAATTAGGTAAACCTAACTTACCTGGGCGTTGTGTGCTCCTAGCATGGATAGCCATTCTATCAGCAAAACCACGAGTGGCCTCCCGAAAATACTTAGCCTAGAGAGGTATTAAAAAAATATATATATTAGTTCCACTTCCACCAATCACTCTATTATTGGTTTCAATCATTTATACGACTAATTTAGTTCTAACCTCATCCATGGCAAGTGTAGCCTTCGCTACATCTGGCTCCATTCTGTTCACAACATTCCTTAGGGCACGCAATAGATCCGGTCTACACCCTATATCATTGGAGTATTGGATATCCGGATTCAAATAATATGCTGCACATGGTTTGTAATGGATGGTTAGAAACCTAGAAATTCTAATAATAAATAAATAAATAAATAGTAACTTACTAACTACTAAGTGTTTAAAATGAAACCAAAGTCATATACTTATAAGATTACCTGCCCAATGAACATCTTGAACCAACATATTTTCCCATCGATCGGATATAATCTTCAAATACTTCTTGTTTGATGTTGGATTATTCTCATGTATTTTTCTCTTCACACATCCCATGGCATTTACCATCTTACCCATGGTCTGCTCTTTATCCCCATCAACCTCTCGAAGGAGACAAAAGAGTGGCATCATAACATTATAAAGTCGGCCCATTGCAGCCCAAAAATTTGAGGAGGTAACAAGATCTTGAACAAATCTCCCAATTTCAGACCTTGCATAATTGCTAGTCAACCACTCAGAGAGGTGAACATCCGTAGCAGCCCATGCTTTGGAAATGAGGCTATCAATTGCAATGTAATTTGTTGCAAATCTTGTTGTTGCAGGCCTCACTAAATCCCCTTGTGTATAACTCCTCATCAATGCCAAAACCCAACTATGGTTGTAAATAAAGTTGGTGATTTTCCTTGCATTACCAACCAACTTTTGGACCTTGGGCAATTCTCCTATGTCCTTAAACATCAAATCTATGCAATGAGCTGCACATGGTGTCCAAAATAAATGTTGCCTCTTTAACATAAGCAATCGACCAGCTTTCTTGAAATTTGCTGCATTGTCGGTTACTACTTGACAACATTTTCTTCTCCTATGTCCTCCACAACTTCATCCATTAACTTGTACAAGTAGTTGGCATCTTTGATTTCACTAGATGCATTGACCGACTTGTGGAAGATCGTCCTTCCATTACAGTAGATAAGAAAATTGATGATGGATAATCTTGTTGGTCCACTCCATCCATCACACATGATGGTCACTCCATATAGTGGCCACTTCTCCTTGAACCTCTCTACATACTCATGCACCTCTTGGACAATATCATCCAAGTAAGGCCCAGCAATCTCATGAGGTGTGGGTGGCTTAACATTTTTCCCACACCGCTGAATCTCCTTTACCATGGCCTTGAAGTGGGGATCTTTGGCCTTATGTGGTGGAATCATAGAACTGTGGAACCATCTGGAGATTGCTCTGCCTATCCTTTTACTAAGTGTTTTGGGTTGAAAGCTTTCTTCAATCCTCTGTTGGCTAGCATCCCTTGCTCTATAGACATTAGGATCCATGTCTCTGATATCTGGGCTCTTCTTTCTCTTACCCTTACCACTCTTTGTAAACCGGTCAAACATCCCCTTCACACTGGTTGCTCTACTAAGGCCAACAGGCTGCTTACCCTTACTTAGAGATAGACGACAAGAGGAGCCAACACCAATATCTACAGGGCCCTGGCTGGGTCGAGTTGATTGACTTCTAATCAATTGCTCAGCTCTACATTGTTGCTCTTTTGCTTCATGTCTTGATTGTTTCATCGCCAATGCCAACTCTGGGTCCTCCTCTGCTTCCATATCCGATCCTTCATAATCTTCAAAATCTTCCATCAAAATTTTCACCAATGCATCAACATCATCATGTGCTTGCTTGGATTTTTTTTTGGAATCTCTAAGGTGTTTTTGCATTGCCCTGCTTAACTCTACAGGGCACTCGTGTACACTTGGAAACATTTCCATATCCTCCTGCCATGTGCTCTTTTTGCCGAGTTACCCCACCTCCAAGATGTTGGGTGTCACAGAAGTTGCACTGTGTATGCAATCTATTATTGTTTATTTTGGTACAATAAGACCACCCAATGTCTTGTTGTCGCAGCATCGTCCTAAATACCAAACAAAAGTAGATAACTATATAAGATATATATTAAACAATATTCAAATCCACACTTCAATAATTTATTATTTATACAACTATACAAGTATAGACACACATTATGATGCATGTCATGCATTGCATCATCTTCTTTTATTTACTACCTAACAAAGTTGCCATAAACAATATTTAAACATTTTTATATTTTCTACAACTAGTTACACATTATTTAATTTTTTAAATAATTAAAAAAAATGACATAATGTACTACATATATGAATCTAAGTCTTTGATTCTATTTCAGCCAATTATACATTTTATCAAACTATAATGAAAGAGTATAGATGGAAAAATCAGATTTTTTACATTTTTTTAAGTATTTTATAAATTCAGAAAATACCCAAAAAAAAAAAACAGATTTTAGGGTAAATGTATAATCTTCTTGGGATGTCATACATCTATACATAATGTACTTCATATCTTATAAACATTGCCATTTGTTTTAAAGTTAAGAAGAAAAAAAATAAAATTTCATTTTAAAGAAGGAATTTTCGGTTTTGGGTAAAAATGGTCAAAGAAACATGGATTTGAAACCAAATCTTTGTAAATGCATACAAAGAATGCAATTTCTATGTTTGTTTAACATATTCTCTTTGATTCATACAAAAAAACATACCAATCGTATCGTATGGTATCGGTACGTCTCGATAATTTTTTTAAAAACTCTCGGCTGTATCGATACGTATCGATCATATCGTATCGTATCGGTACGTCTCGGTCGATACGTCTCAATACAGTCGAGACATTTACATTTAAAAAAAAAAAAGATACGTCTCGGCCTGTATCGTATCGACCACGACCGATACCGAGACGTATCGGCCGAGACGATACGATACGCACCGAGACTTAAATCCTTGGGTACCTGTGGTAATATCTGACCCAGGCATACTTGCAGGTAATCAACAGAGAAAGCCAACAAAAAATCGATCCAGAAATTGGAAATCTGAGATTTGGCAGCAAAACTCCAAGGATGGGGCTGATATGCTGGTCGAGTGCTCCTTAGGTGTGTATAAAACTCCCCTAAAAAAATCAGCAAAAGGGGAGAACCCTAACCCTGAAATCTATGAGTGTGGGTTTTGAAAAAACCCTGAAGTTGAGATCGAGAGAGGAAAGGGGCTTTAATATGTGTTGTAGACTTGCAATAGAAGCTGTCCAGAGCTGCTAGAATGGAACCTCCAATGCGAACAACCAATCTCTAGTAGGAATGAGACTTGATCTTCAAGGGGGAGATTCTCCAAAAAAATCATAGAAGAATAACAGGGCAGCAGCTATCGCAGAGAAGATAAAAAATTTATAGCATCGATTGAGGTAGATGGAGGGCAGCAACTAGATCATTTGATCACCTTATTGGTGCTGCCCCTTGAGCAGTATAAAAAAAAAAAAAAAATCTGAAAAACGGTAGAAGAAGAAGAAGAAGCTGAGAAAGAAAGGAGAAGAGAGAAACGATGGGGTGGGAGAGGGGGGGAAGTGTTTTGTAACTTTAGATCAGAATTGGCTCTGATGCCATGTTAACAAAACACAATTGGACTGAATGGCTTGAATGATCAATGAGATCAGTCAAGCTCTCTATTTATAATAATAATGAAAGAGATTACTGGACCCAAGAATGCCTAGGCCGAATAGGCTCTGTTATTGGGTTTCCGCTGCGCACCGACCATCGCACCCTCAAAATGGATTGTTTATCCTTCGCCAGGATTTGTGTGGATGTCTCGGCCGATGCCCCTCCTCCTTCGTCCATCTCTATTAAGGAAGAAGATGGCTTCTGGTTCGAGCAGCCAGTCAAGTACGAATGGATCCCTCCCGACTGCAATCATTGTAAAATCTTTGGCCATCATTCCAAAGACTGCACAGCCTCGTTGCCTCTGGCCACTGCTGCACACGCCTCTGCTCAGAATCCCCCTAATGATTCTGTGTCCTCTCCGGCTACCACTCAAGTGTCTAATACGGTGGTTCTCCCAGATGCCACTAACTATAATATTGCCTCAACTTCCTCTGGCTTCCCCAGATCATTCAGTTGAGGAAGAGAACCCGTTGGGCACAATCGCAACAGGCGTCACTGCCACTGCCGATGCGATGGCTCTCTCGTCGCCAGCATCCTCGATGCCTGTGCCTGCCACAAATCTCGAAGATTCTGTTGAAGCCAGCCCTGTTCACGAAGCTCTTTCTGCTATGGCTCAGACGATATCACTGCAGTCGCTCTCTGTCATGCGCCTTGAGTATGGAAGATACGCTTTACCCTCCCCTTCATCCGATGTGCTGATTTGTGGGCCATATGGTCAGCAACCTTCTCCTGCAGGTGCTCCAGTTGAGGCCCAGACGATGTTCCTCGCCAGTTGCCATTCCTGTGTTTTGCCTCCGTCTTCTACGGGAAGGCTTGTTTCCCCTTTATCTGTTTTAGACCACCCCCCACCTTTCCCCCCCATATTACCACTTTTACCCCTTGGCTAACCTCCTCGTCTTCCACTTGCACCCCAAACAGATCAAAATAGCCCCCCTCTCATACCCTCTATGGGCCTTCCCCCTAGCCCATGAACAACCGCTCTTGCCCCCTCCTAATTCCCGGTCCAGTCTCTCTACCCAACCCCTACATAACTTAACCCATACCTCCCCAACCTAAACCCAATCCTTCTTTAGCTGCAATCTCCCCATTTTCCAGCTCCCAGCCCACCTATACCACAAACACTTCCCCAACCCACCTTCCCATTCCCTGACCTGCTCCATCTCCTCCCCCTCCCTCTCGGCCATCACACCCCCTGTCCCTCCCCCTTTGTTTGACCTGCCCACCCCTCCCTCTTTGAGTTGTCAGCCCTTGTCCGCAGGGATCCCCTCCCCCTCCCCCCCTCCCCGCAGGCCTCTTGTCCGCAGCCCGGCAATTGCCTTTTTTCGTCGCCGGTACACAAGCACCCCCCGGTGTGCTCTTTGCTTTTTTCCCTCTAGTTCTCCATGTCGGCCGGCTTTATTTGGAATGTCAGGGTTCTCAATTCCTTGGCTAAGCATCAGGACATTAGATCCCTTATCAAATCCACCCATTCTTCTTTTTATGCCCTCCTTGAAACCCGCGTTCTCCAAGAGAATGCTGTCCGCATTGCAGCCTCCATTGCCCCCTCCTGGTCCCTTCTCTCCAATTATAACCATTCACCTAATGGTCGCATTTGGCTTCTCTGGGACCCCTCCAAAATCCATATTTCCCTTTCCCACTCCTCTTCTCAATTTCTCCACCTTTGTCTCTCCGTTCCTAATTCCCCTACCAATTTCTATTTGACGGTTATCTATGCTTCCAACCAAGCTGCAGACCGTCTTTCTCTTTGGTCTGATCTCTCCCTCCTCAAGTCCGGCATGGATTCCCTTCCTTGGGATTTAGGTGGGGACTTTAATGTGGTGCAGTCTCAATGTGAGAAATTGGGAGGATGACCCATCGACCCTTCTTCCGTCAACGCCTTTAATGATTGCATTGAGGATCTTGGTATCGATGATCTTCGCTGGTCTGGTTCCCCCATTACTTAGAACAACCGTCGTGTGGGACCCGACCGCATTGCTTGCAAGCTTGACCGCTTCCTCTCTAATGAAGCTTGGCTCACCTCCTTCCCCCACTCCCTTGCCAATTTTCTCCTTCAGGGTCTTTCTGACCATAGCCCCTGTCACATCCTTATTCAGCCCTACTCTTCGTTTGGTCCCAAGCCTTCCAAATTCTTTGATATGTGGACTTCCCATCAACTCTTTCACCCCACCGTCTTGAAAGCTTGGCGTATCCCGGTCTCCTCCCCCTCCCTCCCTCTCATTGCCCTTGCCAGGAAACTTCGTCACACCAAGTCAGCCCTCAAAAGCTGGAATCTCTCCACCTTTGGTAACATCAATTCTCTGCTTTCCTCTTGCAGATCCAAACTTGCCATTATCCAGTCCAGACTTCAATCCGACTCCCTCAACCCGGAGCTTGCCCTGGAGGAGAAGCAGCTCTCGGAGCTCTCCTCCCTCTCCTCCCTTAAGGAAAGCTTCTTGCGCCAAAAATCCTGCATTAAGTGGTTGGAGCTGGGAGACTCTAATTCTGCCTACTTCCACAGATCTCTGAAAGCTAGACTCAACTCTAATTCCATCACCCTCTTGCATTCCCCTGATGGCACTCCCCTATCCTCGATCCACGATATCAAATCGGCAACCATCTCTTTCTTCTCTAACCTGTTCAATCCTCCCCCTTTTTCCCCTTCTCCCCTCCCTCCTAACCTCATTAACAAGTTCATTCTCCCTCTCCTTGCGGATTCCCTCCTAGCCATCCCCTCCAATGATGAGATCTCTAAGGCAATCCTCTCCCACAAATTCAACAAAGCCCCTGGCCCTGACGGGTTCAGCATGGGTTTCTTTCTGAGCTGCTGGGATTCTATTAAAGGAGACCTTTTCAAAGCCATTCGTAGCTTCTTCTTCAAGCCCAGCTAGCTGGCTCAGGTCAATCAGACCTTCATCTACCTCATCCCTAAAAAGATGGAGCCACCTCTCTTTCTGATTTTAGACCTATATCCCTCTGTAACCTCTTATACAAGTTCATTGCCAAGATCCTAGCCAACAGAATAAAGGCTGTGATTCCCTCATTGGTCAGCCCCAACCAATCCGCCTTCATTTCTGGAAGAAGCATTGCGGACAACATCATCCTCTACTCTGAAATCGTGCGAGGATTTGACCGTAAATCCCACTCTCCGGCTACCCTTTTGAAAATTGACCTTCACAAAGCTTTTGACTCCCTCCGCTGGGATTTCATCTGCGATATGCTTTCTCAAATGGGCTTTCCCCCTGTCTTTGTCCGTTGGATATATGCCTGCATCTCCTCCCCCTCCTTCTCCGTTCTTGTCAATGGCTCTCCGGCCGGGTTCTTCCACTTCAAAGTGGGCATTCGCCAAGGTTGCCCCCTCTCCCCCTTCTTGTTCTCCCTTGCTCTGGAAGTTCTCTCTAGGAGTCTTCAATCTAAAACGGATCTTCATCTCATCTCTCCTATTCCTAAATGCAAGCATATCAACCTTATCCATCTGGCCTTTGCGGATGATTTGATGATCTTCTCAAAGGCCTCTCATTCTTCTATTTTCGCTATCATGGATTCCCTCCACCTCTTTGAGTCGCTCTCGGGTCTCCGCATGAATCTCATCAAATCCAAAATCTTTCTCTCTAGCATCCCCGACTTTGATAAAGATTCGCTTCTGCGTCTGACTGGGTTCTCCATTATCTCCCTCCCAGTCAAATATCTAGGTCTCCCTCTCATCCCTGCCAGGCTTTCTAACCACCTTTGTGCTCCTATGATGGATAATATTCGCAAGCGCCTCCAGCTATGGAAAAGCAAACTCCTATCCTATGATGGTCGTCTTGTTTGCATCTGTTCTATCCTCCAAGCTTCCTACATCTACTAGAATGGGATCTTTGGCTTGCCTAAAGCCACCATCCAGGCCATAGAGCGCCTCTTCTGTGCTTTCCTTTGGAAAGGGAATGATTCTTCAAGATTCCTCCATCCTACTAGCTAGAAGTCTATTTGTCTCCCCAAATCCGACGGAGGTCTGGGAATCCGGGGCATCCGTGACTCCAATTCCGCAGGCATTCTCAAACTTATTTGGAAAATCTCCTCCCGCCAGGATTCCATCTGGGTTAATTGAGTCTACTTCCACCTTCTCAAGTCTGACTCCATCTGGACTGTTGCCATTTCCTCCGACTCTTCCTGGATCTGGCGCAAGATCCTAGCCCTCCGCCCCCTTGCCCTTCGTGGTATCTCTTCCTCTATTGTTGATGGCACCACCACTTCCCTCTGGCTTGACCCTTGGCATCCTCTTAGAGTTCTTTATTGTGTCTTTGGCCCTAGGATGGTCTATTCTTCTGGTCTTCCCAAAGATTCCTCTCTATCCTCCCTCATTTCCTTAGGCTCCTAGTCCCCCTTAATCCCTCTATAGCCTCTCAGATTTTGCCAGCTCTCCCCCCTTTCCCCCTCACCCCCCCATGCGGACAAGATCCTTTGGCTGCCTTCCCCCAATGGCCTCTTTAGCACTAGCTCTGCCTGGAACTTTGTTCGTGAGCCTGCTCCCACCGTTCCTTGGCACAAACTTATCTGGTTCAAAGGCCATATACCTCGCCATAGCTTCACAGCCTGAAGATCCCTTCGCCTTTGTCTCCTAACCCAAGCCTTCCTGCTTCATCGAAACATCCCTATCCCCCCTGCTTGCGCCTTTTGTTAGAATGGTATTGAGGATACTCCCCACCTTTTCTTTGCTTGCCCTTTTACTTCTATCATATGGAAAAAAGCCCTCTCCTCGATATGGCCCCGTAGTAGGATACCTTTACCATTTGAGCGAGAATGGCTTTGGTTGGACATGACTTTTTCTGGGTCCTTTATATGCGACACCATTGGTAAGCTGGTCTTTGGAGCTGCTATCTACCATATTTGGGTGGAGCGGAACCTTAGGAGATGGACTTCCAACTCTCGATCTTATGATCTGATTTGGAAAGCCATCTCCTTCGATGTATCTTCTAAGCTCAGTTGTACCCGTCAGCGTCCGGTTTTGGATTCCCCAAGGAACAGGCATATCGCTGTCTCATGGGGTCTTGATTTGTCTATTTTATTTCCGTCCACCTCTGCGTAGGTTGGCTTGTTGTTTCCTCCCCCCTCCCCCGTCCCCCCTCCCCCCTCTTTTTCCCCTTCTTTGTATATCCCTTCCCCTCTTTTCCTGCCCCCTCCTGGGGTATGGTAATTGTTAGTTATATTGGGCCAGAATACCGTGGGGGTATTCTGGACTTTTTTCCTTTATTATTTGTTAGTTTCTTATGTGGTTTAATCCCACATTGCTTATGTAATTATTTTTACTATTTCATTATAGTTAAAAATACAATGTGCTTGGGATGAACTAATCATCCAAGCATTAACCTAATTCAAATCTGTTTCTACATGGTATCAGAGCAGATTTCGAACTAGGGACACCAATTTTTCTCATTTTTTGTTCTTCTTCTCTCTCTCGATCTTCTTCTCTTCTAGTTCCCTCCTTCTTCTCCCTTGTTCTTCATTCCCAGATAGGGCAGCACTGATGAGGTAATCATGCGATCCAGTTGCTGCCCTCATTACCTCATTTATGACTTATAATTCTGTTTGATAGACTCCGATCAACACTGCTGCGATATTGGTTCTTCAGTTCCTTCTTGGAGATTGCTTCTACATCAGATACAAGGGCTCCTCTCCTCTCTTTGAAGACCAGAAGCTGCTGCAGAATTGTTGTTTTATTGGTTCAGAAATTATTCCTCAAGATTGAAGACTTCCTTGAGATCGATTCCTCCATTATCAGGGTTTTTTTCAAAACCCTGACATCTATCGATTTTAGGGTTATTGCTGCCCACTGTTGCTGATTTTTTGCAGGTGTTTTCTTCGCTTATAAGGGCTCCTTCAACAGCTATATCAGCTTCTACAGATCTGTTTTTTGGTGTGTGAAGACCTTGAGATCGATCTCATCTTTACAGGGTTTTGTAAACCCTAATTCTATCGATATTGGGCTGCTGCACCTGTTTTTTTGGATCTGATTTTTCTACAGATGTGTTTCTCTTATTAAGGACTTCTCTACCTCAGTTTTTCAGCCACTTTGATATTATTTATTGCAGCCTAGGCTCATCCATCCATTCCATCACTTTAGGGTTTTGTTCAAAACCGTAAAAACCTTAATCGATCAAGGTTCTTTTTGGCTGCTGGTTCTATTTGTTTGGGACTTTACTTGAAGTTGTTTGGCCTTCGTCTTTGCCGGTATGGGTGTTGTACCAACTCTCTATCGCTATACATTCATGATGGCACTCACAAGACAGTTATCACGACTTTCCACCTAACCCCATCAAACTGGATGGCTCAAATTACCTTCTGTGGTCCAGATCAGCCTCCTTTGCCATTGCTGGCCGTGGCCTCACTGACCATATTGATGGCACTATTGTTAAGCCTAGTGATAAAGGCCCTGATCAGACTAAGTGGCTGGCCAATAATGGTGTTCTCATGTCCACCTCATAGGCTCTATGACTTCAGCGTTACAGCATAATTTTCTTCTTCTGGATACTGCCGACCAGATTTGGGCTGCTTGCAAGGAGACCTACGGACAGGTTGGCAATGATGCCCAGGTTTATAATATTCGAACGAAGGTCCTTCACACTACTCAGGGGGAGCTTTCTGTTTCGGGCTACTATGCTTCTCTCCGCAGCCTGTGGCAAAAGTTGGATCATTACTCTGATTTTCACCCCTCTACAGTTGCTGATATTGCCTCTTATAAGAAACATGTGGACAAGATCAGAGTCTATGATTTTTTAGCTGGTTTGAATATAGAGTATGATCCCATTTGTGTTCAAGTGTTGGGCCACACACCTTTTCCCACACTTGAACAATCTTATGCATTGGTTTCTTCTGAGGAGAACCGTAGGGCTGCCATGTTACATCCTCCTATTACTGACAGATCTGCTCTCAAGGCTGCTGCCCCCATCACTCCTACACCTATTGGCACTGCTTCTCTTGGTGATTCTACTACAGGGACTGTTGTTTGTGAGCACTGTCACAAACCATATCACACCAAGGAGAGGTGTTGGAAACTTCATAGGAAACCTGCTGACTTTGAAGCAAAACAGCCGCCAAGACCAAGAACAAGACAAAGCCCAAGGCCCATCGGGATCGAGATCACATTGCTGCACTTACTACTGACTCTGGTCTATCCCAGGATGAGCTACAGGCATTTCGACGTATGCTGAGGTCTTCCGCTGCTGCTGGCTCTACTACATCAGCTACTGCCAATTCTTCAGCTCATTCAGGTTCACACTTTGCCTGGTCAGGTATTCCTTTTGGCAGTCATTGTGCTTCTGTAGCCTCCCATCCTTGGATCATAGATTCTGGGTTTACAGATCATATGACTTGTTCCTCTAGTTTGTTTCATCGATACTCTCCTACATTTGGGAAGGACAAGGTCAAGGTAGCTGATGGTTCTCTTTCATCTATCTCTGGAAAGGGAATCATCAACTGCACTTCCTCCCTTCCATTAACTTCTGTTTTGCACATTCCTAATTTTACTACTAACCTTCTTTCCATTAGTAGTATTACTCGTGATCTTAACTGCAAAGTTACTTTCTTTCCTTCTCATTGTGTGTTTCAGGATCTGGCCTCTGGGAAGACGATTGGATTAGGTAAAGTGCACGGTGGGCTGTACTTGCTTGATGATGGTCGCTTCTCTCCACCACCATTACCTTCTCCACTACACCAGAACTCCATGGTCTCTTTTGAACTCTACCAGTGGCACTCTAGGTTAGGTCACCCCCCTTTAGGAATTTTAGCACATTTATTTTCTAGTTTGGTCACCCTATACTAAGGATGACTTTTTTTGTGAGGCGTGTGTTCTGGTCAAACAGACACGTTCAAATTATCCTATTTCAAATAAAAGAAGTTCTTCTTGTTTTGAGTTAGTGCATTCTGATGTTTGGGGCCCTAATCGTAAACCCTCTATTTCTGGCCATTGGTGGTTTGTATCTTTCATTGATTGTCATTCTAGGAACACATGGGTCTATCTCTTGCACACCAAAAATCAAGTTTTTTCATGCTTTCAACACTTTCATAAAATGGTCCAAACTCAGTTCCAGGCTACTCTCAAAATATTGAGAAGTGATAATGGAACAGAGTATAAAGAATCACAATTTCAAAAATATTTGGCTGACCATGGAATCATTCATCAGACTAGTTGTGTTGATACCCCTGCCCAGAATGGTGTGGCAGAAAGGAAAAACCGCTACTTGTTAGAAATGGCCAGAGCATTAATGTTTGCGAGGAATGTCCCGTCTCAATATTGGGGGGATGCGGCTATCACGGCTGCCTATCTCATTAATAGGCTGCCATCTCGGGTACTTCACTCCCGTAGCCCCTCTGATGTTTTAATTGGTAATTCCTCCTTTATTGTGCCTCCCAAAGTGTTTGGTTGTGTGTGTTATGCTCGAGATACTAAATCTCCCAGCAAACTTGACCCTCGAGGACTCCGTTGTATTTTCTTAGGTTATTCTCCAACCCAGAAAGGGTATAAATGTTACCATCCCCCTTCCCGCCGTACCATGGTTAGCATGGATGTTGTTTTCCATGAGTCCCTTTCTTATTATTCTTCGCCACCTCTTCAGGGGGAGAGTGTTGGTGAAGATGTGGCTTTCGAGATTCCTCTACCTGAGGAGCCTCTGGCTGCCCAACCCTCTTTACCACCCACGGCTGCTGTCCAGCCCCTTTTGGATGCTTCCCATCCACCCTTGGATGCTGCCCATCCTACTTTAGAGACCTCCCAACAACCTCTGGCTGTTCCTCCCTCACCTAATGGGAATCCTTTACAGGGGGAGACCATAGAAAATAGTGTTGTTAATATTCCTACTCAGGGGGAGCAGACTCCGGTCCAGAGAACTATTGGTGAATTTCAGAAGAGAATTGATAAATCCAACATGATCACCTATACAAGGGGAAGGTCCACAAGAGGGCAGTTGCATCCCACTATAGCACTAGTACCCATCCAATTGCCGGCTCAAGGCACAGATCCTACATCTCCTGGTAATCCATCTCCTTCCGACCTACCTATTGCACTTCGCAAAGGTACTAGGACTTGCACTTTACATCCCATATCTCATTTTGTTTCGTATAACTATCTTTCTCCCTCTTTTCGTGCATTTGTATCTTCTCTTTCCTCTGTTTCGGTTCCTAGAAATTGGCAGGAAGCATCTACTGATGGAAAGTGGAAGACAGCAATGTTGGAAGAAATGAGAGCATTACACAAAAATAATACGTGGGATCTTGTGGCTCTTCCTCCAGGGAAAAAACCAGTGGGCTGTAGATGGGTCTTCGTAGTTAAACAGAAGGCTGATGGTTCGGTGGACAGGTACAAGGCACGTTTGGTTGCAAAGGGGTTCACTCAGACTTATGGAGTTGACTATCAGGAGACCTTTGCACCAGTGGCAAAGCTCAACACTGTCAGGGTGTTATTATCTTGTGTTGTAAATCTTGGGTGGGATCTTCAGCAGTTAGATGTCAAAAATGCCTTTCTCCATGGGGAGCTTGAGGAGGAGATATATATGGACATTCCACCTGGTTTCTTTGATGACAGGACTAAGGGCAAGGTTTGTAAATTGAAGCGTGCCCTTTATGACTTGAAGTAGTCACCCAGGGCCTGGTTTGGCAGATTTCATAAGGCTATGATTTCAGCAGGTTACAAGCAGAGCAATGCTGATCACACTTTGTTTATCAGATGACTTGGTGACAAGGTTACTCTTCTCGTAGTCTATGTGGATGATATTGTGATCACTGGTAATGATGATGCTGCAATCAGGGATTTGAAAATTCTTCTTGGCCGTGAGTTTGAGGTCAAAGATCTTGGTCCCCTAAAATATTTTCTAGGGATAGAAGTTGCTCGATCTTCAAAGGGCATCTTTCTTTCTCAAAGAAAATATGTCCTTGATCTATTGATTGAGAGAGGGCTACTTGGCTGTCATCCTTCAGATACTCCTATGGAAGCTACTACAAAATTTAGGGAGAAAGAGGGTGAGCCGGTTGACAAGGGTGCCTATCAGCAGTTAGTAGGCAAACTAATCTACCTTTCCCACACACGCCCTGACATTGCAGTTGCTGTGAGTTTGGTGAGTCAGTTCAAGCATGATCCATATTCCTCTCATATGGATGCGGTCCGTCGTATTTTGAGGTACTTGAAGTCTGCTCCAGGAAAGGGAATTCTTCTATTTGCCAGTGGTCACTTAAAGGTTGAAGCCTATACTGATGTCGATTGGGCTGGTTCTCCTGACAGGAAATCTATCTCTGGCTACTATTCTTTTGTGGGTGGAAACCTTGTCACATGGCGGAGCAAAAAGCAGAATGTTGTGGCAAGGTCTAGTGCTGAAGCCGAATTCCGCATAATGGCACAAGGAATTTGTGAACTTCTGTGGCTTAGAGGGTTATTGCAGGATATTGGTGTTGCTGTCCATCTTCCAATGATGCTTTATTGTGACAATAAAGCGGCCATTAGTATTGCTCATAACCCTATCCAGCATGATCGCACGAAACATGTGGAGGTTGACCGACATTTCATTAAAGAGAAGCTTGAAGCTGGCCTCGTTTGTGTTCCCTTTGTGAAGTCTTCTGATCAACTAGCTGATGTGTTCACTAAGGGATTGAGTAGCAAGCTGTTTCATCCTATCTTAGTCAAGTTGGGCATGCATGATATATATGCTCCAACTTGAGGGGGAGTGTTAGTTATATTGGGCCAGAATACCGTGGGGGTATTCTGGACTTTTTTCCTTTATTAGTTGTTAGTTTCTTATGTGGTTTAATCCCACATTGCTTATGTAATTATTTTTACTATTTCATTATAGTTATAAATACAATGTACTCGGGATGAACTAATCATCCAAGCATTAACCTAATTCAAATCTGTTCTACAGTAATATATTTATTCACCCAAAATAAATGATAGAGATTACAAAGGAAAACACTATTCATGACACAGTTCATGACACTGTTCATGTGAACAGTGTCAGCCCTAATTACAATTCTACCCTTGTTCAAAAGTACATAAATAAAATACCAAAAAGACCAGAATACCCCCACGGTATTCTGGTACACATTATTCAACATCTTTCCCTTTGAGCCTGGGGATTACCTCCTTTCTCAAAGGGCTAATGAAGCCTTTTCTGAACCCTCGATCTTCCCTTTCCCCAGTCTTACCCTCCCCTAACGCAAACCCTGTGGGTGCTTCTATCTCCTTGCCCATTCCCTCTCTCGCCCAGCCCACCGCACATTTCTTTTGGGTGACCTAGCTGGGCCTCATGGGCCAGCTCCTTCTTGTTCTAACCCCTCTGTTCCCCAGTCTAAAGCCCCCCCACCCCTTCGTGTCTTTTGCCGTCGTAACCCCAGCTCCCCTCCTTTCCCCAAGATCCGTCCCTGCATTGCCTATTCCCTTCCCTGCCCGGAAAAGGTTTTGCCTCTGAGCTTGGTTATTAGAGATCATGCCCTCTATCGCGTGGCCACGGATCCGGGATAGAGTGGCTTCGTTGAGGATGGCTTTGATTGTTCTTTGAAGGCCAGGTGTTTTTCTTTAGTGTGCTAATTTTGTTGAAGCTCTTGTCCTCTTTTGTTTGTCCTTGCCTTTTTTGGCAGGGCCTTGTTTTTGGCTCGTGCTTGTATGTTCCCTCTCCCTCCCCCCTTTTTTCTTTCCTTTGGTAATGATTTTTTTATTCATCCAAGAAAAAAATGCAAATCTCTTTTGTATCCTTTTCCTATTTAGCTACCAAAGAGCCCCTTTCAATTTTGGTTAGTTACAGGATTTCCACTCCCCCTATAATTTCAGATGATGTATATTTTTTTCCCAAAGGATCTACTTGTTCCTTGGAGATTCCTTTAATTTTTTTTAAACACTAAGTTTGGTTTGGCTTTACTTAAGGGCCTTAGGTGATTGCTGACTTGCTGTAGGTTTGAATACTTATACTTGATTAACATTTTCTGCCTTGCACATAGTCTTAATATATCAAATGCCGGTAGGTAGCAGCTTTGGCAATGGATGATATGATATCCTGGATGCAAGAAGGTGGCCAGGTAAAGTAATATTATTTTTAAATTTTTGGTGATTATTGTAATCCTTTTGTTCTTAGTTGCTCTAATTGAGTTGTAGGTTGGAATATTTGATGCTACAAACAGTACCAAGGCACGGAGGAATATGCTAATGAAGATGGCTGAAGGGAAATGCAAGGTAGCATATTCTGCTCAGAAATTTTCAAGGGTGTTATGTTATGTAAGATGGCTGCCAGGTGGACCCATGGTCTACCAAGAGGCTCAGCAGTCAACATGGCATAATCAGGCTGTGTATCCACCAGATTTTAAGGGTTGAAATTGAGATATTCAACATAATCAACCTTATGTATGATATAACCATCTCTTATATCATATTCTTGTAACAGCATGCATTATGTTATGGAAAAAGGACTTTGGAGTCAGTTGTTATGATTATACAATTGGTTTTGGTTGTTCTTTGATGAACTTCACAGTAATTATCATCAGTTTTTTGGAGAAAAAGGAAAACTTTAACAGGTATGGCAACTTATGAGTTAATTGAGGCATGGCCATACTTTGAGAGGAATATTGGAAGTACATAATGCATGGTTGAATTGGTTTTACAAAGAAAACTTTGCCAACAAAAGACAGTTATGGAGGAAGTGCAAACGATAAACAAGAAATCACTAAGTTTGGAAAAGTTGCAAAATCTATATTATTTAGTTTGTTTTACTTTTATGAAGCTATTGTGTACCAGGTTATAAAAGTTAATCAGTTTTTTCAGACATGGACAGGAGATTAATTAACTCCTCATTCTTTTTCTTCTTCTTTTTCAAAGCCTTGTTGGTTGTAGTAATTCTACTAGAGTGTTGGTGAATCCATTATGTTGACTTCCGACTTATGTTGATTTTTATTAAACAGAAAAAAAGAAAAGAAAAAAA
This sequence comes from Telopea speciosissima, assembly GCF_018873765.1. Lineage (NCBI taxonomy): Eukaryota > Viridiplantae > Streptophyta > Magnoliopsida > Proteales > Proteaceae > Telopea > Telopea speciosissima. The sequence goes on from NC_057923.1 coordinate 51,615,626, forward strand.
AATAGAGGCTTTTATTGTCATACAGCATGCATTTTGGAAGCTTGATTCAGTTAACATTTAAATCACAAACTTACAGAAAAAAAAGTCTTTAAACAGATGGCTCCGTAAAAAATTCAACAGTGTGTAGGGCTCTAGGCATTCATTTTATCTCTTTTGCTTTATGAGTTGATTAAATTTTTTAATTGAAAATTGCAGTAATCAGATTCAAGATTTTAAAATTTTTTTGTTTTAATAAATCCAGTCTTTTGTATGGAAGGATCTCATAATTCATAAATGTGCCTATTAAATTTTTTTGAACTTATTTAAAAAAAAAAGTTTTTGAACTGGCATGGAAATAGAGCATATACGCCTGTATAGTTCTTTGAACTGATTACATGTTGTAATTTCCCATACAGATTATATTTTTGGAGACAATATGCAACGATGAGCACATTATTGAAAGAAATATACGCCTTAAAATTCAACAAAGTCCTGATTATGCTGAAGAGTGAGTATGGTGCATAACTTTTTTTCTTCTTGGATAATAGATTCTCAATTGATTTAATTCTTTGAACATAAAGCTGGTTCTGCATCACATGCTTATCTTAACAGAATTGTGACGAAAGCTTTTGGTTTTGCTTTGCAGGCCAGATTTTGAAGCTGGACTGCGAGACTTCAAAGCACGACTGGCAAATTATAAGAAGGTGCTTGCCTTACACTCTTCATCAGTGTAACATTGATTGCTTATGGGATTTAAGTGTCTAAGTTTCAAAAGATATCTGGGCCATTGAATACACATCATGAAGAGTGTCAAATCCTAATTATGTAACATTGTCATCATTGGATTAAGTGACATGATTGGCTTAAGGATTAGAAATTGGGTTTGTAGCTAAAATGGCACAGTACTTGACTTTATGAATGTGACTGAGGTCTGATGCCCAGCATCCCAACCGGGGGGGGGGGGGGGAGAGGGGGACAAAGGACTAAATGTTCAGCAGGAGAATTGGGGTTTTCCAAAGGACACCAAGAGTCTGAAACTCTTTGTATATGATTATAAAATAGACACCTCCCCCAGCTTTTCTTTGGTACCTTCTCAAATATGTCAAGTGCCCATTGCAATTGCTGATCCCAGAATAATGTGTGTCAAGGCATTTTTTATTTTTTCACAAGGTATCATGTAGTGTCCTGTTGATGGCATTTTGTAGGCCCCTTGTAATGTTGTGTCCTGGTGACACGGCTGCATGTTTGTGCTTTGTGAGGTTTAGGTTCATGTGCACTAGCTCTAAAATGAACATTTTTTGCCAGGCATATGAACCAGTGGAAGAAGGGTCGTACATAAAGATGATTGATATGGCTAGTGGACAAGGTGGTCAGATACAAGTAAGTTTGGCATGCCTCCCTCCAAAGGAAATTTTTTTCTCTTCATCTGTATTTAGACATTGTCAATCTGCATGTGATCTGGCTTTTATCAGAAATGTTTCCCTTGGTATTTCTTGCTCTAGATTTCTTTGTTGCTGTATCAGCTTGGATTTTAATGATTTTTTCTTGTATGGACTGAAGCCGGTAGTCCGGTTTATGATCAGTGTGATGTTTTGGTTGTAATTATTATTACATTGATTCAATCTTATCATACTAATGAAATTGACTTTAGTGAGGTTGCAATAGGTAGTAAACATTTTATGTCAAAGTGTTTTGAGATACTACAGAAGTGACAATTTCACTAGGAATGGCACTTTCCCTGCCGAATCATGTGTCCATGCGAGTGCCCACGTGCAGGGGCAAGTTATGAAAATGAGAAGAAATGCAGAAGCAAGGAGGATTTTCTACAGAGAAGATGAGGGGGATGTTGCAGATGAAGGGGGTGTGCATAGTAGTCAAGGCATTGCCTTCATGCTCGGGTTTTCTGGTTGCTTTGTCATCAAGGCACCCGGTCGTTGAAAAAAAGGGAAAGAAAAAGAGGAGGAAGAAGAAAGACATAAGTACCTGATTGCCATTGCAAGTCTCCTGTACTTCCCTTTTTGCTGCTGCAAGTATGGTTTTACCAATACCGGTACCTGACCAATATGGATCGGCCGATACGGTACGGATCTAGTTGTTTTTGATTAAAAATGGGTTTTTGATCCTGTATTGGCCTGTTACAGCCGATGGCCCGATACATATCGATTTTGGTGCCAATACATTCGGTGACGGTATTGGCCGTATTGGTATCGGTGGTGACTGGTACCATCACTGATACCGTGAACCAAGTCCATGGCTGCAAGTCTCCACTGGTTTTCACTGCGAAAGATCTCCGCAAGTCGCTGCTGCTCTTATCTCAAATACCCAAAGTCTCAAACCTCTTAAAATGAATTTATTAGACCTATAGATGTTCTTATAATTATGTCCTCAGATAACACAATTAATATGCTTATTATATGACCTTACTGCCATTATATCATGTAAGTATTTACACTGCTACTCCTCATGTAAAGAATTATGGCACTTGCCTTGGTAGTTTCCCACTTGGGCTTGTCAAAATGGCTAAATATTATTTAAAAAAAAAATTATTCCCCGAAGACCCCCAAATCCTATTTTTGGACTTTGCCAAGACTAAAGTGACACCCACTATCTCTTTTTGCTGGAATTCTGCATCTCCCATGTTGTCTATGTTGGACTCCGACACCTGCACCCATGTCCTGGTAGCATATAGATCTTGCATAAGTTTGATAGGAAGTGTTAGGAATCCTGAGAAGAAAAGGAAAAACTAGAGAAGAAACGGTAGAAGTCCTGACACCTTTGCGAAGGGCAATAGGTAACTCAGGAGAAGGAACATTACCAGGTGGAGAGGCAGGTTCTGGATCCAAGTTCGGCAATTAGATGGGTACGGGAGCAACAGTTGATTGAACCTGTTTATGTTTCCTTGCATAGGTCTTCGTATTGTTAGCATTAATCCTCTTCTGAAATTCACTAATGGTCCTCTGGACAGGATTCTGGGCTGGTGTGGTTTGCTCCCCCTGTACAGGAACCTCTCCCCCTGACTCAGGGGGAGGAAGAGGAGGAGGACTAGAAGGAGGCTGAACAGAAGAAGTAGACTGAACAGATTCAGCCCCATCATGAACCAACTGGAGTGGAGGAGGTGAGTCTAAAGTCAACACATCTTTGCTAATACTCTCCCCCTGAAGATGTGGGGACACATAGTAGGACACTCTCATGAAACACGACATCTATACTGACAAAAGTCCAGCGGGATGGAGGGTGATAGCCCTTGTACCCCTTCTGTGTGGCAGAGTATCCTAAGAAAATACACCGAAGACTACGTGGTTCAAGTTTGCCCGGGGACCTAGTATCCTTAGCATAGCAAACGCAGCCAAAAACCTTGGGGGGAACAACAAAGGAGGAAGAGCCAAGTAATAGCTTAACAGGGGGTCTAGAGTTAAGGACCCAACTGGGCAGCCTATTAATTAAATATGCTGCAGTAAGAACAGCATCCCCCCAATAAACGGAAGGGACATTACGGGCAAACAAAAGAGCACGAGCTACCTCCAAGAGGTGGCGATTCTTCCTCTCAGCCACTCCATTTTGGGCTGGAGTATCAACACAACTGGTCTGATGGAGGATGCCATGGGCAGCCAAGTATTGTTGGAACTGACCTTCCATATACTCTCCCCCATTATCACTCTTTAAAGTCTGAACAGTGGCATTAAATTGAGTTTGAACCAGCTTGTGGAAGTGTTGGAAACAAGAAAAAACCTCACATTTATTGTGCATAAGATAGACCCAAGTGAACCTAGAATAGCAATCAATAAAGGTGACATACCATCGATGACCCGAAAGTGAAACTTTTCTACTAGGACCCCACACATCAGAATGAACAACATGAAATAAAGAAGATGATCTTTTATTAGAAGTTGGATAATTTGAACGTGTCTGTTTGGCCAAGACAGGCTCACAAAAAAAATCTTCTTTATTACATGAATTACTTGATGCTGGAAATAAAGTAGATAGAGTACCTAAAGGGGGATGTCCTAGTCTAGAGTGCCATATGTGTAATTCAGAAGAGAGTGATGCTGGGGAACAAAGCCTCGAAGGTGATGCCTGAGTAGATGTAAGATCTCCATCAAGCAGGTATAATCCGCCATGCACTTTACCCAATCCAATCGTCTTCCCCGAGTCCAGTTCCTGAAAAACACAATGAGTAGGATAGAAGGTCACTTTACAATTCAAAGATTTGGTGATACTACTAATGGAGAGAAGGTTAGTAGTAAACTTGGGAATATGCAACACAAAAGATAATGTCAAGGAAGGGGAACAGCCAATGGACCCTTTCCCAGATATAGAGGAGAGGGACCCATCAGCAATTTTAACTTTGTCCTTACCAGAAGCAGGAAAGTATGTGTTAAAAAGACTGGAGGAGCCCGTCATGTAATCAGTACCTCCAAAGTCTATAATCCAAGGAGTGGAAACTACTGATGCACAATGACCAGCAAAGGAAATACTTGTATGGGCAAAGAAGGAACCTGAATTGGCAGCAGATGTAGTGGGGGCAGCAGATGTGTTCAACAGACGCCAGAGAGCTTGAAGTTCTTCCTGGGAGAAACTGATGTCAGTAGTGGGAGCTGGAGCTACACTTTCAGTGTGATGTGCTTTGTTTTTAGGTTTAGGACGATCACGTTTTCTCTCAAAATCAGCAGGCTTCCCATGAAGTTTCCAACACTGAGCCTTAGTGTGATATGGTTTATGGCAATGATCACACTTCACAGGCTCTTTAGCAGTAGCAGTAGCAGTAGCAGCAACATTATCAGCAGAAGTGTCAGTAGTGGAACCAGCAGTCTGTAAGGCTGATCTGTCAACCTTAGGAGTAATCATCATAGCAGCCCTCCTTGTCTCTTCACTGTGTACATAGGAAAAAGTTTCCTCCAAAGTGGGGAAAGGAACCCGACCAAGAACCTGCACCCGAATAGGATCATACTCATCATTGAGTCCAGCCAGAAAGTCATAGGCCCTAAACTGATCTACATATGTGTAGTAAGCAGTGATATCAGCAGCAGTGGTAGGCTGAAACCGAGCATAGTGATCCAGTTGCTGCCATAAACACTTGAGGGCAACATAGTACTTAGTGACTGTCATCTCCTTCTGAGTAGTGTTTTGAAGATTTTTCCTGATCGCATACACTTGAGCACCACTCCCTGAACGACCATAAGTACCCTTGACAGCAGTCCATATCTGAGTAGCAGTGTCAAGGAGAAGATACTGACTAGAGAGGTTAGTGGTCATGGAGGTCAGAACAAATGACATCACCATTGCATCATTGGCAGCCCATTTAGTACGAGAAGCACCTTCTTCAGTGGGCTGTTTGGTGGTACCAGTAAGATGGCCAGTGAGTCTCCTACCAGCCACAGTCAGGGATAATGATCTGGCCCAAATTAGATAGTTGGTACCATCAAGCTTGATGGCTGCAGCATAAGGAAGGAAGTCATGCCTGGTCTGATCTCCTCCAGAAGTAGCCGAGGTTATCTCTGAGTCACCCATAGGTCAGCTAGACAGATATTGAACCTTGAGGTGAACAAAAAACTGATCTTCAAAAAAACCTTGCCAGGCTGAAATCGATTTTGAATTCTAAAATTCTGATCTGCAGAAAAAAAACTGCAGCAATTGGTGTGAAACAGTGGTCGATTGCAGCAGTATGAGTAGGGAATTAACCCACAAAAAAACCTCCCCAAACAGCAGCCAAAAAATCCAAATCGATAAGGTGTCAGGGTTTTGTAAAACCCTGACAGTTGAGATCGATAAGGAGGAAAAAGGGGCTGAAGCTTTGAGGTCTTCAATTGATAATAATCCAAGTATGATAGATGCTGTCTGAAGCCCTGTCAATGATGCTCCAAAAGAAGTAATCGATCTTCCAAGAGTTGTGAGATCGATTTCCAAAAAAGGTTGAAGCAGTCCAAATCACAGAAAGATAAATTGCAGCAGCTATCGATCTACTTTTAGGTCATTAAAACTGAGGTGGATTGGAGGGCAGCACTCGAACCATAATTGGATCACCTCATTAGTGCTGCCCTTGAAGGGTTGAGAGAACCAAACAAAGCGAAAGGAGAGAGAGGAAATCGATGAAAAGAAGGGAAGAGAAGGAATCGATGGAGAGGGGAGAGTTTTTGAAAACCCTAGATCAGAGAAGAAGCTTTGATACCATGTTAACAAAACCTGAATTCTGAGAATGCTTGAATGATCGAATATGATCAGCCAAGCCCCTTTATTTATAAATCTCAATAACAAAAATACATGACTAAAATAACCCTGCCATAGCTGACATAGCTAGGCAGATCATAAAACAACATTAAAACATAAAATAAAGCACCCAAATTACCAGAATACCCCCACGGTATTCTGGTTTACATTATTCAACAACTACCCTTGTACCACCACGGCACAAGGGCCCATTCTCAACAGGAAGCATGGCTAGCAAAGGATTGGAGTCTTCGATTTCTTAAAAGGCCTATGTTTTAATGTTTTCTGGTTGTGGCTTTTATTTTTAATGTATTTGGTTGTAATGGGATCAAATGTAAATCCTAGGTATTTAATCTGGGAGGTTGACGAATTTGTTGCTGGTTGGCTTCTGTTTAGACCACGAATGCATTTCTATTTTACTTTTGTGGGCTTATTAACTGCATGTTATCCCTGCCTAGATCAATGTTAAAGTGAAATAGATTTAAATATTTACGTAGGTAGATAGCCCTAAACTTAAATATATGGTATTCCTTATCCCAATATTGGTAGAAAAGCATGTCTCCATACCTAAATAATTCCTAATATTTTCCACATTACAATAAGAAAATAGAAAATAAATTAGAAATAGAACTAGGACTAGAACTAGGGACTCCAACTAGGACTAGGAAACATAACATAAAATGGAAGAGACACAGGAGGAGGAGTGGAATCCCAATTAGAATTATGGAATATTCTAATCGAGATATTCGCTTCTACCTATGATCTCGATATACATCAACACTCCCCCTCAAGCTGGAGCACACAAATCACCTAGACCCAGCTTGGAACAACTTCGACGAAAAGCAGGTCCAAACAACGCCTTTGTAAACATATCATCAAGTTGATTGGTAGTAGAGACAAACGGAGTAGCAATCGACTTCTTCATAACGACATCCCGAACAAAGTGACAATCAACCTCAATGTGCTTGGTCCTCTCATGAAAGACAGGATTACTTGCAATATAGATAGCGGCTTGATTATCACAAAACATCTGCATAGGTAGAGTGATGGGAAAGCCCAATTCCTGGAGCAAGGATTTTACTCACATCAATTCAGCTGTACTATGTGCCATCGCTCGATATTTAGCTTTAGCACTCGACCGAGCAACGGTCGTTTGTTTCTTTCTTTTCCAGGTGACCAAATTACCACCCACAAAGGTACCATAACTAGTAGTAGAATGTGGTCAGGACCTAAGTAAGGTTGTTCAATGTTTTCAACTGTCAATTACCTCTTCTGTAGTGGGTGGTGCTAGGGTTGTGCATGGTGCTGCAATGGCGGCGCCTCAGTCCTATGCCAAGGCGGTTGGAGGTCATGTGTGGCCTGATATTGATGCTCTGCCAGAGCCCATTCATGCAGGCAATATTACTCGTATTCGAATCCCGCAGAAGGACTATGAAGAGAATCGTAATCGCTTTCGATTTGCTCTTATTGGGAGGGTTAATTTTTGCCTTGCATCGTTGGATGATTTGAGAAAGGAGGCGAAAGTGAAGTGGAATCTCAAACAAGGGGTAATCATGCATCCATTGGGGAAGGGATTTGTGATTTTCCAATTCTCTTTTGAAGGAGATATGGCGGAGGTTTGGAGACGTAGCCTTGTGCGCTTCAATGATCAGGCTATCAGGTTCCAGCGTTGGAAGCCTGATTTAATATACATGAGCAGCAGGTCCTTACCAAGCTCGTTTGGGTGAGGTTCCCAGATCTGTCTCTCGAATATTGGCATGAAAACGTGCTTGTCCATGGCGAGGCGTGGGCGGGCACGTAGCTCTTGATCGTCGTGCCGGCAGAGGTCTGCTGCCATTTTGCTAGAGTGCTTGTTGAGATAGACGCAGGAGATTCTTGACTCGTGTTGAAGAGGTTCAGGTAGAATGATTTGAACCTGGTTCTACCAAGGAATTTTGTTTCACTCAGAAGGTGATTTATGAGGATGGACTGCAAAGGTGTGGGTATTGTAGAAGGTTGGGACATCAAAGCTCCCTTTGTCGTCAGAAGAGGATGGATGAACTTCATCAACAAGAGAAGGATAGAGAGGCGTCAATCCCTGGTGCTATCTACGTTGGAGAAGATGGAGTTAACTCAGGTAACTCGAAGTCCAACTCGATGGGTGGATCGGCCAGAAAATCTCTCTCACAAGGCTTGAATTCATTTTCTCCTAATTCTAAGGCGCCAGCTGGTCATGAGGGGATTGTTGTTTCCAATTTGGTCGCAGCTATTCAAGGGAGGGAGAACTCTTATAATGGTATAACTCTTGGTGAGAATTCAATTTCTCCTCAATCTCCCAATTTGACGCAAAGTGGGAAAGATAAGGATACATTTTTAAATGTTGGAGAAGTTCTTGTAGTTGATTCCATTAGGCCACCTTCTTCTCATCCTACCTTTGGTGGAGGAATGGAGAACTCGCCGGCTTTTTCAGGGGTGCCGGATTTTGCAGTTGGTGGAGGGCTTGAGAGGAGAGACGTTGAGGTTGGGGAGTCTAATTTTAATGAGGTAGAATCAGTTCAAAGATTGGATTCTCATGGGTCGGGTTGTGACCAATCTGATCAAGAGGAGGTGCAAGGCGGGTGGACTCAGGTGTTGGGTCGGAAAAATCGTGATGGCCGTAGGAATGCCCCTCGAGGTGGTCGTGTGGGTTGCCGTATGGCCATGGTACTAAATCTCGTTTCGTTTCGGTGTTTCGGTCTGACCGAAATTTCCGAGATACTGAAATTTCGTCGAAATCTCGGTCGAAATATGGTATTTTTCTGTGGGTGTAAAATGCCAAAAATGTCCGAGATTTCCGAAATTTTCGAAACGAGATGACCGAAATTACCGAGATTTCCGAAATTTCCGAAACGAGATGACCGAAATTTCATCGAAATTTCCAAAATATTCAAAATATTGCATTTTTTCATTTCGGACTTGAGTTTCGTTTCGGACAGGTCGAGATACTCGAAATATTCGATATCTCGACCGAAATTTCGCGAGTTTTAGTACTATGCGTATGGCAACTCCAGTTATTGGTAGAACTCGACGTCAAAAGAAGGCAAAGCTTGGTGTTAAAGTTGTGGACACAATGGTAGAAAAACCTCTGGTTGAAAGGGAGACTGCATCTCCCTTTTCACTAGAGGAGGAGGCTCTTTTGGCTCGTGTGGCTTTTGATCGGCCTGGTGTATATGCTGAGATCCCCCGACGATCAAATTGGACAAGGACCCCCTCGGTGCGCCTCGCAGATCCCCTGTAGCCTTGTTTTATTATTTCTCTCGGGTAAGCGAGTGGCTTGAAGCCCTCGCCAATATGGTTTGGGACTGAGTCCCCCTTTGTAAGCTTTAGCTTTCTTTGCCAGTATTCTGTCATAGGCTTGTTTGCCCCCTTTTATATTTTCAATAAAATTTCTCTTTTCTGAAGAAAAAAAAAAAAAAACTAGTAGTAGAATGCCTATCACCATCAGCACCAGCCCAATCAGCATCAGAAAACCCAACCTGATTAGCATTCCGATTAGGTTGATAAATAAGACCTTTACCAGGAGCACTTTTCAGATATCACAACACACGACAAGCAACATCCGAATGAATTTTCTTTGGACACTGCATAAATTGACTAATAACTTCAATGACAAAGGATATATCTGGGCGAGTGACAGTAAGATAAATAAATTTGCCAACTAATCTTCTATACTGATGAACATCTGAAAAATCCTCTCTCAATGGACCCAAGTTTTTGATGGGTGTCCATGGGAGTATCTACTGGTTTGGAAGCAAGCATTCTAATGTCAGTCAGAAGGTTAAGGACATTTATTTTTTTTTTTAGGGGGGCGGAAGGTACCAGCCAGGAGACTCGAACTTGAGACCTCCTGGTGAGCATGGGCATGAAGCACACTATGGCTCACCAACTGCACTAGGCAGCTGCTGGTGAACTTCTTCTACAAAGCCCATTTAATTTCTGGGTAATATTAATCCTTCTTCTTCTCATAACATCTATCAACTCTAGGTTCTTACCGGTTAGGGATCCAATGTTCCAAGATGCTAATCTAATCCTATGCTTTTGGACTAGTTTCTTTACTCACACTTGTCCATTGTACGAGATTCCTTGCGTACTTGTCAACCCTTTCGAGCATCGACGCAGCGCGTCGCTTACATTCTTTGAGATAGTTAATTATCTATTTCTATATGTCATTAGCTTTATATTTGTCTATCAAACACTCCGACTTTTGGACAGAAAATAATGTTCTTTGAATCGATTCATTATTTTATATGAGGAATTTTCTGCTTTTGGAAGTGTTCATCAATAAACTTTTAATTGATTCTCTCTTTAGTATGTTAATTTAAGCTACTTGTTTATGACATGAATTCTTTTAATACCTAAGCTTTCCCTTATATTGTATTTTCTTCTTCTTTCTTTTTTCTTTGGTGTGGGGGGTGAGGGGGAGGTGGGAGGGCAATGTTTATTGCTTTAGAGTGAAACTCATCATATAGGTGTTTGCATCAGTCATTATATTTCCAATTACATATTCCATCTGCTGTCTTTTTCCCCTGACTATCTTTGATCCTAGGTATATTGAGAAATCTTGTCTGTTGATTCAGGTGAACAATATCAGTGGCTACCTTCCAGGAAGGATTGTCTTTTTCTTGGTAAGTTGAAGCACTGAAATCTATGGTGTCAGTTATTTCTTCTCATTTTATTTATAATTATTTGTTCGTTCATCAAAATGGTTACAAGTAATTTAACTACAAAAATGGCATATGCAGTTGTTCAAATATGATCCAGGAATTCATTAACCTTCCTTTACCCCGTTACTTAAATCATTAGTGAATCTTCTCAAGGGATTAATAGATGTAACAAACCAGAAGCTGCAACCAGTAACTGCAATAGAAGAAAGAAGAAAGAGAAGAGAACAATGGGAGAGAAGAAGGGAGACTGCTAAAGAAACTAACAATCGATGATCTTTGGCAGTCCTCATCGCATATATATATATATATGTAAAGCTTAATTACAATTAGAGAAGGACTAGAAGTCCTTGTTGTAATGGAAATAGAAGTCCAAGTCTTAAGTTGCCTAACTAGGAAATAATAAAACTAATGATAAAGATAACAACTAATCACGATAGGGACAAACCCCCTTATCGTGACACAGATCTTAGCACACCCCCTCAAGCTGGAGTATACATATCCAAGGTTCCAGCTTGGAACAACAAGAATGGATATTAAATCAGCACCAGTCTTGAATGCATATAGCAGTCAGATGCCAGTGAACACAGAGAACTTCATTCTGGTAACAATATCAACTCAAGCACACCAATCACCAGCAACATCAGCAGGTTTAAAAAAGTCGTCGTTTCGAATAAACCCAACATAACCATCAACAACAGACAAAATATGCGGTGGAGAATACCATAATGAATCTAGACACTCCAATGTACCTAGTTACATTACACACTTTACCAAGAGTACCAAACCAGAAGAAAACCGAACCGAACCAATCTTCAACACTTCATTAGTTGTGCTCAAGCCAAATGTAATGAATAGCAGCAATGAAAGCAAGTTTACCCACTCGGTCACATACAAAGGAATCTGCAAAAGTCATGTCAACCCAAATCCATTCTCTATGGAAGGGGAGAATTCGTCGACGAACTGGCCAGCAATCGGTGAGAAGCCAGGTCCAAATCTTTGAGGAGAGTGGGCAGCTGAAGAACAGGTGAGGTGATCTACATCTTCTAGCCCATTCCAACAAAGAATACAGCGGGGGGACAAAGGAATGTGCCTTCTAATAAGGAAAACCTGCGTGGGAAGACAACAACGTAGAGCACGCCAAAGGGTGAAGCTATGGCGAGGGATGCAGCTTGGGAACCAAACTACCTTGCGCCAGATGACAACTTCACCACTAGTTCTGATAAGGTTCCAAGCAGACTTCAAACTGAATATGCCTGAATGGGAAGCATTACAAAGAACCCTGTCACCCCTTCTTGGAGAAGATCTGTGGATATTTGGGAGAGTTGACCAGATGAGGGGGGAGGGGGAAGGAGGGTCCCAGCAAGCACCACGGGGAAGAAGGCTAAGAAATTTTATTAATTGGGAAAAGAGAAGGCCCAGTGGACTTTGCAGGGCCACAAGAAACAACAAAGCTATACAAAAAACCCAGCCTACAAGGACAGAACTGAGCACCTACCATACGAAGAAGGTGCTGTATGCTTTCCATGTATCAGTCATACCTCCAAACTCAACACAGGTGGAGGCCCAACCTATCAGCTTAGCTTTGACTTTTGAATGACCACACAAGGTGGTGCAGCATAATTCTTGAAGGTAATCATTTTTAGCCCCTGGAATCAACAACTGCAATCTTTTCCCTTTCTTTGCATTTATTAAGAACTGCATATTTGGATAGTGTGAAATTCCTCTAGAGAAGCCTGAACAAAACCTGTAGAGCTCAAGACCTCTCTCCAAATTTCTTCAGCATACGGGCAATATACAATAAAAGTGGAAAAGGTTGGCTTCTTTCCGCTGAGATAGTTAAACATTTGGCATGACATAACTCTTGATTTGAGATGGTCTGTTCGAAATGAAGTTTTGGTGTCTGGTTTTCCATAAAATAAAAGTGATGATTTTGGGAATTGTGACGTGTCTATGAGACAGCTCACCTTGATTTGAGATGGTCTGTTCGAAATGAAGTTTTGGTGTCTGGTTTTCCATAAAATAAAAGTGATGATTTTGGGAATTGTGACGTGTCTATGAGACAGCTCACCTTGATTTGAGATGGTCTGTTCGAAATGAAGTTTTGGTGTCTGGTTTTCCATAAAATAAAAGTGATGATTTTGGGAATTGTGACGTGTCTATGAGACACAGCTCACCTTTATTTATAATAATGAGTAATGGAGTACAAAGACAATAAAGCCTCTAGGGTAAAACAGTATAAACCCTAAGGACAATTCTACCCTTATAACCCATATTACAACAATCCCCCTCAAGTTGGAGCATGGATATCACACATGCCCAACTTGCATACAAGAGGACAAAAAACTTTACTATTTAAACCCTCGGTGAAAACATCAGTCACCTGGTCTCCAGACTTGACAAATGGAGTGCAAATCAGTCCTTGTTCCAGCTTCTCTTTGATGAAATGCCGGTCAATCTCCACATGCTTGGTTCGGTCATGCTGAACCGGATTATGGGCAATACTAAGAACAGACTTGTTGTCACAGTGCATTATAGGTAATGATGTAGGAACATCCAAGTTGTTCAAAAGCCTCTGGAGCCACATTAATTCACAAATTCCATGGACATAGTATGAAACTCGGCTTCAGCACTTGACCGGGCAACAATAGTTTGTTTCTTGCTCCACCATGTGACCAAATTGCTTCCAACAAAGGTGCAGTAACTAGAAGTCGACCTTCGATCATTAGGAGAACTAGCCCAATCAGAGCCTGTAAAAGCCTCCACTTGTAGATGATCAAGGTTCTAAGACTCGGGTCTTGGTGGCATCTCGGCCAAGCCAGAAACCGAGTCGAGAGTTGCTGCATTTTTTTGTTTTTTTGACTCGGACCCCCAACTTGGTGGGTTTTACACATATTTTGGGTTTGAAACTTGGTATCCAACCTATTTCAGGCCATTTAAACACAATGGCATGCCCAGATTTGCCAAAAAACAAGTCCAAATATGAGTTTTACTTTGGAATCCTACAAATAGGTGATGATTCTTGGACCATTGGAGTTGAATCTTCACTTTAGCACTTGAATCTCATTTCAAACAATGCAATCCACCCAAGATTTGAAAGAAAGAGGAAGAAATTTGAGGGAGAGAGCTGTTTGAGTGTTTTCCCCTTTGTTTAGAGAGCTATGGACAGAACTATTGACATTTCCGAGTTCTGTCCATTGCCCTCTTTTAATAAAAATGGGCACATGGGTCAAATGGGCAATTGAAATGGGTAAAAAACCATGTTCTAACCCGATACGGAGATCTCGGCGAGATATTGAACTTTTAAAACTAAAAAAAAAACTGGAAAAAATGTGTACCGAGACAATACCAAGATCTCGCCGAGAAAGTGTAATTTTAGAATGCGTATGGCATCCTGTCTCGGGATCTCACGAAACCGAGAAACTCGGCAAGATCTCGCGAGTTCTCGAACCATGTAGATGATCATGAAGAGAGAACAAAATTCTGTTACCTAGGGCAGTCTTCAAATACCGTAGGATACAGATCCCAACATCCCAATGAGAAGTATATGGGTCATGTACTGACTGACCATACTAACAACAAAGGCTTTGTCTGGCCGAGTATGGGAAAGATAGATCAGCTTCCCAACCAACCTCTAATATTTTTCTTTGTCCGCAGGGTCGCCTGTTTTACTAGAGTGAGAGCATTTGCTCCAAGATGAGTATTTGACGGTTTATACCCTAACATGCCAGTCTCAAATAACAAATCCAAGGTGTATTTCTGTTGCGAGAGAAATACTCCTTTGGTAGAACGAGCAATCTCAATTCCAAGAAAATGTAATTTGAGACGAGCAATTTCTTTAGTGTCGCTGCCCGTGACAGCTATAGCGTCCACATTTGACTATAAGAATAACAATCTTGGTTCCAGATCTCTTGATAAAAAGGGTGTGATCAGCATTGCTCTGGGTGTAGTCGAATGAGACCATTGCACCATGAAATCTTTCGAACCAAGCCCTTGGGGACTGCTTTAAACCATACAAGGCACGCTTTAGCTTGGGCACCTTCCCATGAGTCTCCTAAGTGACAAAACCAGGAATGAAATCCAAATATACTTCTCCCTCCAGTTCTCCATGAAGGAATGCATTTTTCACATCTAATTGTTGTAATTTCCATCCGAGATTGACTGCACATGACAAAATAACACGTATCTTGTTCATCTTTACAACAAGAGCAAAAGTTTCTTGGTAGTCAAGACCATAGGTTTGGGTAAATCCCCTAGCAACCAACCGGGCCTTGTATCTTTCCACAATAGCATCTGAATTCTGTTTGACAGGAACACATACTTGCAACTGGCTATCCTTTTTTTTTTTTTTTTTTTGAGGAAGAAATACTGAATCCCAATTGCCATTTTTCTTCAGAGCATACAATTCTTCCATCATGTCTGCCTTCCACTTTGGATCTCTAAGAGCTTCCTGGCAGGTTTTAGGAACAGAAACAGAGGACAAAGACATAACAAAGGCACAATATGAAGGTGGAAGAGACTTATACAAAACAACCTAAGAAATGGGGTGTTGCGTACAAGCTCGAACTCATTTACGGACTGCACTTGGAAAATCTAAATGTTGTAATATGGGTTTCAAGGGTAAAAATGTCATAGGGGTAATATTGTCCTTGTATCCATTCTGGAACATTCCTTCTCTTATTATAAATAAAGGTCGGCTGTAGTCGCTCTGACTCAAGCCATTATTCAAGGATTTCAACATGGTATCAAAGCAGGCAGGGGTCACGGTATCGAGTAGGGATGTAAACGGATCGAATTTGGTCGGATAGTGGCATTGTCATATTCGTATCCGATTATATTCGGACGGATTCGGATAATATCCTATCAGTTTTCGGACGGGTTCGGATAATTTTCGGATAGTGATTTTTTGAATACTGGTTCTCCTAAATGGATATGAATACGGATCGAATACGATTTTTCGACTATCCGTTGCCATATTTACTGTTTTTATGATTAGGGTTAGGGTTGAGACTTGAGAGTTCAGTAACCACCCTTTCTTCTACTCTTCTTAGTCTTTTATTCTCTTATGTTTTTTACTTTTGAATTTTTAATAGATATGTAATTCCATGTATCACATTGCATAAAACAATATATATATAAACCAATAGAAAATCTAGAAAAAGAATCACATTATCTTAATTTATAAATTTAAAAGGATAGACAAACAGAGTTATATTTCAGATATTTTATTACCGTCGGACTGGTAAACGAATCGGATAATAATCGGTCAGATAGGGGGATTACCATATTCGTATCCGATTAGTCTCGGACGGATTCGGATTCTCCTAAATGGATACGAACGTGGATCGAATACGGATTTACGAATATCCATTTACATCCCTGGTATCGAGTCCCCCTGAGAGCGGGCAGGTGTTAAAAAATTATTTATCCACCGATGTCCCCCTTTCGATAGTCCGCCGTGTTAGAGCTCCTGTATGATATACATACTGTTTCCTCCCTTTCCTATAAGGTCAGCCTTTTAGAGGAAGCGGTTTCAACATGGCATCAGAGCCAAAAATCCGAGAATATGGGACCTAATTTCTTTTCCTTTTTTTTCCTTTCTTTTTCTCTCTCCATCGTGATCTCGCCCTAGCAGCCAGCAACCACCACCGCTTCCGCCAGCCCCCCCCAACAGCACCGCCACCTCTTCTGCCAGCCCTCCGAGGCCTCCACCATCCTCTCCAGCCCACCGCCACTCTCCTGCGACCTCTTTCTTCCTTTTTCCTCATGGGAGACCTTCCCGGAGCCTTACGCTATTTTTTTCCCCTCCCTTGGTGGTGAGTTGACTCCCACCAAGGGCCTTTTTTTCTGTCATATTTTTTCCTATGCAGTAAAAATTCTGCAACTTTTTCTCTCTCTTTGTTGAGCCTTTTCTTGTGACCAGCCACCATGCCTGACAGCTCTAACATCACGTCTGCCTCCTCTGGCCATGACGGCCCATCGCAGCATGATTTTGTTCCTTTTCCAGCCAGTCCTATCAAATTAAATGGGGCCAATTACCTGTTGTGGTCTCGTTCTTTCCTGTTTGCGATTGGTTCCCGTGGTCTCTTTGGCTATATCACTGGAACCACTGTCAAGCCTAATGATACTGGTTCTGCCCAGGATAGGTGGATGAATTTTAACTTCCTGGTTATGTCATATTTGGTGAATTCGATGGGGCAAGAAATTGCTGGTCGTTATCTTCTACTTGATTCGGCAGCCAAAATTTGGAAGATAGCCTAAGACATATATTCGCAGGTTGGGAATGCCAGTGTTATGAGCTTCGCCAGAAGATCCACTCGACAAAACAGTTGGAGTTATCCCTATCTCAGTACTACAATAAGATGTGCACGATGTGGCAGCAACTTGATTTTTTGGGCACCTACACTGCAACCTGCGATACAGATGCCACTGCTTTCCAGAAATGGGAAGACGGCTTACGGGTATTTGATTTTTTGGCTGGCCTTAATATAGAATTTGATCCGATCCGGTCAAACATTCTGAATCGGGAACCTCTTCCCACTCTTGAGCAGGCATATGCTATTTTTGCAGCCGAAGATAGTCGCTGAATTGCCATGATTACTCCTGTTACTCAGGAACGTTCAGCTCTTATTTCTGGCCCTACAGCCCCTTCCCGTGGGAATTCTTCACGCTATTCTAGTGGTGATTGTTCATCTGGTGACTGTCCTCCTATTAAGTGTGATCATTGTGGAAAGGAATGGCACACTAAAGATCGATGTTGGAAGCTACATGGTCGCCCTGCAGACACTCGCGGGCGTGGGAGAGGGGGTTCCTATTGGTCCAACACTACCCGGGCCAATCAAGCAACTACTGATGACCAGCCCTCTGATCCATCTCTGTCCCAGATTATGGAAGAACTTCAGAATCTCATTAATATGATGACTCGACTGGATACATCTTCGTCTAGGTCTCCTTCTTTGGCTGCATCGGCTATTTCCCTGCCATCCGATCCTCCTACCACTCCTTCTCCAAGTATTTGTAGTGGGAATAGCACCTCCGTCATACTCGACTCTTGGGTCATTGACTCGAGTGCTACCGACCACATGACAGGTTCTTCTTCCCTTTTTCTGAAATATTATCCTTTATCTGGTCAGCATGAAGTCCGTGTTGCTAATGGGTCTCTTTCCCCAATCTCGGGCAAGGGATCCTTTCAATGCACTTCTTCTCTTTGTCTTTCTTCTGTTCTCCATGTTCCTAAGTTCTCTACTAATTTATTATCCATTAGTAGTATTACTAGGGACTTGAACTGCAAAGTAATATTTTTTCCTACTCACTATTTGTTCCAGGACTTGATAACGGGTTATACGATTGCATGTGGTAAGGTAGTTGGTGGTTTGTACGCATGGTACAAGATTTCGCGATATATCGGCGATATATCGGAAAATTTCGGTAATTTCAAGTGGGCCGAGACTAGATGTGAAGGCGAAACCAAAAAGTATAAAATTTCAAC
Organism: Telopea speciosissima; assembly: GCF_018873765.1. Taxonomy (NCBI): domain Eukaryota; kingdom Viridiplantae; phylum Streptophyta; class Magnoliopsida; order Proteales; family Proteaceae; genus Telopea; species Telopea speciosissima. The sequence continues at coordinate 51,633,977 of NC_057923.1, forward strand.
GATATTTCGTAACATTTCGGCGTATTTCGGCGATATACCAAAATATCGCTGAAATGTTACAAAACCCCTCACGTGACTCATTAAAGACCCCATATAAATACCATATTTTGCCAGCAAACAATCAAAATATCGACCGAGAGCTGGGCAGAGGCTCTTTTTGTGGTTTTTTCCTTGTTTTCCACTCTTCCAACTTGGATTCTAAGCATCTTCCAACTTGTTCTTTATCTTCTTCAACGGATCATCACCGAAAACACGTCGGAAACACTTCCTAGCATGATTGTGAAGGATTTTTCACTGTTTAAGGTAAATCCTTTTCCTTTAAAACTATTTTTTTGAAAATACTATGTACAAGAGTTGTTGGATGGTGATGATATTTATATATGTTAGACACCGGAGGCCGATCTACAACCTCACGGTGTCGAAATTTTTTTTACATATGTATTTTATATTTTATATTTTCTAGTTTTAAAAATTGATTTTCCTACAACTAAAATAGGAAAAAATTAGGGGTAATATAACTTAGATGGGGATCAATTAAATATATGTTAGACACCAATGGCCGATCTACGGCTTCACGGTGCCAAACTTATTTTTCTGCCCATAAATAATTATTTTTATTTTCGGAAATTAAGAACAATATTTAAAAAATAAAAAAAGGAAATAAATAAGGAAAAATATGAGTTTTAGGTTTGATTTGTGAACTTGTGACTTTGTGTATTGCCTATTAAAGTATTGAGCTATTTAGTATTGAGTCATTGACTATTATGGAGTTTATGAGAATATGATTTATGAATTATGTCTTATGAGTTTTAATTAGTTAGTTTAAATTTCTTTTATATCTTTGACTGCCTAATCAATGTGTATTTAACTATTTATACATTAGGGTTGGCGACCGTATACTGTCAATCAAGGATGCAAGCCCAAAACACCACTTTGAGTTCATTTTTTTGCAATATGAAGGTTTAAATGTGTTTATTTAGCTTAAATAAGGGTGTCCATGAAGTATCAGGCCTAGATATGGCCAAAAACCCATTGAGATGGACTGCCGAAATATTGCAGAAAAAATGCAATATTTTGGCAAAATTTCGAAATATTTCGGACATCTGGGTAGGCCCGAGATACCGATATATCGCGAAATCTTAAACCTTGTTTGTACGTGCTTGACAGCTCGTTCGCAGCATTGACATCCGCGACATCATCTACTGATTCTACTTCTACATCATTTGAGTTAAATAAGTGGCATTGCCGTTTGGGGCATCCACCTTTAAGTGTTTTGTCAACTTTATTCCCTAGTTTAATAAGACGGTGTAACCCGAATAATTTTTCATGTGATGCTTGCACTCTTGCTAAACAAACTCGGAATGTTTATCTTATTTTTGATAATCGAAGTATGACTCCTTTTAGATTAATTCATTCTGATGTATGGGGACCTGCTCGTTGTGTGTCTACCTCTAGATTTAGATGGTTTGTCACTTTTATTGATTGCTATAGCCATACTACAAGGGTGTAGTTAATGCATAGAAAGAGTGATGTATTTGCTTGTTTTCGGTTGTTTCACAAGATGGTCGGCACTCAGTTTGATGCAAAGGTAAAAAATTTACGGTCTAACAACGGCAGGGAGTATATGGATGGGGTCTTTCGGACTTATTTGGACACTCATTGTATTATTCACCAAACTTCTTATGTGGACACTCCAGCCCAGAATGGAGTAGCTGAACGCAAGAACAGATATTTGCTGGAGGTGGCACGCTCTCTTATGTTACCATGAATGTCTCCGCCCCCCATTTTTGGGGAGATGCCATTTTTGTAGCCACTTACCTGATTAATCGGCTCCCTTCCCGGGTCCTTACTGGTCGCTGCCCATTAGATGTGCTATTGGGATCCTCCACATATATTGTTCAACCCAACGTATTTGGCTATGTGGTCTTTACTAGAAATCATCATTCTCATGGGAAATTTGATCCAAAGGGGCTTCGGTGCATTTTTCTTGGATATTCCGCCACACAAAAAGGGTATAAGTGTTATCACCCACCACATGGAAACTTTTTGTCACCATGGATGTGGTCTTTCGGGAGTCTAAACCATACTTTGCACCATCGGTACTTCTTCAAGGGGAGAATTCAGGTAATGTAGATGTACCTATGATACCTCCATTAGATGTACATGTTCCTACCATTGAAGACGAGACTATTGAGTTGGAAGATGGGATTACCAGTCAAGAACAAGAACTAGGACAGAATGGACAGCCTATATTTCAGGGGGAGTCTGGAGATCAAGGGAAAGAACCGAATCAGGTGTAGACCTTTGTCCGTGGAACATTTTTTCTCCTCAAGGAGTTTTCTTCCCTCCTCGTGACACTGGGCACAAAGAGACCACCACCACTACACCCACGCAATCAATATCTGCTCCAAGTCCTAGTCATCCATCTGGTAAGCCTATTTCTGATCCAAGTCTTGGTCTTCCTATTGCAGTCAGAAAACCCAAGCGAAGTTGTACTCTACATCTAATTTCAAATTTTGTCTCTCATAATTCTTTAACTCCTTCATTCCATGCCTTTGTTTCCTCTTTATCTTCCATCTCCATTCCTAACAATGGGCAAGAAGCAATAGCTGAACAGAAATGGAAGGCGACAATGGATGAAGAAATGCATGCCCTGGAGAAAAATAGAACCTTGAGTTTGGAAACTCTTCCACAAGGAAAGAAATCCGTTGGTTGTAAATGGGTCTTTGTAGTAAAGCACCAGCCGGATGGGACAGTGGATAGATACAAAGCGAGATTGGTTGCCAAAGGGTTCACCCAGACCCATGGGATCGACTACCAAGAAACCTTTGCTCCTGTAGCAAAGATGAACACTGTTCGGGTAATTATTTCTTGTGCTGTAAACCAAGGCTGGAGTCTTCAACAACTTGATGCCAAGAACGCATTCTTACATGGAGTTGGAAGAGGATGTCTATATGGAGATACCTCCTGGATTTGCTTCACCAAACACTCAGGGAAATGTGGCTTAAAGCAATCACCCAGGGCCTGGTTTGGTCGTTTTCATAAAGCCATGGTTGCCAATGGCTATAAACAAAGCAATGCTGATCACACGCTATTTGTCAATAGAGTGGGACAACATATCACTATTCTAATTGTCTATGTAGATGATATAGTGATCATTGGGAGTGATGCACAAGAAATTTAGAAGTTGAAGACCTACTTAGGCACAAAATTTGAGGGCAAAGACTTGGGCAGATTGCGGTATTTCTTGGGAATAGAGGTTGCCTATTCAGCTAAGGGTATATCTCTTTCTCAGAGAAAATACACTCTTGATTTATTGAATGATACTGGGATGCTTGGGTGTACACCTGCCGATACACCTTTGGAGCCTAACACACACTTAAAGAGTAAGGAAGGTGACCCTATGGACAAGGGAAGTTATCAGAGACTGGTTGGGAGATTGATATATTTATCCCATACCCGACCAGATATTGCATTTGCAGTAAGTGTAGTTAGCCAATTTAAGCATGATCCTCACTCTTCACACTTGGAGGTTGCATACCGGATCCTAAGGTACTTGAAGTCTTCCCTTGGTAAAGGAATCCTATATTCTCCACATAGTCACCTTCGGGTAGAAGCTTATACTGATGCAGATTGGGCAGGCAACACTGATGATAGCAGATCAACATCTGGATATTGCACCTATGTTGGAGGAAACTTAACTACTTGGAGAAGCAAGAAGTAGGCAGTGGTTGCTCGGTCAAGCGCTGAAGCTGAGATTAGAGCCATGGCACAAGGTATCTGTGAATTACTTTGACTCAAGGGACTTCTTCAAGATCTTGGGATGCTAGGTGACCTTCCTATGCGACTCTACTACGACAGTAAATTTGCAATCAACATTGCCCATAACCCAGTCCAACATGATCGCACCAAACATGTTGAGATTGATCAGCATTTTATCAAGGAGAAGTTGGAGCAAGGAGTCGTTTGTATTCCGTTTGTTCAGTCTAGTAATCAACTGGCTGATATTTTTACTGAGGGGATTAACAGTAAATTGTTTTGTTCTGTTGTTAGCAAGTTGGGCATGCTTGACATGTATGCACCTACTTGAGGGGGAGTGTTGTAATATGGGTTTCAAGGGTAAAAATGTCATAGGGGTAATATTGTCCTTGTATCCATTTGGAACATTCCTTCTCTTATTATAAATAAAGGTCGGCTGTAGTCACTCTGACTCAAGCCATTATTCAAGGATTTCAACCCTAAAGAAGGATCTGAAATAATGGGAGATGTTGGGAAAAGATTACCTGGAGGTAGTGGATCCAATATAGGAGGAGCTGGTGGATCTGGAGTAGCAGCTATGATCATGTCTATTTGTGTCCCACGAGCATGTTGATGAGTGTAGGTATGAACAATGGGTGGATCAACAATAGGTTGAGTTTCCCCTTGGATGGGAATGGGAGACTCCCCCTGGACAGAAGGCATGGGAAGGGAAGGCATAGGCATATCAGCACTAACCAAGTCACCCCTTTGACGAAATGCCGGAGCAAAATATGGGACAGCTTCATTGAAAACATCCATACTTGCGTACATTCGGTGGGTTGGCGGATGATAACAGTGGTAGCCCTTCTGAGTAGGAGAATAACCAACAAAGATGCATTTCAGACCTCACGGCTCCAATTTATTAGGATGCTGATGGTTCCGAGCATAACAAACCTATCCAAATACCTTTGGTGGAATAATAAAGGTATTGGAACCCTGAAGAACCTGAATAGGAGACCTAAAATTGAGAACACAAGTAAGCATCCTGTTGATTAAATATGTGGCGATCAGAACAACCTTACTCCAATAATATGGTGGGACATTCATTTCAAACATCAGGGCACGAGCTACATCCAATAAGTAGCCGTTCTTGCATTCAGCCACCCCATTTTGAGCAGATGTGTCAGAACAACTGGTTTGATGGAGAATGCCTTAAGATGCAAGACATGTCTGAAATGCCCCATCTGTATACTCCCTTCCATTATCACTATGGGGAATTTTAATCTGGGCATTAAACTAGGTACGAACAAAATTATGAAATGATTGAAAACAACTGAAAACATCACTTTTATGGTGCATAAAATAAAGCGAAGTGCAACGGGTATGACAATCAATAAAGGAAACAAACCATTTATTACCAGAAATGGATGAACATCGAGCAAGGTCTCACACATCCGAATGGATTAACATAAAAGGAGAAGTACTTCGAGAATTCAAACTAGAACAAGAAGAATGTGTTTGCTTGGCTAAAATGCCAGCATCACAAAAAACATCTTTGGGATTACATTTGGAAAAAAAAAAACTTAGGAAAGGCTTTAACTAAATTACCCACTGGAGGGTGTCCTAAACGTCTATGCCAAAGTAATATGTTAGGAGGAACAACGGGATCAACAACAGTTGGATGAGCATGACTAAGAGAAGAAGCAGCAGCATCGAGCGAATAGACACCATAATCTTTACCAGAGCCAACCGTTTCCCCCGTTACCAGATCCTGGAAAAGACTATGAGAAGGAGAAAAAGTCACTTTACAATTAAGGCTGGAAGTGAGACGACTAATAGAAAGGAGATTTGTAGTAAAGTTAGGAACATGTAAAACAAAATTTAATGTCAAGGTGGGAGAACATGAGATGGATCTCTTGTTAGAAATAGAGGAAAGAGAGCCATCATCGATGCGAACATTGTCCTTACTAGAACATGGTGAATATTTGGAAAAAAATTGGCCTTACCGGTCATATGGTTTGAGGCACTAGAGTCAAGAATCCAGGATTGGGATATAGTAGGTGCACAAAGACCAGCAAAAGAAATACCTGGGGTTGCAGAATTCGAAGTTACCAAGGTGGAAGAAGAAGCAGAAGTGGAACTAGCAGGGCCGGTGGAGTCCAACTTGGTTACCAAATGACGAAGAAGCTTGGTAAGCTCATCCGGAGGAGTAGAAGGAGCAGCACTAGGTGGATGATCAATTGCAATAGCCTCAGTATGATTTGTTGAAGGTTTCCCATGACCACGACCCTTGTTGGAAGGGGCAGTGGGGCGCCCATGGAGCTTCCAAAAAAATTCCTTGGTGTGTCTCTCTTTCCCACAATAATCACATTTGACAGGATCGCGTTCAGAATGATCACCAGGGCGAGAAGACCCACCTTTTGATTACACAGGAGGACCAGACAGAAGAGCCGGTCCTGGGAAGAGGGGGGCAGCATAGCAGCGTGATGGCTGTCCTCAAGTTGGATCAGGGAGTAAGCTTGCTCCAGAGTCGGGAACGGATCCTTGCTAAGAACTTGGGCACGGAGCTAATCATACTCCACATTAAGTCCAGCAAGAAAAGCATACACCCTGAATATATCTTCTCGTTTCTTGAACTTGATCACATCTTCAGGGGTAGAGGCCTGAAATTTATCATAAAAATCCAATTCCTGCCACAAGCTGTGCAACTTGAAGTAGTATTGGGATAGTCTGAGTTTCTTCTGCTTGGTCTCATGAAGTGTCTTACGCAATACATAGACCTATGCATCATTCCCAACCGGTGAATAAGTCTCTTGAGCAGCCTTCCAAAATTTTGCAGTCATGTCTAACAGGAGATAACCATGAACAAGTTGAGATGTCATGCTTGATAGAAGATAGGACATCACTAGGGAGTTGGAAGAACTCCACTTCTCTTGTTCAGGACATGCAGTGGTGGGTTTCTCCTTTGCACCAGTGAGATAACCCAAATACCCGCGGGAGTCGATGTTGAGATAACAAGATCTGGACCACATCAAATAATTGCTTCCATCCAACCAGACGGCGCACATAGGGAATGTAGGGAAGCCTTCATGAGAACCATGGACTTGCTCTTCTATACCAGATGTAGCAGAAGAAAGATCCAACATCATTACAAAAAACACGGGATAATCAACCCTAGAGTTGAAGGGAAAAACGAAATCATCAACAGATCCAAAAAAAACTTCTCAGGACAAGAATCAGCCATTTTTAGTTCATGAATAAAGGCTGAGGGATCAAACAAGGAGGGAAAAAGCCCTCGATGGTGGAGAAAAGCACCACCCACCACCAAGGGGTGGCGGATGAAGGGAGGCAGAACTCCCTGCCTCTCGGTGATGCTAGAAGTGAGATCGAGAGAGAGGGAGGAGCAAGGTGAGCCGGTGGTGATGAGATGGAAGTCAATGGAGGTGGTTAGGTGGTGGCGGTGCTAAGGGAAAAACGAGAAAGAGAAAGGAAGAGAGAGATTGTGGTGGTGGCTGTGGGAATCCCTAGGTCAATTCTCCCTAGAGCTTTGATACCATGATGATTTTGGGAATTGTGACGTGTCTATGAGACACAACCTACCTTTATTTATAATAATGAGTGATGGAATACAAAGACAATAAAGCCCCTAGGGCAACACAATATAAACCCCAAGGACAATTCTACCCTTATACACTATATTACAATATAAAGTTTATTGCTCGGTTGCTCAGACAAATCCCTTCCTGTTTTTTGCTTTTGATGTAACTGCAAACATGGGTCAGTTTGAGTACCACATTGCTTAGTATGACTAAGTTGACACTTTACAGCTTAAAATTAAAGATTTACTTGGCTGATATAGTAATTGTTTCTGTAATTCTATTTTATTTTTTCATGGGTATAAGTCCCATCTTAATTCTTGAAATTTTTGTTTTTGTTGTTCTTTTTGTGAAGAGGATCAAAATGAACCGTTATTAATTTGTTTGCAGGTAAATACACATCTCACACCCCGCCCAATATTTCTTACTCGACATGGAGAGAGTCGGGCTAATGTTAGAGGCAGAATTGGGGGTGATACAGTTTTGAGGTATGACTCTAAATTCTTATAATAATATTAAACACAAGTAATCTTCCTAAAAGCCCTTCATTAGTGCTTTTGGAAATGTAAAAAATCTGACCAGGATGTTGTTCAGGCCGTTGGATGCTAGACCTGAATGACCTAATATATGATTGAAGTAAAGTTGATTTTTCAGTGAATAAACATTCAACATTCAGGAACACTGTTTAGATTTTTTAGGTCCAGTGATTATGTTTTCGACACCAGAAACATTTTTATAGCACATAATCTGAAATCGGGAAACATAGTGGGCGAGCCTTAGTGCAACGGTTAAGTTGCGCTATTGTAACCTGTTGGTTGTGGGTTCGAAACTTCGAAACAGCTTCTCCTGCAAAACAGGGGGCTGCCCCTCCCAGACCCTGTAGTAACGGGAGCCTCGTGCGCTGGGATGCTCTTTTATAATCTGAAATTGGAGAACATACATGTTTGACAGCATGAGTTGAACCTCTAGACTCAAACATGAAAATAGCCCTTCCTACTTCTCACCAAATATTTTATTGTGTTTAAGATGGAGGGGAGTGCCATCCAATGCCCACCTAATATGACAACATTGTGGATCCATGCCATATAGTGGACCCAAACCAATTCACTGGTAGGTACTATGCGAATGTAGGGGTGGGCCCACTTTATGGTGCAGATCTCTGGTGTTGTCATCTCATGCAGGAGTTGGGTAGCATTTCCCATGGATTAAAGTATCGGTCTGTATCGTATCTGATGAATTCTGAAGAATATGGGAGAATGACTTGTGTCAATGTGACACAGGCCAGCTTTATTTATAATAGAATAGAGGAACATTCCAGAATAGAGTACAAGACCAAAATACCCTTATAACAGTTCTACCCTTGTACCCATATTACAACACCCCCCCTCAAGTTGGTGCATATATATCTATCATGCCCAACTTGCTAACAATAGAAACAAATAACTTAGGACTCAATCCTTTAGTAAGAACATCAGCAAGCTGATCATCTGACGGAACGAAAGTAATGCACATCTGACCACTATCAAGTTTCTCCTTGATAAAGTGACGATCTATCTCCACATGCTTTGTTTGATCATGATGAATAGGATTATGAGCGATGCTGGTTGCGGACTGCTATCGGAGTACAACCGTATAGGCATCTCAACCTCAATTCCAAGATCTTGCAATAAACCTGGGAGCCAAAGGGCCTCACATATACCCTGGGCTATAGCCCGAAACTCGGCCTCTGCACTAGAATGAGCAACAACAGTTTGCTTCTTGCTCCTCTAGGTGACAAGATTCCCTCCCAACATAAGTGCAGTAGCCAGAAGTAGAATGCCTGTCATCAGGTGATCCAGCCCACTGCATCTGTATATGTTTCAATTTGCATGTGACCATAGGGAGAAATAGAAATTCCTTTTCTTGGAGCAGCTTTCAAATACCTCAAAATTCTGTAGACAACATCCAAGTGTGTAGAATAGGGGTCATACATGTACTAGCTTACCAGACTTGGTGCAAAGGAAATGTCTGGACAAGTGTGGGACAAGTAAATCAAACGTCCTACCAGTCGCTGGTACTACTCCCTATTCACAGGTTCTCCTTCCTTTAACCAAAGGTGACAATTAGGTTCAACAGGGGTGTTTGCTGGCTTGCATCCCAACATACTTGTCTCAGACAATAGATCCAATGTGTACTTTCTTTGAGATAATGAGATTCCTTTATTAGAGTAGGCAACCTCAATACCCAAGAAGTACCTAAGCATCCCCAGGTCTTTGATCTCAGATTTAGTGCCCAGAAAATTTTTCAAAGAATCAATCTCCTCCTGGCTGCTCCCAGTAATGACTATATCATCTACATATACAATCTACATAGTCAGATGTTTGGTAGTCCTAATAAATAGTGTGTGATCTGCATTGCTCTGCTTGAACCCAATGGAGACCATTGCTTTATGAAACCTACCAAACCATGCCCGGGGAGACTACTTCAACCCATAAAGAGCTTGATTGAGCTTACACACCTTTCCCTGAGTCTTTGGAGAATCAAATCCTGGTGGAATATCCATGTAGACCTCCTCAGTCAACTCACCATGCAAGAGTGCATTTTTTACATCAAGTTGAAATAAGTTCCGTCCCTGATTTACTGCATAAGATAAGAGAACTCTCACAGTGTTCATCTTTGCCACTGGAGCAAACGTCTCCTGATAGTTAATTCCATACGTCTGGGTAAAGCCTCTAGCAACCAGCCTGTCTTTGTATCGTTCAATGCTCCCATCAGCCTTGTGTTTAACTGCAAACATCCATTTACACCCTACAGCTCTCTTTCCCGGTGGCAGCTGAACCAAATCCCATGTGTTATTTTTATCAAGGGCTCTCATCTCTTCCTTCATAGCTTCTTTCCAATCCGAGTGTGCCACTGCCTCCTGCCAAGAGTTAGAAAGATACACAGAAGACAGGGAAGCAAGAAAGGTCTGAAATGTAGGAGATAATGAGTCATAAGAAACAACATTTGAAATTGGGTGCTAAGTACAACTATGTTTACCTTTCCTAGTAGCAATAGGAAGGTCAAGTGTAGGATCATAATCAGAAGGAGGAATAGATGGAAGCTTACCAGAGGGTTTAGAGTTGGTAGAACTTGGAACCTCTACCGTCAATTTCAGAGGAAAGATGGTAGTAGGCCTGTTCTGGTCGAGATTTTCCTTCCTGCCATATGTCAATAGTGACTTATCTCCCTGAACCTTTTTTCCATTCCCTGGCTGATTACTTGGCTGAATAATGGGTTCAGTGGGTACAGTAGAGGACACAGGAGTCTCCCCCTGAACAGAAATCTCACCTTGTTGTTCCTGACTAGTAACCCCATCCTCAAGAACATCCTCTTCTTCCCAGGGCAGATCTATGGGAATTTGAAGGACCTCTTCCTGGTGAACAGACTCCCCCTGAAGAGGGATAGGGTAAAAGGGAATATTTTCCTGAAAAATAACATCCATAGAAACAAAAACTTTCCGAGAAGAAGGGTGGTAACATTTATAGCCTTTTTGGGTAGCTGAGTATCCCAAAAAAATACACCGAAGAACCCTGGGGTCTAATTTCCCATGCACATGATGATTCCGAACAAAAGCAACACAGCCAAAACCTTAGGTGGAACAGGGAAAGTGACACCACCTAGAAGAGTTTCAATGGGGCTCTTAATATTTAGGACACGAGATAGCATCCTATTAATAAGAAAGGCTGCCGTGGTGACAGCATCTCCCCAAAACCGAACAAGGACATTCATAGCAAACATTAAAGACCGAGCAACTTCGAGGAGATGTCGGTTCTTTCTCTCTGCCACTCCATTTTGAGGTGGAGTATCAACACAGGAAGTCTGGTGAACAATCCCATGGGCTGAAAAATAAGACTGAAATGCCTTAACCGAATATTCAGTGCCATTATCAGACCTTAAAATTCTGATTAGCATCAATCAGTGTTGAAACCATGTTATGAAAATGCTGAAAAATAGAAAAAACATCACTTTTCTGGTGCATTAAATAAACCCAAGTTGTTCTACTAAAACAATCAATAAAAGTCACAAACCATCGAAAACCAGAAGAAGAAACCACACTGGCAGGACCCCACATTAGAATGAATTAAACTAAAAGGAATTAAACTTCGATTATCCGATACTGGGTATGTGGATCTGGTTTGCTTTGCAAAGATGCAAGCATCACAATGAAAGTTCTTCAAATTACAATCTTTAGAAAAACTAGGAAATAAGCTAGTAAGAGTTCTTAGCGGGGGGTGTCCTAATCGACGATGCCACGTATATAAATCAGCCAGCGCTTTAGATCCAGATCCTGGGAGAGAAGCCACAGTAGATAATGCAGTAGGAGGCTGCTCTAACAGGTACAGGCCACCTTCCGTCTTACCACATGCAATCGTACTGCCTGTTTCCAAGTCTTGAAATACATAGTGAGAAGGAAAGAAAGTCACTTTACAATTGAGCTCACGTGTAATGCTACTAATGGATAACAGATTAACAGGTTAGTAGAAAAACGGGGGACATGAAGACCAGATGATAAAGAAAGGGAAGGTGAACAATGTATAATTCCCTTGCCAGATATAGGAGAAAAGGATCCATTAGCAACTCGAACCTTACTATTACCAGCTAATGGATAATATTGGGAAAAGTGTTTGGGAGAACTTGTCATGTGGTCGGTAGCACTAGAGTCGATAATCCAAGAAGTGGATTTGACAGGGGAGCTCTGACCACAAAACAGAATACCTGTAGAAGAACTGGCAGAGGAAGGAGCAGCAGTGGCAGAGGCAACACTAGCATGGGCCGAAGGTGCTGAAGTAGTAGATTCCAGCCATTATGTCAAACTCCGCAGGTGGGTCATCTCATCGGTAAAGAGAGGTGTACTGGAAGAATCATCCTCAGAGATGGACTGATGAGCAACACTTCCTCCAGATTTGGGCGGCCACTCCCACGGGAATCAAGGGGACGACCATGGAGTTTCCAACAATGATCCTTAGTGTAACGCTCTTTCCCACAGTAGTCACACTAAACAGGAGGTCGCCCAAACAGGGCAGCCGAACCACGATTCTAAACAGAAGGAGAAGCCATAGAGGAAGTCAAAGCCCCTTTAGAGGGTTCCGTATAAAGGGCAGCACGCTCCACAAGAGGAGGGTGTACCATAGCCTCACGATGGCTTTCTTCAGAAGCAATAATAGCATACGCCTGGGCGAGGGTTGGAAAGGGATACTTAGTCAGGACATGTGCACGAATGGGATCATATTCCATGTTCAGTTTGGCCAAAAAATCATACACCCGAAGCTTTTCTTCCCATTGGCGGTATGCAATAGTGTTAACTTGACATGTAGCAATAAACTTCCCATAGAAATCCAAAGTTTGCCAGATACCTCTCATGGCATTGTAGTACTGGCTAAGAGTAAGATCCTTTTGTTCCATTTTATGTATCTTCCAAGTTCCAACGGAGTTCATAACACTGGGCATCATTACCAATCTTAGAGTAGGTTTCTTTGGCAACACTCCAGACATCGGCAGCAGTCTCCAACAACAGATAGCTCTAAGAAATCGCAGGATCAATAGAACTGAGGAGAAAAGACATCACCAGGCACTCATCAAGATCCCATTTATCCTGGGCCTTCTCTGCAGCATTGGGGCGAATAGTGGTAACCCATAAAATGGCCTTTCAAACCACAGGAATCAACAACAAGCGAAACAGACCTCGACCACATTAGGTAATTATAACCATCCAATTTAACAGAGTTAGTCTGGAAACTAGGGAAATCCTTCTCACGATGCACAGAGGTTCCCCCTTGTCCAGGAGAGATGGCAGAATTTTCTTCGTCAGACATGGCCGCAAAGAAGGGAAAAAAATATCACAAATCTTCACTTAACAAAGCAGCACATAAAAAAATCTGCAAAATAAAAAGGAGATCTAAGGCATAGGTGAAGGCAAAATAGCCCTTGGTAGGATACACTCACCACCAAGGGAAGCCGAAAGAGGTAGGCAGGGAAGGGGACCCCTGCGGCTTAGGTTGAAGAGGCGGAAAAAAGGAAGGAAGGGCGGAAAAAAGTGGGAGCGGAAAAAATGGAAGAGAAAAGGTGGGAGGGGTGTGGTGGTGGTGGTCTCGAGAGAAGAGAAAGAGAAGGCGGAAGAAGTGGTGTAGGTGGGAGGCGGAAGTGGTGGTGGTGCTGCTATGGTGGTGGTGGGTGAGAAGCTGCTGTTTTCTTAGTCTTATGCATGACCAAAAAACTTAGGTCGATATTCCCTAGCTCTGGATACCATGATGAAATCTGAAGAATATGGGAGAATGACTTGTGTCAAAGTGACACAGGCCAGCTTTATTTATAATAGAATAGAGGAACATTCCAGAATAGAGTACAAGACCAAAATACCCTTATGACAGTTCTACCCTTGTACCCATATTACAACAATATCGTATCGGTATCGGTTGGTATCAATACGATACTGACCGATACGTCTCTTTTTTAAAAAAAATATATTGTATCAAGTGTATCGATATGTATCGACCGATACGTGTCGATACGATATGGTCGATACCTATCGATGCACTCGATATGTACAAACTTTACCCTTTTTCTGGGTTTTTAAATGTTTCGATACGTACCGATACATTTTGATACACTTGTCTTTTTTCACACTTTACACCAAACACGAACCAGTGAGCTTGCCTGCAGCGGAAAAAACCATTTCCAGTCAAGGAGAAAACCCAGAAAATTGGATTTGAAGCCATTTTTTCACCTAAATCTCGAGGGCTTCCATTCCATAATGAAAAACGATTCTAATAGAGGTGGAACCACATCATTTGCTGCATCCAACAACCCAAAATGGAAAATTGAATGTGTTCTTGAAGGGAAAGATAGGTTTTTTCTTTTCAAAAAACTTGATCTTTTGTTTCAAATCTTGCATTTTAGTTTTTTTTTTTTTGCTATGATTCAAGGAGAATAGGTTCAACTAACTATTTTTTTTTGATAATAGGTTCAACTAACTATTTGATGCATGCTTTGTATACATTTGCAAAGATTTGAACTCAAATCTATCATTTTTCACCCAAAATTGAAAATGGCTTCCAAAAATGATTTTTTTTTTATTTCTTCTAAAAATTAGAACCTATGCATATGTGTATAATATATGTACTACATTATGTACAGATCTATCACATTGAATGAAGATTATATTTTTACTCTATAATCTGTATTTTTTTTTTTTTTTTGCTATTTTCTGGAATTATAAAATACTTACAAAAATGTTATTTTTTCATCTTTACTCTTTCATTATAGTTTGATTAAGTGTCCCAATGGCTGAAATACATGACAAGACTTAGATTGATATAATTTGTATCATAATGTACTATATTATGTCATTTTTTAATTTCTGAAAAATGAAATAATGTGAAACAAATTATGGAAAATATAAAAAATGATTAAAGTTTGCTTAATATACTTTGCTAAGTACATGCAATGCATGAAATACATCATATAGACAATTAGACTTATACTATACTTGTACAAGTTATTGATGTTTGGATTTTAATATACATTAATACTTATGTAGTTATCTACTTACCTTTGATGTTTAGGACAATGCCGCGACAACAAGACATTGGATGGTCTTATTGTACTAAAATAAACAACAACAGATTGCATACAAAGTGCAACTTCTGTGACCCTCAGCACCTTGGAAGTGGGGTAACTCGGCAAAAACAACACATGGTAGGAGGATATGAAAATGTTGCCAAGTGTACAAAGTGCCCTGTAGAGTTAAGCAGGGTAATGCAACAACACCTTAGAGATGCGAAAAAGAAATCTACTCAAGCATAGGAGGATGAGGATGTTTTGGTAGAAAATTTGATGGAAGATTTTGAAGATTATGAAGGATCAGATATGGAAGCGGAGGAGGACCCAGAGTTGGCATGGGCGATGCGATAGTCAAGACATGAAGCAAGAGAAACAGTGGAGAGCTGAGCAATTGATAAGAAGTCAATCAGCTTGACCCCAATGTCAAGGCCCTGAAGAAGTTGGTGTTGGTTCCTCTTGTCGTCCATATGTAGGTAAAGGTAAGGAGCTTGCTGGCCTTAGTAGAGCAACCAGTGTCAAGGGAATGTTTGACCGGTTAACTAAGAGTGGTAAGGGTAAGAGAAAGAAGAGCCCAGATATCCGAGACATAGATCATAATGTCTACAGACCGAGAGATGATGGCCAACAAAGGAATGAAGAAAGCTTTCAGCTTAAAACATTGAGTAAAAGAATAGGTATAACAATCTCCATATGGTTCCATAGTTCCATGATTCCAGCACACAAGGCCAAAGATCCCCACATCAAGGCTATGGTAAAGGAAATTCAGTGTTATGGGAAAAGTGTTAAGCCACCACACCTTATGAGATTGTTGGGCCTTACTTGGATGATATTGTGCAAGAGGTGCATGCGTATATTGAGTGGTTCAAGGAGAAGTGGCCTTTATATGGAGTGACCATCATTTGTCATGGGTAGAGTGGACTGATTAGATTATCCATCATCAATTTCTTTGTATATTGTGACGGTCGGATGATCTTCCACAAGTCAGTCAATGCATCTAGTGAAATCAAAGGTGCTTATTACTTGTATAAGTTAATGGATGAAGTTGTGGAGGAGATAGGAGAAGATAATGTTGTCCAGATAGAAACTGACAATGCAACAAATTTCAAAAAGGCCAATTAGTTACTTATGTTTAAGAGGAAGCATCTATTTTGGATACACCATGTGTAGCTCATTGTATAGATCTGATGTTCAAGGACATACGAGAATTGCCAAAGGTCCAACGGGTGGTTGGTAATGTAAGGAAGATCACCAACTTTATTTATAATCACAGTTGCACAGTTGGGTTTTGGCATTGATGAGGAGGTACACAAAAGGGGATTTAGTAAGGCCAGCAAGCATAAGATTTGCAACAAATTATATAGCAATTGATAGCCTCCTTTCCCAAAAGGATGGGTTGCTTAAGATGTTCACTTCTTCTGACTGGTTGACTAGCAGTTATGCAAGGTTTGAAATTGGGAGATATGTTCAAAATCTTGTCACCTCCTCAAGGTTTTGGGATATGATGCGCTGACTTGATAATATTTTGATGCTACTCTTTTGTCTTCTTTGAGAGGTTCATGGGGATAAAGAGCAGACCATGGGTAAGATGATAGAGGCCATGGAATCAGTTAAGAAGAAGATACATGAGAATAGACATCAAACAGGAAGTATTTGAAAATTATAAATGAGCAATGGGAAAAGATGCTGGTTCAAGATGTTTATCGGGCAGGTAATCTTATAACTCATCCTTATGTAGATGACTTTGGTTTCATTTTAAACACTTACTAAGTTACTATTTATTTATTAGTATTCTAGGTTTCTAATCATCAATTACAAACCATGTGCATCATATTAGTTGAATCCGGATATCCAATACACCAATAATATAGGGTGTAGACTGGATCTATTGGAAGCCCTAAAGAGAGTTGTTAACAGATTGGAGCCAGATGTGGCCAAGGCCACACTTTCCATGGAAGAGGTTAATAATACATTAATGTATAAAAAGATTGAGACCAAGAATTTTTCATAGAATAGTTTCAGTGGTTAACTAATATTTTAATACCTCTCTAGGCTAAGTATTTTTGAGAGGCCACTGGTGGTTTTGTTGATAGAATGACTATCCATGCTAAGGCACACAACGCCCTGGTAAGTTAGGTTTAATAATTTATTGTTATTTTATTTTAAACTTGTCTTTTTATATTTCATTATTATTGTACAGCTGATTGGTGGCTCAATTATGGGGGTACTAGTGCTCCATATTTAACAACAATTGCAATTCGGGTGTTATCCCTAACGACATCCTCTAGTGGCTGTGAACGTAACTGGAGTATATTTGGGTTGATACACACCAAACCCCACAATCGTCTCAGTCATTCAAAGTTGGAGAAGTTAGCCTATGTCCATTACAATATGAAGTTGAAGCTGAAATATTAGAGTTGGAAAGAGAAGGGGATGAAGTAGATGTCAACCCAATCGACATTAATCACCTACTTGATGAAGAAGATCCAGTTAGAGCATGGATAGAGACACCGATAAGGTATTAGTGATGGATCAGTTAAGTGAGGATCGCCAGACAACCACAGCTGATCCAATCATAGAAAACATCATTCGACAATTTGATGATGATGAAACACAGGCACCATCACAAGAACAAGATCCTAATGTTGAAGAGGAAAAGGAGCCATCAGTGACCCGAACACGTTCTTTACCTGAATTTGGATAAAACGTAGAGAATTGACTAGAGGAACTAGTCACATGATCTGTGAAGCCAGTCAATTATCCAAGGAGAGGAAATAGCAAAAACACAATGACCAATAAAAGATATACCTAAATGCACAAAGTTGGAGGCAGAAGAGGTCGAACCAGTTTTGGCAGATGTAGAAAGAGATGGTGATGAAGAGGAAGGGGAGTCTAACCTCGACATCAGACGGTGGAGAATCAGCAACTCATCCTAGAAAGCTGGCCATCTGTGGATGCGGGACGAGTCACCTCAGTATGGTATGCATGAGCTGGGTCCAAAGCACCACGTCCACGTGTAGCGGTGGGACAGCCGTGTAACTTCCAACAATACTCCTTCATGTAGCATTACTTCCCACAATACTCATATTTCACTGGGTTACGAGTAGAACCACCCCGATCAGATGAAGGACGACCAATAGAACGAGTCGAAACATCCCTGGACTGAGAACCAGAGCCAATGTAGAGAGCTGATCTCTCCTGAGAAACAGGCTGTAGCATGGCTGTCCAACGGCTCTCCTTTAGCTGAACCAGAGCATAGGACTGCTCCAAGGAAGAAACGGGTCCCGTCTAAGAACCTGGGACTGTATATGAGTATCGTATATGATCATACTCTATATGCAATCTGGCCAGAAAATCATAAACACAGATAATATCTTCATGTTTCTTGAAGTTGGCAGCATCAGTAGAACATGCAGCCTGAAAGGTCTCATAGAAATCAAATTCCTACCACATGCTGCGCAACTCAGAATAGTACTGGGACAAGGACATCTCCTTCTGGGTGGTTCCATGAATTCTCTTCCGCAACTTATAGATTTGAGCAGCGTTTCCAACCTGAGAGTAGGTTTCCTTGGCTGCTTTCTAAATCTTCTTAGCAGAGTCCAAGAGAAGATCGCTGCGAGCAATTGAAGGTTGCATAGAGTTAATCAAGAAGGACATCACAAGTGAGTTATCAGAGATCTATTTTTGTAACGAGGGACCAGCAGTCGTAGGCTTCACAACTTCGCATGTAAGGTATCCGGTAAAGCCACGTAAGAGTGTGAACACATCAAATAGTTGCTGCCATCCAACTTGATGGAGTTAACTGGGAACAAAGGAAACTTGCTATTAGTGTTGCGACTCACACCTTCAGTGTTAGTGGATGTGGTACTTTCGCCAGACATGGTTGCCGATCAAAAGATGATCCCAATTGCTCGCTACGTCACGGTAAAGTTTAAAAAGCGATTGAAACAAAGGAGCATCACTGGGAAAAAACCCCTGCGTAAAAAAGTCATTGGTTTAGGTCATACGAAGCAAACCAAACACAAAAAAGTAATGTTTGAAAACTCGTTTCGTTTCAGTATCCGAAATTTCAGATATTTCGGTCGAAATATTGTACTTTTTCAGCAAGGTTTCGGTGGGTTTTAGGCCAAGTTAAGGCCCGGAACTTCATGGAAACCCTATTTTAGGCTATATAAACACATGTAATGTTCAAATTGCAAAAACAACTAAAGTGGTGTTTTGGATTTGCACTATTGATTGGTAGTATACGGTCGAATCCTAATGTATAACTTAGTTAATTACACATACACATTGTTTAAGACTTTTAAGTGCTAGAGGACATAATAAATTAATAATTAATAAGCAATTTAAACAAATAAATTCACTTGGAAACATAAAGTGAATGACTCATAACTTAAGTCATAATATTAAGTACAATAAGTCAATAACAACTTAACAAGATGATATCACTATCTCAAATTCTCAATACAAGTCAAGTAGTCATCAAGTGACTCAAATGTTTACAAATATTCTAATAATAATTACTCCGCCGTCCGGGATCGACCCACTCATAGTCCGATGGAGCCGACGTGCATTGTTCTCCGACTATAGGACATATAAATGCCACATCATAGTCTGGGAGAAAAAACGAGTGTAGTCATCCATAGTTGCCTTGTAAATTGCACCATCAACATGCTAAAGGTAACCTATCCTAGGATAGGGGTCCCCAAACTGTGAAGAACCACGACTACCCACTGATCCACTGTGATATGACGGCTTTGGGAGCATGTACGTGTACGGCTAGTGGGTTGGGTTGGAGAAGATGTCATCCACAAAAGACGATCTACTATATTCCTATGAGTGGGAGTCGTACTCAAAACTGGGAATGGATGGAGAAGATATATCCTCCCCCCCCCCCCCCAAGTCAACTGTATTTAGCTATATGGATGTGAATGAGATGAACCTTACTCTGATTGTGTTGGAGATGGACTGCTATCTACCTGAAAAATGGGGCACGGAAATGCTCACTCGATCTGCTGCCCTGTCGCCAATACTCAATCCACCAACAGAGCCAGATAAGGTATAATGTCCATAAGATCAGCCTGCCTACTAGTACCAGGACGGGACTGGCCACAACGCTTTCTCGAGTAGATCGAGGTGGTCGGTGGGGTCGGTGTGGGGGCAAGTGCACCGTGGTCTGTATCTTGTGTGGCATGATCAAACTGTGTTTCTCCGGTGAATTGGACCGGCTCTTGCTGCTCTTTTACCGCATACCACTCTCGAATTCCCTTATATGCCTCACCACCATCATCATCACCTCCATCATCACCATCACCACCATCATCATCATCATCATCATCATCATCTTTACGAGTTTACCCCACCACCGCCACCGGAGGACACGGACCAATCACCTTCCTCCTCATTAACATTACCACTTGTAGGTTGGAACAATTTGTATGACGCATCCCGTGCGCGTACCTCACCCTCTTCAGCCATAAACTCATCCACATCAGCATCTATATGTTCGGCTATCATGGGGTTAGGCCTACCTCCAGTTTAATTTAACACTGGCTCACCTCTATCCCTTACCTAATCCACAATAGGATCTTCATCATCTGACTCCACCTAGAAAATGTCGACGAGATCGATATTTTTCTGATACCCTCCCATGCGTATGTGTTGCATCTTCAGCCTCAAATTGTAATGCACATACACCAAGTCAGACGTTCGGAACCCAATCTGTTTCTCCTCTTGGAGTGGATGAGGGAAAATGTACTCTAATTCTGTTCACAGCTAGATGCGGAACATGTCTGGGAGAGGACCTTGATTGTTATTTTCCTTAAATTCACTACCGAACCCCCATACAACACCCACCATTCAGTTGCATTACAACAAAACAGATATGTTATTTTCATTCCAAAAGTTTAAAAACATACATAATTTAAAGAATAAGATATTGAATTAAGTAATGACTAATGAGTACCAGCATCACCGCGTGTTCGGCCTTGCTCTGCAGCATCAGTTCTAAAACTCCCCAATGCATCCCTAAAGTTTTCATCTATACTCATTTGAAAAATATCTAAAATTAGTAATGACTCATTACTATTTACTGAGGTAATTCCAAATGAATTATAAGACTCACCTCAGTATTACATATTGCTTGTAATTTACTGTTTGCTCCAACTTGGCAACTACTTTCTTTACTGCTTCAATAAGATTACTATTCAACCCAAGCTAATGATTGTATTGGTACTTGGGGTTCAAATAGTATGCTGAAAATTGACATTACCTATTGTCAATGCCTTAATAGTTAGTAATATATCTTTCAAATTAACTTTAATAGATGTAATTGCATAAAAAAAAATACTCACTAGCTTTATGCAGTGGATGCATAAGTTGATTTTCCCAGCGCTCCTTGATAATTTTGAGAATGTGTTTGCTACCTCGTGGATTTGCATTGTAAACACCTTCATTCATCAAATCAATGGCAGCATATAGATGTGGCATGGTTGGTCCCTTGAGAGCAGAATCAACTATATGCAAAACCTCGACCACTGGGTCCAAAATTTGTATCACTTTATGCAGCTTTGACCAAAAGTCATCTGATGCAATGGTAGCCTGTGCTTACCTACCACCTTGGGTATTGGATTCATTCCAGTCAAACCAGTCTTCAGAAGCAAACATATATCTAAGTCCAGACTTCTTGGTCTCAATACTCTTGAGTGCAATGCTGTTGGTGGCGAATCTAGTTATGCCCGGCCTCACTATGTTACCCCCACACTTCTCCCTCAAGAGGTTTAATGCAAACCCATGGTTGTAGACAAAATTGGTCATTTGTCTTGCCTTTTCCACAACATGTTGTACCAATTTGATCTTTCCCATATCCTTCAACATGAGTTCTATACAATCACCGGCCTTCTTGTTGTTGCTTCTGTTATTCATTACAATCTGGACAACGTTTCCCACTCCTATATCATCTACCATGTCCTTCAACAAATTGTAGATATACTTTGCATCCTTTTTGGATGCATCCATAGACTTGAGAAAGACTGTCTTCCCATCACAATACACCATAAAGTTGATGGACTTTCTTGTATGACCAGTCCAACCATCACACATTATAGTCACCCCATAGCTCTTCCACATTCCCCTTATTTCATTGATATAGTCTTGAAGCTCTCCTCTTCTGTTGGGGCAAATAAACATTTATGATCTCATATGGGGTGGGCCCCTTATACCCTGGGTCAGCCTCAGCAATGGAATCTATCATAGTCTGATTAAAGGGGCCTTGTGCAGTGTTTGCTAGGAGGGTATTGTATAACATCCACTTAGCTATAGATTCCTTCACCATCCCCTTCAGATTTTTCCATGCTCCCTTGATTTTTGGTTGCTTGTTGCCTTTCTTTCTGTAAATACCAGGTGCTTGTTGGAGTATGGGGTCAACTCATGGTGGTACTACTGGAAGTGGTGGAGGCAGAGCTGCCCTTGTACTCTGTGATCTCCTAAAGGGATTAAGCAACCCAGGCTGCCTACCACCTGCTCTAGATGTACATGCTCCTCCACTACCACTAGCACTTGCTCTAGAGGTACCAGCTCCTCCACTACCACCTACTCTCTGTCTCTCTTGCTCCTTGTGATAAGTGTCTCTGCTCATCAACTGTGCCCGTCTCCAATCCCTAGCCTCTTGCTTAGTCTCTATATCGTTAGGAACATAGACAGGATCATCACTATCACCATCATCATCATCATAAGCAACATCATCGTAGCCTCCTGCTGTACTCCTCACTACATCCTCAAGGTCTACCCTTACCTTCTCCCTCTGAGCTCCTCTTACTCTCTCCCTTCATGTACTCAATGACGGCCCTAGGTACCTTAACAAGGATCATATGACATGCGACCACTTCAGGAAAATTCCCAGCCAGATGTTGTTTGAGTCTAGTGGCCCCAGCTCCCAAAAACTTCTGGTGACAATAATTGCATTGTGTTTTTCTTTTATCCCCATCAATTAGCACTCCGTGCAACCATGCAATGTCACCCCTAGAGCGCCTGGGTGGTCTCTGCTCCCCCTGGGCCTGGCTCTGCTCCCCCTGCCTCTAGCTCCGTCTTCTATCATGGTCTGCCATAATCTGACTTGTTTACTGTTGCATGAATAAAAGACAATTCATTAATCACTGAAGCACATCAATCCTTTTAGTTTGAGAGCACTAAAACAAGTATATAGCTATTTAGTATTTTTCCCCTAACCCTCATATTTAAAAATATTTTTTAAAAATATTTTTCAAATAAATATTGGCCTAATATAACAAAACCAAAATGATATGCAATGGGTTGCACTTCAAAAACATGTAGAATTTACTTTCATATTTTTCATTAATTTCAAACAAACACCTCATATTTTTTCCTATTTTCTTTCTCTTTTTTTTTTTTTTGAATTTTTCATTAACTTTCATAAATTTTGAAAATTAAAATAATTACTTATTGTCAGAAAAATATTTTCAACACTGTGAGGTCGTAGATTGGCCAATGGTGTATAACATATATTTAATTGATCACCATACAATGTACGTAACGTCTATTTTTTTTTAGATTTTTGTTGTAGGAAAATCAAAATTTTGAAGCAAAAAAATAAAAAAATAATATATATACAGAAAAAATTTTTAGAGAAAATATATATATACTATGAGGTTGTAGATCGGCCTCCGGTATCTGACATATATTAATTTCATCACAAACAAACATGTATTGATCATGCATTTTTTTAAAACAACAATTTTAGAGAAAATGGTTTTACCTGAAATAATGGAAAGGCTTCCAGATGTGCTAAGAAGGTGCTTCCAGCGTAGATGCGGCAAGAAGATTCGAAGAACAAACCCAAAATCACCAACAATGAGTGAAAAATGAGCAAATTGCACCAAAAACTCGAAAAATACCACTCTTGTGAGTTCTCAATCGAAATTACGACTGAGAGTCACGAGACTCTATATAAATAGAAGGGACTTTTTGTAACTAAAGCTCGATATCTCGCGAGATGGTATATTGGCTCGAAATATCGCGAGATGATCGAAATTTCGATCGAAACATTGTATTTTTTCGTATCGAAGTGGCATTTTGTTTCGGACAGGTTGAGATACTCGAGATTCTCGAGATCTCAACCAAAATTTCACGAGTTTTTGTACTGTTGTCATGATCTTAGTATTAGCGCAAGAAGCTAATACCGAGAGCACAGTGAGGAGGGTATTTTAGTCTAATTAGCCATTAAGTTGTTTCTTTTATTTTATTTGGATGTTTACTGTTTTACCCTTTAAGTTATTTAGACAATGAAGGTTTAGAGGAGAGTAACATATATCGTGAAACTCTCACAGTTCTGCAGATTCTCGCCTCCTCTTCTCTCTCGGCTTCTCTTCTTCTTCTTCCTTTTTCTTAATTTATTTACATGGTATTAGAGCTGTAAGGACTGCTACAAATTTCGTGGATCACTGCTTCCTTATCTTCAGCATTCGATTGAAGTTTTAAATATTTTTTTTGAAGACTTGAAGCACTTGCGGTTTCTTCAATTTTTTGTTTGAAGGGGTGCAGCACCCTATGCTGTTTTTCGGATTTGTTTAGAGACTAGTTCATGCTATGAATTAAGAACTAGGTCTCTCTTTTTGTTTGAGGAATATTTGAAGAAGTTTTTAAATGAAGTGAAGATTTTGTCAGGGTTTTGGTTGAGGAGGTCGATTGCTGCCTCCACTGTTTGTATCGGATTTTGTCAGGGTTTTATCTAAGGGGATTGATTGCGGCCTCTATTGACTTCTATCAAGGTTCTTTAGTCTCTATCAATTTTTGTCCCTGTTTTCAGCATTCTTCATTCTATTTTATCTTCACTTCATCAGGTAGACCATAGGTGATGAGTTGAAATCTGTTGAAGGTTCTAAGTCAGTCACCACAGAGATTTTTTCTTCCTCTTCCAATCGTATTACCGAGAAGAAGTTGGAAGGGGTTACCAATTTTTTGCACTGGAAGAAAATTGTTCGGCTAGTGTTAACTGGCCGTGATCAGCACAAGCACCTCTTCGACACTAAGCCTGAGAATGACCCTTCATGGGAGACATTTGATGCTCGAATCTTGGGACAGATGCTGAATTCTATGGATCACCAAATTGTGGACCTGCTAACACACATTGACACAGTGAAGGAGTTGTGGGAGTATCTTAATGTTTTGTATTTTGGACAAAACAATCTTTCCCGCATTTATGACTTGTCCCAAGAGTTCTACAGGGTTGATAGGAAGGGTCGTACTTTGACCCAGTACTTTGTTGATTTTAAGAGAATGTATGAAGAGCTTAATTCCTTACTTCCTATCACTGCCAATGTGGAACAGATGCAGAACCAGCGGGAACAACTTGTTGTTATGGGTTTTTTGGGAGGTCTTGGGAAGGAATTTGACTCTATTCGTTCCCAAGTTCCTGGTGGTGACAAGGTAGCCACTTTGTCTGAAACCTTTTCCAGGGTTCTTCGTGTTTCTCGGGAACACACTACTGATGGTGATACTTCAGCCCTGGCTTCTTTTCCATCCAACCGTGTGCCCAACAGTGGGGCTGGTAGTCGTGGTAATGTCAGTTCTGGTGGTAGTAGCCGTGGTCGTGGTGGTGAGGCTGGTGTTTCTAGTAAGGCACCTACCTTGGGTACTCAGGGTACCTCTGATGTTTCTGGTGGTTCCGTACGCACTTGTCATCATTGTGGTCGTCCAGGACATATCCAACGTTTCTGTTGGAAACTATATGGCAAACCAACTCAGCAACAGTTTGCCAATTCTACTACAGTTGATTCTCCTGTTTCTCCACAGCCAGAGGGTAAGACTGTGAAGATGTCTGATGATGAGTATGCCCGTTATACACAGTTTCAGATTTCTCAACCAGCCCAGCCTCCAACTGCGACCTTTGTTCAGACAGGTAATGCCACTGCATGCCTTTCGACTGTCTCTTCCTGTCCCTGGATCATTGATTCAAGGGCCTCCAAGCACATGACTGGCGTTTCAGGTATACTTTCTTCTTTTCAGCAATCCTCTTCGAGTGTCACTTTAGCTAATGGTTCCTTGGCTAAGGTGACTGGTACTGGTACTGTCCATATTACACCTTCTCTTTCTTTGTCTTCCATTCTTTATGTTCCTGATTTTCCGTTTAACCTTTTCTCTGTAAGTCGGTTTATTAAATCCCATAACTGTTCTGTAACCTTTTCTTCTGACTCTTGTGTATTTCAGGATCTTTCGTCGAAGAGGATGATTGGTAGAGGTCGTGCATCTGGGGGACTTTACATACTTGAGGACACTTCATCTATGGCGTGTACCGGTGTGGAGTCACCCCCCAGATTCATTGTCGTTTGGGTCATCCGTCGTTGGAGAGTTTGAAGCTTCTTGATGGTCGTTTTAGGTCTATTTCTAGTTTTAATTGTGAGTCGTGTCAGTTTGGGAAACTCCACCGTGTGAGTTATCCACCTAGAGTCAATAAAAGGTCTGACCAACCACTGTCTTTAGTTCATTCAGATGTTTGGGGTCCATGTCCTGTCGTTTCCACTTTGGGTTTTCGTTACTTTGTAACTTTTGTTGATGATTATTCCAGGGTTACCTGGATCTATTTAATGAAAAATCGTTCTGAGTTATTTTCTATATTCTGTGCATTTGTGAATGAAGTGAATAATCAGTTTTCACACTCTTTGCGTGTTCTTCGTAGTGATAATGCTAAGGAATATTTCTCTACTCCTTTTGCTGATTTTATGACTCAGCGTGGTATTATTCATCAGTCCTCTTGTGCCTACACTCCTCAGCAAAATGGTGTGGCTGAGAGGAAAAATAGACATTTGATGGAGGTTACTCGTTGTCTCTTGTTTGAGATGAAAGTGCCTAAATCCTTTTGGGCAGATGCTGTTTTAACATCGTGTTATCTCATTAATCGTATGCCTTCTTTGGTTTTACGTGGTGGTATTCCTTTTTCTTTGTTGTTTCCTTCTGAGCCACTGTTTGTTTTGCCACCACGTGTGTTTGGTAGTGTTTGTTTTATTTGTGATCATCGTCCAGGTGTTTCCAAGTTGGATCCCAAGGCTCTCAAGTGCATGTTTGTTGGTTATTCTCGCACTCAAAAGGGTTATCGTTGTTATTCTTTTGACTTGCGAAAATATTTTGTTACCGTTGATGTATCTTTCTTTGAGTCTACACCGTTCGTTCATTCTTCTAGTACTGTGTCTGACTTGGATGATGATATTCTTGTTACTGTTGTTCGGTCTACTGTTCACCATGCTCCGCAGGCTGCCTCATTACCGACACCTCAACCTAGTGTGTATCAACGTCACCAATGGAAAGTATGTCCTTGGACCCCTGCTACATCGACTTCTATGCCATCTCCTACTTTGCCGGCAGATCCTATGATAGGTAATGATCCTCCCTCTTTGGAACCTTCTTCTGATCTTGATATTCCTATTGCTCGTCATAAGGGGGTTAGGGCTTGCACCCAACACCCCATTTCTAACTTTGTTTCATATGATGGTTTGTCTTCCACCTTTCATTCTTGTTTACATACTGTTGAGAACCATCCTGTTCCTAAGTCTGTCGCAAAGGCATTGTCTAGTCCTGGTTGGAGGGCTGCTATGGGTGAGGAATTATCGGCATTGGCAGAAAATCAAACTTGGGATCTTGTTCCCTTACCTTCGGGGAAGACTGCTATTGGTTGTCATTGGGTGTATGTGGTGAAGGTGAATCCTGATGGGTCCTTGGCTCGCTTGAAAGCCCGTCTGGTTGCTAAAGGGTATGCCCAGTATATGGTGTGGATTACTTGGATACCTTTTCTCCCGTGGCAAAGCTTACTTCTGGTCGTATTTTGGTATCTCTTGCTGCTACTTATCATTGGCCCTTATATCAGCTTGATGTCAAGAATGCGTTCTTGCATGGTGATTTGCATGAAGAGGTTTATATGGAGCAACCTCCTGGGTTTGTTGCTCAAGGGGAGTCTGGCTTGGTGTGTAAATTGAAGAAATCTCTCTATGGGCTGAAACAATCCCCTAGAGCTTGGTTCGGCAGGTTTACTGAAGTTGTATTAGAGTTTGGGCTGACACGGTGTGATAGTGATCATTCTATATTTTTTCGCTGTTTTGGACGTGGAAACCTGTTTCTTGTGGTTTATGTTGATGATATAGTCATCACAGGAGATGATGTTTCTGGAATTGATGGTTTGAAGGCACACTTGCAGCAGAAATTTCAGACCAAGGACTTGGGAAAGCTTAAATATTTTTTGGGTGTGGAAGTTGCTCAATCAAAGAAAGGGATCTCGCTCTCACAGCGGAAATATGTTCTTGATCTTTTGTCAGAGACAGGAATGCTCGGTTCTAAACCTCTAGATACTCCTATGGATCCTAACTTAAAACTTGTTGCAGAGGATGGTGAGATTTTAGGTGATCCAGAAAAGTATCGGAGGCTTGTTGGTAAATTTAATTATCTCACAGTGACTAGGCCTGATATAGCTTTTCCGGTTAGTGTGGTGAGTCAGTTTCTGTCTGCTCCTCGGACGACTCATTGGGAGGCTGTTGTGCGTATTTTACGCTATCTTAAAAAGGCTCCTAGACGTGGTCTTCTCTACAGTGATCATGGTCATGGGCGGATAGTAGGTTTTTCAGATGCTGACTGGGCAGGATCTCCAGTTGATAGGCGATCTACTACAGGTTATTGTGTCTTTGTTGGTGGAAATTTGGTGTCCTGGAAGAGTAAGAAATAGACAGTTGTTGCCCGCTCCAGTGCAGAGTCAGAATATAGGGCTATGGCACATGTTACCTGTGAGTTGATGTGGGTGAAGCAATTAATGACTGAACTTGGCTTTGTTGATGGTGCTCCAATGAAATTGTGGTGTGATAATCAGGCTGCTGTCCATATTGCTTCAAATCTGGTGTTTCATGAGAGGACGAAACACATTGAAGTTGACTGTCATTTCATTCGAGAAAAGTTACAACAAGGTTTGATTTCTCCTGGCCATGTCCGTACAGGAGAACAACTCGCAGACATGTTCACAAAGTCATTGGGAAGTGCAAGAGTGGATTATATTTGTAACAAACTGGGCATGATTGACATCTATGCTCCAGCTTGAGGGGGAGTGTTATCGTGATCTTAGTATTAGCGCAAGAAGCTAATACTGAGAGCACAGTGAGGAGGGTATTTTACTCTAATCAGCCATTAAGTTGTTTCTTTTATTTTATTTGGATGTTTACTGTTTTACCCTTTAAGTTATTTACAGAATGAAGGTTTAGAGGAGAGTAACATATATCGTGAAACTCTCACAGTTCTGCAGATTCTCGCCTCCTCTTCTTTCTTGGCTTCTCTTCTTCTTCTTCCTTTTTCTTAATTTATTTACATGTACAATGCAAAAAAGGACCCTCGGTGGGAAAAAAGAGAACCACCAAGGGTTAGATCATGCAGATGGCCCCTAGAGAAGAAAGGAGTGCTGGAGAAGAGAGAGGAGGGAAGACGGAGCTCTAGCGTTAGAGGAAAGAGGTCGCAAGAAAAAAGTAAAAAAGATCGAGACAGAAAGAGAAAACGAGGCGGTAAGGTGCTGTGTGTTGCAAGAGGTGTGAGAGAGTCGAGAGAAGAAAGAGAGAGGCGGAAAAGTGCTGGTGGTGATTGCTATAGGGTTTAGAGAGGTAAGAGGAGAGGCGGTGCTGCTGAGTTGCTTCACAATGGCAGCGGCGGCATAGACACAAGAGCAGGCACTAGGGCAGGGATCCCTAGACTGATTCCTGCTCTGATACCATGATGGAAGTGATTGGGGAATAATTGCTTGCGTCTCCTTGGGATCACAGCCAAGCTTTATTTATAATAAAGGTGAAAGAGTACAAATGACAAGTATACCCTCAGGATAGAGTATACCTAAATTAGCACTGAGACTGCCCAAATTACAGCAGTACATGTAAGAAACCTTATCCTTTGTATATAATCAATTGAATGCACTTTTCACGTCGTACTTTGTTCTCCCTTTTATACATGATATATTTTACATATTATTTATTTATAGTGTTCTATGCTTCAAAACTGTATTTTGCATATATACTAAGCATTTCCATACGTTTCTTCACTATTTCTGTACATATTTATAGCATATCTTGCATCTCTCCGATACGATACGTATCTTAAAATCATTCCGATACAATTACCGATACTGATACTTAAAACCCTGGTATTAGTTGTCTTTTATGTGCATGTCAATGCCAACAGAAAAAGTACATGCAAGGATATATTATATTAGTTGTTTCTGAGCTTCAAAGGTTGCTTAGTTCTCTTCTTTGATCACACATTTTCCATCTCTTTAAAGCACCTCTATGTTCTCATCAATCATTCAGTTCCATACTTGCTCATTATGCAAATCATTTATTATGACTAAGGCTCTGTTTCCTTTACTGTTTCACTACTTTGGTTGGGGTATTAATTTTCTTTTTAGTTATAGTTATATGGAGCTTGAGTGTAATGGCAATGTGCTTGAACAGTGAAGCTGGAGAAATTTATGCAAAAAAACTTGCTAACTTTGTGGAGAAGCGACTCAAATCTGAAAGGGCTGCTTCTGTGAGTTTCTCCACTATTATATTTAATTATTTCCATTATCAAGATGTATTTGGAGGTTTACGGTTAAAGTCTATATTCATTTTTGTCCTGTAAATTTAACCACTATCCTGTTTTCATGTTGTACTTATAATCGTTTCATTCTTCTTATGGTTTAGATGTGGACTAGCACGCTGCAAAGAACAATCTTGACTGGAAGTCCCATTGCTGGACTCCCTAAGGTTAATGCTGAATTACTCCTCCACCCTCCCCCCTCCCTCCCCCCCCTCCCCCCCCCCAAAAAAAAAAAAATTCAAAAAACAAAAACTTTGTTCAACATTTTCCTTACACATTTAATGAAAGTTTTGGGTTGACTTGTACACCTATAAATAGCTTCCTTTTTGTTTTTTAAGTAGATACAATGGCGTGCGCTTGATGAGATAAATTCTGGAGTATGTGATGGAATGACATATGAGGAGATAAAGAAAAACATGCCAGAGGAGTATGAGTATGTTGCTATTTATCATCAGACTGTTCCATGGAGTAATACAATCATTTCTGTTTTGAATTTTCACATGTTTAGATAGAAAGATAAATTCTCTGGCAATTAAAAGATGGTATAATTAGATATTTTCTTTACAACAGACATGTCCACAAATTTCATATGTTTGTAGGTGACTTAGTTTTCCTACATTAGGGATAACGATGCTCTTGGCTACTTGCAGGTCACGTAAGAAGGATAAGCTGAGGTATCGATACCCTCGTGGGGAATCTTACCTTGATGTTATCCAAAGGTATGGAATTACAAGAAGTATGAATTTCTCGAGTCCTTAGTTTTACCTTTCCCTTTCACATTGCCATTATACAATTCTTATGCAGGTTAGAGCCTGTAATTATTGAGCTTGAGCGACAACGTGCACCTGTTGTACTGATCTCTCACCAGGTTATATGTTCATGACATTTAAGTTCTGCCTCCCCCACCCCCAAAGAAAAATATTGTGGTTAAGAGTGTTGCTTAATCATTTTACTCATTTCTTGTAGGCTGTTTTGAGAGCATTATATGCATATTTTGCAGACAGGCCGTTGAAAGAAATTCCAAACATCGAGGTAATCTATAATTATCTAAAGAATTCACAGATAGATTTGCTTTTGTTCGTTTTAGAGGATAGCATATGATAATTAACTTAAGAAAGAAGGATTGACAGAAAAGTGGTCCACTATTTCTGTGCTCTGCATGTGACAAGCATACATATACTTCAGGTTGAGAGAGGGGGTAGACATTGTTGGCCCCTCACCTTGAGTATAGATCTCCAAGGCCACCAAAAAAAGAAAAGAAAGAAAAAGAACTTCCCTGCCATCTGATATGCTTGGTTTTTGGCCTGGAAGAGTCTTCAGGGACCTTTCAAATGGAGCTTCCAACCTGTCTACGACTCTGTTGATCATATAACTATGGCTGGGAGAATTGCAAGATCAAATTTCTGGGCATACCAACGATTTACACCTGATGCACCCAGTGAGCTTCTATATGTAATTCTGTTTTACATTCTGACAAGGGCAGCTTGTTCTTTTCAGATGCCACTTCACACCATAATTGAGATACAAATGGGAGTTACAGGTGTCCAAGAGAAGAGATACAAACTCATGGACTGAGTTTATTCCAAGACGTCTCCATTGATAACATTACTGCCAAATGACCCCAAAGCCTAGGAGAGGCAATACCTTTGCAAATCTCTATTCTTTTAATCCATCATTCAATTACTGGAGGATGTAAGATTAGAGGGTATTAATGCAATTCACTGTATTTTACTACTCTCGTTGATTTATAATGGCCTTGGCTGTTCATGTAAAAGCAGCAAAATTGTTGATGAAATTGTAACATTTTCCTAATCTGAAAATTAATGCTGAAATATGATTGTAAAATTTTTTTTTTCAATGCTTTAATATGATTGTTATAGTGCTTTTAGAGTAACTAACTTAGTTCTTTTGTAGAGTTTTCTCATGTTCTCATATGTTCGTTGGGAGAAACCCTCATTCCTCTGACACCTGAGAAACGAGAAACAAAAAATAAATTGTGAGGGATCTGAGGGCATGTTTGCCTACAATGGCATGCGGGATTATCATGGTGTATTAGTGTTCCAGTGCTTCAACTACTGGTAAAATAGGTCTTTTTTCAGGAATGCATCGGTGGGAATGGTGGCTTTCTCTGAATGAGTAGTGTTTTATTCATTTTCCCTTCAAGACAAACACAATATTCCTCTGGAGGAATGACCCCTACTATTGCCAAAAAAGTCTTGCTACAGGATACTTGAGCATCTGGGAGCAGGTTTCTGCTTCTTCAATGGAGGTACTGCTATATTTCCTCCATTGGTACGAAAGGAATAGATGTTGATAGTTTACAATCTAACCATCTGGTGGAACATTTCAGAATGATCCAGCGTCTGTTTGGGTATCAACAGAATATTTATTCTGGCATTTAAATGGACTGGATTGGTGGAGCAAAATTTGATTGGCAAATCCCAAAATTAGTCGTTATGATATGCTTCATTATGATTCTCTTATATTTCTATAGTCTAAGAGTGTCAAAATCTAAACCGAACTGATCAAACTGGCCCGGTCCGAACCAATTAAGCCCAAATTAAACCAAACTGAGCACTTATTGGTTTGGCTTCGGATCCTGTGTATGTTACTATTCGGTTTTGGTTCGGTTTGGGATAAATCGACCGGCCCTGATTAGCTTGACCAATAGAACCAAATCCGGAACCAAATCGAAACCCACCACGAACCCTAAGAACCCTGCCTAATCATTACCAAAAACCAGTGCATATTCGGTTCTCAAATCAAATTGAACCGTTTTGAACTCGATAACACAAACTGAATCGTGTTGAACCCAATAACACAAACTGAAACCAAACCGAATCCAACCCAAACCCTATCCGAACTGAAGCAGAAACCGAAAAGTCCTTCTGGGTTTGGTTTCGATTTCCCTAAAACTCACACCAAAACCCAAAAAAAAACCAAACCAAATCGCCCTATTGACACCTCTATGTCTATACCTACCAAGAAATTCAATGGACTACCAATTTGAACATGATTGTCTGGTTTCAATGATCTTTTGATTGATGAAATATATTGAAGTAATAGTGAGTTTGACATCAAAACACACTAAACCAAATCATTTGACCGTCAAATCCACTGGCCTTTGGTCCAACACTGTGGCGGTTCAGCACGTTTAGGCAGTTATTGAAGACCTCAAAATGGAACGAAACAGTAGCACCTAAAAAAAAGTACGTAGTAGTTGTAGGTTCAAACAATGAAAACCATTGAAATGGAAGATGGAGAGACACCAATTCACATGAGAGGAGTGAAGAAAATCAATCTGAATACAAAAAAGAAGGGCCCCACCGCCCCAATAACCAAAAAGAAGACCCTAGAAAAGAATAGAAGTGGATAAAAAACAAATTGACACTATTTGATACCTAGGGATCCGTTGATCTTATATAACTACTAAAAAGAAAGACCTCATGAAAACAATAAAAACCATTGTTGCCGTCGCCTTCACGAGACTTTTATTTCAAGCTCTGCCTTCTACCCCCTTTCTTTCCTCTTAAGTCAAACCAATTTCCTTTTTCCAAGGATCCAATCCAACACTCATCCTCCTCCTTATCAATCTCTGTATGTTTCCCACAGCAAGAAAGAAAGAAAGAGAGAAAGAGAGAAAGAGAGAAAGAGGTGAAATTAATAGAGGGTCGTTGCAACTGAATCACGCAACGTAGAAGAAACTTGTGGCACTAGACCCGTAATTCAATCCGTTATTATCGACTTTATTTCCACGCTATCGTTTACCAATAAAGATTAGATTCCTTTTTAACATCTTCATGGGCTCTCTCTCTCATTGTCTTCTCCAACTATACTACTACTCCCACTTCTTCTTCTTCTTCTCCTCCTTGACCCATCTCTTCTCTTCTCTGCTACTACTACTTTAAAATGTCCAATCGAGGAGGACCCAATTCATCCATGGCAAGCACTGATTGGTCAAGTGAGATTATTCCGAGCATAGACTCTTATGATGGCAAAGTCTTACTTGCCGCCATTATATCTCTTCTCCTTGTAATTCTTTTTGTTCTGTTACTCCATATCTACACAAGATGGTGGTTACTCAAACAAGCCCATCGACAGCAGAGCCGTTCGATTTCTTTATCTCATGTATTGGGTCCTACCCGATTGAATCATGTCCGTACATTGGCATACCATGATGATCCTTCTTATTTTGGTTGTTCATCCCCTGAATCTGATGGTGTTGATGCTTCAATCATTGCAGCTCTCCCAATCTTTGAATATAAGAATAATGGTTATTTAGAGTGTGTGATTTGTTTGAGTGTGTTTGAAGAGAATGATTTGGGGAGAATTCTTCCTATGTGTCACCATGCTTTTCATGTTGAGTGTATAGATAAGTGGTTGCAATCTCACTCGAGTTGTCCAATTTGTAGAGCTTCAGTGGCATTGGATAAGTCAATCGGAGGAATCACACCGTCGATCACCACCACCACCACCACTACCGGTGTTCAACCCTTGGAGGAGAGCCGAGATGCTTCACCGGAGATGATATCTGGTGAGTCCATCACTGTACAAGAAAGACCCACTACTTTGGATGTTCTGATAGAACTACCACTTGATCCAAACAGAGAAGTTCTTAGAGATATTTCACCCCCACCACCACCACCACCTCCACCGCCACCACCACCGCCACCGCCACCGCCACCGCCAGTGCCAGTTTCATCATCATCATCATCTTTAGGTTTCTCATTGAAGAGAATGTTGAGTAGGAATAGATCAGAATGTAAGGTGTTTCCATCATCTAATTTGAACGAGTGTACTGTTTGACTCTTTGGTGTGTGTTGGTGATGAGGGTTGTTATTTTATTTGTTTCTTTAAAACACTTGGATACCATTCTTTGCTGTTTCTTGGTTACCAAAACCTCGGTTTTATTTCTTCTTGTGGTGGATCAGAAGGTGTTTTGATGTGCTTATATATATATATATATAATTTTTTTGGATGGATTTCTCTTCTTCATCCATGGTGAAAAGATAGTCTTCTCAGTATGGTTATTCATACATAGGCTTGAACACTTTGATTAGCATGGAGAAGGTTTCTTTGGACCCTGTAAAGTAAAATAAAGGATGGAAGTTGATGAAGACACAAGAGTCCCATCCATCACAGGGGTTGGTCACATTATTAGTGGAGAGGAGATCTACTCCACTAAAATATTCCTTTTTTTTTTCTTTGCTAGTTTCTTCATGGGATCCGTCTTCATGAATATCTTAGCTTTAGGGGCCCCAAGAAACGCTACCTGAGAGATTTGGGAGGCCACAAATTTCAGATACAATTGGAAGAGAAGGCAGCAAAAGATAATGACAAAAACTAAGGCCTCATATATGTCTCTTGTATTCAAGTCCCTTAGACAAATCTCTCTGTAACGTGAAAACCTTAACAAAAGCTTTGGCAAAAAGACTGCAATGGTGATCAAGAAGACGGCTCAGAACTGATGTAGTCATTAACATTTAATGCCCACAACACTTTCTCACAAGCATTCTTTTCAAGGTGTTTGTAATGGCTGGTTCTCCCTTCCCAGTTCCCAGTTCCTCCTCCCCCCAGATACACACACACTAACACACACACTAGTTCAATGTAACCTCTTGTGGCAAGTGAGTCCCACACTTGAGTTGACTGAGTCCTCAAGCGATCCCTGAGTTAAATGTTCTTCTTTGACCCTTGAGTTAAATAGTCCTCTCTGACCATTATTATCTTGTACTTGGTTCTTCATTTTGACAATAAAAATATTCTACATATTTTTTAGCCTGCATCAATTGGGTATCAGAGCAAGTTTCGATCTTGAACACCATGTCAAAAGTAGATCGAGCATGAGTTGAAGAATCTTGATTATGACACTTGGACGATGAAGATGGTCATATTAAACTCGTAAGTTCTTTCAAAGCAAAGGAGAATGATATAATTATGATAATGAATATTTAATGACCACTCCACTTTCTTCCATGCACTCTTTCCAAGACGTTTACAATGGCTAATTCTTCCTTCCCCTATATATATTTGTGTTAACAAAACAGGTTTGTGGAATAATGCTTGAATAATCAATGAGATCAGTCAAGCTCTCTATTTATAATAATAATAAAAGAGATTACAAGGAAAAACACTATTCACGATACTGTTCACATGAACAGTGTCATAGCCCTAATTACATTTCTACCCTTGCTCATAAATACATAAATAAAAAATAAATAAAACAACCAAAAGGCCAGAATACCCCCATGGTATTCTGGTGTACATAATTTAACACTCTCCCTCAAGTTGGTGCAAATATATCAATCATGCCCAACTTGACTAGAATGGGATGGAACAATTTCCCAGATAATCCCTTAGTGAAGATATCAGCAACCTGATCAGCAGACTTCACAAAGGAAACACAAATCAACCCTTCTTCTAGCTTTTCCTTGATGAAATGTCTGTCCACTTCAACATGTTTAGTGCGATCATGCTGTACCGGGTTGTGTGCAATACTGATTGCAGCTTTGTTATCATAGTACAACATCATGGGAAGATGAATAGGAACACCAAGATCTTGTAGCAAGCCTTTCAACCAAAGTAACTCACAAATGCCTTGTGCCATAGCCTGAAACTCGGCTTCAGCACTAGAACGAGCCACCACATTCTGCTTCTTGCTACGCCAAGTGACCAAATTGCCACCTACAAAAGAACTGTACCCAAAGATAGACTTCCGATCTGTAGAACCAGCCCAGTCAGCATCGGTATACGCCTCTACCCGTAGGTTACCATTAGGAGACAGAAGAATGCCTTTTTCAGGAGCTGACTTCAAGTAGTGGAGAATCCGAAGAACAGCCTCCATGTGAGAAGAATAGGGATCATGCATGAACTGACTCACAGTACTCACAGCAACAACAATATATGGACGAGTGTGTGAGAGATAAATCAGCTTTCCCACTAGGCGTTGGTACGGGCTTTTATCAACAGGTTCACCCTCCTTTTCTATGAGACGAATAGTAGCCTCCATAGGAGTATCTGAAGGGCGACATCCTAACAGACCAATTTCAGCCAACAAGTCTAGGACATACTTCCTTTGGGAGCAACCTCAATCCTAAGAAAGTACCGTAGCAGCCCTAGATCTTTAATCTCGAATTCCTGCCCAAGAAACCTCTTCAACCGGTTGATCTCATCCCCATCATTGCCTGTAACCACAATGTCATCCACATACACTATAAGAACAGTGAGCTTCTCACCAGTCCTCTTTATAAAGAGAGTATGATCAGCATTACTTTGCTTGTAGTCAACAGATGTCATTGCCTTGTGGAACCAACCAAACCATGCTCGAGGTGACTGCTTCAGCCCATACAATGCTCGCTTCAATTTGCACACCGTGCCTTCATTATTGTCAAAAGAAAAACCTGGTGGAATATCCATGTATACCTCCTCACAAAGTTCCCCATTTAGGAAGGCATTCTTCACATCCAACTGTTGGAGATCCCATCCAAGATTAACTGCACACGATAGTAAAACCCGAACTGTATTCAATTTTGTAACAGGGG
This sequence comes from Telopea speciosissima, assembly GCF_018873765.1. Classification (NCBI taxonomy): domain Eukaryota; kingdom Viridiplantae; phylum Streptophyta; class Magnoliopsida; order Proteales; family Proteaceae; genus Telopea; species Telopea speciosissima. Next base: position 51,672,036 of record NC_057923.1, read on the forward strand.
CAAAAGTCTCCTGATAGTCAATCCCATATGTTTGGATGAAGCCCTTTGCAACCAAACGTGCTTTATACCGACCCACAGACCCATCAATCTTTTGTTTGACCACAAACACCCACTTACATCCCACTGGTTTTTTTCTTGGAGGGAGGGTTACAAGATCCCAAATGTTATTTTTTTCTAAAGCTCTCATTTCTTCCAACATAGCTATCTTCCACTTTCCATCTGTATATGCTTCCTACCAGTTTTTAGGAATAGGAACAGAAGAAAGAGAGGACACAAATGCACGAAAAGATGGAGAAAGAGAACTATAAGTGTTAAATCCGTGCCCAAAACCCGATTTAAAACCCGGTCTGACCACCGGTCTGGTTTGAACCTTTTATGTAGAACCGGGAGCGGAGTACGCTCGTGAACTGTGGGCCATGATACTCAAGCCATCCCACAAGATTGTTGACCGTGACTCTGGAGAAGTCGTCGAGGATAGGTACATCGACAGAGATAGGGGAAAGTTTGTCTTCGAGTGTGCATTCTTAGAATTTCCTCATTCCGAGGATCCTCCCGGCCCTCGCCCGGTGTACCCGCTCCCACTTACAGATGATTGGGAGTAAGTTAATATCCTAATAACTCATGAGTATAAATACTAGAATGGGCTTAGGACCTGATGTTCCTTCTAATCATATTATGGGCCTAGTAGTATAATGGGCCCAATAACTTAAAATGGACCTAAAGACCTAAGACAACCTAACATGACTTAAGACTAAAGTGAGGTAAATAGGGGTCAATCCACTATTCACCTCACAATAGAAAACCTAAATCGTGGAGAGGAAAGGAGAGAAGGAAAGAAAGAAGAAGAAGAAAAAGAAGAAGGAGAAGAAAGGAGAGAGGTGGAACCCAAGCTTGTTCTCCTACATTGGTGAGCATTCTCTCTCTCTCTCTCTCTCGAAGAAGGAGAAAAAAGAAGAAGAAGAAAGGAGAGAGGTGGAACCCAAACTTGCTCTCCTACATTGGTGAGCATTCTCTCTCTCTCTCTCTCTCTCTCTCTCTCTCTCTCTCTCTCTCTCTCTCTCTCTCTCTCACTTCCTAATTTATAGACCTAGGATTTGGAACTATGAACCATGAATGCTTCACCTACCTTATTAGAAGAGCCATTAATGGTAAATCCTTGATGTTTAACTATGAAGCACCTAACCCTACCTTAAACCCATTCACCCTTCTCCATTTATGAACCCGAAGTTGGGGATTTACCTCCATTTATGGGTTTCACCAACCCTCATGGAAGACCGTAGATGTGTGGTTTGAGGGGTGTTAAATAACATTGATTAAAGACACTTCAAAACCCTAATACCCAAACCCATGAGTTCCCTTCTCATGTGTATTTTAATGGAGGAAAACCCAATCAATCGATCATTGGGTTTACAAACCCATGTTAGGGGTGTGCTATGGCACCTTGATTGAATTGTTTTCATGGCCAAAGAGACCTCCAAAAAACCCCTAAGAATACCCCATTTTACCCCAAGGTAAAACCATTCTCAGAATGGCATGAACAGCAAGACTGGCACATGGACAGGCATATGCAAGTGCCTGTCCCTGAGAAACTAGATCTGTCGGTGGGAAGTCTGAGATGGACAGGCACATGCAAGAGCCAGTCCCTGAGAAAGTTCTGCCAGTGGGAGGTCCGAGAGGGACAGGCACATGGACAGGCACATGCAAGTGCCTGAGAACCTGCCGGTGGGAAAGTCCGAGAGGGACAGGCACATGGACAGGCACATGATATAGCCTTGCTGTATGTGCCGATCCCCTATTTTAGCCTTGTTTGATAACTTATGGGGCCCAACTCTTCTAGCCCTAAGGCACTAATCTCTCCCCACATTGTACACTCTCTTTAGGTTGATTGACCCAGCTCGGGGGCGTATTAGTACGTGGGACAGTGTACTTGGCATCGAACGCCGATTTGAAGAACTCCGTACTGACGATTGACTGAGAATCAAGGTGAGTGAGTTAAGCAAACGTCTTAATTTATGGAATGTTTGTCTGTCGTGTCTTGCGAATGCCATTCATGCATGTGTGCTATAATATATAATTATTGGTAAAATATAGGACGATATAAATGTTTAGATGTTGATAGGACTTTACATTCTTGTCTTGCGATATTATTTATTTTATTGCACTATGGTGCGAATGGTATTGGATTGATTATGGGACTCGGGTGCGGTTGGTGCTGGACACTGGGATTCCATAATGTGGACTCACTCATGGCATGTAGATCTAGGGCTTCGGAGCGGGATCCAAGTGCCGGTGGGTCTTGGGCTTGAGATTGCCGTACTTGAAATTGCATTAGAGTTGTCCATTGCATTAGGTGGAAACGGGATGGTGATCGACCGACTGCCTTCGGTATTCACATCTCGTACTTGTATATGTACGTATGGGCTAGAGGGGCAAGAGGATAGTCGGCCGACCGTATTTTGGTATCTATGGACTCGGCCTCTGGCCTATGCACATGCGTACCTCACTCATACAATAGGTGAATGCTGGCTAGGATAAATGTTTACCTAGTACTATGGCCCTTACCGACATGGGGTTAGGTGTCGGTCAAATCCGTGGGTTTCGACCGTTATTCGGGTATACCCACCCGGGAAGTTCGGGCACCGACCGTATTTTGGGCCGAACGTCAGGACAGGATTTGACTTGGGGGTTTGCGTATATCTCTTGGTGGAGACCGGTACAGCAGGCTTCCAGCGCAACTCGGGTTTGTCATCGCCGGTATACCAACCGCTTATGGTACCGATGTCGGGGATGCTACCTAAGGAGTTGCTATAGTACTATACCTGACTTAGTTGTGTGTTAGGTGGATAACAATAAAACTATACATCATCATTCATTCATGTAGCATGATTGTAAATTGTATGTGATGTACGGTCTACCTTGGTGGTATGGGACACCTTGGTATCCGTCCATCATGTATGGTTTGCAGTCAACCCCATTCATGATTATTATTGTGTATGTTTGTGTGGCTTAGCCACTCATTGGGCTCAATTGGAGCCCACTCATTGAGAAAACATATTTTTAGTTGATGCAGGTACATTCGAGCAGGACGGCATGGAATTCAAGACTCCTGAAGAAGGTCATGAACAGTGGTGGACTCCGGAGTATGAGGATCATGTACTGGAGTGCTACTGTGAGATGTGTTCCACGAGGGACCAGTGATTTTTGGCTGGTGGCCATCTTTTGTTACACTTTGATAAACTATCTTCTGATTCAAAGGTGTATTCTTTTTATTCCTTTCTTGATAAGTGTATTTATGATACAGTAATAATACATAAATCCTGATTAAAATGAATTGTACTTGAAGGGGTAAACTTGAATAGACAATATTTTATATGCTATCACCTAGCTTCTGCTAACTCTGATGTTATTAATATTAATCCTTTCATTTTACCTATTATCTGTCGTTGTGAATGAGTTAGTCTTGGGTACTGCATCAGTGATTCTGGTGGTTGGAGAGCGTAGTTGCATGCTCCGGTTGCATTTCCCGTGGTTCAGGGATGGGGGTGTGACAATAAGAAACAAAGCGAGAAATGGGATGCAGGGTGCACGTCCTATTACCTTTTTGATGAGCAATAGGTAGATCGGAAGGAGAGGTCTCACCACAAGGAGGAGGAGGATCTGACTCCTGGGTTGGCAATTGGATAGGTATTGGTGCCACAGAGGATTGATGCTGCCCTCTGTTGGAGTGTCTCTTGTAGGTGATGATATTAGAGTTGTCAATTTTCTTCTGAAATTCACTGATGGTTCTCTGGATTGGAGTCAACTCCCCCTGACAATGATCATTACTACCATTATTTCCTACATACTCCCCCTGTAAAGCAGTCCCTACAGATGAAGGGACAGTAGCCAAAGGAGGCTGGGCAGCAGCCAAAGAAGGCTAAACAACAGCGGTAGGAGGCTGGGCAGCAGTGGTAGGAGGCTGGGCAACAACCAAAGGAGGAATTTCAAGGGGAGGAAATACAAGCACATCTTCACTGGAACCAGAATTCTCCCCCTGAAGATGTGTAGACTGATAATAGGCAAGACTTTCATGAAAGACCGCATCCATACTGACCAAAGTACGACGAGAAGGAGGGTGGTAACACTTATAACCTTTCTGGGTTGGAGAATAACCCAAAAAAATACACCTTAACCCACGAGGATCAAATTTGCCATGAGGTTTAGTGTCTCTGGCATAACACACAACCAAAAACTTTGGGAGGAACCACAAAGGTGGAATTCCCATGTAAAATATCGGCCAGACTGCGGGAGTCAAAAAAACGGGAAGGCAACCGATTAATAAGATAGGTTGCAGTAAGAATAGCATCCCCCCAATATTGGGAGGGAACATGGCACGAAAATATCAACGCCCTGGCCACTTCCAACAAGTATCGGTTCTTCCTTTCAGCCACACCATTTTGGGCTGGGGTATCAATACAACTTGTCTGATGAACAATCCCATTATCAGCAAGGAATTTCTGAAATTGAGTCTCTGTATACTCAGTCCCATTACCACTTCTCAAGACTTTGAGAGTAGCATTGAACTGACTTTTGACCATGTTATGAAAATGCTGAAAATAAGAAAAAACTTGACTTTTGGTGTGTAAAAGATAAACCCATGTGTGTCTAGAATGACAATCAATAAAACAGACAAACCAACGGTGACCAGAAATCAAAGTCTTACGACTGGGGCCCCAAACATCAAAATGTACTAAGTGAAAAAGTGAAGAACTCCTTTTATTAGAAATAGAATAAGTTGAACGTGTCTGTTTTATCAGAACACAAGCCTCACAAAAGAAATCGGTCTTATCACAATGTTTGACCAAAGTAGGAAATAAAGATGTTAAGATGCTTAAGGGGGGGTGACCTAATCTAGAGTGCCACTGATAAATTTCAGAAGATACTAAGGAATTTTGATGTAGTGGTAGTAATGGAGGTGGAGTGAGACGTCTATTGTCAAGCAGGTATAGGCCACCATGCACTTTACCCAATCTAATCGTCTTCCCAGAATCTAGATCCTGAAAAACACAATGGAAAGGAAAAAAGGTTACTTTGCAGTTAAGATCATGAGTTATAATACTAATAGAAAGAAGGTTAGTAGTAAAATTTGGAATATGTAAAACATTGGACAACGAAAGGGAAGGAGTGCAGTTAATGATTCCTTTTTCAGAAATGGAGGAAAGGGAACCATCAGCCACCTTGATTTTGTCTTTCCCAGAGGTAGGAGAATAAAGATGGAAGAGGCTAGAGACCCGGTCATGTGATCTGTAACTCCAGAATCAATGATCCAAGGATGAAAAGCTACAGAAGCACAATGACCACCAAACGAAATACCTAACCGAGCAAAGTGTGAACCTAAAGGAGTAGACGAAGTGGCAGTAGCTGGTGTAGTAGAGGCAGCAGCAGTGGAAGACTTTAGCACACGTAGGAATGCCTGTAAATCCTCCTGAGATAGGCCAGTGTCAGTAGTAGGGGCTGCAGTGACAGACTCAGAGTGATTGGCCTTGGATTTTGGTTTTCGCTTGGCAGCCCGTTTAGCCTCAAAGTCAGCAAGCTTCCCATGTTGTCCTTGGTGTGATAAGGCTTATGACAATGCTCACAAGTAATAGTGCCGATAGTAGTACCACCCACAGAGAGAGTGCCAATTGGTGTAGAAGGAGCCGGTACAGTAGTCTGAAGGGCTAATCTGTCAGGGACAATAGGGTGCAACATAACAGCTCGACGATTTTCTTCAGAGGAAACCAAGGCATAAGACTGCTCAAGTTTGGGAAAAGGGGAATGGCCCAACACTGGAACATGAATTGGGTCTTACTCAACATTCAACCCTGCCAAGAAGTCATAGACCCTGATTTTATCCACATGTTTCTTATAGGCAGCCAGATTAGTAGCATTATCAGGTTGGTAATCAGAGAAGTGGTCCAACTGTTACCAAAGGTTGCACAGAGTAGCATAATATTTAGAGACTGTTAAGTCCCCCTGAGTAGTATGAAGAACCTTCTTCCTGAGTTCATAGACCTGTGCATCATTACCAAGCTGTCCGTACGTTTCCTTACAGGCTGACCAAACCCGAGAAGCTGTATAAAAAAGGAGGAACCCATGGGCAATGTCCGAAGTCATAGAACCAATCAAATAAGACATGAGAACACCATTGTTGGCAAGCCAACGAGTCAGGGCAGCACCTGGGACAGCAGGCATGGGAATAGTGCCATCAATGTGGCCAGTGAGACCACGACCAGCAATAGCAAAAGAGGCTGACCGAGACCACAATAGGTAGTTGATGCCATCAAGTTTGATGGGATTGGGCTAAAAAGTATGATAATCTAATTTTTCATGTCCAGGTTGATTAGAAGTTGCAGTGGAATCAGCAGAGTCACCCATAGTTGCAACAAAGCTGTGGAGAATGAAAAACCAGCAATTACACCAAACCAAGACCTGAAATCAAGGTCGAGTGGGCCAATATGAAGGGCAAAACAGCTCCCAAAAAATTAGCAGCAACAGAGAGATCCCTTCCACAGAGATCGACAATGTCAGGGTTTTGGAAGAGAACCCAAAATTGGAGATCGATGTGGTGATGGGGATCCAAAAAAAAATTGACGAAGAAGCTTGATCAAATCTGTCCAGGAACCTGTAGAGGATGTCCTTGATGAAGAGAAGAAGCTCCAATAAAAAAATAGGAGAAAACAGCCCAATTCCCAAAAATCGATAATGATCAGGGTTTTAGAAAACCCTAAAAAAGAGGAATCGATTGGGAGAAGGGGTCTTCAACAACCAAAAAAGGCTTGAGGGCAGCTGGTCCAGATCGCAGATGAGTGTCCAATATGCAAAAAACCAGCCTTGATCAATGGTAGTGGCTAGGGCTTCAAAATTCTGAAAACTCCAAAAATCGCAGATAGAAACCAGCAGCAATCGAACCAAATAAATTATCTCATAAAGGGGAAAAACAGAGGTGGGAATAGGGCAGCAACTAGATCATATGATCACCTCTATAGTGCTGCCCTTAGGAGGAAGGGAGGAGAAGCAAAGGGGAAAAAAGGAGAGAAAAGAAATCGAGAGAAGGGGAGGAAAGAAAAAAAGATAGGAAGGGGGTGGGTTTTGAAAACTTAGATCAGAGAAATGATGCTTTAACAAAACAAGTTTGTGGAATAATGCTTGAATGATCAATGAGATCAGTCAAGCTCTCTATTTATAATAATAATAATAAAAGAGATTACAAGGGGAAACACTGTTCACGACATTGTTCACGTGAACAGTGTCATAGCCCTAATTACATTTCTACCCTTGCTCATAAATACATAAATAATAAATAAATAAAACACCCAAAAGACCAGAATACCCCCATGGTATTCTGGTGTACATAATTTAACAATTTGTGTTGTGAAGTATAGGAAAAAAGAAGAGAGAGGTAGAAGAAGAATTTGAGTTCAATGTAACCTCTAGTGGTGAGTGAATTTGGTTGAGTGAGTCCCCACTTGAGTGTGAGGTCTTCTTGTGGCTAATTGAGTGTCATACTTGAGTTGAATGAGTCCCCAAGCGACCCCAAAGTTAAGTGGTTCTCTTTGACCCTTGAGTTAAGTGGTCCTCTCTGAACATTGTTATCTTGTACTTGATTCTTCATTTTGACAATAGAAATATTCGATAAAATTTTGAGTAGCATCAAGAACATTGTACAGGAGGTCACAAGTCCAATGCCAAAGGATTTAGTTCACAGTATTGGTACCTGATACCATACCAATACGTATTGAATTGTATCAGCCTAAATAAGTTGAAAATTCAGAAAACACCATCTTTTTTACCCTTACCAATGATACATATCGGTATCAGTCACTACCGATACAGCTGATCTGATACCTTTAATCCATGCCAAAGCCTCTTCAAGACTAGACTATGATCTCCTAGAACATGTGACCTGGACACTCTAGTCTCGTATGGAAGGTCTACTTTGCAAATTTCCATTGGTCCACTCCTGCGCAATACCCGATCACTAATGTTAGTCTTGACAGGTAAGTAGCAGTGTTGAAGGTAACAATATAGGAACTGATGCCACATTCACGGGAAAAAGAGCCCAATGTAGAGTCTCTCAAGCAATAATCTAAGTATAGAATTCCCCCTAAATGACATGCAATGTTGGCTATGTAGTGTCAATCAGTCACTTTGAACGGGCTAATTGAGTCCTTTCGCTCATATTGGGCCAGACAGGAATCCATCATGGGTCATTAGAATGTATATCAAAACTGATATCTCTTAGTCTAATTGGTTTATGTCCCTTATTGTTTTCTCTTATCAAACTCCTTATCAATTATCAATAAATAAAATAAATGGATAAAGATTGGGCATACCGCTTGGATGCACAAATTTTGTCTGCCTCTCTCCCCCCTCCTAAAGAAACGACCCCTTGCCCTCCCTTGTCCCCCCTCTGTGAGACCCACCTCATAAAACCGGGCCTAATTTATGTTTTTGAAATGTTAGGTCCTGCGGGTGTGGTTTTTAGTGCCATGACCATCTCCGTATTGTGGGCATTGTCTGTCGTTGAAACGAACCCGCACTCTATAGCACCTTGCGCCGAGGAACCATCAAACACGGCTCTGATGGAATCCAAGGAGCCTAGTAGCTCGTCGCATATAAGGTTTGCGTGCGAGAGATGTTTGGCGGACCACTTGCAAAGATTATCTGTGCCGGGTGCCGAACAATAGGTAATAACACATGTTTTGGAATTAATATAAGTTTATTATTTTATGCTTGTGTCAGCCGGCTTCGCATCAGTTTACCACCATGATCGGCCGTGCCGGCTCGATACGTAGCCGTACCTCACGGATCCCACGCGAGCAAATCTTATTAAACCCATGTCGTGTCGATGCGACCCCAGTGTTATCAATAACTTTATGATTTAATATTCTAATTTCAAAATCGGTTTCCAGCATTGAACCACTTTCAAGAATTCATTTTTTTTCATATCTTACACTTCCCAATCAAACCCTAAATCCTAAGGGACACCTATATATATGGCTCTAAGCTTTGAGGAATCATTTTCTCAAAGCTTAGAATTCTAGAATCGGTTGGGTTGTCTATGGTGTGAAGGAAGCTTGAGATCTTTGGCTTGAAGACCTTCTTGGAGAGCTTGCATGCTTGATCTTTCTCTCCCAAATCTCTTCTAGATCATCAATAGGTAAGTCTTGGACTTGTTTTTTGTTTAATTTCATCTTTAGATTACTGTACTTTAGTCCATATGCTACTGCCATGGCTGTTGATGAGTTCTTCAACTCGTTACTTAACTTCTTCTTCTATTCAGCCCAATTCTTGATAAATATGTAAATGGCATGTATGATCCATTGATCATACATGCATTTGGATCCTATGAAGCCTTAGAGGGTGTACATTCATCCCCCTAAGCCCATGGACCAACTGAGCTTAAAATGGTGGCCAAAAACCCAGTCAAATGCAAGGCTGATTCTGGCTCTGCTTGCTGGGCCGACCCTTTAAAGGAGGTGGACCGGCCCTTTAGAGGAGGTGGACCGGCCTTTTTGGAGCTTTAAGCTCTAGCCTCCCCTGAGTGGCTTTTTGGGGCCCCGGATGGGTTGTGGTGGTGCTCAAGCCTTATGGGAATGCCCTAACCTTCTGTAATTTTGTTTCTAGGACCTTTGAGCTTGCTTTGAACTTCTTTCCTTTGGTTTTGGGCATCTTGGTTAAGTGGCTTAATCAAGAAACCCAAGATAAGTGGGGTTTTGTTGTTTTGGATGATTTCTATTTAAGTTCTTATATGCATGGTCAATGGTTTTAAATCTGATTTCTCTTTTAAGAATGAATGTTCCATTATTAGATCATATGCCTTATGCCTAATGATAAATCTAGTTAATATGATAAATGAGATGTTAATGTTACATTCCACGTGATGACATTGCTGATTTCTTATGAATTTATTCTTTTAAATGATGGTTGTTTGTGCTCTATTGTGGTGTGGTTGTCTATGTAATGGATATGCATAACATTATTTGTGTGACCCTGTGTTCTTGAGTGGACGTGTATATGGAACACGGTGCACTTTTGAATACAACATGTCATCATCTAGTACACATGGCTAAGATGGGAACCCCGAAATACAACCCTTACCAGTAGCAGTTCAGGTGCTGGGTAGTCGGGTTACTGACGCTTAGAGAAAAGGGATTAACCCAGGGTCAGGGGTACTTGACTATCGGGGTCTGCCTGAAGGTTTGAGCCAAGGTGCCAAGCGTGGAGGTGGGTTCCCTACTTGTATTGGCTGAGGGGGTGTGGCGGCGATAAAATGAGTGACCCAAAGTTCTCCTCAAGTGGATACCGTAGTTCAGACCAATGACTTAGTCTGTTTGTTAAGTGGATTAATAAAAATGGAATTAAACATGCATCATATAATGTGATTGATATTTACATTTAATAATATATATTTCATGCATCATTTGTATGCCGTGTGTTTTCCCCCTCATTGGGCTTAGTGTGAGGTCACACTCGTGGAAACCCTCTTTTTAGATGACTGTGCAGGTGACGGACTACCTGACAGCGAGTTCGTGGATGATGCTTTTGAGGACTTCACAGACCAAGAGCCCGAGAAGCACGATGGGTGTTGTGTCTGTGACTTATGTGCTTTCTCTTAGGAGGGCTTGATAGGATAGGCCATACTTGTTATTACTCTTTTTGATGTGTTTATAACACTTGAACTTATGTAAATATTTTTTTTGGATATTAAGTAATTAAAGGTTTTTTTGGGTTGCACATCCGAATGTTCATCCTTATACATGTATACCACACGGTCCTTGATGGACTTAATGTAAATACTTATGTTTATAGTTTCTTTCCGCTGTTGGAACTCTATATTTTTATGCTTGATAAATGTGCTACACAGAGCTTCTTGGCTAGGTTGGGTGTGAGACCGCATTGGTTCATGCTACGCTTGGGCTGTCCAAGGCAGGGTGTGACACCCTCCTATGTGCCTGTTGCCTGCTAGCTTACCTAATGTGGCCAGCATGCGTGTCCATTCCACAAATAAATATAGTCAATGGGAGAGGGTTGGGTATGCCACAAGCTTTCGGTAAGCTAGTGGCATGCACCAATCACAAAGCTGGATGGAGGGGGGCAAGGGGGTCTTTTCCAAATGGAAAGGAGAGAGGATGACATATACTAGGCACTCTAGTGGCATGCCCAACCTTTTCCTATAGTTTATATATATATATATATGTATGTATGTATGTATATATGTATGTGTGTATGTGTGGGGGCTGGCTTTCGGATGTGGGTTCCTTTGTCTTGTGGATATCCCGTTAGGTTTCCATGGCCCCTTGGCGATGAGGGCTTATGGATGGCATCGCATCTCGATGTATCAACATAAGAGAATGGGATCATGCTTCATAAATTAAAATAAATGGAGTTGCCACCTAGGATTCGGGCCTAGGACCCAATGGTGTAGCCTCATCCGGGATGAACAGAAAGGGCTACATGATTCCATATATTCTGGTTAGAGATTATGAGTAAGTGGTCAGGTTAGGAGAGTGGAAAGGTATTAACACCCCATCTCGCCCGGTTAAATCGATTTTCTATTAGATGCTAGATTTAGAAGATTCTCTCATAATAACACATCTTATACCAATATGTAGGGATAGATTATGATGCATGAAACATAAGAAATAATAAAAATAATTTATTATGTACACTAAAGTGATCTACCAAATTCAAAATATATGATGTCCCACGGCTCAAGTGGAGACAGACGATCGGCTTGCCTCTCTCTTGTCAGACAGAGTAAGGACTATGTTAAATGGGTTTTGTTACTCAGGCTTCGGGCAGAGTAATAGCTATATATAGGATTTTTGTTATTTGTATGCTGACAGAATAACAGTTGTAATGAAGGCTTCTTCGTTATTTGTATGCGAACAGAATAGCGGCTGTAATGAGGCTTCTTCGTTATCTGTATGCGGACAGAATATATAACGGCTGTAATGAAGGCTTCTTCGTTATCTATAATGCATACAGAATAACGGCTAAGGCGAAGATTAGAAAATGGAACTGGTAAGATCACTCCTCAAGCGGGGTAATCGATGGATCTACCCCTGGCTAAGGATGATTGAAGCTAACAAAAAGGGGGACTAAAAGGGATGTGCGCAGGCTCAAAAGGAGCAAAAATGGAAGAAAAATGGGGGTGGAACCCGTCCAAGGGTCTTTCTAGCTTGAAAAATGAGGATGGGGGTCACCCCTATTTATAGGGGTAATCTAGTCATTCGTAATGCCGTGGAATCCCTCTGCAGCGCCATGGAAGCCCTCCACGACACCGTGGAAGAAAATCACTCGGTGTCGTGGATGATGTCATCTGGATGACGAAAGCCTACAACACTGTACTTTTCCACGGCGCCGTGGGTTTTGCGCAGCGCTGTACTTGGCCATCTACGGCGCCACGATTTTGGCATTCCCTCAACCCTCGGATTTTGGGCTTTTTTAGGTTTTCTGCAAGACCGTCATGGTCAAGGAAGGTGAGCAGTACCTCCTTCAGCATTTGGTAAAAGGGTCTTATAAATCATTTTTAGGGATATAAAGGTGTTATGGCTTGGATGCAGGGGCAAGAGTCTTTCTTAAGAGAGATACCGATGTTTGTCTATGTCTTGTTATCATCATTGTTGGGGGGTGACAAAATTCAGTGTCTACAATATGTCAAACGAAAAGTACCTTTGAGACGCCGAGTTTCCTACACCATCTCACACAGTTTTTTTTTTTTTTTTTTGCCTTTTTTATCTTTCCTAAAAAAACATGATTTAATTTGTCTCTATGAAGGGGTGTATGTCATACCCCAAAACCACCCTTGGGAGGATCCGATGGTTGACCCGAATACCCAAAGTATTCAATTACCTCCAGGATCAAGATGCAATATTTACACGTCACAAGCACAACACATCAATAAAGATAAAAGTGATACATTGATCAGAGTGTATGGAAGGTTAATATTTACAAAGTCGTTTTCACATTATATACACAAATGATTCCCAAATAGCCTGAGTTTACTACATACAACCCGTCAGGAACTAACTAACCAGAGATATGTACAGTGGATCACATCCACCAAAAGAATAATATAAACATCACAAAGAAAAAGAGTTCCTCGTCATCAAGCCCCATCTTCCAAGAAATCCTAATCACCTGTGTGAGAAGGGTCACATCCCTTGGGGTCCAAACCAGAACACTCACGATCACCATCAATCTCCGCCTCGAAATAATCCTCCCTCATATCATCATATCCACCTGCAAGGTCATCTAAAAGAAGGAATTCGACAGGGATGAGCTCCACCGAGCCCAGTGAATGAAGATAAACCACACAAGCAATTGCAATCAATGATTCATAGATGCATGAGATTCAATTTTAGCTATTGATTCCACTTAGAAACAATGCCTAAGTCTCTAAGCTTGTGCTACAGTAACAACTGGGGAAACATTCACGGCTTCTTCTACACCTCACCTCATCGAGTCCTCAGCCATTACCCTGGGAGTCCGCTCAGGTCATGGCATCACATACCATCCATTAGCAGACCCTAATAATTATATCCTACCCTAACCTGGGTAGAAGACAACTCCTCAGACATTAGGGAGCTATGATCACCCAACACTTGAACCCCTATTAATAAGGGCACCAGGGTGTGACATTCCTAACCATATGCATACTAAATGGCATAATATGAGGTGTACGGTGCTCCCGCGTCCCATAGTACGACACACCATACCCCTCGTTTCCAAGCCGACTACGACATTACTAATATGGCAAAGATTCACATTCCACCATCACATCAATAACCATCCACAGTTTCGTAGTCCATATGCCGTAAACAAGAATAAATTAATAAGATAGTTTCCAACAATATATATAAGGATGAATTGCATACATAAGCATGACACCTAACAAATAACTAAATGAACAAACATTCCCAAAAGAAATCAAAGTCTATCCCCACTCACCTTGATATGTGTGTAATTGCATAATCGAATTATTTCTTGAGCCGGATGCCGATAACTCACAATGATCAAACGATTCTATCCTATGATTGATAGACCAAACACACGTGTCAAAACATGTATGAGTGTAGGTTGGGCCCTAGGATAGTCTTAGGGTTAGGCTAGGTCAGGTTTAGAATCAAAATCAAACTTGACAGCAACTCTGGTCGATGGGAGTGGTCGATTAGAGACATCGACCAGAATAATACAGTACTTAGGCTTATAATTTTCTTAAGATGGTCATTCTCTGGTAGATAGGAGTGGTTGACTAGAGACATCGAGCAGAGATTTCGCAACAGCAAAATCCAAGGGAAAAACAGGGGTTTTGGTGAGGTTTTGGTTGAACCTCACTCAATTGCTCACAGGGGTGGTTTCCTATCCATGAATTTGAGTTCCCATAACCAAAATTAGGTCTAGGAAATGGGTAATTTGATAATTTGAGATGGGGTTAGTTGCATGCAATGGATTTAGATTCCAAGTACATGGATTCAGCCATGTATGGCTGGAATTTGAATCCAATGCACAATTTAAGCATTTAAGGCAAGGTAGGTTTGAAATTGGTTTATAAATAGGGTTAGGTTTAGGCTATGGGGTATGGATTAGACATGCATAGGGTAATTGATCTCTAATTCTATAAATTTTAAACTAGATTACATGTATACATGGTAGATAATTATATTAATAGTTTTAAATTCTGAAAATAACTTAGTACTAATCCTAGGAGAGAATAAAGGGTAGGAATTTAACTAGTTTGGGTCTTACCTAGAGGATGGGATGAATCCTACAATGGATTCATTATTATAAACTGAAAATAGGACTTGAATTTGGTTCAGCAAGGGTTTAAGAAGAGCCCAATTAGGTAGAAGGAAAAGATAGAGGGGTGAGATAATTTACCTAATTAGAGGTCTTGGTTCCCTTCCCTTCTTCTTCTTCTCTTCTTTCTATTTCTTTCTCCAATGATTGTAACAGTAGAGTAGGTTTTAAGGTTTAGTTTTGATTATATAGAAAGTGAATTAGGGTCTCTTGGCTAAGGTTATTAGCCCAAAAATAGATTATTAATCCAATTTTGTGTACGTCGGATGATACGCGGGTCCCACATACTCAATAATTGTCGAGAAATATTTCTACGAGGTACTTGGGACGCGGCGGCGAGATCCCCAACTCGAGACACCGAGCCCCGTACTCCCAAGATAGAGATTTGCAATGACAACTCTGGTTGATGGGAGTGGTCGATCCAGCATCGACCAGAGGGATCGGTCAGAGTGTGGTTTCCTTGTTGTTTTTGTGTTGGGACACCCCGAGTGTCGGTGTCATCGTGCACTATCATTCTCACATCATAATTATGAAGTTCAAAGCATTAAATCCATGGTTAAGGTTTGTCGGTCAGTGGTACTTACCATGATCTGTACATCCGGTGGTGGATCTTACACTTGCACGGGGAAGGTATCCATCTGCTTTTCGGCAAACGGAATCTCACAACTGGGGTTCCTTCTTCACGCTCGATCACCCAGTTAACGTTCCATAATGTACTAGAGTCTATAACTTCGGGTTCTGGATCTACAATTGAATTTAGGTTAGGATTTGGGTTGGAATTTGAGCCAAACTGTAACAATGTAGGATACCCTAGCAGCTCAAAGAATGATCCTTGACCATCATTTATTTATTTAAGTATATAAATAAATAAATAACTTAAAATGCTGATTTTTTATTTAATTTTTTTGGTTTCGGTCCATTAGATTCGTTTTGATCCGTCTTATCGATCTAAAACCTATCATTGTAAAGTTTTTTTTCTGAATTCAAAATCGAAACAGACTAATAAACTATTAAGTCTGTCCCGTTTCAGGTTTTTCAAACGGTTCCGAATATGACATCCCTACGTAGCCCGTGGACATGGACAATTGGACTAGAGAAGATCCAAGATTTATAATTCTCCACACAAGTAAGGGAGTCTAGACCTTCTAGAACCTCTAGAAGGAAAGAATGTTCTAGAGGAAAATTGTACATAGCTAAGAAAGGGAGACGTTTTTAGACTTCTCTAGGAATCTAAAATCCTCTACAAAAGAGGTGAGAAAGTTCTAGATTCCATTGCTAGAATATTCTCCACCATTGGATGGAGGACACTTGAACAAATCTTTGCCATTCATTGTACCCAATGGTGCTTATAATTAGGTGTGGCCTCATTTGGCTAGGGCACGAAGCAAGTAAGCTATCAAGCATTGTTTAGAGAAATACTAGTTCATTCTCTCAAACTCCCTCTTGTGTTCTTAAGTTCTCTTCCCAAGTCCCTCAAGGTTCGTTAGAAGGCTGACTTAGTGCTAGCTAGTTGGAGTACTAAGTGCCAGCACAGTTGCTTAGAAAGGTCTAAGGCCGAGACACTTAGCTAGCTTGCTATTATCAAGTTCTGGATAATCCCCTCTTATTTGGGTGCAATTATTGGGATACTTAAGGAATTGAATCTAGGACAGAACAACTTCACAGGCCTAAGGACTATCCAGATGTGTAATCTGATGCTTGATCTCAATGGGAACATATTAGAAGGATCAATTCCAAAAAAAAACCCAAGCTAACTGCAGGTTTTGGATCTTGGGAACAATCAAATAAGTTGATACACTTCCGTTTTGTTTTGGGATCTTGTCGAACTTACAAGTCCTTCCTTGTTCTGTGCTCCAACAGATAATTCTACAGACCCCTTAAACATCTAAGAACTGATTATACCTTCCCAATGCTGCAGATGTTGTCATCTCTTCAAGTAAGTCTTCTGAAAGTAACCAATTAACATCTAAGAATGATGGTTGATGAGGATAAGCTCAGGTACTACACAGTGAAATTCAAGTTTTTATTCTACTACTTAATTGTCCCACAATTCATTCACAGACCCAATCTCATTCATTTCACATTACTTTTACCTAGAAACAAAAAGAACCTTAGTGAAATACTGAAATCTCTCTCTCTCTCTCTCTCTCTCTCTCTCTCAAGAGTATGCCATCTCAAAGTTCTATGTAAGGGGACCTCATAGACCATATTAAGCTTTGGCCATTGTGAAGCAAACCAGATGATGGCCAAACTTTAGACATCATCTTTATTTTAGGTAATGGTTCCAATTGTAGTTCAATTTCAGTCAAACACTTCTGCCCATGTGACAAAATAACACTTTAAAAAAGGATTGAAAATTGTGAATACTTTTGAAAAACAAATAGTAACTGAAAATACAAAAATAAAAAATAAATGTTCCATATAATTTTTTTTTTTTTTTTGGTAAGAATAAATGTTCCATACATGATGAGTCATAGAGATGAGATGAGCCATGGAAAATTATAGTTAAAATGTGGTTAACAAAGGGGATAATCTACAAATCCAACTGTCAAAAACGGTTCTATATAGGTTATTCAAATGAATTTGAGTTAAGTCAGTGTGGAGATTTGAATGGTAAGAGAATAAAAGTAATAAGAACGAAATTTTAATTTTGATAATAACTTGTAATTGGACAATTAAGTCCGTGTCTTGGCCAATTACAAGTTTGGATTCAAGTAATTCTCCAATTAAGTCCGTGTCTTGGCCAACTTGCTTTCGAGGTGCAACATGCTTGAGGTAAATTATCAACTTAATAGACACTACTCCTGCCCTTCTTTTCTCTGTCAAACTTTTTTGATCATTTTTCTGGGGAGAGGCTGCTCTAACCTCTGTTTTCATTATCATTCGTACTACATATCTAGTAACTCAATGCATATTCCCTGACGAATTTATATTGTTCTCTTGATTATTCTATTCTTTGTGTTTTTGGTTGTGTCTATTACGTTCTTTTTCCTGACAGAGAGTGTAATAAACTCTCTCTTTGCACTGCATAGTATTGTTGTTTCCTTAGTTATGATATCTAACAAAAGGGGTATCGGTGTTATGAACCTGTTATTGATGTCTCCATATATCTCGTCATGTTGTCTTTTACAAGAACACTATTTTCTCTTTTGTTTCTAAGAGTTCTCCTGACTTTGACTCAACTTAATTACTCCTTCATGCTCACTCTATTCCATATCTTTTCCCTCTTTGTACCATACCAGCTAGCTCTCCTCTCTGATTGACTCATTAACATGATGTTCCTACAACCATGCCACCTACCCTTGACTCCGTTGTTCCTGTCTTGCCTACAGACTCATCGACTACTTGCGTCCTACCTAATGGTCTAGACCCGTCTCTGGATCCCTCTACTAGCCTTTCTCATCAATATCCTAATCAGGTATGAGAACAATCCGTCTGTCTTCGAGATTTTCATCATTATTTTTCTCCTCTTGCTTCTTTACATGAACTTACCTCCTTTCGTGAAACTTCTACAAATCCTCACTGGTAGAAAGCAATGACAAAATAAACTTGATGCCCTTCACTAAACTCATACCTGAGATCTGGTTGATCTACTCAACGATAAAACTATAGTTGGATGTGAGTGGGTGTACAATATCAAGCCTCGATCTAATGGGTCAATTGAGCGGTGTAAGGCTCAACTAGTTGTAAAGGGATACTATCAGGAATATAGTATTGACTATGAAAAAACTATTTTTTGGCTGACTAACAAATATATTCAATAAAAGCACAAGGGAAATAAGGCACCCGATAGAAAGAAAATGAGGGGAAAAAGAAGGGAGGGGGGGGGCAAAGCCGAATTAGGTAAGACCTAAGGAGGAGAAACAATCATAAAGAGATAGGTATTCTCCAACTAGCAACAATTTGGTGGTTTCTAATATTATCAAGAATAGTGGGGATGATGTTGCCAATCCTACCTCTGACTTCGAACCTAATGGTGTGAAACATCCTCAACTGACTAGCACGTACATCTTCTCAAGTTCCTCTCATACCACACATGATAAACCGTTGCACGGAAAGCAAGCTTGCCTATGTTACAACACATTTTCCCTTCATCATTCATGCTCAAAGTCTCATATCAGTCTCTGGGAAGCCCAACATTTATTACTGATTCCTTCCCAAATAGAGCAGGAGAAGGGGCATTGAAAGAACAAGTCTATCACTGTCTAGATTCTAGTCCAGCATAGGGTGCATGCAGATGAAGCTGAAATTGACCTTGCTTAGAGCACCGCCATGGTTAGCAAGGCTTGGGAGAGCGCATCAAGAAATGAACTTCCTAGAAATGTACATTGGATACAAGACCACCGAAGACTAGGGGATGGGCGATGAGAGCAGATCAATTCCCATGTAGAGGCTAAAGAGAACTTTTCAGATGAGGTGCCCCCCCCCCCCCCGGTCTCACCTACTATCGCGGGGTCTTCTCCTAAGAGATGGAAGGACAGCCCATGCAACCTGGAGGATAGGAGAAGGAGCATGGTTAGGGCACCACGCGCCATCAACAATAATCGAGGAAACTAGAGCCTTACGATCTTCACCTACATCATACCTGATTTTAGTCACTATAGGTTTGGAGGAGGACCACCCGTGAGGATGCCATTGATCAAGCCAAAGAAGTATAGAGCCCTTGTCATCAATACACGATACAATCATGTCCTTCACTAGGTGTCTAAGCTCAATTTGATTCCAACTGAGGAGGAGTCTAGAGAAGGAGAAACAATCCACAAGGAATCCGTTTGGAGATACCTAATATGAAACCCAGATACTCGACTATCTAGAAGAAATCTTCCAAATCAGGTTAAGCACTCCCACTTTGTACACCTCCTTGTTTCACCGAATGCCAAGCCTCCCTCAGATTTAGGCTTGCACATGAATCCTGATTGATAATGTGGAGAAATTTATTGTTGTCGTTGTCCTTCCATAGAAATGCACTCATCAAAGATTCCAGCTGAGGGGTACTGGCGGCAGGGATCCCAAAAACTCTGACCAATAGATGTAAGAGGATTGTATCATTAATCGGACAAGTTCTAATCTACCCACATAAGAGAGAAGTTTAGCTTTCAACACCTGATCAGTAGATGAAGAAACTTTTGTCCTTGTTGCTCGATTGACCTCTGCCCGAACTCTAGTTGTTGTGCCAACCGTCTGTCAGTGGTCTCTTTTTTAGATGAATGTGAAAAATGTCTTCCTAAGTGGTGATCTTCAAGAAGAGGTGTATATGAAACTACCACCAGGACATCCTCATTAGGTGTGTCGCTTGCGGTGTGCCTTATATGATCTTAAACAAGTTCCCCAACCTGGTTTGCTAAGTTCAATGGCATAATCTCTGAATTTGGTTTCTCATTGACCCTGCATGCCAATGCTCTTTTTATTCGTCGTATGACTTATGGGATTGTACTTTTAATGTGTTATGTGGATGATATATATTTATTACAAGGGATGATACTGTTGGACAAGAGTGTGTCCATCAAACCCGGTTCGGTCCGGTTCAAGCCTGTTCACCTTTGTATTGAACATTTATACATTTTAGTTTAATATTGTCACATGCGATATAAACTTTTTGAGCATTATGAGTCTGTAAGTTATACTTAAAATGGTAGTCACGACTAGGGTTTGGGCTGGGCACCCTTATCATATGGTCGTCGCATTGGGTATGCCTAGACATGTGATGTCAGGGTACGAATGCGAGTGCTCACATGTTTGATGTGTGCATTGGCGAAGAATCTACTTTGTCGATTCCCTCATGTATTACTGCCAGATGTAGGAAGGGATAGACATGTGTCACTGACACCCTGTACCTGAGGGAACCCTGTCACTACAAAGTGTGATCGCATTCTTTAGTTCATCAATGACTGAGACTCAAGCGAGTCAAAGCCGGTGTTCTGGGAATGCGTGAACACTTTGTGAGTGAAGGAGTTATCCAACACGGTCACCACTGCCAGATTGGGGAACACCAAGATAGAGACGCTCGTGCATGGTGGGATCGAATCTAGATCCAGACCATTTTGGAAATGGTTTTGTAAAATTTATTTTACATAAAATGATACATTATTTATAGTTATTTCAAATAAAGTATTTTATCGAGTTTTGCAGGACCCGATCGGATGCACAGACGCTCTTATATGGACATGTACTATGGATTGGGGTTTGGTAGTACATGTGTACATGTCCTAGATTCCATAATGATGGTGTTGATTAGTGGGGGGGGGTTGTATATGATAAATTGTTATCATATAGGGAGTTATTTGGAATTTACTAATTTAATTGGCTCTTTATTTAATTAATGGATTTTGTGTTAATTGTAATTATCCATTAATAATTAAATAAAGAATCTAATTAATACTTTCCCTATTAGATTCTGCTTCTTCACCTGTGTAGCACTTTGAGTTTAAACAGAACTGCCAAACTGAGAGAGAGAGAGTCAGACTCTCACTAGGGCTCTATTAAATCTATCTACGATTTAATTAAACCCTATTATTATAAATAGGGAACCAAAAACGCAGAAGATGAAGCTCTCCACATTTTTGGAGCAGACACTCTCTCTCCTATATTTTTGATTTCTCTCTCTCCCTCTTGTGATCTCTCTTCTTCTTCTTGCTTCTCTCACCTATGTTTGAGAGTTAGGGTTTGTGAAACCCTAGATCTGTGCTGAGGAGTTTGAGGGCATCTGGGATTGGCGTGTAGAACCTTGGTAGCACCATTGGAGGTTCAGATCTGTTTGCTTGGAGCGCTCACTGGAGGAAGAACCACTGTCTATTGGAGGAGCAACACTTGAGGCTCACCTGGTTAGCAGTTCTTTATTAATTCCTTCTATTTATTGATTATTAATATTTATGGGAAGCGAAAGAAACTCGAATCGATTAATTTCCACTGCGCATTCGAGTTAGGGATGGATCCCCCTTGCCATGTGATGGACTAGGGATGAGTTTCTTCGTCCCTACTGTGATAATAAATTTTATGGGACACATGAGGGAAGGAGAAACCCTAACAGGGATGCACCAGGGTTCCCATGGGCAACCATGGGAAGCCCTAAAAATTAAAATGGATTACCCATGGGACACCATGGGCTAACCCAGGGCGTGCAAAATCCTAAGGATAAATATCTTGGTCTCCTTAGGGAACCATGGTTTGATCCCTGGATCGTTCTTTGGCCAACAGTGTGGTATCAGAGCCACCTTTCCTACCCATGAATATTAGATAATTAATAGTTTAATATAATTATCATGAATGGGATGCAAGTTGGCATATGGGTGGTTAGAAAATGGTTGTTGTAACAACCTTCCCATGCGCACATGGGTAGTTACAAGGTTGTTAGTGTAACAACCTACCCATGTGATGATGGATTTGGTTTGTTTTATTTATTCCAATTATTGAAGCATGTATCCAATTAGGTTGTGATTATTAATTTTTAATTTTAAAATTTTTTAATCATATTCTATATGCGGGGGGGAGCGCACGCTGCCAAGCCTCTGCGCACGCCCTCCCCCATGAACCTACCCTTGTGCACATCCCCTTGCGGGCTGCTGCTTGCGGGCTGCGGGCCTGTAGCCTAAGGCTGCTGTCCATGGGCCTTGTGCCTATGGGTTGCGCAGGGAGTGCCTACAGCCTGCGCAAGTGGGCTGCATGCACCCCCCCTTGTTTTCCCTCCAGTTTAACAAAAAAAAAAAAATAGATTTTTCAAAACAGAATTTTATTATTTTGTTTTATTTTTTGGAGGATGATGATGGGTGAAGAGATTCCATCTTTACCCACTTGTAATTAAAATGCGATTTTAATTTTATGGGCTTGGATACATGTTATCACATGCGATGTGGTGGTTCAATAATTGAAGGAATCCATGTTTTAATTTTTGGTTTACTTGCTTTAATGCCCATGCATGAAATTATATTATGATGTGATTATGGGAATGGCATTCTAATAAATGGATGGATTGTTTATGTATGTGATACATGGGGTTATGGGTGGATGTGATGCTTCTCTCTCTTTCTCTCTCTCCCCCTATCTTTTTTATAAACAAATGTACTCCACCCCATGGGCAGCCCAAATGGTGGGTTGGTTTCTCCATGCGGGGTTTCTTTATTATTATGGAAAGGAAAGTGTATAGAATTTTTTCTAGGTTTCCATTGTAATTTTAGAGGAGTTAGGACTCCCAGGGCATGTTGATGGTGATCCACATGTGGTGCTCAAAGCTTATGGAAATGCAAGTCACCTACTTTGAAGACGTAATCGGGTGGAGGAGATGATCGAGGTGTGGCATCCATGGCATGATAAATGCACCCAAAGTTATTAGTTTTATTTTTATTGGGAGGGTTCTTTAATTGCTTCTGATAAAAATGCCGACATCCCATAATCACTTTTAATTAATGTTGATTAATTATGTTGTTTAAATCTATCCATGTATGTGAGAGTTAATTAATCCCTCTTTATTCACAATACATGTATGATATGGACTAGTCTTAATTGGTAGACATGTCCATGGCCTCCTATTGAAGATAAATGTAGAAAGTGTGTGACATGACCCCGCATAAGCCGACAGGACATTGTCAGGACCTCTGTCACACATTTATCTATATTTACCTCAATCTAGATACGTTAGGGTATGGATAGTGAGAGGGCACTGCGATAGTGGGCCATCTTTCATGATTCCATGATTCTAACTAATGCAATAGGTAAGTACATGACTTGGGTATATGTCAGCCAACAGGATCTGGACATGACACCCAGGTGGCCGAAAATATTGGAAGCCCATGAGGCGGACAGCTTAGTCCACACTAACATGGTGTGTATAATGACTCCCGACAAGGTAAGTTATGCATGCAAGGGTTGTAGGTATCCAATTCATCTTTTGGGTTATGAGGGAAACCCAAATCATGAAAGACCATTTATGTGTGTGTGCTCAATTTATTATTTTCAATGGTCATTAATTAGCATGTGGTTATTTACTTGTGCATGTGTAGATTAATATACGATGGCTGCCGTTAATTCCAACTTGTTAACACTCATTAGCGAATACAAACTTAATGGTACAAACTATGTCGATTGGTACCGGAGCATTAAGTTGCTCCTGACTGCTGAAAGACTGTACACAGTTCTAGATGAACAAGTTCCTCCTCAACCCGACCCGAACGATTTTGTGGCAAATGAAGAGATGCAAGAGTTCCTCATGAGTTGTTCCAAAGCATCACTCTATATCCTAGGATCGTTGGAAAAGTCAGTCGTAGACTCAGTCAAGGATATACGCACTGCTGGGGGTAAAATGGATAAGATGCTGAATTGTTCAACAGGCAGTTGACACACGCACATTCTGATGCGGTGAGTCAAATCCATAACTCCAAGATGTCCCAGGGGACTCCAGTGATGGATCATGTAATAAAAATGATCAATCTGTTTGAAAAACTGGAATCCATGGGGACTGATTTCAACTTGCGATACAAGACTGATGTGATCTTAGCGTCACTCATTTCTGCCTACGCACCTTTTAGGATGTCCTACAAGATGTCCGAGAAGGAGATGGAGCTCACCGAGCTTGCTAATGCGCTGGTAGAGGCTGAAGCATCCTTGAAAAAGGACAAGGCTGAGGTCAATGCAACTGAGGCAAAGCCTTCTTCAAATGGGAAGAAGAAGAAAAAGGGAAGTAAGGGCAAGACCCTAAAAGCCAAGGGTGGGAAGTCTGGCAATAAAGGCAAAGGCAATTGCTTCTATTGCAAGAAGGAGGGTCATTGGAAAAGAAACTGTCGTGCTTACCTAGCAACTTTGAAAAATAAGAAGCCGGATGAAACAGAGGCTGCTAAAGAAGGTACATGTGATGTTCACATTCTTTATGAGTCTAATTTGTCTTTTGAACCGACCAATTCTTGGTTGGTGGATAGTGGATCCACTGTTCACATTTGCAATGATTTGCAAGGGTTCAAGGAGACAAGGAACCTGGAAAGAAATGAAGTGCGTCTTCGGATGGGCACTAGAGCTGAGACCATGGCGTTGGCTATGGGAACTTTTATTTTAAATTTTAGTTCCGCTAGTTTAGTTTTAAAGGATTGCTATTATGTACCCTCTTTCAAGAGGAAGATAATTTCAGTTTCAAAACTTGTTTTGGACGGATTTAGTTTTTCCTTTAATTCTAAATTGATTATTCGTTTTAATAATTCCTTTATGGCATCCGGATATATGCAAAGTAGTTTGTGTTTTTTAGATTGCCCTATTAGAACGAATGTTGTTTCAAATGTTGATTTGAAACGGAAAGCAGCTCCAGTGAACTCAACATATCTGTGGCATCTAAGATTGGGTCACATAAATGTAGACCGAATCAGTAGATTGGTGAGGGATGGGCCCTTAGAGAGTCTGAGGGTGGAACCATTCCCCACCTGTGAGTCATGCCTTCAGGGCAAAATGACCAAGAAACCCTTTAGCAATAAAGGTGCTAGAGCCACAGATCTATTGGAGTTGATACACACTGACGTGTGTGGACCCCTAAACATACAAGCAAGATATGGGTATGAGTACTTTATCACGTTCACCGATGATTACTCTAGATATGGTTACATATACTTGATGCGTACGAAATCGGAAGCCTTTGATAAATTCAAAGAATTCCAAGCCGAGGTCGAAAGACAGCTCGATAAATGCATCAAGTCCTTACAATCAGATCATGGAGGGGAGTATCTATCAGATGAGTTTAAAGAACATCTCATATCCCAAGGGATAGTTAGTCAGCTAACTAATCCAGGCACACCACAACAAAATGGTGTATCCGAACGACGCAATCGGACCCTATTGGATATGGTCAGGTCGATGCTCACTTATAGTGAGCTACCTCTTTCTTTCTGGGGGTACGCTTTAGAGACGGCGATATATATCTTGAATAGGGTTCCATCTAAGTCTGTAGCCAAGACACCCTTTGAGTTGTGGAAGGGGCGAAAGCCCAGTATTCAACGCCTTAGGGTATGGAGTTGCATAGCACATGTGCGAAAGCAACAGACAGACAAGTTGAAATCCAGGACTTTGAGATGCTATTTCATAGGCTGCCCCAAAGGCACGATAGGCTATTATTTCTATGACCCAGTTGACCAAAAGGTCATTGTAAGTAAACATGTCACATTTTTGGAGGAAGAAATGATGACCCAGAGGTCCGAACCAGTAGTCATAAAAGAGCTATCAGATGGCTCAAAAACGTCACTTCCAGAAGTGAGACCAACTGACATACCCGCTGAAATACCAACACCTGAGGAACCTCGACGCAGTGGGAGGACTATTAGACCACCCACCAGGCTAACTCTTCTAACCGAAGAGGAAACTGTGGAAGAGTTCCACATGGTATCGGTTGAATCGGATGATGATCCAATGACATACGTTGAGGCTCTAAAGGATGCTGATGCCACTAGGTGGCTGGAGGCAATGCGCTCTAAAATTGATTCGATGCATTCCAACAAGGTCTGGACTCTAGTCGATCCACCACTTGGCGTCAAGCCAATTGGATGCAAATGGATCTTCAAGAGAAAGAAGGGCGCAAATGGAAAGGTCAAAAGATTCAAAGCGAGACTGGTAGCAAAGGGCTATACCCAGAAAGAGGGTATAGACTATGAGGAAACCTTTTCACCAGTAGCGATGATGAAATCCATCAGGATTTTATTGGCTATCGCAGCACACTTTGATTATGAGATTTGGCAGATGGATGTGCAGACTGCATTTCTAAATGGGTTCCTTCAAGAGGAAATCTACATGGAACAACCAGAGGGGTTCTCTTCCTTGGAGGAAGAAAGAAAGGTGTGCAAATTACAAAGGTCCATTTATGGGCTGAAGCAGGCTTCCAGGAGCTGGAACATCAGGTTTGATCAATCAATCAAATCGTTTGGTTTTGATCAAAACATGGATGAACCATGCGTTTACAAAAAATCAGTGGGAGGGCAGTATGTTTTCTTGTTTTATACGTAGATGATATATTGCTGATTGGTAACGATGTAGGATTCCTTTCATCAGTAAAATAGTGGTTATCCACAACGTTTTCGATGAAAGACATTGGTGAAGCTAGCTATATCCTTGGGATCAAACTCATAAGAGATCGCCAAAAAAGGATGCTAGGCTTGTCACAGGCTACCTATATAGACAAAGTCCTGGCTAGATTTAGTATAGAGAACTCCAAGAGCTCAGACATGGAATCAGTCTTTCCAGATCTCAATGTCCTCAGTCTAAGATAGACATTGAAGAGATGAAGAGGATTCCCTATGCCTCAGTAGTTGGGAGTCTTATGTACGCTATGTTGTGTACTAGGCCGGACATTTGCTATGCAGTAGGTATGGTAAGTCGTTATCAATCTAACCCTGGACGCGAACATTGGAGTGCTGTCAAGAATATCCTCAAGTACCTGAAAAGGACTAAGGAATATTTCTTGGTTTTTGGATCTGATCAGTTGTCAGTATTGGGATACACAGATTCGGATTTCCAAACTGACAAGGATGACAGAAAATCCACGTCCGGGATGGTATATCTAATGGGTGGAGGTGTCATTGTGTGGCGGAGTGCGAAACAAAAGTCTACAGCCGATTCTACTACCGAAGCAGAATACCTTGCAGCTTGTGATGCAGCAAAAGAAGGTGTTTGGCTGAGAAAATTCCTATCAGATTTGGAGGTAGTCTCTGATCTTGTCAAGGGCCCTATTCCCCTACTATGTGGCAATAGAGGGGCCATTGCACAAGCTAAGGAGCCTAGGGTTCATCAGAGGAACAAGCACATGCAGCGGAAGTATCACCTCATCAGAGAGATTATCCAACAGGGTGACGTGAGTATCTCCAAAGTGGACACAACTAAATTGTGTCCGATGCCATGACAAAGGGTTTGTCACCAAGTGTGTTTGAGAAACACATGGAGGGCATGGGTTTAAAATGTATGGGGAATTGGTTTTGATGTACAAGTGGGAGATTGTTGGACAAGTGTGTGTCCATCAAACCCGGTTCGTTCCGGTTCAACCCGGTTCACCTTTGTATTGAACATTTATATATTTTAGTTTAATATTGTCACATGCGATATAAATTTTTGAGCATTATGTGTCCGTAAGTTATACTTAAAATGGTAGTCACGACTAGGGTTTGGGTTGGGCACCCTTATCATATGGTCGTCGCATTGGGTATGCCTAGACATGTGATGTCAGTGTACGAATGCGAGTGCTCACATGTTTGATGTGTGCATTGGCGAAGAATCAACTTTGTCGATTCCCTCATGTATTACTGCCAGATGTAGGAAGGGATAGACATGTGTCACCGACACCCTGTACCTGAGGGAACCCTGTCACTACAAAGTGTGATCGCATTCTTTGGTTCATCAATGACTGAGACTCAAGCGAGTCAAAGCTAGTGTTCTGGGAATACGTGAACACTTTGAGTGAAGGAGTTATCCAACACGGTCACCACTGCCCGATTGGGTAACACCAAGATAGAGACTGTCTGTGCATGGTCGAATCGGAATCTGGATCCAGTACCATTTTGGAAATGGTTTTGCAAAATTTATTTTATATAAAATGATACATTATTTATAGTTATTTCAAATAAAGTGTTTTATCGAGTTCTGCAAGACCCGATTGGATGCACAGACGCTCTTATATGGACATGTACTATGGATTGGGGTTTGGCAGTATATGTGTACATGCCCTAGATTCCACAATGATGGTGTTGATTAGTGGGGGGGTTGTATATGATAAATTGTTATCATATAGGGAGTTATTTGGAATTTGCTAATTTAATTGGCTCTTTATTTAATTAATGGATTTGGTGCTAATTATAATTATCCATTAATAATTAAATAAAGAATCTAATTAATACTTTTCCTATTAGATTCTGCTTCTTCACCTGTGTAGTACTTTGAGTTTAAACTGAACTGCCAGACTGAGAGAGAGAGAGTCAGACTCTCACTAGGGCTCTATTAAATCTATCTAAGATTTAATTAAACCCTATTATTATAAATAGGGGACCAAAAAACGCAGAAGAGAAAGCTCTCCACATTTTTGGAGCAGACACTCTCTCTCCTACGTTTTTGGTTTCTCTCTCTCCCTCTTGTAATCTCTCTTCTTCTTCTTGCTTCTCTCACCTGTGTTTGAGAGTTAGGGTTTGTGAAACCCTAGATCTGTGCTGAGGAGTTTGAGGGCATCTGGGATTGGCGTGTAGAACCTTGGTAGCACCATTGGAGGTTCAGATCTGTTTGCTTGGAGCGCTCACTGGAGGAAGAACCACTGTCTATTGGAGGAGCAACACTTGAGGCTCACCAGGTTAGCAGTTCTTTATTAATTCCTTCTGTTATTGGTTATTAATATTTATGGGAAGCGAAAGAAACTCGAATCGATTAATTTTCGCTGCGCATTTGAGTTAGGGATGGATCCCCATTGCCATGTGATGGACTAGGGATGAGTTTCTTCGTCCCTACTGTGATAATAAATTTTATGGGACACATGAGGGAAAGAGAAACCCTAACAGGAATGCATCAGGGTTCCCATGGGTGACTATGGGAAGCCCTAAAAATTAAAATGGGGCACCCATGGGACACCATGGGCTAACCCAGGGCGTGTAAAACCCTAAGAATAAATATCTTGGTCTCCCTAGAGAACCATGGTTTGATCCCTGGACCTTTCTTTGGCCAACAAATATTGCTAACATACAATCCTTAAAACTATTTTTCCATTAGAATTTGAGATGAAAGATCTTGGGTTGCAATGATATTTTCTTGGCCTCGATATTTCCTTTGCAATTGATGGATATTTCTTATCTCAGGTCAAGTATGCATCTGATATTTTGTCTCGAGTAGGGATTACTTACTGATAACAAAACAGTTGACATTCCTCTTGAATTAAAACCAAGCTACGAGCAATTTTTGGCTGATTCTACTCTCATCCATCAACTTGTTAGTAGTCTTGTGTACTTGACAGTCACTTATCCACATTTCTTATGACCTTATATTGTCCATCTTGTCTTGATGCTTATTATCCACATTTCTTATGACCTTATATTGTCCATCTTGTCTAGATGCTTATTAGGGTATGTGATATTACTAATCGTTCTACAATGAACTATATATTGCTTCTTTTTGGTGATTCTCTTTTCTTTTGGTGCAGTAAAAAATAAATTATTGTTGCTCATTCTAGTATCGAAGCCAAATATCATGCTCTAGTTACACTTACTTCTTAAGGATATAGGTGTCACCAACTCCTACCCTTATCATGTGACAGCAACAGATATTTCCATCCATTGGCAATGGAATGTATAAACTTTCACCAAAATTATCAAGATTTAGTTAGGTTTGAAAAAAAAAAAAAAACACAAAGGAAAAACGTTAAATTAATATAAGTATTACTTCCACAACTCATAAGACCCAACACTCTGAACAACTAAGCTATGGGCCCGCCCCCCAATACATTTAATAAATGATAATTTAAAAATCACTGCAGAGAATGATTGCATCTACCTCTACCTACATCTAAAGCATATATTGCACATAGAAACGAGATGAACCATTGACAAAGTGGCGGGAAACTTGTCTATTCATTACTAAGAAGAGATTTTTACAATGATAACAACAACCCATCTTAATTAGGTTTACAAAATGTAGGTTCCTGCTGCCTTGTACACCAGAGAGAGAGAGAGAGAGAGAGAGAGTAACAAGTAAGAGATTTACATAACTGAGGGAGGGAGGTCTCTAAGGCTCTAATTAAGGCAATTCCTTTTTAATGGAATTAGTGGAGGAGAACATGATGTGATCATTTTCATCAGTTTGAAAGCAATAAAGTGGCAGAGATGGAAGTGGGGTAACCATTGGATCCGGCACAGCGGTTAAGGGTGTCGCCACCGACGAGCAAGCTGAGTCTTGATGAGTAGGAAAAGATGGAGAGAGAAAGTAAGGAGAAGTAGGAGGAGGAAGAACAGAAAGGGTATCCTCCTCCTCAGCCATAGCTGCACTCATCATAGCTTGGTGAAGCCATATCTGTGTTTTGAGAAACTTCACGTAGTGAATAGCTTCCTCCAACATTGAAACAGTGTCCATTTTTGTTCCTCCAGGTACTAAACTCTGCAAGATCTTGAAGCGATCACTGATACGATGCCTTCTCTCTCTGGCTGCCACGCTCTGTGGATCTGTCGATAGCTTCACTGCTTTGTTACCACTACTATTCTTCTTCTTCTTTCCATTCCCAGCTTTCTTTCCTTTGCTATTATTAGTGTCGGTCGTTGCTGTTGTAGAAATAGAAACAGAAACATCACACCATGAGTTAGGAAAACACTCCATAGGGGTCTGGCCTTCTCTGATTAGAGCTTCTTCAAAGTTAGACAAGAGAAGAGTGAAGAACTAGGGTTTCCAGTCATGGTTATATATAGATATTTTTCTGGAGCAAGAAAGAGAAAGAGAGAGAGAGAGAGAGAGAGTGAGAGTAGTGAGCAATATCTTGAATGAAAGAGAATCAATGATGGAATGTGAAAGAAAGAAGCAAATTCAGGTGAGGGAGTCAGGCATCTCCTGAATACGCAAGCCTATGATATAGGGGGTCTATACATATAATTAACCCAGAAGAAAAGATATGGGGGAATGAGATTGAGAGATCATCAGAATTCAGAAGGGTCTCTCTCTCTCTCAGTTGCTTTTTTTTGTTTTTCGTTTTTTAACTTACAATATTTAACCCTCTACACCGTAACGCGGGGATTCGATCCTCTGACCTGACGACAACAAGCCATAGTCTTGCTAAACGACAACAAAGCCATAGTCTGGCTAAATAAAGTCTTCGAGTTTTTAGCTGCATGTTTGTCCTTATTGAACCATTTTACGTTTGCATGGGGCCCACAATCAGCTATCCACCCCCCCTCCCTGGACCCTATTACTGTTGCAGCCCTAATTAGCGAGTCAAAAGCAAGTTCCCAGGTGAGTGACTCGTAAGTGATAAAGCCCATGGTTATGACTTATGAGTAAGGTTGTCAATCGGTCGGTTCGGTTCGATTTTTCGATTTCGGTGTGATTATCAGGGAAACTAAAATCGAATGAACAAGGACTCTTCAGTTGCGGTTTGGTTTGGACTCGGTTCGATTTATGCTATCAGTTTTAATTCAGTTCGGTTCAATTTAAAAACCAAATATATATAGAGTTATAGACAAGTTTTGAATAGAGATTAGGTAGTGTTTTTAGGGTTTGGGGGTCGGTTTCAATGTTCGGTTCAATTCAGGTTTGGGTTCAGTCAAGCCAAGCAATGGCCCATCTATTTAGCTTGAACCAAGTTGAAACCAAATGGTGCTTCAACCCGCAAATCGAAGCCGAACTGATAAGGCATTGGTTCAGTTTGGATCGGGCTCAATCAGTCTAGGTTGAGCCATTTTAACCGGTTCAGTTTAGGTTTTAACACCTTTAGTTATGAAAGAGACAGAGCACGCAAATATATAAATTGCAGAGGAGAGAGTAGGGGTGTCAATTAGTCCGGTTCTAGGATATCGGTCCAATTTTTTAACGGTTCTAGTCCTGAGGGTTCAGGATCAGAACCGGACCAATAAGCTAATCGATTCCAAACTTGAGATCCAGGACCATTAACTAATAGGTGGGCCGGTTCCAATTCTTAAACAGTTCCAAGTAGTCCAATCAAATTTTAAAAAAAAAAAACTCCCTAACACATGCTACATATATTTAATAATATTATAATAAAACACTGATTTTAATCATTTGAGATTTGATTCATTTTTTTTTTCTCAAATCACATAACTAGTCTATATTATCTCTTATTTGGTATTAATTAATAAGTAGGAATACCACTACCCTCATAAGTTAAGATTATTTTAAGAGTATGTTCTTAAGTTAGCATTCCCCAATAGACCTTAAAAATTTACAATCAAATCTTTGATAAAATAATATATGAGACAAGTGGTACCAGCTACAATTGAAAAAACTAAAAAAATAAAAAGGTATGACTGAACTCTCATGACCTTGAATCTTAAGAATTAAATTTAAGAGGTGAATTTACTCTAATTCTACTGGTTCCTAATTGGTAGATCTAGAATCAGACCAATAACTTATCGGTAGATGCGAAATCAGGCCAATAAACTATTAGCCGGATCAATTTCCATTCCTAATGAATTGATTTTAATCCGATTATCGGTTCTGATTCAAAATTGACACCCTAAGAAAGAGTTTCTCGTCACCCATCCAATTGCAGATGTCGCAATCTTTGCTGGCTTTCCCATACACGCCAGGAGATGATAAAAGGACAGTAAAAAACACAATTTTCCTTTGGACAGTGCTGTTCTTTCTAGAGAACTCTCTAGAGTATAGTTGTTTGAAAAATGGTACACTTCAAACGTCTCGTCACTCATCAGCTATTCTTTTCTCTGAATTTAGGTGCCCCGTGGGGGTAGGCATGGGAGGAGTAGTAGGCCAGTGGGGTGGATTTTCTGAGATGTGAGATAGGGGGGAGAAGGAGAATGTTGATGAATATCATGTTTGTATAAGAATCACCACCAGACTAATAATTATTGATTAAATTTACTATTCCAATCCGACAGTGTAGATATGTAGTGCACTTGGTTTGAGTGGGGTAGGAAGATTGAGAAAGAAAGGGTGGTGGGGTCATGGGTGGCAGGGTAAAAGGAGCCTGCAAGTGGGGCCAAGTGCACGTGTGTGTGACCCTGAATTCGCGGTTCCAGGGTTGTTGGTGTGGGGTTGTTTTGCTCACGTTTTTGATCCTGATGTGATAAATGATATCATTCATTCCTTTGCTTGTCAACCGCAAAAGTAAGAATTACCTGCTTCACCTGTTCACATTCACATCAATCATAACTAAAACTCTCTGCAGCTACTGTAGCTTCTACCAGTAGTTCTTGAACTTTAAACTCTCTAGTCTCTACTATCTACATCTCATGTAGTTTCTACCAGTAGTTCTCATGGTTTGAGGTATCGATATTACGTACAGGTTTTGCTAGTCACTGATATCGATGGTACAATACAGATAAGAGGTAAAAGTGTTAAAAAACTTATTTTCAAAGAAGAATCAGGGAAAAATTTGTTCGATAGAATTGATCCATGTCGATATTATATCGATATCGTATCAGTTTTGTAGGTTATCGATACCCGTTCTATATCATGCACTAAAATCATGGAACAAAAACTCGATCGAAACCTATAGAAACCATTGAGTTAATTCGATTTCCCAGGTTTCCGAGATGAGTTGAAGGGGGATTTTATAGAATCCCTGGATTCGATCGGCTATCGATGGTTTCGACCATATTTCTATGGTTTCAACATATGCCCATCGAAACTATGAGAAACTTGACTCGAAACTAGGACAGACAGGTATTTATGCCAGAAACTAGGACAGACACTTAGTTATGTCTAATATCATTTAAGTAAATATTTTTGTATTTGTATTTCATTTACTTAAGATATTATTCATAAATAAGCAAGTACCCCACCCCTTATTTGAATCCAATAAAAATAGTTAAAAAATAAAATTTCAAAAGGAAAAAAAGTCAATCCCCTAGTTCAAGAACAAAAACTGGATTTTCAATCGAAGGTGCAATTTTCAACTTTCTAATGCTGAGGTTTTCTCAAATCTAAAAATTCCATAAATCTTAATATGGTAAAACATTGCTAAAAACCAAAAGTGCGGAAAAATATTCATTTGTTTTGATGTCCAAAAACATATTTTCATTCAGAGCGATTTTGACTACATTCGCTCACACCAAATTATGTTTGACCGATACATAACTCCTTAAATATAAATCAGATTTAAGCAATCTTGGACTTATTGGAAAGCTATCAAAACAAAGTTTTCTAACAAATCCAAGATAGCTTAAATCTCATTTATATTGAAAGAGTTATGTTCCGGTCAAACCTTATTTGATACCATGTCCAAGAACAATATACAGTATCAAAATCACAAATAATATTTTTAGTGTTCTCTATGTGAAACTAATGTATGAATTGAGTTTAAAATATCAAAAATAGGCAGCACAACAAGAATTAGGGCAAAAAAACAACTTCTGGCCTTCGAAACCAAGATTCGAGTTAGCTTGGAGAAAGTCCCAAGTTTTGACCGAGATATGGTCAAAACCGAGACGAACTCGTTTTCTACCTAGTTGAAACCTAGTCGAAACCCAAGTTTTAGAACCTTAACTAAAAACATGGTAGTTCTTGAACTCTTTCATCATTCTCTCTTCATCCCCCCCTTCCCTGCGCTCCCCTTCCCTTCCCTTCCCTTTGACATAAAAGTTGAGTTGTAGACAATAAGATATGGTTAACCCACAACATAGTTTTTGCCGCTGAAGTTTGGAAGGTTGATATGTCACTGGGAGATCTTTGCATCACATGAAACAAAAGAGAAAAAAATCACAAGAGAGGGACCAAGTTGGATTTTGATGGAACTCTTCGATCTTTAAGTTAGAATTCAGGTAATAATAGAAGTTTGGAACAATTGGAGAGCAATGATGAATAAAATAGTATGAGATGTTGTCTAGGAAGTTTACCTTGGGTTTTACTTTCCTATTTATAAGGAAGATGGTGCGTGAACTTGACTTCTTAGCATGGTGGTGAAGAGTATAGGCCTTCAGACCTATGTGCAGTGCAATGTAGTGTCTTGCATTCCTCAACATGGAGGTGCTTTGCCACATGTCGACTAGTCATTGTTGGGCTATTTTTTGGTATACCAAATGTTTCATACTCCTTTGGAACTAAATAGGTCCGAGGGAGTAAAAAGGTTTATCTATGGTGAGGTCGGTACGGTTATTAGAGGGCTAATATTTGACCGTCAAGTTTGAGGTTTTAGTCCCATCTAGGTCGTCTCCGCTCAGGTTGAATGCCGAGCACAGACCCGAGATTTAGGATACCTCCTCGGGGTGAGGCTTGACTGTCGAATCTGAGGTTTTTACTCCCATCTAGATCGTCTATGCTAAGGTTGAATGCCAAGCTCAAACCTGAGATTTAGGATACCTCCTTGGAATGAGACACGCCCACAATCTGTTGCTTGGGTTGACATCAAAGCATGCTAGCTTCCCTGTTGATGAGTTTTTGAGGGTCGAGCCAAGCTGAGTTGTTGAGGGTCGAACCTAGCTCATCTTGAAGGCCAAGCACATCTGAAGGCCAAACTATTGAGTCCGAGCTGAGTGAAGGCCGAATTGAGTAAAGGCCGAGCTCAAGTCTGAAGAGTTGAGCTATTGAGGGCCGAACTGACTGAATGTCGAGCTCAAGGCTAAAGAGTCGAGTTGTTGAGAGTCGAACCAATTGAAGTCTGAACTCAAGATTGAAGAGCCGAGTTGTTGAGAACTTTGGAGGGATGAACTGAGTGAAGGTCGAGCTCAAATCTAAAGAGTTGAGTTGTTGAGGGCCAAATTGAGTGAAGGTCGAACCGATTATAGCTTTGAGGCCGGCCCAAATTGATCTTGAGGGCCGAGCCAAACTCATATTTTGAGGCTGACCTGAGCTGATCTTGGCGGCCAAGCTCATGATGTGAAGGCATGTGACCAAAAGCTGACCTAGCTTCCTTGCTCTAAGTCCAGAGTAAAGTCTTTTGTCGGCTGACCTCTCCACTGTCAGGAACATTGCGGAGTATGTGTGTGTGTCAATCCAACATC
Source organism: Telopea speciosissima (assembly GCF_018873765.1). Taxonomy (NCBI): domain Eukaryota; kingdom Viridiplantae; phylum Streptophyta; class Magnoliopsida; order Proteales; family Proteaceae; genus Telopea; species Telopea speciosissima. The sequence goes on from NC_057923.1 coordinate 51,708,467, forward strand.
CACTATCTTAATCTCCTTGATCAAGGATTTCCATTGAATATCCACGATTCCTTTCATTGGCAGAAATTAAGACTTACACCTCTTAATCACAGTCCGTTGGATTGAGCACCCTAAACACAGTCCGTCGGCTCAAGAATTTCTACATAGAACATTGTCCTCGGTCCTAAGATTTCTCCACAGAGGTACACAAAGTACAACAGAGCTTCTACAAACTCAAACACTGCAACAATGACTTCTTTCAAGCTTGAAAATTGTACCAATTCAAGCACATTTTGAATCACACAAGATAATCCTTTAAAGCCATTTTTTTTTCGTATATGATATATATGATTTGTATGATTGTTTTCTAAGTCAACTTAGCCTATTATATAGGCAAACAACTAGTTGTTGATTAACTTTTGGAGTCACCCTTATTTTTCTAAACAAGTTTGAATGGTTTAACTGCATACAATTTCAACTTGAAATCTAGTTGATGGAAGTGCAAATCATAAATGAAGATGTTTAGTATCCCCCACATAGCTTGTTAGAGTCCCTTAAACGCTTTAAAAGTTCAAAAAACCAAAGCAAGCACTATCGTAGAACCTTAATTATTATGTGCACGGTCGTCCACATGACCATCACGGAAGTCCATGAAACAGGAGACTCATGGACGAATCTACCGTTTAGTACGAATGCATCTCGTAGATGCATGCATATCTTTTAAGCGTGGTCGTCCTTCAAATATGTCTTAGACTTTTCTAATTTTCTCATTAAGCTCGGTTGTCCATAACTGACTAATGGTCGTCCGTGGATAGTTAACTTAGACATATTCTAAGTCAAACCTCCTAGTTTCTTGGGTTTTCATTTAGGTTATTTTAGGTGATTTTTACTTGGTCTTATGTATCTTATGATCATATACAACAGGATTACATAGATACACCAATAAAACTCAAAATTCAAATCCTATGTCTTGAAAGATTCTACAATTTGATTTAGTTTAAGTTCTTTATCTTTCTCATCATGGAAGTCCGTCCTTAACTACGGAAGTCTGCTATGAGTAGTTCTTCTCTATCTCAACATGCCTCTTCTTCCATCAGTGATTCCATCTCAGTAGCCTTGGGTTTCATCATTCTCATATCACATGAACAAACATATTAGAACACCAAAACACACATCACATAAGGTTTACATCAACAAAACATATAATCATATTTATAACCTTCTAGGTTCAACACATTGTTATATTGAAATGTATGTAAGTGTTTACTGAAAAAAAAGAGATGTATATAAGGGGATTTTTTTCCATATATAAATTAATTTCATAAAAATAGATATTATAATATGATGCCATAATTAGGTCATTGATTGTGGCTACTGCAATGTTCTCTTCTTCTCAAATTTCCTGGTATTGGAACCATCAAATCCAGTACGTTAATAATACATCTATGTAGTGTCACCTAGAAAGAGTGGCCACACATTCCATGTATACTACCACCCAAAAGAGGGACAATATAGAGAATGTTGTGAATAATCCTACATTGGAAAACACTGTACCTTTGATGCCTTCATTTAGGATCTTTATCACCTCCAGTTGGCTGTCTGGCCAGCTTCCCAGCCTCCTCTAAGAAAGGGGGACTGAAATGACCTCTCTACCCATACCCAAACATTTTACCCAGGTAGGATCCACCATACCCTATTGGAGGAACGAGAAATTGGACCCGGTCACAGAACTGGAGGAGATAATTTTCCCTTCTATTTACCAGCTAAGCTTCTCCATGTAATTAAGAGCTTAAGCGTGATCTTTTTTCTTTTCTTTTTTCCCCCTTGTCTCTGCTTTATCTCCTTTTCTATAATGTTCTTGTTATCTTAAGATCAATCTTTTGTTTGTTTCATTACTTATTCATTATGTCTCAAGATTCTTCCTCTTCTTCTATCATCTCAAACTTAAGTTCCGTTTTTTCATCTTCTTTTCCTTCCCTACACGATACCCATGTCCAAATATCGATTAAACTTGACATCAAAAAAACTTTTTCATTGGAAATGCCAAATAATATTTATTTCTCTAGACATATGTGTTTGTCTATATATGTTGATGGATCTATCAGTATTCTTCCAAAAACTATTAAGGGTAATTTATGTAACACCTCCTGAAAATTGAACGATTCTCAAGTCATCCCTTCTAATTTGAAAATACTCATCTATCCCCTCTCCACAATAACGGTGTTATCTTAAGTCAAACCAAAAAATGAAAAAATAATTTTAACCTCAATCAAAATAAGATAAACAATAACAATTGAGATGCCCAATCTTTATAGAAAATGCACTTCAGATATCCAAAGCTTGTAAATAATATTTAGGATACCAATTTTGATATTTGCAATTATACCCTAAATCATCACCACCATTACAACCACCATTTGCCCCAGCAGCAGCCGCCACCACCACCACCTCGTTTCCCTCTCTCTCTCCACCCTATTAATCATAGCCATTAGGTCGGCCAATTTGATCTTTACAAGGGGTTTCTGAAAACAAGGAGACTTGAATGAACTTGTGAGCCCTCAACCGGTATGCCCAATTGTTGTCCACATCTTTTCCAGTTCCATACCTTCTCCTGCGGCGTCAACGACTGGACTTGATGAAGCACCACCACCAGAGTGCGAGACCTAACAGCAGTGAAACGAAGGCACCAAGAATACCAGCAGCTATGATGATGATGAGATTCTTCCAGCTCAAAGCACCGCACTTAGATTTGAGAGGGCCGCCGCAGAGTCTACTGTTGCCATCAAAGTCTGTTGGGTTGTAATTGGACAAGAAGGAGGGGATCGAGCTGTAGAGATGGTTGTTGGCAACCGATAGCTTCTTGAGACAAATGAGACCCGAGAGCTCGTTAGGGATGGAACCAGATAGGTGGTTAATGTTGAGGATAAGGCTGTTGAGATACTTGCATTTTTGACAAACTTAGAAGGGATGGGACCAGAGAGATTGTTTTGGGAGAGATCTAGGGTTACGAGGAAAGGCAACCAGGTGCAGCTTTCAGAAGGGATAGTACCGGAACAGGGAAAAAGGGGGTTTCAGGCTTTCTTCACCGAACAGGGAAAAAGGGGTTTCAGGCTTTTTTTTCTTCTTTTTTTTTTTGGGTTTCACTGGCATCTGAGGCCGGGGTTATGGCCGTCGGACCCTGACGGTTGTTCGCCGTGTCTGAGCTTGGCTGCCGACCTCTGGTTTGGTCGCTGCAAAAGACCACAGTGGTGGTTGTTAAAACCCTAACTCCATTCGGTTTAGCAATTTGGGGAAGAAGGAGAGGGAATATTCTCTCTCCGATTCCTTGTTTTAATTTAAAAATAAAAAATAAAAATCGTAAGACGTCATATATCGTACATATTGGGTTTTTTAGATCCAAGGGTAAAAAAATAATTCTACATTGGTCAAAGGGTAGGTCAAAATTTTAAAAATATTTAATTTGCATAAAACTAACTATAGGGATTAAGTTGTAATATAATACTCTAATACAGGAGAGACGGATGAGTATTTTCAAATAAGAGAGGGTGACTTGAGTATCGTTCTATTTTCAAGAGGTGTTACGTAAATTACCCAACTATTAACCCCAAACCTTACCCAATTATCTATGGCCGATATGCCTTAATTTGCATTCAAGAAATTTACTTTTCAATTGAGATTTTACATCAACTTAATGGTATAAAAACCCTTCATGAAGCATGAACTTTCTTGAGAAGTTATTCAATCAACATTCGTAATCCTAGTAGTTGCTTTGATCCCAAATATAGACTAATCTTCAAAAAAGTTCTTCCATTATTTCAAATTATCTAAATAAATTAAAATCCATCGTTGATTCTTTGGTTACAATAGATAGACCTCGATCTAGTTGATCGTGATCTTGTTACCAGTGCCTTGAATGGCCTTGGTCCTAGCTGTCATCCCTTTTGTGATTATTGTTGAAACAGTCTTTTGAAACTGTTTCTTTCAACAACCTACGAATAAAATTATTAACGTTTGAAGAGAGGATTGAACGGTGGTAACAACAAACAATCTGTCAAACTAATCCAATTTCTAATCATATTATGCTTGTTGCCCTTGTTAGTAGCTCTCATAAATCACAATCAATCCATTCACAAGGGTTATTTGTTGTTGGTGAAGCCTGATTTTGATTAGAAAATGCGGTTGAAATCTTCGGAAAGTTTTTTCGGCCTTGAAACGACATCGGAATGACGAAAAATGGTGTACATCCTTGCCACAGGTTGGCAAAGTGTTGTGTTGGGCTTGTCGAGATCTTCAAAATGAGTACTTTTGAGCCATATGTTATGTTTTGGTCCGGCCCTGTTTTTTTTGGTAATTTTGGGCTAGGCAATTTTGGGCCAGGTGCACTTTTGTACTTTCTGGGGTTAGGGCTTTCCTTATATAATGTTCTTATCTCTTTGAAATGGGATCAAGAGGGTTTGTAACATTTTTAGAAAAATAGTGAAATCTGTTCTATTGCTCGGCTGTGGATGTAGCTTTCTACCTTGGGGGTGAACCATATAAATCTCAATGTTGTGCGTTGTGTGTGTTTTCTCTATTCTGTTTTTCTTCTGCAAATCGCCATTATGGGCGTTGTTTTTTTCTTAACATTATTGTCCTATTGACTCCATCATGGGATGCATTTATGTTTCTCATCGTGTTATATTTGATGAGACTTTTTTATGTTTAGTTGTCAAGAAAAGAAAAAAAAATAAAAATAAAAAATTTAATTTCCTCTTTTCTTTTTAATTTGAGAAAAGAGATGGATATAATCCATAAATCAATCATTGTATCATCATGACTTTTCTTGACAACCAAACAGAGAAAATGCTTCTACTGGTTCCTCTTCTCAAACTCCAATCGATTTTCAGCTTTCCAATATTAGCTTTGGCACTATCACCTATTGATAGTGCTACTCAAGCTTCTATCTATCCACAGATTGTTAGCTTACATCTTCACATGGGTCTTCTCTACCTACACACTCACACACAGAGGAGGGAGGAGAGAGAGAGAGAGCTGGCGTTTTCTTGAGTGAAATCTTTACCCTTTTAGGTGAAGACACGGCAACTGCAACTATCGAATCATTCGTGGGTTTTGAGTGTCTGAAACGCTAGCTACCTGGAAACCCTTTAGAACCGTTTCTGGATTAATTATATGTCTCCTCTACTCCTACTCCTTTTGCAGTCATTGCATTGCAGGAGGAGTCAGTGATACTACAGAACTGGACTTCCCTTCTCTTAAATTAACAACAATTAAACATCCCCTTCCTTCCAACTCCTTTAACCTACTTTCTTGCTGAATTTCCAAGGAGATTGAGACTTTGAGATAGAGATAATCACAATAATTAATATATCCTGAAACGACTCGCGTGCGCTGTGGAGTCCCATTCATTTAATCTGTAAGTTAGCTAGCTGAGTTCGTTTTACCTTTTTAAAAAGGGTAGTTGTGATTTAGTAAGAGAAGAAAGAGACTGAGCGATCATGATTACCTGTGTCCATCTAAATCTCAGATTCCAAGGTCGTCTAATCTCTTGGAAACTGCAAAGGCGGTGGTTTCTTCTCTTCTTTTTTGGGTTTCTGCCTTCTTCTCCGAGTTAGACGCAAACCCACGTCCCTAATCTGTTGTTTATGATATCTTGTCTAATCTATTGCTGTGTCACACTCGTACTCTATGTCTCTATCTTCAACTAGACTAAGACACTTCATTTAACAGTATTAAACTGTTTATGCAAGGGGAATACTGTTCTTATGAGGGGTGATATGTCATAAATGTCCCTCTCCTTATTGTAATATTTCAAAAGATGTTCCCTCATTCACCTGGGGCAGTGTACTACGGAATTCTCTTAGAAAAAAAAAAATCCTCTGCAGTGCCCTAATCTTATGGTGCATTACAGTGTGGGCCTAAGAGCTCGATACATGGATGATGGTACATCCAAGGGTGTTGAGCAAGATTCGATGTCGTATCATCCACATGTCAAGCTCTCAGGCTGGCACTGCAGTGCACCGCAAGATGCCCGCATTGTAAAGGATTTTAATCCAACCCTCTCCCATGTATATAACATGGGTTCTTTCTCTCAAATCAATTTGAGAGAGGTGCGAGGACAAGTAGGTGTAATCCTATTCTCCATTGATAGTGAAACAGATCTCATCTCACTCTAAATGTAGGAAATCTTTTCAAACTATGTAAATCTTTATATACATTGTGTGTGATTGTTTGTTTGCGATTTCCATTTTTTTCTACATCATTTTAGATTCTCATTTTTCTTTTGTATTTATACGCTCATTCTAGTTTTTTGAGTAGGTGTGCAACTTGGGCCAGGCATTGAGCTCAAATCTAAGCTTTATTAGGCTACTGGGCTTCAGGTTTGGTCCAATTAAAATTTATCAATTGCCCAACTCAGCCCAGATCAAGTTTCAAACTTGTTAAAACATTTTTTTAAGGACCGAGTTTCCCTCCACCCACGGTTCCCATTCACCGTAAGACTAGAGAGGGAAGGAACGGGTATCAGGATGGTATTTTGGAACATACTAAACCCTAAGAGGGGTTTGTGAACTGTGGACTGGTGGGTGAACCATCCTCTATGGGTGGAGAAAAAGTTAGTCATTTTTTTAACCGATGCGAATACAAAGAATATTTCGAAGCTTGGTGGGCCATAGATTGATATATGACAAAAAATTCGACACATCTATACCTAGACCTACATCCTTTTTGGTATTTCTGGCCTCTTCAAAGGGCATACACAAGAATAGGTATAAAAGGGTTAATGTTCTCTGTGCCGCAGCATAGCCTATGCCCAGACACATGGGCTTGCCATTTAACGGGCAAGGTGGTCATTTTGCCTATCCCCATGTGTCTGGGCACAGCACCCCAGTACACAGCATTTGGGCAGAAAATTTTTTTGCTAAAGGAGAATAGGTATCATTAGAACAAAAAGAGGGTAGGTATTATTTGTATGAAGAGGCAATATTCCTTTTCCATACCAATCATAACACGCCTGAATAGAGGATATGTCACTTCTTAGCATTCTGAATAGACCAACGGCAAAAAATTTCTAACAAAAACCAAGAAAAACGCGAAGCTTTCTCCAAATGTTTGCTATAATTTAATTGAGATCCAAATTTTATGAAGAGGTGGATTTCAATTTCTCACAGGTTAAATTTTTGTCAAAACCGAAACGTTTACTTTGTTGGCGTTGTCTGTTGGAGAGCGTGGTCCTTAAGTATGGGGACATTAAGAGCGCACACATTGGCATCATGGGACAGTATTCTTGTCTTTCATGAGGGGGTGAGGCAGTCATTTTGCCCCCTCTGTGTCTGAATGTGGGTGGTATACAATTCCCCCCCCCCCCCCCCAGAGAATTTTTCTAAAAAAAAATAAATAAATTTCAAACAAAGGTTTTTTTTACAAGGAGAGAAGGACCAAGTTTTTCTTTAGCCAGGGCAAATGCGGCCTGAAGGATTGACTCGAGAAGGTATCATAAAGGTATTTTGGGATTTATACTAAACTTTTAAGGGTTTGTGAACCCTAAGATGGGGTGGTGAACCTTAACCGCTTCTCCATGAGAGAAAAGGACAGTACTTTTCTCTCATATTGAAGAAAACATTTTCAATTAACAATCCAGAATATATCTTAAGGAAAACCGCTTTAAACAATCATGTCTACCAATTATGTTTTAGATATGACTAATCTACAATGAGAAAAAAGTAATTATCTTTCACGTGAGAAAACAATTTCAATCAACTAATTGGATTTTATAAAATAGGAGCAGTTCTCTGTGGGAGAGCGCAAGGGCCACGCATGCGTGGTAGCCAATGAGAGCACATGCAGTATATTGGGGGGGGGGGGGTGAGATTTTTGTCTTTGATGGAGGCGGGGCGGTCATTCCCTCACCCCCCCCCCCCAACTGTGTCTTGTCGTGGCCTGCGCCCTTCCCCCCACCCTAACCCCTTTAAGTGTACATGTGGATCCCACCTTTAAGAGGAATATATATTAACTGGGCATGTCAAGAGGATGCCCATCCTGTGTCTATCTGTCTCCCCTCCCCATGGGAAATGACTACCCTGTCCCTCCAATGCCACCCTCTCATTATGCTCACCTAGAGTGGGCAGCGTGCCTAACCCTCTCCCTAAAATAGTAACAATAAATTTCTCTTGTATGATTGATAAATTCTATCTGTTTAATTTAAATTTATAGAAAGATTTTCTTATTGACACCTCTCAAGATGTCAAATAATTTGTAACTTTACTTTTTTTATACCTTTTATATATTTATACCCCTAACTAAGAATTTTTAGGAATAAGACAAAGAGGCAATTAAAAGAAGGTGTCAAGTTCTAAATAACACATAGATGTGTCATTTAGACACTCCCAATTATAAAATAATAAAATAAAAAGGGAGGGAGATTGTGGCCAGGTTGCATGGCCCTTGCACCAGTGTGGGGGACCGGGGTGTCAAAATTGAGACCGAATTGGATAAACCGACCAAAGTAGAACCAAAATGGCTAGGATCGAACCGAGGCCTTATTTGTCCGGCTTTGGATTGGGGTATTATGACCTCAAAACCGAACCACACCAGAAACAGAAAGAATCTAACACTGAACCCAAAAATCTTCTTAAAACCTAGATCGAAAAAACCAAACCAATATACCCCCGATAAGAAATCGATAACAATCCAAAACTTATTAAAAAACCATATCTGTTACATAATTTTGTATAAATATATATGTTAAACCAAACCCAAAGTAGGACGAAATCAAAACCTACCCAATAACAATACAAGAAACAGATACAAACCCAAAACTGAAATTGAACTTTCCTTATTGATTTAATTTCAGATTCACCATTCCCACGCCAAAACTGATTCAACTTGATCGAAATCGACCCGAACAAACACTTGACACCTTAGTGGGGACCAATGAGATTGCGCAGGGGAACATCCAACAAGAAGTGAGGTTTTTCATTTCATAAGAACTAAGACAGTCATTTTGCCCATCCTATGGGGCACTATGCAACTTGGCAGCCTTCTTTTTTCCAAATAAAAGAATACTTTATAACTAAATACTTTGTTATTAATTATTCTTTTAAAAGGATGAGACGTGCCTAATTGGCTAATTTTCATATTTTTTATTTTAAATAATTTTTAAAACATTTTACAGAGCTTACTAAAAATGGTTCGCAGGCAACAGATAAAAACTTGCACTATTAGTAATATGGCTGTGTAGAGAGAGAGAGAGAGAGTGAGTGAGTTAAGAGTTGTCGCCACTTGTCACAACAACATAACTTGTAAGCTCTAGACGTCCTCCCTATTGGACAACGAAGCCTCAGTTATGCCACTTCGCAGAAATTTCTATCGCCACTTGTCCTACCAAACTGTTCAATTCCAAACCATAAAACGATTTACATGGAATAAGAAGAACAGTCATCTCCATTTTTTGTCTGTGGTTGGTGCATTTCTTTGATAATTGTCGAGAAAGTTACAAGAAGTGTTACGTTAATGGCGAATGAGGAATTCAGATTGGTATCGCCTGCGATAGACCACGATGGCAAGCTACCACGCAAGTACACAGTAGAAGGACAAGGAGCACGGAAGAACTTATCTCCACCGTTGGAATGGTACAACCTCCCCGAAGGTACCAAGAGCTTGGCTCTGGTAGTTCAGGACATCGACGCTCCAGATCCGAACGGGCCCATCGTACCTTGGACCATCTGGGTGGTGGCGAATATACCACCAACGCTGAAGGGTTTCCCTGAAGGATTTTCAGGGAAGGAAGAAGAGGTTGGTGGTGACTATGCCAACATCAAAGAAGGCCACAATGATGAGAAAGTCCCTGGGTGGCGCGGCCCTAAACTTCCTTCTCATGGCCACCGCTTTGAGTTCAAACTTTTTGCTTTGGATGGTATGCTGCATCTCGGTAACAAGGTAATATAATAGATTTGGTGTTTCTTTTAGATCTGATGGTTGTGATCATTTTTAACTTGTGATTTGTGTGAATTGGTAACAGGTGACAAAGGATAAGCTGTTGGAAGACATTGAAGGACATGTTCTGGGCGAAGCTGTGTTAATGGCCATCTTCTAATGCTCGTTCTCTTCTAATGTTACTGATGGGTGTGTGTTGCAATTGAGATTGTCAGTGACTCTGCTTTGGGTTTTTTTCTTTCAAAACAAAACAGAGATGGTATAAGCTTTGGAGTAATCAAAATTTCCTTTTTAACTTCATTTATAAGCTGATCTACAATATTTCTATCATTTGCTACATAAATGTAAAGAAAGATTGTTCACAAGTACTAAGCCCAAAGAGCTAGGATAGACATGGAAGCAGAACCTAGAACTAGGGCAATGTAACAAGTCTTTGTCAGCCATGTTTCAGAACTCATCATCTTGTTATGGAAGAAATCAGCTGCTATAAGATCAACAAGAGCCATGTATATCAAAATACCTGAAGAAAGGGAACCCAGTAAACCTTCTAGGATTAAGGCTTTGGGGTTATCATCACTGTAACCTGTTACAGAGAATACTATCATTCCCAGGATTATCCCCATTGGAGTTGTCACTGAAAATAGGAAGCACATATAGGAAGTTGTACCTACACCAAAACCTGCCTGCAATTGTTGAAATAGTCATTGTTGTTAACACTAGAAAATGTTAGAAATGAAGAAAGTGAGATATAGGAAAGTTAATACTGAAAATAGTGAAAAGGGGATAAGATCAGTGAAATATAGGATGGCATTCAAATGTCACAAAGTATTTATGATATTCCATATCAGGCATTTTTTTACCTTCCAGAGTTGTTCTAAATTGAGGAGTAAAGTATAATTTCTTCTTCTCCTTTAATAGATCTATCTCAAACCCTCTCTCCCATGATCCCTCTGCAACTCCAACAATAATTACTCTCTCATTCTCTATTTTCTATATTCCTGGTACTTTGGTAGCTATATTCGAAAAAAGGGTTTCCATCTCTAGTCACCAAGTTCATGACAGTATATAGAAGTAGAAGTGGGATGGAGTCGTGGAGAGGGTGAAACTATTTTATAACTAATTGTCATCTTATTTAATATAGGGATGTAAATGTCTCGGATACGGATCGGGGTATTCCTCTACACGGATTAAGATGGATTCGGATGCGGATCGGATTTGGATTTTCAACCATCCATTTACATCTCTGTCTTGTGTAATCCGGACCTTCCTCGTTCTAGCAAATATAATTCATATTCGATCCATATCTCTTAGATCATGATTCTCTTTTCCTCATATTTTAGACACTGTCGAATCTTCAAAAACCCTCAAGATTATTTACTTAATTTTTTATTATTAAGTATTCGGATTTTTTTTTTGGATGAATTTTTATCTGAGTATTCGGATTTTTTTTGGATATCTCTAAACGAATACAGATGCACCTAAACGGATACGGAAGCAGATCGGATTTGAATTTTCGGTTATCCATTTACATCCTTAATTTAATAGGAGTCGATATGAGGGGATACTTTGAATACGTAAAATTTCTCTTGAATGAGATGAGGTAACCTTCCTCATCCAAGCCAGACGTCCGGCTTTGTCGATAGAGCCAGAACCCTATCCTTTGTTCTCTCTCCCTCTCCCTCTCCCTATTATCTCTCTCTTTATTATTTTCACTTTCAGTTATCCTTGCATGTAACAGTTTAATTGTTTCAGTTCAGATTTCTTAGTTCAAGGCTTAAGATTTCATGGTCTCAAGGCTTCCTAGTGAAAGTTCCAGCTATTTTATGAGAGAGAAAAAAAAAAAAAAAAAAAAAAAAAAAAAAAAAAACAAGAATGATTTTCAAAGCTTTGCAAAATACAGTCCAAAAGGAGGGAAAACCCTTGGATTTATGAGTAATATTACTGAAGTTTAGGATTGTTAAAAGAGTCAAGTCTATGAATTTTATATAAAGATGTAGTGGCCTATAACCTCAGACATGAATTTATGAGTAATATTTATTGAAGTTTTCTTCAAGTGCTGTGAATTTAGTTCTGGTTCTGTGGTTTCACACCATACTCGTGGATTCCAAGCCTACAAATTGATTGGATTCCCAATCTAGTTTGCTGTTCTGTCTTTAACTCATCTCTCTTTTTATCATTCTACTGGATTCAGATTAGAATATCTCAATTCTTCTCTTGTGGTTTTATTCTTCTGGCTTGTTTCAAATTGATAATTGGTTAATATCTTAAAGCCTGATTATTGGTTAAAATTCTGCAATATTCTGATTTCGATTTGCCTTTCTAGTTTTCTAGTTTCAATTTTTGTTCTGAACTCCAAGTTAATAGTAAAAGATCTGGTTTTCCTAGTTCAACTCAACTTCTTATTTATTTTCAAAACCTATTTCACTTGATGTTTTGAATACCCTTTTACTGCTAAATCTTCAACTCAAATCCCTAATCGATTTCCTATTTGAATTCTCACAACTTGCTATCAATTCTGCACTTTTTGGGTGTCCTAGTTGAAGAAGGTTTTTGTTATAATTTATAATCCATCTAACTTTGAATCAGATTTTGCATGATCTCTCTACCAATTAAACATAATCTACAGTTCAAAAGTTTCAGGTCAACAGACTGGTTTTGTTCAGGTTATTAAATTCTCTCAAATTCTGGTTCTTGGTCCTTTTCCCTGTGATCTTGTGGTAAGCTCATCTTCTGCTGAAAATCTCTTGGTATCTTACTTATCCACTAAATTTCAGTTCCATCTGACCTACCATGTGGCAAACTCATTTTTCGCGGCTCATTATCATCATTGTGATGATGAAGCAATTCTGAGCACTAGATAAATAAAATATGTTCTGGATTAGCCATGTGTCAAATCTCATAATATAATTTAGTCAAATACCCTCCCGTGCATTGGAGTGCATCCCCATATATGTCATGCATGCCTTATCACTCAAACTACTACTGTGTATTCTCTAATATTCTTGAATTTTCAAAACTCTATTTTTCCACTTGACAAACTCTATTTGAACCGAAATTTTATTGCGAGAAAGAACGATAACCGGTGCTATGCTTCAGTATGTACCTGTGCCAGACACAGCCTAGTGTGAAATGACTGGCACACCCCTGATTCTTTCCGCCTTTCTAGGAGATGCGTTGGGCTCTGTCTAGGCGCAAGTACATGTCGTGCCCAACGACCAATTAATGTTCCTTTTCCCAATTTTTATATGTGAGCAAGGAGGACTTTGGAGTCTAGTTATCCCACAAAATTTGGGTCCATCGGATCTACCTTGTGACAACTGTTTGGGCAACTTTAAAAGTTTTACCCGTATCAATGAAAGTACTGGTTTTCTCCTTTCCCTTCCCATTTGGCATAAAAAGTTTTGCCTATATTAATAAAAGTAGGGATGTAAATGGATCGAATTCTATCAGATAGTGGCATTATAATATTCGTATCCGTTTATATTCGGACGGATTCAGATAATATCCTATCGGTTTTCAGACGGATTCGGATAGTTTCTGGATATTGATTTTTTGAATACGGATTCTCATAAATGGATATGAATGTGGATTGAATACGAATTTTCGACTATCTGTTGATATCTTTAACGTTTTTATGCTGAGGGTTATGATTGAGACTTGAGAGTTCAACAACTACCCTTTCTTCTACTCTTCTTAGTTTTTTATTTTCTCACATAGATATGAGATTCCATATATCACATTGCAGAAAACAATATATATAAACCAATACAAAATATAGAAAAAGAATCATGTTATCATGACTTATAAAATTATAAAATAAGATAACAAAATCCAATAAGGTAACTTAAAAGGATAAACAGACACAGAGATATATTTCAGATATTTTATTACCATCGGATTGCTAAACGAATCGGATAATAATCGGTCGGATAGGGGGATTATCATATTCGTATCCGATTAGTTTTGAAGGGATTTGAATTCTCCTAAACGGATACGAACACGGATCGAATATGGATTTTCGAATATCCATTTACATCTCTAAATAAAAGTATAAATTTCTCCCATTCCCATCCTGTTGGGCAAAAATCTCTATTAAACAGTCCCTCCAAGTTAAGCTTATTTTCATGGTCCTACTATCTTCCATTTATAGGGAAAAGAAAAAATTTAAGACAGAAGGCGATTCTTTGCTCGGTTAATCAATGTATTGTTAGATGAGTTTAGAAGAGTGCAGGCTCCCACCAGGTCATGAATTTGACTCTCTTGTCTTCATCTTATGCCTTTAAAGCACTTCTTTCCCTTCCCCTCTTATGTAGCCAATGGGACTAATGTAGTCAAAGTCCCATTGGGCATGATAGATAGGAAGACAAAAAATTCGAGGACATTTTGTCCACATCAGTATATAATAACTAGGGCAAATTTCACGAACACCCCCTGTAACCATTCGAAATGGCAAGTACATCCTAAATTTGGTCAAAATGGCAACCTTCCCCCTGACATTAAGCAAGGTTACCCCTAAAGATAAAATGATAATTTTACCCTCTTAGTAATTTAAATAAAAATTACTAAGATTCCATCACCTTCCCAAATCAAACTTCCTCATCACCGGCCACCACTGTCTCTCCGACCGCCACTGATTTCAGATTTCTACAATTATTACTCCAACGTTGATTGTTGAGAAGATCGATTAGAGCTTAAAAGACTATTTTTCTTCCGAGTTCAATTCTTTCGGTGGAATCCACGGTTGATTTCACGGTGCTTCAGACTCCATCGCTCCCTTCTTCTCTGCAACGGTGAATAGGACTGGAGATTTAAAATGGTGAGAGCCCGACGGTGAATAGGACTGGGGATTTTGGAGCGGTTGCGATGGTTCAGAGCGTCGAAGGAAGAAGACTGGGATTTGTTAAGGTTTCAATTCAAATCGATTTTGAATCTAACCATTTTAGGTTTTATGTCTGAAAACCAAACAATTTTGGGTTGCAGAACGACGATGGAACAGGTCTTTGAGTTGCAGAGAGGGATTCGGGTTGCAAGTCGACGATGGATTTGAGTTGGAAAAGAGAGGAGAGGAAGAAAACAATGAAATGAAGGGAAAAAGTTGGAATTTTTCAGATTTCTTTGGGCTCTGGAGAAGCTAAGAAAGATAAAGCTACATCACTACTACTTTTTTCATTTTTTTCCCCCCTTTTTAATGTCATTGTGATGTGTTGGTGGGTTCCTCCGTTACAATGATTCTAACTCAAAACCCGTGAACATTTTTTGAGTTCCAGATAACTTGGAGTTGGATATTTTTAAGCTTGGGATTTTCCTCACAGTGGTGTGTGGTTGCGCCCTATGAGACCGATTAATGAATCTTTTCCATTGGATTCACTCTGTTTCTTTAGTGGTTTTTTCTTCCACCTTCGATAAGGGTTTTGCCAAAAAAAATTTAAATGAGTAGTTTTGCCCGTAATAAACTTAAAAGCATGATATAATCTGGAAATTTTCTTTGATCTCTGTGAACGCTGCGAGAAAGTCTGCTCCGACCACCGGTGTTGCTGGTTTGTATTTGGGATATTGGGGATTTAACCTTAAGGGTATAATAGGAAGTTCACCCTATGGTAAGGGTAATTTTGTCATTATAAAAGAGTTAACAGCCACTTAACTGCACAGACCTAACGGAGTGGACTAAGTTGAAATAAAAATATAAAATAAGGGTAGTCTGTGCCATTTTGACAAAATTTAGGGTGTACTTGCCTTTTCGAATAGTTATAGGGGGTGTTCGTGAAATTTGCCCTAATAACTATTTTCGTTTCTTTAGCACTCAAGTTTAGGCTTTTGGTTAAGAGTTTTTTAATCAATTTTTAAAATGAAGAAGAATGCTGTCTAGTCACGTGGCCACTGCACCAAAGTGGGACCAGTGAGAGGCACACATGAGCATGGGTTTTTCATATTTTACAATGGGTGGGGCTGTCATTTTGTACCCTCCAATAGGGATATTTTTTCCTTTTAAAAAAATAAGGGAAAAGGCTGGGCATATTGCCAGACAGCCCTGTGTCTGGTGCATACAGCTAGCTTATGAAAAATTATCACCTCCAATTCGCGGGCTCCTCCAATTCCTCTAATAGGGGGAGTGGACCTCACCTTGGGTAGTGTTTTTGGGCAGGGGGGTAAGGTGGTCATTTCCACCCCCAAGTGAGGAATTGGAGGAATTGGGGGGGAGGCAATCGTTATCCTCTCCTGTAACTGCACGGTGCAATACTGCATCATGCAGCGGCTATAGAAGCCATGTGGCACAGTGGGCCCCACATGGTGCACATGGCCTCTGCAACCGCCGCACGATGCAGTACTACACCGTGCAGTAACTGCAGAGGATAAAAATGGTAGCAAATTGAAGGGGATAAGGAGAACTTATATTAAATTAAAAGAATATAGGTATAAGCTCTATAGTTTTTTTTTTTTTTTTAATATAAAAATAAGGTTGTGTAGTGGAGCAACTGGAAAAAATTTTGCTGCTACACCCATAGCAGGAATGTTCCTGCTACAAGGCTAGCAGCCAAGGAAATGGAATAATTCACTTCCCTTTTGGATTCATGAATATCCTCCTAGATTTTAGCATTTTTTAAAATACCCCTTAAGATCCCATTTCCTTGGCTGCCAGCTTTGAAGCAGGAACATTCCTGCTACTATTGTAGCAGCAAAGTTTAGTCCAGGGCAACTTGATTGACTGAGTGATAGGATATATTGAAAAAGGTTGGGCACACCTCGTATAAAAAAAACAAAAAATTTTGGATACACAACCGGTGTACCGTAAGCCCCCGTTGGTTTACCGCACACCCTATTCCTCTATCGTTAATTATTAACACAGGGCCATCCAGTGTGAGCAACCTGCTTAGGGTTTAAGGGTAAGGATTAGTGGATTAGCCTAAACTCGGATACCCAGACACTCAGTAAACTGAAAGAACAGTGAAAGAAGACTACACTATCGAAGCACTAAATCAAAGTAACTGAAACGAAGAACAAAGAAGGGAGATAGATACCTGTGCAATGCAACCGCCGAGGCCCATCCCTTCGAAGATCTGGTGGAACGCCAGTGCAGCAACAAGAGGTCTAATGGTGCATTGATTCTGAGACATCCCCATAGTAACTCCAATAATCACAGAGTGAAATATAATCCCAATCTCCAAAACCTGCGACACCAATCTCTGCTTCAGTTTTGCAATTTCCTCCGGCGTCTGTCGATTCGAATTCTCACCATCAATATGACAACTTGCCTGTACCACTACCCCAATCTCAATTTGGGGCTCCACCCTCGATTTCGATTTCGATTTCGATTTCAAATTCTTCCCCAAAGAAGAAGAATCAATCGATAGCTCTACTTCCTGTGTACCAATCGGCGTGTAATTACTCTGTTTGTTGCCATGGACGTGAGAAGTCGCCGAAACATCGACGAGCAGCGCTAATAGGGCTCCGATCAAAGTGACGAGACCTGCGAAGGGGAAGTCCTTCCATGGGTGATGAGTTGCTACTTTGCAATCGGAGAGGGCATCGAAAGCGTCGGGTAAGACGTGGACGAGCGAGGTGGAGAGGATTACACCGGCGGCGAAGCATTTGATCACTAGAAGTGCCTTATCGTAGACAGGTTTTCCTTGGAAGAGACGAGCGAGAAGAACCGGCGAAGAGATGCCGATGATGCTAGTCACGAAGATTACGAGGATTGAGATAAGCTTGAGATGAGTCGCTGCACGGCTGTCTCGGCACAATAGCTCCCGTGTAGCGTCGGTTAGACACGAAGCCATGGAAAGTGTTTCTTCGGAAAGGAAGAGACGATTCGATTCGGGCGAGGGTGAGACCGGAGATTTATGTGTATATTATGTATGAGTGTTCGAGACTTCGAGTGTTGTCGTAGTTGCAGTCGAGGACTTCCCAAATCAAGTCTTTATGTCATCTTTTTGGCCGTCGATGTAGAATATGTTGGATACATGTCTTTATATGCTGTGGGCCCACAGTCCAGGGTTTCCCACAAGGAGTGAGACTTTTTGTTTGTTTTCTTCTTTCTGGGGTAATCACCAATCACGAGTGAGGACAGTCTGTCGTTGTCATCCAGTGGAGTTTCATGGTTTTCGTGGACCACTATAACTGTTATTCAATTATCTTCTTGGACTTTCAATAAACAGTTTAGGATCCAGTCCGGCCCGGTCATTGGACCGGATGTGGGTGTTGGTCGTGCAGTCTAAGGCTGCGTTTGGTAACGGTCTGAACAAAGAATGTCCGTTCTTGATTAAAAACGTTCTTTTGCGTTCTTAGTCTAGAACGGCGTTCTGAGACCGAAAATGATCGTTTGGTAACGTTCTCAATAACGCTGTTCAGAACGAAAATGGTGTTTGGTAAAATCTGTTCTTTTCTATTTGATATTAATTATAATAATGTCATTTCTTTGTCAATTATACCAAAAAAAGACTTGTAAAATCCTTTTCTCTTACCAACCTTAGCATAAAATTAAAATATCTCATTAACATAACCAAAGTAAGTATAAAAAGATGCCAAATTTCAAAGATGCCATTAAAATTAGGTTCTTGAGTGGATTAGTGGCATAACTAACTATGCTATGAACAGTTGAATAAAGAGAGCCTTGGTGGACTCGAACCATCATCCTCTTGGAACATGCTCATGTTCCAAGTGCTCTACCAATTTGAGCTAAAGGCCCATCAAGTTGTCAATGAATTAACACAACAGATTAAACCAAATTATATTCTCCATTCTTTTGGATTCTAGAAAGCTAGGAGATTCCATAGACTGAATGATCTTAACTAACTGAAGCACTTGGCTATTTTGGACATGAGAAGTAAAGAAATTTTTTGTTTTTCAAAGAAAAGGCAATTAGTACAAACAGAAAAATTGTGGTGCCAATGCCAGAACCTTTTGAAATTGGTCCTAAGCGATAACATAGATGGGCCCTGCTCTTACCTGCCATTCATTGCTTCCCTTCTCAGTAATTTCTTTGTCTTCCCCAATCCCCTTTCTCCTATGTGAGTGGAAAAAGTAAAGGAATAAAAGGTATGGATATGAAAGTTGAATATATCAACTTATAATTTAAAGGGCAATCATATGATAGTCCCCCCTAGGGTACCCAGATTAGAAATCAAAAGTTCAAGTTTGAACCATTCTCCCCTGTCATACCCAGTAACCAAACGAAGCCCATCCCACCTACAAATTTCCTTTTATTGTTTCCTGCAACTAGAATTGATTTCTGCAACCCCCTTTAGTGCACTGTTCCTCTCATTGATTCTATAGGTCAGAATATTATTTCCTACATTCAGGTTCAAATCCGTTGGCCTGCTTTAGCTCCTGCATATAGACACAAGAAAACTGTCCATACGATCGTTTGTTTCCAATAGTTCTTGCTTGAATTTCAATCTTGTTTATCTATCTGAGTTGTACAATCACTGAGAAGAGAAGATGGGAAGAGAGTTGGATGATAGATGGTGTGTATATCATACCAGCCTTCATGTTTTTATATTTAGAAAGCCAAATAAGAGTTACAAAGGAAATAGGACTCTAACACCTCTTACCTAGCTAAGCCTAGAACCTAATTACAATAGGAAACTGAAATATAACTATAATAGGAAAGAGAAACAATATAACAATTAAATCCCAAATTACTTAGCTAAGACTACCCTCCCATGTATGTATCTTTAACAGGCTCCATTGAATGTCCAGCCCTTTTTGGGCCCATAAATGGACTCATGGATGACCCACAATTTTCAGTTCTAACAAGACTCCCCCCTCTTTTGTCTTTTATCTTCTGCTCTAGATTATGGAAGCTTAAATAACATAGCAAACTGTGCTTCATTGGCTCATTATTTGTTATTCCTTTTATCATATATAGTTCTGATATCTAATCCTGATTCATTCTTCCCTCTCTCTCTCTCTCTTTTTCCCCCTTCCTTTTTTTTTTTTTAATACCAATTACATCATAAACTACTCACAGAATAATGTAAATACAACCAACATCTCCATCTATCAGAAACTCTATAGATCCTAAGCTAATGAACTACTAAAGTTGTCATTTTCTGCCTTACAGCTCGATACAGAGTACCTTGAAGCATTCTGATCTCTATCATTTAGTGAATAAAAGTGGTATAAAAAACACTTCAAACGATTAGAAAGTAGTTCCTAGTTGCCTAACACCATCTTCAGAATATTCACTTCAATACCCAAAGCAAGTTAACCAAAAGAAGGGAGAAAAAAATATCAAATTAACCAAATCAAACAATACATGGAAACAAAAAAAATGGTGAGGAAAATTAGAGAAAATAAAAATATGGAGGTAAAGCAATATTTACTTGGCGTTATCACATTTAGGAGCTTGTTGGAGAGGCATGAAGAAGAAGCCTCGATGTTCGCTTGCAAGCTTGTTTGCTTCATGAACTTCAATGTCAAAGTTGTCGGTGCCTTCTCACACACATCACATTGAGGTTCCCAGAAACTCTGCAGAAAGGGGAAAAAAGAGACTTCGAGTAAAGCAGAACAGACAGAGAAGTGGGTTTTGACAACTCTTTGAGCTATGAACTGGTTGAGTCTCAAAAGATTCATATAAGGCTGAGAAAACCCAAAAGAATGGAAAGAGGGAACAAAAAAAAATAACTCCGAAGATGTGAAGAAATAAAGAAGCAGAGAAAGACTGAGAAGAGAGAAAAGAAGGAAGGAAGGAAGATGGGAATACGTGTAAGAAGAAAGACGTGTGGACAGTAAAGTGGTTGGTTAAGAATCATCTGAATCGTGCAATAGGAGATAATGTTTGATTCTCATAATAATCAACGACACTTCGGTGCGATCTCCTCCTAAATTCACATGACAGACAAGCGCACGGCTTCAAAATTCATATTCCATAATCTCAAATCATACCAAAAAAATCCCTAAAATTACAGATCATACAAAATTCCAAAATCACACCAAAAAAATTCCTAAAATCCTATACCTTTTCGGCTGAATCCTTCCAAGTATAGGGTTGGTGATCCAATTCCTGAGACACAATGACACACAAAAACCCCCCATCAACCGCTGATTTTCGCACAACAGGGACGACCTAGACACAGAGAGAGAGAGAGAGAGAGAGAGAGAGAGAGAGAGAGAGAGAGAGAGAGAGAGAGAGAGAGAGAGCGAGACAGAGAGAGTGAGAGGGAGAAAGCGAGACAAAGAGAGCCAGACAGAGAGATTGAGAGAGGGAGAGAGAGAGACAGAGAGAGGAAGCGAGAGAGAGAGCGAGGGATAGAGAGCGAGAGAGAGATGAGATCATGGTTACCTTGGCCGTAGTTGCAGGTACTTCTCTTCCTCTGTTCCTTCTATTCCCTTCTCTTCCCCAAGGAGGCTGTTGAATTCTTTTCTCGAAAACACGGGATTTCACGTTATCGCGATGTAATTGTCGTTCTTTGTTCTTTAGGTGATGAAAACCTCCGGTTCGTTCTAAAAGAACGAAAAAATGAACCGTAAAGCCAAACACTTTTTCATATTTTTTTGTTCTTTTTGAACAAAAGAATTGTTCAGAACGCTGTTCTGAACGTTACCAAACGCACTCTAAGGGTGTCAATCAGTTCGGTTTTGATTTTTTATTTGGTTCAGTATATAAAATGTACAAATTGAAACCAAATAACGATTTTATTCGGTTTCACTCAATTCTTATGCGGTTCAAATTCAAATTTAAGTGGAATAACCTAGTAAAACAAATAACGGAGAAAGAATGCCACCTGGTCGTGCCAGACACGCCACCTTTGTATCCGTGGTCATTTTCGGGGTTCTAGGGGGTGTGGTAGTTATTTTGTGTACCCTTGTATCAAGGCGTAGGAGCGGTGTGTCTGGTGTGACCGAGTGACGTTCTCTTTTCCAACAAATAAAGTTGAGAAGGAAGTTATGACCTCAGGAAGATGCAATTCGACAATGTCAAATCTAGTACATTTCAATTCTTTTTTCACACCACAGACCAATTATGTCCATCACATAATTACAAAACCTTGATATAATTAAGGGAAAAAGAACGCTACTTGGGTGAGTATGCTATGCTAAGGTGCCCCTACACCCAGACATAGGGGCACGTGAAAATGGTCGGCGCACCCATGGAGAGGTGGAAAATCCTAGAGGTGTGGCGGTTATTTTGGGCGCCCTTGTGTCTAGGCGTAGGGATAGCACACCGCATGCACCCAAGTAGCATTCTTTCTCCCTATAATTAAATACTCTAAATATCTTCAAAATACTTCTTAACTAATCGACAATTAGTGAACCACTTAAGCCCTCCAAATGAGCAGAATTGGATAACTACAGAAGAGAACTGAGGAGACTTAATAGTAGAAGACAGAGGCAGAATAGATGAAGTGAAAATTAAAATTCGAGTCGTCCCACCCATTAATAAACGGTCCTAGATCTTAGGTTTGGAATCGATGAGATAAATAGGTTGATTCTGGTTCGGACCCCTTAGGACCAAAAACAAATAGGACCTGGACTGATTACCCAGAACTAGACTGATTTACATGCTTAACTAGGATACCTTGCAAATATACTTGACCGGGTTAAGTTCTCTGTCCGATTACGTGCGTATGCTAGCACCTTCCAGTGTTTCTCTCCTCCCACAATAAGGGGATGCAGATATGTCATTTCATGGGAGGGAGGAGAGAGATAGACACAAGGAGGTGCTAGCATATGCTACACAGCCTAATAACATTATTTTCCCCTACTTGACTAAATAAATCTTTCAGTTCTAAATCCACTCCCTAACTGCATATTGAGATGGCCTAACAATGTACTGCTATGTTATATTAATCATTAACTAAACTACATGTTGAGCTAGACCACAAAAAAGTAAAAGAGAGTGTATTAAGTCTTAACCTTAAGAAAAAATGTGTATTTAGATGACCTAACCATTGTTGGAAAACTAGGCTTTGACTTGGATAAGTCATTTGAATCGAGTTAAAAAATGGCAAAATCTGGTAAAAAAAATCATGTAAATTTGTTCATTGTAGAAAAAATGACTAGATTCGGTCTAAATTTATTTCAGTCACAAGTGACTCGGTAAAAATACCGAGTTAAAAAAAAACAATCACCCAAGTCTCTCATTTTTAACCCCTTTCTCTGTTGGTCTCTCTCATGGTATCTCCTCCTCTCCATGGAGGCCTCGAAACCATGTCTTCTACAAAGCAACCATTGATGCAGCACCATCTCCAGTGGTGTTGCAGCGAAGCTCCAAACCATCAACAAAGAAAGGGCAGAAAAATAAACTAGGTCAATCGAGCTCAGCACTGTTGGATTTAACATCTTCCACGTGTTGAGCTCTCAACCCTGAACTGCACCACACTACATTTTTAGGGAATTAGAAGAGAAGTATAGAACCAAAAGAGGGAAAAACGTGACTCACTCTGATCAAGTTTGACTCATCTGAGTCACAAGGTTGAGGATGAGTCAAATAAAAAAATCTGCTTTTTCCAACAATGGACCTAACTATGTTCCAAGATAATTTTGGTACTTTGGTGGCATGTAACTCCAGTGAAAACGTATCATAAAGTCATGAAATGCATCTCTCCATCAACATATAGTATTCCTATCCATATTCATGTAGGAATTAATTTTTTTTTTAATTCTTTATCTACTTCTTAATTATATATTGAGATGACCAACTGCAAACTAAATAATTATTGTTATATTTTTCCATTCAATCCTTGTATTTCACTTTATTATCCATAATCCATATCACCAACCTCAATCCAAACAAAGAATGGCTATTGATGTCTGTGACACCATTCCCCTGTTTCTTAGTTTAATCCCTAATTATGTATCAAATTATTCTAATTACATAATGGAATAGAAACATTAGTGTACCTATGCCATCTAGAGTGATTTGGGCATTTTTAAGAACCAAGGGAGAAGGGATGCCAAAGTTTGCTTTCTACTGAGGGACTTGAAAAAAAAAAAGCATTTCACAAGAAATTTGGGGAATCTAACTCCTCTCAGGTTCCCTGCCTAGTCAGGTTCGTAGGTTCCTCTCATAGAGGTTCGAAAATGACGACCTCACCCCCTGCCCGAACACACTGTCCGGGTAGAGTGAAGTCGGCATTTCTACCCTCCCTATGAGAGAAACCTACGAACCTGACCGGACAGGGAACCTCAAGGGAGAAAAACGAACTATCAAGTATATTGATTCAAATTAATAAGCGCTAAGTGTGGTTTTCGTTATAGCAAACCACAAACCCTTAAACACAAAGGCAATTAAAATCAAGAGAGCAACTTGGTCCCGAAAACTCTAGCGGACCCAATTTTTCCCAAGCTTAGGCTTGTATTTCCAACCCATGGGCCAAAATAGGGTTGAGAAAAATCAGCTAGAGGTCAAGCCGAGTTGCATGAGCCTAAGCCTGATTTACATGCAATTCTATTGTTTATATATGATAGTATAAATGTATATGAAGCATTAAAGTGTTACAATGGTTATTTTTATGGCATACTAGATGGACTATGTATCCATCAAACCCAATTCAAATAGTTTAGATAAATATTAATCTACAATGATTTAATTTGGGCAATTGATTGTCCTAAGGTTAGACCTTAAATTGTTTGCAACTAGTGATAGTACTGGGAATTCTGTTCATAATTGTCACATTGTGTATTTTAGTAATGTAATTCTAAAATGCAAATGTGAGTACTTATATTGTGTATATCTTGAACAAGTGCACTTTTCTTATCTTGTATGGATTACTATCAGATTTTTGAGAAACAAGATTCTCTATAATGATACGTTTTTGTTTCTAGATTTGAGTTGTAGTCAAATATTGTGTGTTAATTTTGTGTATCATGGTTGATGTATGGCTATATATCGGTACACTGGATTCATGATGCTTGTCTATGATTGGAAGAGATGCCCAATAAAAAATCTACTTCCAAAATAAGTTGAATATCTTGAGAGAGATATCTGATTGCGATTGGAATGAAATTCCTAGTGCGGTGGTATGTTTTGAAAATAGTTTGCAGAATAATTTAAAATAGAAAAAGTTACATGATTAGCAAAGACTAGAGTGAACCTTTCACTGAAGCAGATATCAAGACATAGATATCTTGTATGGACTCAGAAAGGGGGGAAATTGCAAAATTGGAAAGAGATTGGGTCAATCTCCCCAAAAAAATCTTAGAATAATGAGTAAAGAGTATAACAATAACGGTTTCTTCCCAAGAATAGCCATTAACATCCTCTCTTGAATCATTATATAAGCACCCATTCTCCTCATCCTTCAGGGCAGCACTCTTCGAATTTGATAATTCAGAAACCAAGAAGACACCACAGCCAAAGAACCCAAAAATAAAAATAAAATCAGCGATGACAAAGTCTTCTTCTCAGGCTCTCCTCGTCGCTGCCTTTTTCTTCTTTGGCCTCCTTGGGTTGGCCTATTGCCATGACTTAGTTGTTGAGGGAAAAGTGTATTGTGACACCTGTCGTGCCATGTTCGAGACCAGAGTAAGCAAACCCATGGCCGTTGCACCAGTGAAACTCACATGCCGAAGCCTTGAAGACGACACTATCTCACACACCGTGGAGGACGTTTGCGACGGGTTCAGTACATACAAGATCTCCTTGGACGGTGAGCACGAGGAAGATATATGTGGGATGTCAGTTTGATCGAGATCTTCTACGGCGTGCCTGCCCAAAGCGGCCAGAGCGGAGCAGACCATGTTGCGCGCGCAATGACCTCCTTACCCCCTGCCCAGCGCCTTGCCCGAGTGGGGGTAAGGCGGTCATTAAGCGTGCGACATGGTCTGCGCCGCTCTCGCCGCTACGGGCAACGTGCCGTAGGAGATCAGTCAATTCGGCACATACAAGTGCTCTATTTATGTTTATGGATATAGACAGTGAGCATCTTGGAATCCCCAAGGGGGTGTGAAATTTGGGCTGTCCTATGGGCAAAATGGTAAGCTCACACCCTATTAAGGGTATATTTGTCATTTTAAGGCATCAATGGCCAACACGTCAACAACTAACGATAATGCTCTAACGGCGTGGGGCTGAGTGTAACAAGTACCCTGGTCAGGGTGTATATTTTGAAAACACAAGGGGTTGTACTGTATTTAGTATATACCTTAGGGGATGGCAGGGTAATTTTCCCTTTAAAATATTAGTAAATAATTATATTTTAAAATAAGTTTTGAAAAGTGGTTTAACGTTCAATCATTGATCAAGATTTTCTGAATAAGTTGTTTTGACGGACTAGGGTGGTGATAATAATTAATTCCATACCTATAGAGGTCTGCTGTGCGATGTTAAATAGAGGTATTAAAATGCAATAAAACTATTATTTTGGGGGTCTATTTGGGAAAAAAGAACTCTGTGGGGGAGCATGTGTTGTGCGTATAGACATAGAAGGAGCAAAATGACCGCTCCACTCCCATAAAGGCAAAAATCTCCGCCTTGTTGATGCTTCAGTGCATTCTCCTATTGGCCTTCGTGCGCATGCATGTGCCACACTCCCCCCACAGAGAACTCTTTCCCATATATTATATTAAACTCGAGATGCATTTATGAGTAAACAGTTTTATTTACTAAGATTGGGTTAGACTAAAAAATAGTTATGTTCAATAGTTTGAGTTTGACTCACATAAAGCTACCTTGATTGGATCACCCAATAGGATCCCACCATTTGGCATATAGACTTATAACAGAGATTAGGATTTGATGTATTATAAATAGGCAGCAAAAAGGAGGTGGAAAGTGGGGTTGGCCATAGCAAGAGAGGTGATCTACATAAAAACATCCCTACTGTAAGCAATTGACTTGTGGCAGAAGACTGATCAAAAGAAGGAATTGGGCCATAGCTGGAAGGAACCGTTAGGAAACAGGTCCATCGACATTAGCGCTCTAATAGAACTCAAACTCTGTGCAAGGAACCAACTCCCCACTAGCAGAGTTGTACTGGGATTCAGACTCTCCACCACCCGTGAGAAGATAGAGTATGCTTCCCCAATTGAGTGGGGGCATGAGCGGGTTAACTAAATTCCCTAAGGGGAAATGACTCTTCCTCCAATTAGGACTCTGCAACCGCCTATCCTTTATATGGTAAAGGAGGGGCCTAAAGTAGATTCATTTGACAACTATATCTCTTTCTGTTTTTTCGCTTCATACTTACTGTTGCACGGATCTGACAAGAATCGGAGAGTCCCCCTTCGGAGTCCGCTCCGGGTCTCTCTTGTGCCTTCCATCTTTTGTATGTCGTCGACATCATCAACTTAGTTAGATTCCAACAGCAACAAGAGGCTATTAGTTTTCCTCTTGCAATTTCTGCTGCCATCCTCTCTCCTTCTTGTAGCACACTCTCTTTCTTCTATCTCCCTCCTTTGTGTGAGTGCTATGGTTTTATACCTTGGAGTGAGAAAACGGGTCTTTACTTATGGGTTCCAATTCAAAGGTTGATCGAGATCTACCCATTGAATCTTTGTAAGGAGTTTTGTGTTCAAATGTTGTGTTCCTTTGGAGGTACTATGCTTGTGGGAAAAGGTAACCTTAAATGCCCTCTAATGGATTGTTTGAATGCCCTAAGCTCCTAACGAGTTCTCCTTCGAAGGTTGATCAAGATGTACCCATTGAATCTCTAACGAGTCTTCTATCCAAGTGTTGTGTTCCTTTGGAGGTACCATGCTTGTGGGAAAAGGTAACCTGAAACTCCCTCCAGTGCATTGTTTGAATGCCCTAAAGTACATCAAGTAAGATCGATGGTTATAGATTTTTGATTTGGCACTCTATATCGCCAACAATACTACCTTTAGGTCTAGGTTCAAACCAAGCTTCCTCTCACTGCAATTAATAGAATTAAATATTTTTTTAGGAATTTGGGCTAGCTCATTTTCAGGCAAGGTCAAATTGGATTGAACATGGATGATGTGGGCTAAGGCTGAGATTTCTTAGCCTAAGGTTGAGTTCAATTGCTCTGCACATACATGTGAGAGATAACCAACTGTCTAATTTTTGGCAGTTACATGGTGAGGAGGGGTATTTATGGAAACAAAAAGTCTATGTGGTTGCCTCTCACTTGTATGTGCACCTGCACGTACGTGCAGAGGATCCAGTCTCCTTAAGGTTTGCTGGGAAGGGTCAAGCCTGGTTAGACATTGGTAGCCTCAAGCTGGGCTTGGGCTTCGAAACATGGCCCAACCCACCCAAGTTGTTACCTTTAAGTATAATGTTTTAGGTTATGGTTATTTTTCCTTTTCTCGAGTTTTGCCATTTGAAGAGGCCTTCTTCCATGGCTTCAGCCTTCAAGTATTTACACTCCTATCGAGTTGACTCAATTTCATCAGTGAATCCGAGATCAAACCCACAAAAACAGGCTTGACCTAATTGCTCATAAAAAAACTCTTGGATCCTTAGTTGACCTATGAAGGATCGAAGGTGAGCGCTAGGATCTCTTATTCCGTTAATTTTTTCTGATTTCCATTTGAATCCAGATGGGAGACGAACATTGGGGAAGAAGCACATCCCTTCTGCATCTATGATTTTCTCTTCTCCTGATTTGACATTCCTAAAAGCTTGTTCAAGCTTCTGAACTGTCTCACGAATAAATTTATTTTCAAAACTTTCCACACTAGGTGGAGGATATGATCACATGATCTCTGATTAAAGATATATATGATGGATTGGGGTTTGACAATATTTAATTAAATGCCCCAAGAGAAAAAGAGGTGTTAATCAAAAAGTTGAGAGATTGAAAGCAAGCCTGATTGCAAAAGGCTACACCCAAGAGGAAGGGGTGGACTATAATGAGCCATTTTCACCAATGACAATGATGAAATCCATTAGGACTTTGTTATCCATTTTCACACACTTTGATTATGAGATCTGGCAAATGGATATGCAAACTGCATTCCTCATGGATTTCTTGAAGAATAAATCTATATGCATCAGCCAGAAGGGTTCTTTACCATTGGTCAAGAGAACAAGATGTGCAAGTTGCTTAGGTCCATTTATGTACTAGTGCAAACATTCAGGAGTTGGAACATCTATTTTGATCAAGTAGTCAAGTAGTTTGGCTTAGATCAAAACATTGATGAACTATGCATTTATAAGAAGGTCAATGGGAGTACGGTATGTTTTCTAGTATTGTACATAGATGACATATTGCTAATGGGTAACGATGTGAGAATGTTATCTTTTGTGAAGATATGATTGTCTACTATATTTTCAATGAAAGATTTAGGCAAAGCCAACTACATCATTGGAACTAAACTTGTGAGAGATCACAAGAGAAAGATGTTCGACTTTTCACAATCCATCTACATATATAAGATTCTGGCTATATTTAACATGGAAAATTCCAAGAAAGGAAATGTTTCTTTCAGACATGGAGTTAGTTTATCCAAATCCTAGTGCCCTCAACCTCAAGAGGACATTGAGGAGATGAAGAGAATTTCATATGTGTTGCCGTTAGAAAGCCTTCTGATGATGTGTGCGTCTTGTAAAGGGAAAGAAGACACAAATGAGACCCAGAGCGGACTCCGAGGGGGGACTCGCTGATGCCTAAGTCAGTCCGGCTCATAGATAAGTTGTCAGAAAGGGGTACGGAGAGAGCAGTAAGTTCCAAAAGTCAAAATGGTTTTACCTGGGTCCCCTTTGTTCTTTTATACCTGAAGCGGTTATCGAGGTGGTAGATAACTTCCCTGCTTCCCATCTTCTGACACGTAGCGCTAGTGGGATTTTGTTATCTACCTTAATGAGGGGGGATGTCTCCTAGTGGGGAACGAGATTCCCTCTTATGCGTTGTTGGTTTTAACAGCTCCTTGAATCATGTTTTGAGTTAGTTGCGTGCCCCCAAGGCTAGCTCTGTGACACAAGTCGAATGATCCCTCTCGTGGGTTACTTGATGAGATCTTGCCGCGTGTCGGCTTCTTGTTGGCTAGTCATATTAGGGCGTATCAATATACCTTAATAGTGGGAAGTTTCATGTATGCCATGTTATATACTAGACCAGATATCTACTATTCGGTAGGGATTGTGAGCTGATATCAATCCAATGCAGTATGGGAACATTGGACTGCTGTGAAGAATATCCTCAAGTGTTTATGAAATATTAAGGATCATTTTTTGGTCTATGGCTGATTAGATGTCAATAATAGGGTATATAGACTCAAGCTTTCAGACCGATAAAGATGACCGGAAATCTACTTCTAGCATGATATTTATGTTGGGAGGAGGATCAATTATTTGGAGGAGCACAAAGCAAAAATCTACAACCGATTTTACCACTGAAGTTGAGTACATAGCAGCCAGTGAAGTAGCCAAAGAAAGTGTTTGGTTGAGAAAGTTTCTGACTGACCTCGGTGTTGTTCTTGATCTTGTGAAAGGGCCTTACTGTAATAACAAAGGGGCTATTGCGCAAGCAAAAGAGCCTAGGGCCCATTAGAAAAATAAACACGTGCAACGGAAGTACCATCTGATTAGATAGATCATTCAGAATGGTGATGTTGCAGTTATGAAGGTTGCCTCAGAAGACAATGTGTCAAATCCCATGACTAAGGGTTTGTCACCTATAGTTTTTATGAAACATGTAGAGAGTATGTGTGTAAAGCATATGAGAAATTGACTTTGATGTACAAATGGGAGATTGTTAGATTATGTCAATCAAACCTGATTAATTTGGAATAAATAAATTTAATATTATTTTATTGCATGAATTTATTTACGGGCTTATAAGTTTGTTCTATTGATTTCACCCAAAACGGTTCTCGACTAGGGATAGGACCGAACATCTGTTCATATGATTGTTACATTGTATGTCACTAGAAAAGTTGTTTTCAGGGGCATAAATGTAAGTACACATAATGTGTGTATATAGAAAAGACTATAGTATAAATTCTCACATGTGTTACTTTTTGTCATATTAAGGAGAGATGTGTACCCGTCACCAGTGACCCTTTGACATGAGAGATCCTTATCATTATGATGTTACATTGCAAGTTTTGGTACACCAATTGTTGATGTCACATGGGTTATATATCGATGTGTTGGATTCGTGATTGTGCATCGTGATTCGTGAACGAAAGAGGTGCTCAACATGGAATCCACTATCCTTAATTGGAGAATATTAAGTAGAATGCATGTGATTAATCAAACAAAAATCAGGATCCAATGACAATTTTATAAATTGTTTACAAAATTTATTTTTTATTATTAAACATATTAGTATATTATTTTAAATTATGTTTTAATCGCATTTTTGGATTATACATAAAATATCACAAAGTCCCTTTTAAGTTCTACCTCTTTCCTCTTTAGAAGTAAGTTGGAATGCAAGTCAAACTACTCATCACCAACAAGTTTCTATCTCTTTGTTGCTCAAGTGTGGAAGAACTATTATCTAGAGGAAAAATTACACTTGTGGTTCTCAGGTAACCTATGTTTACCGTATCAATTTTTGTTATGGGAAGATATCTCAAACTTGAATGCAAATGTAAACTATCCGATCCAAATTTCGCTGCAAATTCGAGTAACCTCCCTCTTAGAGCTTTCTCAAAATAAATGTTGATGGATCAAGTCTAGGGAATCCGGGGTGAGCAAGAGTTGGTGACATCTGGAGAGATTCTCAACACAATATTATCTTTTGCTTTGCTTCTGGAATTGGGCATGCCTATGCATGTGCTGTTGAAGTTATTGCAATTAGGAAAGCTCTTTAGCTGGCTCTTCAACAAGGCTTGGATAGGGTTATCATTGAAAGTGACAATCTTCTGCTCATAAGCATTCTCTCCGATAGGATTCAAGCCATTCCATGGCGAGTGAACCTATTTTAATGGATTGCTAGAGGCTGGCATCAAGATTGCTCATGTCCAATTCAGCCACACTTTACAAGAAGGGAACTTTGTGGCTAATGGATTCATAGGAACGTATGCAACCCTTCAGTCAGATCTCTTTTGGTTAAATTCCTGTCCCTCTTTTGTTTTTTCATGGTTGTTCATAGACCATTATAACTTTTTCGTTTCTGTATATAGTTAAAGGCATTTTTTACAAAAAAAAAAAAAAGATGAAAAAAACAGAATATTACTTAGATCCACAAGATAAGAATGGAAATTACAAAATAAGTATGTTTCAAATTTGTTTTACGTCTACTACTTTCTATTTTAAAAAGATTTACTTAACCCCCAAAGTTGGTTAGTACTCATGTCACGCTAGAATAGAATAAAATAAAACTTCCAAAATTGCCCCAACCTCATTTAATTATTTTAAAACCTGTGAAATCGGATGAAAGTGCACCTTAATTGTAGGAGTAGAAATCAAAGCGGCTATTATCCCCTAAAAAAAATAAAAAAAGCAATATCATCGAATCCAAAGGGTTTTGTCCAAAAAAAAAAATTCCAAAGGGAAGTACATCTTAATTGTTGGAATAGAAAACAATAGAAATAAAAAAAAAAAAAAGGGATGGTTCACCCACCATCCTAAGGTTCACCAACCCCTCCTAGGGTTTTTGTATGTTCCAAAATACCCTCCAATACTTATTTCTGCCCTCTTCTGCCCTACGGTGAATGGGATCTCATTCATAGTTGGTGAAAGAAACTCGGTCGAAGAAAAGAAAAAAAAATAAAACAAAACAAAAAACAAAATGAGAGAAACAATAATAATAATAAAAAAAAGGTAGCGAAATTGCGTGTGCCCCTTCTCTCATTTTTTCCATCGTGGTTTAAAATAGATTTTTTAGTCAATTTTGAAAGTTCATTTTTATTTTATTCTTGCGTGGCATGAGTATTAACCAACTTGAGGATTGAGTAAATCTTTTCAAAATGGAAAGTTGTGGATATAAAACAAATTTGAAACCTACTTATCTTGTAGGGGTATCCAAAACACCCGGCCATCCCGATCCAGCCCTAACCCGTCCTGAGCCCGGACAGGGCTAGGCCGGGCCTATGTTCTAGACAGGGTCGGGCTAGGTTTAGTATTTTGCTGGCCCTGGCAGGGCCGGGCCGGGCCGGGCCTATGTTCTAGACAAGGTCGGGCTGGGTTTAGTATTTTGCTGGCCCTGGCAAGGCCGGGCCTGGCCTGGGTTGAGGCCTTGGCCCTGGCAGGGCTAGCCCGACCTTGTATACATAATATATAATCTATATAATGGGCTTTGTTAAGTGGGTTGGGGCTATGTATTCATATATATTATATGTACAATGGGCTTTATTAAGTGGGGCTATGTATCCATATACATTATATGTACAATGGGCTTTGTTAAGTGGGCTAGGTCAATGTGTATACATAATATATATATGTTAAGTGGCTTGGGGTTTTATTATTTGTTAAGTGGGCTCACTGGGTTGTTCACTATTCAGGGCCAATCAGGGCCGGGCCGGGCTTGGGAAAACCCTGCCAGGGTGGGGCTGGGCTTGGTTTAAGGTTAAGGCTGCCAGGGATGGGTTAGGGTTAAGGCCAACCCAGCCCAGCCTGACCCATTGACACCCCTATTATCCTTGTAATTTCCGTTCTTATCAAGTAGATCTAAAAAATTTATCCCCAAAAAAAATTGATCGTTTCAGGGGTTGTGTTCGGGTCCAAACTGCACACAAAGGGAGACAAGCGTACGTGGCATATATTTATTGGTTACAATCTATCTTGATGGGAATACTAGGATTCCTCTCTAATAACCATCCAATAACCTTCTCCTATTGCCACGTTTCATGCCAATTAACAGAGACTTAACTTCGTTTCCCTTATTTATTATTATTTTTTTTACCCTTCTCCTCTCTCTCCATCTTTTATAGGAATCCATAAAAAGTCATTCAGTTGAAATAGGTATTCAAGATTAATATAAAAAAAAAATTAGGTAATTAAAATAGAAATCTTTAAATTATATCCCAACAGACCCAACCGCTTTAAAACTTTACATACAAATAGTTAAAGTTTACGAGCTTGTTTATCATGGTCTAAGGTATTATCGCATCGTTCGTGATATGTATCGGTATCACCATGGTTTGAGGTATTGGTATCATATCGCTCGTATCAAAGCGATATGTAACAGTTTTGGTAGTGGCCGATGCCAATATTGGGCCTACATCGTATCGGTGACACAATACAGACGACAAGTGGTAAAACAGTCAAATATCCTCTTTTAAAGCAAAATTAGGGGCAATTTTGTTAGATACGGCCGATCCTTGTCGATACTGTAGCGGTATCAAATTGGTTTTGCAAGTGACTGATGCCTGATCCAATACCATGCATTAAAACAATGGGTTTTAGTAATTGATATCGGTCTCTACCGATCCAGATCGGTTAGGTTTACTCTTGCTTCCTTGAAAAAAAATAGATTTTATAATTTAAATTTTACACTTGTCTGTACTGGTCCACCAAGATGGGATCAACCAAGAATCAGTATTGGTCTCAACCGATATTGATGCGAATTGGCCGATCCGATACCAATTCTTCAAAACATGATCCCGATTTTATGTCGATACCGTGTTGGTGAAATGATACAAACAAAAGGTAAAATAGTAAAAAAACTATTTTTGTTTTTTTAAAGAAAATCAGGTGGTAAGCTTATCCGATACAACTGATCAGTGTCAATGCCATATCGATATCGTATCGGTTTTACGGGTGATTGATACCCAATCTGATTCATGTGATCAATATCCGATCCGATATCATACACAATAATTTCTTCACCATCCTTCTGCAAGACCAAAGCTGTAGTTGTTCTTCAGAACCAATGGGTCGATGTTTAGAGGGAGGAAAAAGAAAAAATAAATACATAAATAAGGGAAAGTGGAAACGGATGAGTCTCCGTGACTTGATATGAAACATGGCACGAAGAGAAGGTTATTTATTGGAGAGAAATCCTCTTCAGAGGATCCGGACTCAATACTTTTCAGAAAGGGCAGTTGACGAGTGCAGTAAGGGAGGGAGGCATCTCTTCATCATTTCCCTTACGATCCTCAATTCGTCACTGAAATCTGAATCCCACCCTTTCGGCCGTTCGACGTGTACTGTGTACCGGCATTAAAGAAATAACTTCTTCTCTTCTCGGTTCCAATTTGCATTCCCACCTTTCACCGCTAACCGACGGTATTGTTCGTCCGTCCAGGTTCAAGTAGATTGAACAGCAGTGGTACATGGTGAATCGAATCGTCTTTCATTTGCGTGTAATGAAGTAAGTTACTGTTTGCGTTTTTAGATTTGGGATTTGTGTTCTTCGTGGCACTGGGGAACAGGGCCGGGTAAGGAACTAGAGGACATAATTTTCCGTTCTTCTTCGTCGTTAATTTGCACAATCCTGATGATTTTATTTTTGTTTCTCTTTAGTTGCAGATTACTTGAATTATTACATCTTTACGATTCATTTTTCAATTTCATTTTATATGATTCCATTTATCTGTTTGATTTTTTTTAACTGTATTATACTAATTCTTGAGAATCAACTTCAGTAATGCGTTCTCATGTGATGTTTTGTCGAATTGTTGAATCTGTTTTTCACTCTCTCTGAAGTTTCTCTTCTGTGAATCATTTATTGGGATCAGATTTCAGGTGCTCGATCTTCTGTGCAACAGATGACAGTTTGCTTAAATATTGCCCCTGGAGAGAAATCTCTGCCACCAGAGCATTTCCTCCAGGTTGTGGAAGAAATAATCTATGTATTAATTAGCACAGACGAGCACCTGAAATCTCTTTCTTCTGAAAAAAGGCAATAGTGTTAGCTGTGGAAGAACCATTTGGAAGGCGAGGCCTTCTGAGAGAAGACAGTAAGTAATGAAGCCAATCATGCTGGAGAAGAAGTTCGGGATGGAAATGCCTGCAGGCATTCTCTGATGGGTGCTTCAAACTGTCCCTGCAAACAAGGAAAACTGGTGGCTATACATATAACTCAACTAGTGCTATTGGAATAAAATGTAAAGAAGCATAAACTCATGGAAGTGGGAAAGTTTGTATCTGCTTTGAGTAAAAATAAACATAAGACAGAATTCGGGAGGATTAACTACATAGAAGAAAGTGTCTCCTAAAGGAAATGTTGCTTACTTAGATTCAGGTGAACTTGTTAGTTGTTACCATGTATAAGAATGATAATGTAGGGCATGACAAAGAAAATGAAATTATAATTGATGGCTGCAAAACAATTGTTTCGCATGGCAGAGCCTTTAAGGTTCTCAATTTGTTAAGGAATATTTTGAAGGAAGAAGGAAAAAAGTCCAAAAAGCGAGGAAATTCAACCCATCGGATTGATTTGCTAGCATATGAAAGTCTAAAGAAATAACATATGTGGGATAACCATGAGATATCAATCTTGGGTTCAATCCCAAGGGTTACAGTTGGTGATATATTTCAGTACAGGGTGGAGCTCCTAGTTGTTGGCATCCATCGCCCCTTAGAGTCTGGTATAGATTAGTTAAAGGAAGGAGGAAAATTATTGCCACAAGTATTGTTGCATCTGGAGGTTATGACAATGACACGTCTGATCCTAATTTCTTAGTTTATAGCGGTCAGGGCCAAATCAATGAAAGGAGATAAGTGACCCAAGGGTCAAAAGCTCAAGGGAGGAAACCTAGCTAATACTTAAGAACAATATTAATGAAAAAAATGTTGTAAGAGTTATCTTTTGATCAAAAGAATTGCAAGACTCTGTTTTCATATATGCTCGGGGAAAGATAGTTTCATATTTTGTCTACAATGGGTTTTACTTGGTGGAGAAATATTGGCTAGAAACAAGCAATTTCGGGACTTCTATCTTTAAATTTCAGTTGAGAAGAGTTTCAGGAAGTCAAATTAAGGGGAAGAGTTTCAGGAAGTTAAAGGTTCATTTAAGAAATAA
The DNA here is from genome assembly GCF_018873765.1 of Telopea speciosissima. Lineage (NCBI taxonomy): Eukaryota > Viridiplantae > Streptophyta > Magnoliopsida > Proteales > Proteaceae > Telopea > Telopea speciosissima. The sequence continues at coordinate 51,745,138 of NC_057923.1, forward strand.
TCGAAAGAAATAGGAACTACATAAGTGTATCTATTACTTCGGTTCTTCCAACTGTACTGGCAGGCTATTACTTTTTGATTGACAAAAAATTATTGGACATGCTCTATGTAAATAGTAATGCCTACAACCAAAGTCCAAAGTTTGGATATCAGAAATTTAGAATTCTATGTATAGAAAAGCATCATAAAAGGAAGAGAATGCTTTATATTTGCAACAAAAGTTAAGAAATGTAATAGATTTGAGGACTTACGGTGAAAAATGGAAATATTACAGTTTAACAAAATTGGGTGATTTTCCAACAATTTTTATCAAGAAGTTATAGCCTGTCAGTACAATTGTAAGAACAGTAGTAGTAGATATGCTTATCTAGTTCCTATTTCTTTTGATTCTTTCTTAAATGAACCTTCGACTTCGTGGAACTCTTCTCATCTAAAATGTACAGATAGAAGTCCTAGAATCGTCTGTTTCCAGCTAATATTTCTCCACCAAGTAAAACCCATAGTAGGAAAATCTGAAACTATCTTTCCCCGAGCATAGATGGAGTCATAGTCTTGCAATTCTTTCGATCCAAAGATAAACCTTACAACATTTTTTCATCAATGATGTTCTTAAGCAACAATACTTGTGGCAATAATATGTCCACCTTTCTTTAAGTAATTTATGCTACACTCTAAGGGGCGATGGTGGCCAACAATTAAGAGCTCCACCCAGTACCGAAATTTATCACCAACTTCAAACCCAGGGATGGAACCCAAGATTGGTATCTCAGGGTTAACCCAGATATTTGTTTTTTATAGACACTCATAAGCTAGCATATTAATCCGATTGGTTGAATTTCCTTGCTCCTTCGACTTTTTTCTCTCTTCCTTTAAAAAATTACTAAATAGATTAAGTGTCTCAATGGCTTTGTCATGTGAAACAATTGTTTTCAACCATCAATTACATTTTCATATTCTTTATCACGCCTTACATTATCATCATTATGCTTGGTAACTAGTTGAGCTTGATCTAAGTAAGCAACCTTTCCTTTAGGAGGCACTTTGTTCTTTGTAGTGAATCCTCCCAAATTTTATGTTTTATGTTTCTTTTCATTCAAATGAGATATTGTTACACCCCACTTTCGTGTTGTGATTATTTTATTATCTTACTTGATTTTTATAGATATTTAAATGTCATTGTTTTTTATAATATTTGTGTAATTATTGGTTAAACATCATCATTCTATTATATCTTTAATGGTATTTATATTGTTCTAATGAGTAGTGGTAGAATTGTAATTTCAAGCATTTCCCATGATATAAGAGTATATGATTTCTGATATCTTATGTTGTATTATATACTATGGTTTAATGTATTCATTAGCTTGTATTAATACCTAATGAAATTGTGTGAATAATATTGATATAGTAGATGTTCTTTTATATGGTATGAGGAGGTTTGGGTCACTTTAAGTCATGGGTGGTTCAACTAGGACTACAACAAGGTCGGGTTGGGCCGAGCTTTATAGAACCCTAGTCAAACCCTAAGTCCCCTTAGCTTGGCCTAGGCCCGACCCAACCCTGACTCAGGGTCAGAAAAATCTAACCCTGACTCGCCCTCAGGGTCGGGCCGGGCTGACCCTAATTGGCCCTGATCATGGGAAGGGGGAAGGAAATGCATAGGCTAGAGTGGGCTGGGGAGAAAATTATCAATTTTACATCAAATAACACTATAATAAAATGTATTATATCACTTATTGTCTTCATATAATATATATTATATAACAAAATGTGGGCGATGTTTAACGTTTATAATATATATATTATATTAGTATATATTTTATAGTATAACTTAAAACAGGGTCGGGTCGGGCCGGGTCATGCTTAGCCTAAGGCCTCAAATCTAGCCCGACCCGACCCTAACTTAGGGCCAAAATTTTCCAGCCCTAACCCGCCCTTAGGGCCAAATATCTCAGCCCAGGCGGCCGACAGGTCCAAACTTGCACCCCTAAGTTCAGCCCATGGTTTTGGTTCAAGATTGGATTCAATTTCACTTGAGGTTTTGAGTTTGTTTAGTGCTTTAGGTGAAGGGTATTTTGGGAAGTGAAAGAGGTAGGTAAGCTTACATGAGATTCTATTGGGTCATTTTTAGTTTCTTTTTTGTAAAAATTGGGTCATTTTTAGTGGAGGCACTATTTGGGGAACTATTCACCATGGGTATATTTGGAAGTTCATTGAGGATATAAAATATTACAAATGGAGGCATTATGGTTGAATTAGTTTAGTTAGTTGTTAGTTTTTTCTATTTTTGAGTGTATTAAGATTTAATTTGAAACTAGAGTCATGTCTATATAATAGATCACTGTGGATTAAGCTGGAGAAAGATTCTTTTCTCTGAAGAAGGAAGAAGGAAGAAGAAAAGAAGAAAGAAAATAAGAAGAAGAAGGAAAGAGAAAGAGAAAGAGTTAATTAGAAACTAGAGAAAGATTATTTTCTCCAAAGAAGAAGACAAGAAGAAAGAAGAAAGAAAATAAGAAGAAAAAGGAAAGAAAGAGAAAAGCTTAAAGGATCCATTATTTTGAGTTCCTATGGTGTTGATGTTGGTAGAGTCTTCTTACTAGGAATTTCGTTGCATGCATGATCAAGACTTCAATATAGGAATTTATTGATGTTATACCCGTACCCTAGACCTAAACTAATTTTGGGACTTGTGTGGAGGTACAGCCCCTACAACTGTCAATCCTAGTGATTTTGGATAGCAGTAGTTGATTCCAATTGACTAATGGTACGCACACCAACCTCGATGTTTGGATCCACAATTTCACATGTTGGGCATCATACTTTATAGTGATTAATCATTGGTGAAACACCCTGAAAATGGGTGGAAGAACTGGAGAAAAATCCAGCTGAACCATGCCACAATAAGGAGCAGGTTTATCAGAGTTGGCTGATCAAGACCAACCGGCAGTGATCAGCTGACAGGTGTGGACAACACAACTAAATGAGATTGTGGCTGTGAGACCTAATGAATTGAGGATTTGTCCTGTCCATTTGATGACCTCATGTACTTTGGGGAATAGCCATGATTCCATGCCCAAATTGGAACCAAGGTGGTGGACCACTTGGGTTTAATTTAAATGAAGATTGATGTTGTTTTAAATTATGAAACCCCATGCCAAACAGGCCTTAAGTGCCTGGGCCTATAAATTTAATACCTTGATCCATTGTCGATTCAATAATTGTTTATTATTGAATTAATAAAGTGACTGGACTGGACGAAAGAGGATCGATCTATGATGTTGCTAGATTATGGTAAGTTTTCCATGTATCTATGATTTTACATGATTTATCTTGAGTTTTGGGCATATGTATGATTGATGATCCTATATAGACATTTATGTTAATTTATAGCCCATGATTTTATTTTATGGACTATTATGGTTCTATTTCATAGACTATGGTTAAAGATGAGATATATGTATTTATGTGACCTAGATGTATGTGAGACATTATTAGGTTCACTTATGATTATGGTTTAATGTTGGTTCATGATGGTTCAATGTTGTGGTTCAATATAAGTGATCTCAGTCTAGTTCATTACTAGGCTAAGGAACTAAGGGCATAATAGAAAAGACCCTAAGTATAACCCATAGTGATTCACTATTGGTTGAAGTATTTAGGATATAGATTATTAGCATGGTTTTATGGGTATTCTCTTGAGAAGTCCAAGTATTTACAAGTTTGTCACTGAGTATAACTATTCTTTATGGAGAAGTTTATTATCACAAGAAGGTAATTTCTTCACCACTTCACCAAATTAGGGTAAGAGAGTGAGAAGAGTGAGGGAAATGGCTTGAAGATGATGGAATCAAGCTAGAATTAGTGGAATGAAAGCTTATAATTGAAGATGGAAGTGATTAATGAAGGATTAGAGCAATAGAATGTAGAGGTGAATTCATTCAAGGGGTTTTGAGGTATTATAATATTGATTTTCATTTGGTTTCACCATAGGTAGCTAAATCATGATTTGGTTTCATAGATTGTTGTTAGAATAGCTTAAATTAAGAGTGTTATTGGTTGTATTTGATAGATGTTGCATTCTAGGAGGAGTTTATCCCCCTTTTTGGAAGGTTTTTAGGAGATTTTCAAGGTAAAAGTCATGAAAGTGATTTGGTTTTGTAACTAAGTCATTTTAGTGTAATAGATGATTGATTCACAATCTATATGATATGTTTTGCTAGAACCTAGCTTGAATTGAAAGGATTTCATGTTTCTATTAGGTTTTTCAAGTTTCTATTCGGTTTAGAACCGCGGTTATGCGGTGCAAATAAAAAACAAATCGGAAAGAGAACCTATAAAATCAAAATCGGATCATTTTTTTATGGTGCGGTTCGGTTCAATCATAAACGGTCGGTTCCGGTTCCAATTTCAGTTTCGGTTCCATGTTGACACCCTTAGATTATGGTTAATTATTATATGTAATTATTAAAAGTGAGATGAATTGTAGGGTAGGGAAAAATTGAGAAGTGGGGAAGAAGGTAGTTAGGATTATCTGTGTATTTATTGATGAATAAAGAAGTTGAAAGAGAACTGAAAAATTATTAATTTAATGTTTATCTTGAGAGAGGATTGACGGCCTTCAAATTGCGCCAAGATGCCCGGCTTCGTCGAAGCCAAATCTCTATATTATCTCCTATCTTTTCTCTTATTTTCTATTTTCTCTCCACCAAGATTCACGCTAGGGCGGCAAGTTTGGCCCAGTCGGCCCACACTCGCCCTGGCCCGCCTTGAGCCCGAACAGGGCCTAGGCTAAAGATTCCTGGCCCTGAGGGCACTTTAGGGCCGAGAATTCTTGGCCCTGAGTTAGGGTCAGGTCGGGTCAGGGTTGAGACCTCGGACTTAGCCTGCCCTGATTTGGCTCTAATTTTGAACCCTGATTTTGACCTTGATTTTGGCCCTAATTTTGGCCTTGATTTTGTATATGCAAAACAGCAAAAGTGCTTCTTGATACCTTACAATCCTAGTATTGATCAAATTTTACTGATGTTAGAATAAGCTTAGAGGACATTAAATAAGGCAAAAGGGTTGTTTTCTGGGCTTTCTCAAGTAAGGACTTTGAGGGATCAACTTTAGTTATCAGAAATAGTGACTCTTCAGGTTGGGGGAATAAAATTATGTAGACTTGATGTGTACAATTTTTGTACCTTATTTGTTTATTGTGTTATACTTCGTGAAGAAAATTCTTTATTTATCAAAAAATAGAAATTATGATACGTGTGATCAAAAAATATAATTATCTAAATGGGGCCTAACCATAGTACCTATGAAAAAGAATCATAATAAAATAACCAGATTAATGTGAATCCGTCCCTTTATAGTGTTGTTATATAAACATCCAGTTATTTTAATTTGCTTATTGAAGCAGGAGCCGAGTGAGGGGCATGAACTGTGGGTTTGACTAATGAAGGAGGTCACTAGAGGTTTATTACATGTAACATTTCACATGTTGGTAAGTTAAACCATTTTTGTGCTAAGGTCAGGGTTAGGGCTAGTGTTAGGGCCAGAGCTAGTGTCAGGGCCAGCGCCAGGGTCAGAGTCAAGGTCAGGGTCAGGGCCAATAGGCCAAGCCCATCCCAATCAGGGATCTTGGCCCATCAGGGTTAGGGCGGGCCTAGGCCCAGCTAAGGGGACTCAGTGTTGGGCTAGGGTTTTAAAAAGCCCGGCCCAACCGGACCCTGTTGTAGCCCTAATTCTCGCACATAACAAATGGCATCGAGCCAGGCACGACGAAGGAAATCGACCATCCCGGGTCTATACGGGAATATCCTCCTCTGTTCAACAATTTAAAACAAGAGTGGTGGTTGGAAGAGATGTGTTCGGAGATGGACCGTCTCATATCCGTACGGGATTTTTGTCAGGTTCTTCAAGCATTGTTGGACTGACGAGTTTGTGGGCGTAACATTGACAACGGCGGAAGCAACTTGGGAATTACCTCAACAAGATTTGGGATCCAGGTGGAATAATTTTTAATTTTTATTTGTAATTTAGTGGACTTGAGGACAAGACCAAATTTTAAGAGGATGAAATGTTATGTGTCGGTTCTTACTTAGGTGTGGATATTTGTTGTGTAAATGAGAATGATTATACTACTAACTGGACTAAAATCCTCATGGCAAATCAGGCTCTCTTCAAGAATTTGAGGTTGTATTGCTTGAACCTTAAGACTTTTAAGGTTTTTTTTTTTGGTTGAAAACCTTAAGACTTTAAGGTTACAATCAAGATGTAACCCAACCAATCTTCATTTCAACATAATTTTCCCTTTAATATTTATGGGAGAAACTACTTGGGCCAGCAAAAATATTGAAAGGGTTACCGTGTAGAGGGCAATGATTAGGTCCCCCAGTTTTGCACAATCTGAAAAAATTTAAGATTTATCTAAGATACATGTGATTGTAACTGTGTGCAATCTAGAGATACCATCTACATAATGCAAACTAAGAACCATTCCCTATTATTATTGTTGCCATTGCAGTTGATGTTATCATCTTATCAACAAATATTTTAACTATTTGGGAAAAATAATGCTAATTAGTCGCGTGATTCCTGCACGTACACACAGAATCATATGACTTTACTGTCCAGCCCCCCTAGTAAAATAAAGCATTTCACTCAAGTAGATCAACTTGCACTTCCTATCCTGATCACCTGATCACTGCATGACCAGACAACGATCACTTGTTTCTATTATTTTTATTATTAACAAAAAATATTATCATTAAAATGCATACTATGTGCTGGTTACATGCCTAGCTTGTTGGAGAATAATTTCTTAATTAACCGTTTGGTCAATTCTGATATGGTGGGAGTGCTTTCACAGTTTCTTTACTTTATATATATATATACACGTTTCCTTTTGTTTTTCTTTGCTTGTCATGGTTCATCCATAGAGGACGGTTCACCCACCATCTTAGGATTCACAAACGCCTCCTAGGATTTTAGTATGTTTCAAAGTACCCTCTCCCGCCCCTCGGTGAATAGATCCCATTCACCGTGGGTGGAGGGAAACTCAGTCCAAAAACAATAGTGTTGAAACTAATCTGGTCGACACTCATTTACTGCACATGTTGTTCAAGTGATGCTAAAATTTTGTGAACTAGAGATTCCAAAGTTACTGTTAAGAGTGAAATAGGGCCTGGTTTTTTTAAACTCTAGCCCAACCCTGAGTCCTTTTAGCTCAACCCAAGCCCAACCCGGCTCTAGGTCAGGCTGAAATATCTCAACCCAGGCCAGCCCGGCCCTGATTGACCTGATCGGGCCACGTTGGGCTAGGTTGGCCCTAATTTTTGCTAGGACCTAGTTGGCCTTGATTGACCTGTCTCATGTGATTAAGTATTGGTTTGTTTCATACTCAATTGACTATTGCACTTTTCTTTGGGTTAAGAAACTTACTCATTCTTAAAATTTGAAATACTTTTAGTTCAATAGATAATTAGCTTTTTTTTTTTTGGTAACTGTAGACACCACATTTTGACACCTTGGAAGTGTGTCTAGGCAATGATGGTCAAAGACGTAACTCGTGTGGTGACTGAATGGCAAGAATTACCAAATTACCCCGACCCCACTTTTTGTAACCAACTGTCCAAAATAGAGCTTAAACCCCTAACATAGTCGTATTTAACCATTTTAAGTCCACATTTGAAGTTTCACCCAAATCCAACACCTTTCATGAAAATGACCGTTTTGCCCCTGGCACGGTTCTCGGTATCTGGACCATCCGATTTAGTCTGAAACACTTTGGATGACCTCATTTGGTCATATTAAGCTTTCACGTAAAGTTTTGGCCAAATCGGGTAACTTTTGTGAAAAATGACCGTTTTACCCCTGGCATGGTTCTTGGTACCCGAGCCACCCGATGTGACCTGAAACCATTTGGATAACTTTATTTGGTCATATTGTGCTTACATGTAAAATTTCATGTAATTTTGGTATCATTTGGACCTTGATTGGTGTGAAACACCATTTATGTGCTTTCCTCGATATCCATGCCATTTTTAGGCAAAATCCAGCCATATCTACCATACGGATGGAAAGTAAGGGTTGAGACCTTCGCGGCAATATGTGGCGCGTCAAAATTGGCCACATGGATTGGGAGATATTAGCATTTGAACGTGGACCTTTAAAATGGAATCTTTAAATGGTTTATTAAAAAATAAATAAAATAAAAAAAAGGTGGGTCAAACTGAGTTGACCCGAACCGAGTCAAACCAGTCTGACCCGGCCCAGCTGGACTGTCGGCAGGGGCCAAGCCCCCACCATTTAGGCTGAGCCACACATGGCCCCATGCCCACTTGCCTGAGCCAGGGTAAGGCTGCACCGGCCTAGGCTGCCCAGCAGGCCTGAGCACAAGCAAGCCCAGCCAGCCCATCACTCATCTTATCCCCAGCCATTAAGGCCCCAAGGGTCTTTGAGACCTTTCCTCGAACATATTTTCTCCTATAAATAGGAGGCCATTTGGAGGGTCTAGAGACAGAGGAAAATTAATGAAAAATTACCTTCAGGTAGTCCTTGATCCCCTCTTTGCATCCATGATTTTATTATCCATAGGTTATGCTTCATTAATGATATACAATTCCGTAAATACCCTTTCTTCACCACTCTTGCCATTCGGGGTAACCACACTTGAAGCGGTTTTTGGAGGTTTCCGGCGATACTTACGGTAAAAAAAAGGTTACTCAAGCTGAGCCCAGACACTTCCACGCTTCAAGGGTATTTTTTCATATTTTTTACTTATTTCTAAGTATTTGTTTTTATTTTCTTTACAACAAAGGTTGTTTTTCAGTTATAAAAATGTTAAAAATAATTTAAGACTGATAAAAATATGAAATTTTCAGGGACGATGCTTGTCACTATGTTTGACATTCATTAATTTTATCAACCTCCAAATAATTTTTTTTGTAACATTTTTGCCTCTGTAAAGGATTTCAGATTATGTAAAATCTGAACATGTGGGTGGGTATTTGGACAAAAGTATTATGACCATGTTAAAGATCATGTTTTTATTAGTGGGAATGGGCTCTGGTTTGATCCAATTCGGATCTGTGATGGGGATTTTGTATTTTTCTTTGTTTTTCCTTCTTTTTTAGCATTTCAGAAAATATTAAAAATAATATAAATGCATAAAAATTCACAAAAAAATTATGGAATGCATATTTCATCATGATTGATTTTATGGAATCATTATCCACTGACATGCATGTTTGATAGTTTTTATACATTTCCCACCTCATTTAGGGGTATAAATGTCATTTTTCTAATTATAATGAAAAATTCTGGAAAAATAGGAAAACAAATTTTTATGCATGACATGCTGTTTTAGAATGGCTTAGGATGTTTTCATATGCATACGTGACCATCATGCTTGATAGATATGCATACAAAGTCATTTGCGTCCTCCAGGGGCATTTTGGTAATTTACCAAACGTGGGCCTAGGCTATCATTCTGGAAATATCATTTGGTGTGTTCAGTCATTTTAGGATGTTTAACATCACTTTCGATGCCTACAATGATTCTAAGTGTCTTTTGACACTTTTGCCATTTTGCCCTTAGGGGCATTTTGGGCATTTTGTGACCAAACTTTGCTTAGGACCCCGGAAAGGCTCCTGTTACTTTTGCCGCATGTTTTAACATTTAATAAACATGTTTTAAGCATAAGTCAACATTTTCATGAATTATCATGCATTTTCTACATGTTTGCCATAACAGGGGCATTTTGGTAATTTTTACCACCCCACATTTCCTTGCCATTTCATGTGCTCTTGATGATCCAAATGCATGATGTTAATGTTATTTAATCATGTTTTGCTTATTTACAGCATTTAAATATGATTTCATGCATTTGTACATATTTTGGCCCTTTAGTGGCATTTTTGTAATTTTGGCTATTTTGGCCTATAAGCTGTTTTGCTTATCAATATAATTGTCCTTCTCCATGATATAATTAGACTTGGTTTTCTTTGTTACAGTCAACCATGTTTTAGACCATAGAGTTAGGCTTTCTAATTTAGGTAAAATCAATTAATTAGTTTAACTAGGATGCATAATGTACATAACCATCTAGCCTAATGATAGTAATTAGGATTAAAACATTAATCTTAATTAGCCTAACTAGGCTCATAAATTTCAATCAAGATAATCAAAAATCTTCAAAAAAAATTAGTTTAATTAAGTGCATAATATGTATAACACAACAACACACAACAGAGTTTGGTCTAGGAAGACCGGCCGTCAGCCGGGCGGTTGCTGGGTGCCTAACACCTTTCCAGCCCGTAATTTGACACTTACCCAGAGATCTAGGGTAGACCATCCATTGAGTCATTGGAGTTAAATTAGCGCCCCTTCTACGAAGGAGGGGCACCATTCATGGGTCCTAGACCCTAAATCTAGGTGGCGACTCCCATTTTCCATTTTCTTTCTTTCCCCCTTGGTGCACGCCCAGCGACCCTCTGTCCGCCGCGCCTACAGTGGCGACTCCACTGGGGACTGTCAGACTTCTGATTTGACCACATTTGTTGTATACTTGTTGTGTTGTACATAATTGTTTGTATATATTGTGATTGTACTAATTGCATCATGCATCGTGCTTGAAGTGAAGTCAAACGACGAGGGTACTCCCTGTTGTGCCTCTACCCCCGGGGAGGTGGGATACATCATACTAAGTACTCTGAGATCGGATGATAGCCACTTCCTGCATCACCTTTGTGCACATACTCACTGCATGGAATCACTCAACCTCGTGGTTAGTCGTTGGAACCCATGTGTAGTCATGGGTAATCCGCGGCGAAGCCACAGCCCTTGATATCGTACCTCTGGTATATCAAAGGAACTACGTACTGTCGACTCGCTTCGTACATACGAGTGATAGGTATATCGGTTCTGTCAAGGGTGACCTTTTTTCTCCTATAGCCTACCCTATGCATGCATCATGTACTGAACATAGACCCAATGCGTAGGAGCGCCACAATTGATTGTACTTTGTCTGCGGTCCGTTTTGGAATTCCTTCGCAGCCGATTTTACTGGTTTCAATCTCCCATCTACCGATGGATGAATAAGGATTTAACTTTAATGCTAAGGCATTAGTGTTCATAACTACATCAGTGTTGGTTTTTATGTCCACAACACAAGATTGGAACTGTAGGGTGATGCCTACTCCTCGATAATCAATCCAATGTGGCGTAGATCTCAACCTGGTAAAGGTTCCACATTTGCTGTCTCGGTGTTAGGGGAAAATCCGAATTTATCCACCACCAAGTTTTGGGTGACTGTCTCAAGGTAGTATTGCCTGCATGGAAATTCTTGTTTAGACCACCTTGATTGATTTATCATGAGAGAGTTCACCCAATTTGAGTGTACTTTTCTCCAATATGCCTTTGAGTTGGTGGCATTCTTTTTTGGACTAACTTTTGTATGTTCAAATCTCGTTGTACATGCTTACTGTCTATAGTCATGTTCAGAAAGGAGAGTTTATCTGCTACCATCTCATCACTTCGTCTTTTTCAAGGCACTATTTCAAATCTAGGGGGAGGGTCTCACTGAAATTCCACTCTTTCAACCTTTCCCACTCATTCGAGGTACCATTTCTTGTGAAAGAGAGCCCTGGGTTAGGGATTCCACTACAGGCAGACTTGTCAAAGTTCCTTCTTTGCCTCCGTCAAGTATCGCATTAGAGAGTTCAAAAAGTTCCAACTGTTCAAGCAGAATGAGTGAGCATGGTGATCCCTCGTCCAGTTGGGAGACGATGGAGAATAGATTAATGGTCAAATTGGAACAGATGATGGTCAACATGATGGCCACTATGAGGATACAAGAGAATCCTGAGCATACACCAAATGCTCCTATACAATCAAACCCTCTTTATCCTCCTGGATTCTCCCCGTATCGGTCTACTCCTCCAACCTAGGCAGTTGATGACGAGGACCAAGTTGTAATCGATTCCACTCCTACCCGATGAACACATCAGAGTCAACAAGATAAGACTTGGGAAGATAAGTTTTATCAGTTAGAACGCACAATCCGAAATCTGAAAGGAGTTGAAGATCAAATCATTGACACTGATGGATTATGCTTTTTCCCCAATGCTATACTCCTTGATAAGTTCAAGTGGAAATCTGATAAGTTTGATGGTAGAGGAGATCCTCGTACCCACTTGAGGTCTTTCATTGGCCAGCTGAAGTCCCGAGGTTTCACAGATGAACAGTCGGGGCAAGCTTTTCAGTTTTCATTGATCGGTGCTGCTCATCGTTGGTTAATGGCTCTAGATCCATCTTCAATCCATACTTGGGAAGATATGATGAAGGCTTTCTCCCACCAGGATTCCTACAATACTGAGGTGGAACTAACTCAACGAGAGTTAGAGACAACAAGGCTACTTTCTGACGAAGGGTTCACTAGCTACCTGAAAAGGTTTCGTGACAAAGCAGCTCAGATGTGGGATCGACCCAGTGAGCAAGAGCAGGTCGGTATGCTTATGAAGGAGTTGCGGCATCCATACCGTACATACATATTTGGACAAGGCATCACCACTTTTGATAGCTTGATTGTTGCTGGCTAGTAGGTTGAAGATGCAATTCATGAGGAGAATCTCCCACAAGGTAGCAGATATCAAATAGGTTCGCCAAAAGCTAGCAATAGCTCAAGACCCCCTCAGCCAGGAATTCCAGGAGTTAATACAATGGCAGTTGTCGTTCCCCCGTCTCCAGCCTCATCCCTGAGGCCATCACCACGCACAATGGGGCAAAACATTACTCATCCTTCCCATCATCTTAGAAGACAATTTACGAATCTGGGAATGCCCCTGGGGACACTCTTTAGCAGCTTGCTTGAAGCCGGTTTGATTGAGAAGGCGGAACCCATTCCTCTTTCGGATCCAAAACCGAAGTGGTATGACCCAAACTTATTCTGCCATTACCACAATCAGAAGGGTCATGCAACTGACAATTGTACCAATCTCCGACATGCAGTGCAAAACTTGTTGAATGCGAAGAAGTTTGAACTCTGTCCGAAGCAGGATAAGTAGTTCTCTTAAGCAACAATGTCAGGCCCAACAAGGGCGTTTGAAGGTTTTGGACATCATTAGCTTTTTGACACAGAAGTTGCTGGAGATGGAGGAAACAGTTTCTCACCACACATCTGTTGATCCACCCTACTGTGAGTGTCTTTATCAATTGAAGTTTCCTAGATGATTATGTTCATCCCATGGGGTTGCTTTCCTTACCTGAATGTTTTGGCCATGTCTGGGCCTAAGTTCGTTAGTGTTGTAGAAAGTCGTGTTGTAGAAAGTCGTGTTGTTGTTCTTTCTTTTTCTCTATGTTTTCCACCTATGAAAGATGTTACCTTTCCTTCTTGGTGTTGTGTCAGTCCTAGTGAGTTTGTGTCTGATGTAACCTTTTTTAGCTTTCAATAAATAGCTTCTTTTGAGTATATTGTTTATTCTCATTTTTTTTCCCTATATTTTGATGATGAATCTTGCGACGGCCCGTTGCCTAACTTTCTTGAAAAAAAAAAACAAAAAAAAAAACTCATCAACCATTCATTGTCCATTTTGGGTGTCAAAGTATTGATAATAAAAGATCTTGAGCTTTCCATACATCTGATCCCCTTCCAATGAGAGTGGAGCTTAGAAGGGATTTCACCGCATTGAACCTATTAAGGGAGGCCATCTTCGACCGCTTGCTTTCCCAAAGAATTCAGAAACATTTGAATCCGCTAGTTCCCCTGTTGTGCCTTGGCATTTTTTTTGAAAGCTCATCTCAGCTTACCTACAACCCATTATCCAAATACCCTCCTACTTGTAGCATGTCCCCATATTTTCTAGGGTCTGATCAGGAGAAATCTCTGTGTTGAAACCTAATGTCACAAAGGCAATGAGGCCCCCAGGAATGAGAAAAGAAAAGATTTTCAAAACCCAAGCCGGTGCAATCTCAAAAAAAAAAAAAAGCAAAAAAAAAAAAAATGTAAAAAAGGAAAAAAAAGAAAAAAAGAAGACAGAATCAAAGATCAATGAGATGCATCGGTTTAAGTGACATTGGGAAAGATCTTGCAAGTAACCATGGGGCAAAAGTTTCCAATCTTCTCAATTAAGCCTTTGAGGCAAAATTGCCAATCTATTCAACAAATCACAGGGTTAGAAACTTCTTGATTAAACCTTTGGGGCCAGAAATGCGAAGTTTTTAGTTAACTTGTTGGAGCCAAAATTATCAAATTCTAGTTAGACCCTAGGGGCATATTTGAGCTATTACCATCTTTTGCAACCAAGTCCAAAGCTCCATTACAACCTGCTAAGTCCTCCTAGGCTAGATACGGTGAAGTTTTCTTCGACAGCTTCGAGCTCACCCGGCTATGATGAAACTTAATTATCAAGGCTTTGACACCAACACATCATCAGCACGAACTACGTTTGACCTGATTTCTGACTTGGGATACGTAGGCAGCTTTCAAGCTCGGTCACACCACCCATTACATCTTTCCATTAAACCTCTTTTTTTTTTAACCATCATCAAGCATGAACTACGTTCGACCTGATTCCCAACTTGGGATACGTAGGCAGCTTTCAAGCTCGGTCACACCACCCATCCCATCTTTCCATTAAACCTCCTTTTCAACCATCATCAGGCATGAACTACGTTTGACCTGATTCCCAACTTGGGATACGTAGGCAGCTTTCAAGCTCGGTCACACCACCCATCACATCTTCCATTAAACCTCATTTTTAACCATCATCAGGCACGAACTACGTTCTACCTGATTCCCGATTTGAGATACGTACGCAGCTTTCAAGCTCGGTCATACCAAACATCATTTTCACTTCATTAACCATCATTGCCACATTACCCATCATTTTGGGGCTTCATAAGAATTTCCTTACCAACTCTCATGTTTTAAGGGAACGACAGATTTGTCGCTATTTTAATCATCTAATCTTCTCACAATCTCAGTTTAGCTCTTTCCACCACTCACTTCATTAGCGGAATTCCCAAAGAGTTTTATCCACCTCTAGACTCGATGGGTTTGCTCTTGCAATCGCACCATCCTTTTTCCTTCAAACCACTGATTTCTTTCTAATTGTGTGATTTCTCTCACGAGCTCACCATTCCTGTTAGTCTCTCCGTCCATGGTAGACCCATCAGACCTCTTTGCAGTGTCTTACAAAAGTATATCATGTAGTTATTTTAGGCTTGAGTGAGTCCAGACATGACGTGTTGTCTTTTGATGATAACAACTTGAACAGATCACCCTTGAATACCATCAGTAGCAGAAGGAGAGTACTAAAAAAAAAAAAAAAAAAATCATTGTAGGTTGTGGTGGGGAATTGACCGGGGCAATTGGTAGCCCTTATAGTAGAAGACATCAGATGAGATCGCCATTGGTGACAGCTAGAGAACCAAGTACTGCATGTTTTGGACAAATGGTTGTGGCAGAGTAATACAGATGACTCACACATGTCTCCCTACTTCAATTATTGGTTCAATCTAAATCAAGGGATTCCAAATAAAATCATGTTTTTACACCCCATAAAGGAATTGATGAAAAAAAATTGGCATATTTCATAGCAAAACTGGAGGGTTGGAATTTTCCTGAATTTATGTTGAGTGGGTCGGAGGCAGTTTGATCTGGGGTAATACCCATTTATGGGTTTCCTTCTTGTTTCTCTAATCCTCGTTCCCTGGTGACGGATTACACTCTCCTGCATGAACATGTTGTTAGACCGTGTCTGTAAATTAACTATTAATTGTGGTCATTTATCCTAATCTGCATCTATTTCATGCCTACATGTTGATTGCATTTGTGTTTATTCCATGTTTAATTTAATAGTTTTGCATGTTGATTGCATTTGTATATATTCCATGCTTGCATCTGTACTTATTCCCAATTTAATTTAACTTGGCATGATGTTTAAAGAGTCCAATTTGCATGTGAATTATTTTTACACCTGTATCTTGACCCAATAGAGTGTCAATCCATCTCTTGACCCAGTAGAGTGTCACACATCTTTTGACCCAGTAGTGCGTCAACCCATGCCTTGACCCGATAGAGCGTCAATTCATTCGTGACCCAGTAGAGTGTCACATATCTCTTGACCCGGTAGTGCGTCAACCTATCTCTTGACCCGGTAGTGTGTCAACCCATGTCTTGACCCGGTAGAGCGTCAATTCATTCGTGACCTAGTAGAGTGTCACACATCTCTTGACCCGGTAGTGTGTCAACCCATCTTTTGACCCAGTAGTGCGTCAACCCATGTCTGGACCCGGTAGTGTGTCAACCCACGTCTTAACCTGGTAGAGCGTCAATTCATTAATGACCCGGTGGTGCTTCAATCCATCTCTTGACCCGGTAGAGAGTCAATCTACTTCCCTAACCCGTTAGGGGGTCAACCCTATATTGACCCGATAGAGTGTCAATCTGTTTTCATGACCCAGTAGAGTGTCAACCAATAGGTGCCAGTAGTGTATCAACCAATAGGTGACCCGTTAGAGTGGCAGCCTTATAGACTTGACCAATTGGAGCGTCGTGGTCCTCTTCCTTAGATGGAAAGAGAAGGCAAGTGATTAGAGTTCCTCGATTCCTGCCCAATTTTCATCTTCCACATGATTTGTAGGCCGTGTTAGGCCAAGTTCTAACAGTACAGGTGATCGTGGTTTGGAGGCTTCACCCCCCAGTTGTTAATTAACAAGGCAAAGGAACTGTAAGATTCCACTTTCATCAGGTTCAAAGCTGTACACTGCTGCCAAGATGGATAATCCAAACATTTGTTGAGAAATCCTCAGGTTCAAAGCTGTACACCGCTGCCAACATGGACTATGTACACATCTGTTGAGAAATCCTCAGGTTCAAAGCTATACAGCGTTGCTAAGATGGATAATCCACACATTTGTTGAGAAATCCTCAAGTTCAAAGCTATACACCGCTGCCAACATGGACTATCCCACCTCTGTTGAGAAATCCTCAGGTTCAAAGCTGTACACCGCTGCCATCATGGACTATCCGCACCTCGCTGAGAAATCCTCAGGTTCAAAGCTGTACACCGCTGCCAATATGGACTATTTGCACCCCCAGATCCTTTGGTTCAACATCACGCGGCTACCCCCGGATCATTTGGTTCAAAGTCATACGACTACCCATAGATCCTTTGGTTTAAAGCCATGAGGTTGCAAAATAAAAAAAAAATTAAAAAAAATAAAAGTAGCATTTTACCTTGAACTTTCATAACGAGGTATTAAACCCTCAGGGAATTTAGTCCCAGAATGACGAGGCAGTTAACCCTCTGGGTATTTAGTCCCAAAACAACGAGGTATTTAACCCTCCGGGTATTTAGTCCCAGGATAACAAAGTTTTTAGCCCACAAGGGTCAAATGGTGCAGTTGATCGCAGTTTGGAACTTTCGTACTCATTTTTATTGGCGTAAGAACTGTGAGATTCCACTTCATCAGGCATTATTCTTTCAGAGATTCAGGTAAATATCTGACCTCCTTCCTTTAAATTAAGCAAGATTTGCCGGACGTTTAGAATAGTTAAGGGATTTATCGGGTTTTCAATCGGGTAACCGCCTATTTGGGTTATTGGGTAGCTCATATTGCTGATCTTTAACGACTTCTTTTTCGGTCTACTTTGCTTCTTTTTCTCTTTTTGAAATTCTTGGAATTTGTTTGCCGAGGGGGCTTTCGTTTTCTGGATTTTCATTTTAACGCTTGCATACTTGAGCAAGGTGTAGGTCGTATTTTCGCTCCCCTATGACAAAATGCGGAGTCATTCATTTGACTTTCGTCCACTGCGTGCCCTCAGTCAAATGGGGGCATTCTGTAGACACCACATTTTGACACTTTGGAAGTGTGTCTAGGCAATGATGGTCAAGGACGTAACTCGTGTGGTGACTGAATGGTAAGAATTATCAAATTACCCCTACCCCACTTTTTGTAACCAACTGTCCAAAATAGAGCTTAAACCCCTAACATAGCCGTATTTAACAATTTTAAGTCCACATTTGAAGTTTCACCCAAATCCAACACCTTTCATGAAAATGACCGTTTTGCCCCTTGCACGGTTCTCGGTATCTGGACCACTCGATTTAGTCTGAAACACTTTGGATGACCTCATTTGGTCATATTAAGCTTTCACATAAAGTTTCGACCAAATCGGGTAACTTTTGTGAAAAATGACTGTTTTGCCCCTGGCATGGTTCTTGGTACCCGAGCCACCCAATGTGACCTAAAACCATTTGGATAACTTTATTTGGTCATGTTGTGCTTACATGTAAAATTTCATGTAATTTTGGTATCATTTGGACCTTGATCGGTGTGAAACACCATTTATGTGCTTTCTTCGATATTCGTGCCATTTTTAGGCAAAATCCAGCCATATCTACCACACGGATGGAAAGTACGGGTTGAGACCTTCGCGGCAATATGTGGCGCGTCAAAATCGGCCACATGGATTGGGAGATATTAGCATTTGAACGTGGACCTTTAAAATGGTTTATTAAAAAATAAATAAAATAAAAAAAAAGGTGGGTCAAACTCAGTTGACCCGAACCGAGTCAACCCAGTCTGACCCGGCCCAGCTGGACTGTCGGCAAGGGACAAGCCCCCACCATTTAGGCTGAGCCACACATGGCCCCATGCCCAGTTGCCTGAGCCAAGGTAAGGCTGCACTGGCCTAGGCTGCCCAGCAGGCCTGAGCACACGCAAGCCCAGCCAGCCCATCACTCACCTTATCCCCAGCCATTAAGGCCCCAAGGGTCTTTGAGACCTTTCCTCGAACAGATTTTCTCCTATAAATAGGAGGCCATTTGGAGGGTCTAGAGACGGAGGAAAATTAGTGAAAAATTACCTTCACGTAGTCCTTGATCCCCTCTTTCCATTCATGGTTTTCTTATCCATAGGTTATGCTCCATTACTGATATAAAATTTCGTAAATACCCCTTCTTCACCACTCTTGCCATTCGGAGCAACCACACTTGGAGCAGCTTTTGGAGGTTTCCGGCAATACTTAGGGTCAAAAAAAGGTTACTCAAGCTGAGCCCAGGAACTTCCACGCTTCAAGGGTATTTTTCCATATTTTTTACTTATTTCTAAGTATTTGTTTTGATTTTCTTTACAACAAAGGTTGTTTTTCAGTTATAAAAATGTTAAAAATAATTCAAGAGTGATAAAAATGTGAAATTTTCAGGGACGATGCTTGTCACTATGTTTGACATTCATTAATTTTATCAACCTCCAAATCATTTTTTGTGACATTTTTGCCCCTGTAAAGGATTTCGGATTATGTAAAATCTGAACATGTGGGTGGGTATTTGGACAAAAGTGTTATGACCATGTTAAAGATCATGTTTTTATTAGTGGGAATGGGCTCTGGTTTGATCCAATTCGGATCTGTGATGGGGATTTTGTATTTTTCTTTGTTTTCCCTTCTTTTTTAGCATTTCAGAAAATATTATAAATAATATAAATGCATAAAAATTCACAAAAAAATTATGGAATGCATATTTCATCATGCTTGATTTAATGGAATCATTATCCACTGACATGCATGTTTGATAGTTTTTATACATTTCCCATCTCATTTAGGGGTATAAATGTCATTTTTTTAATTATAATGAAAAATTCTGGAAAAATAGGAAAAAATGTTTTTATGCATGACATGCTGTTTTAGAATGACTTAGGATGTTTTCATATGCATACGTGACCATTATGCTTGATAGATATGCATACAAAGTCATTTGCGCCCTCCAGGGGCATTTTGGTAATTTACCAAACATGGGCCTAGGCTATCATTCTGGAAATATCATTTGATGTGTTCAGTCATTTTAGGATGTTTACCATCAATTTTGATGCCTACAATGATTCTAAGTGTCTTTTGACACTTTTGCCATTTTGCCCTTAGGGGCATTTTGGGCATTTTGTGACCAAACTTTGCTTAGGACCCCGGAAAGGCTCCTGTTACTTTTGCCGCATGTTTTAACATTTAATAAACATGTTTTGAGCATAAGTCAGCATTTTCATGAATTATCATGCATTTTCTACATGTTTGCCATAACAGGGGCATTTTGGTAATTTTTATCACCCCACATTTCCTTGCCATTTCATGTGCTCTTAATGATCCAAATGCATGATGTTAATGTTATTTAATCATGTTTTGCTTATTTACAGCATTTAAATATGATTTCATGCCTTTGTACATATTTTGGCCCTTTAGTGGCATTTTCGTAATTTTGGCTATTTTGGCTTATAAGCTGTTTTGCTTATCAATATAATTGTCCTTCTCCATGATATAATTAGACTTGATTTTCTTTTTTACAGTCAACCATGTTTTAGACCATAGAGTTAGGCTTTCTAATTTAGGTAAAATCAATTAATTAGCTTAACTAGGATGCATAATGTACATAACCATCTAGCCTAATGATAGTAATTAGGATTAAAACATTAATCTTAATTAGCCTAACTAGGCTCATAAATTTCAATCAAGATAATCAAAAATCTTCAAAAAAAAATTAGTTTAATTAAGTGCATAATATGTATAACACAACAACACACAACAGAGTTTGGTCTAGGAAGACCGGCCGTCAGCCGGGCGGTTGCTGGGTGCCTAACACCTTCCCAGCCCGTAATTTGACACTTACCCAGAGATCTGGGGCAGACCATCCATTGAGTCATTGGAGTTAAATTAGCGCCCCTTCTACGAAGGAGGGGCACCATTCATGGGTCCTAGACCCTAAATCTAGGTGGCGACTCCCATTTTTCATTTTCTTTCTTTCCCCCTTGGTGCACGCCCAGCGACCCTCCGTCCGCTGCGCCTATAGTAACCCAATAGATAATTAGATACTAAACAAAAATTGTAAAATGTAATCAATAAATTGTAAAGCGTAACCTAACACAGGGCCGGGCCGGCCTGGGCTTAGCCCGAGGCCTCAACCTTGGCCAAGCTCGAGCCTAACCCCGGGCCTAAAAATTTCGACCCTATCCCACCCTCAGGATTGAAAAATCCAGTCCAACCCTATTCGGGCTCAGGGTGGATCAAGATGGGCTTGGGCCGACAGGGTCAAACTTAAACCCCTAATTGCTGCCCAGTTGTCAAGTTTCCATTTATTTAAACTTGCCATGTGGTTAAATAAAGAATAGACTATAGTTGATTAAAATGCGTTTTAAAAAGCATGTCAAAAAAGGGGTTTCATTTGAACTCCACGTTTTAAAAATTGGAATAATGTTGAAGTTTTTTAGTTTGAAAATAGAAGCAGCGCCTGGGACCACCCCCTTTCAAGAACTTTTTTTACTTAGAATCAAGTGGTAGAGCTGGAAGCCTCAAACCACCCTTCTTGACATATACAAGTACTAGTGGGTAGGGCTGTCAATTCCAGCCCCGGCCCGATTCAGCCCATTTAAGCCCGACACGTTCAGTAAGCAGCGGTCCCAGTGTGGGGTTTAAGCCCATCAAGTGCCCGACCCTAACAATTGATTCTAGGCCTGACCTAGCCCGACCCTTTAATTTTAAAATTCCCCTCCCCTTCCCTCTCCCGATCTCCCCAGTGTGGTGTCTGATCTTGTTATATGTTGTTTTCTTCTCTTCATATTCTACAAAATGAAAATTGCTTAAGAGAAGTTTTATTTCGCAATTGGTATTTAAATACCAATTAGTTCAGCTCAGTGTTGGGCTTGTGTCTTAAGATAAGATATTAGAGAATAAATTTTCAATTTATAGAATAGAAGTCGTAGCTTAGTTTGCTTGGCCCCGTATCTGATATCAATCAACGACTTGCCCATTGAACCTGCAAGTTGAACTACTACTCCACACATTGTATCTTAATTTAATAAGTCTATTATATTAAAAATGGACTTGATCAACATGAAATAGGTCGAAATGGACAGCTTGAGGTTATGCTTCTCATTTTTGGATTTTTTTCTTAGAGCCCAATTAAGGCCTGTTTAGAGTTAAACATGCCCACAACCCTTATGGCCCGGTTATAGCCCGAAGCCCTACTTAGCCCATCCGAGTCCAACCAGGCTCGGCCCGAAAACTTAAATGGGCGGTCACGGTGCACGTTTTTAGCACTGTGAGGCCCGGCTAGGCTTGACCGAGCCCGACCGGTTGACACCCCTACTAGTAGGTGGTATAATAAGTGTGGCCTAGTGCCGGCATGGTGGCCCCTAGTGGTTCCTTTGTCTGTAAGGATATAAATGGATAACTGAAAATCCAAATTCGATCCGCATCCATGTATCCGTTTAGGGATACTCATTTCGTATAGAGATATCTAGAAAAAATCCGAATAGTCCTCTAAAAATCCATTCGAAAAAAATATCCAAATACTTAATAATAAAAAATTAAATAAATAATGATTTTGAAGGATTTTGAAGATTCAACAGGTTCTAGAATATGTGGATAAGAGAATCATGATCTAAGAGAGATGGATTGAGAGTGAATTGTATCTGCTAGGAGGAGGAAGGCCCAGGTTACACAGGGCAGAGATGTTAACGGATGGTCAAAAATCTGAATTCGGTCCGCATCCGAATCCGTTTAGAGGTATTCGTATTCAGATAGGGAATATCCAGATCCGATCACATCCGATCCGTACTTGAGCCGAATCTGATCTGTTACAAGCCTATTTGTCTGGCCCCTCGTGCGCATGGTTCTAAGTATTGGTGTCGGATTGCCCAATAGGTTTTGCACCTTGCCGATCCTGATACCATGCCGATACTGTATCAGTGACACGGTACGGACAAGGGGTAAAATGGTCAAAATGTATTTTTTAGATTAATCAAGGGCAAATTTGTCCGATACGACCGATCCTTGCCGATACCGTTCTGATACCGTATCATTTCCCGAGTTGACAGATACTCGTTTCGATACTATGCACTAAAACCATCCTCGTGGGTCTCTCACTGACTCCAAGGTGGGCCTAGCATCCTATACTAGAAATGGGAGAATGTTCTCTGTGCCGCAACGCAGCCTGCGCCCAGGCACATGGGCAGCCTGTGTAGGGGGCAGGGTGGTCATTGCACCCACCCCGTGCCTGGGCGCAGGCTGCACTGCGGCACAGAGAACAGCGCCCCATTAAAAAAATAAAAAACCTCACGTCTTTATATTTTAAAACCAACCGTTGCTCCCACAGTCTCCAACCTATTCGAAGTGGGACTCTTGGGCTTTGAATTTTCCTGGCTCATTCATGTGGGTTGCGGAATCTCAGTCTCACATGTCTTAGGTTGTGAGTTCTTCATGGGAGGGGGAGGGGGATTGGAGTGAGAGGGTTAGGCACGCTGCTAGCTTTCCTGGAGCTAACTATTGTACTCAATGAAAAGGGTAGGATTGAGAGGGTAGGGGGTCATCTCCGTAGGGTGTGGGAGAGTGACAGACAAAGGCTTGGCACAACACTGCCCAGCCTTAACCCCACGCAAAAAAAAAATAAAAAATCCCACCAACCCAATGTGATAAAAATCTGATGTGAACTTAACTTTTTTATTTTTTTGGTAAAAAGACTTTATTAACGCTGGAACAATGTTCTAGAGGAATCAGAATACAGAAGAAGATTTTAACACGAGGGGGGGGTGGGATCAAGTACGTTAACTTGAGGCCAATGACCTATAACCATGCTATAGTGTTTTCTCCATGGCCACGCACATAATACAGATCTGGCTCCTCTCCAGGGAGCTCAACGCCCAAGCAATGTCCAGAGAGAATCCAAGGGCTGGGCTGTGCTGCATACATCCCGATGCACTCCCAGACAGTCATCGGGATGTGTGCAGCACAACCCAACGATGGATCTTTATCTCCTCCAGTTCCCCAGTTCCTCTAACAAAGGGGGCCTAGAATGACCACCCTACCCCTGCTTGAACATTCTGCCTAGGTGAAGTCCACCACCTCCTACTAGAGGAACTAGGGAACTAGGCTGGGCAAAGAACTGGAGACAATTTTCTCCCAATGACTGGATGCTCCTTTGGGCACTCCCTGGGCGCTGGGCTCCCAGGAGAGGAGCTCAATCCACATAATACACCCAACATGGCTGGAAAAGGAAGCCTAGCCTAGGGCTTCATATGGCTGTTATGGGTAGGGCCGGTAATGGTCTTTGCCAGTAACCTCCATAAATGGAACAATTATGGGCCATTAGGGATTGGCCTTGTGTGTGTTTCATCAATTTAACTGTTTTGGAATGGACCGGGACATAACAAAAAACATAAATAGAAATTATTTTGAACTTTGAATATTGGATCATACTGCCTGGCCACTAAAGATTTTTGGACCTAAAAATAGGTTTTAGACCTAACTAATTCCTTCATTTAACCAAATTATCGAAGATAAGATGTGCATTACTTAAATGCCCTAAATAATGCCAGCTCTATAGCTGCACTTCACTGTATAGTTTTGGTATTTTGTGCCTAACTATCGCAACAAAAATGTCCAAAAGAGCTGTTAATCATGTGTTATAATTCTCCCTTCCTCCCTTGGACTTTTTACGTCCAGCCATCACACTTGCTCACATGATTAATGCCTTTGACATTTTTATGCCAAATGGATGGAAAAAAAAATATTGAAAAGGGTTATCATTAGGGATGTAAATGGATCAGATTCAGTTTGGATAGTGCTATATCTGCATCCGCATTCGATTAGCTTTCGGACGGATTCGGATAATGCTAAACGGATACAGACACGGATACGGATTGGATATTTTATCCGTTTACATGTAAATATAGCTTTTTAGACAGCTATAGCCTATCTATATCTGTATCCGTTTAGCTTTCGGACGAATTCGGCTAGTGCTAAACAGATACGGATACGGATTTTGACTATTCATTTACATCCCTAGTTACCATAGAGCACGCATTGATTAGGGCTCTTTAATAATTCATATTTATTTTGCGTAATTTGAATATATGAAAGATTTTTGTAGGTAATTTGGTAAGCCAAAAAGTCCATTTTTGCGTAATATTATAATTTTCTTAAAAAAAAATTATGGTAATTGTGTGCAATCTAGGCTTACCAAAAAAAAAATTTGTGTGCAATCTAGAGATACCATATAGTTAACGTAGAGTGGGAATTGTTTTGGGTAATTTGATTAAATGAAAGATTTTGGTCGATAATCTAGAAAGCCAACAAAACCCATTTTTTCGTAATCTAAAAAATTTGCCGGACTTATCTAACATGTCATGTGATTGTAATTGTGTGCAATCTAGAGATACCATATACTTAATGCAAACTAGGAACCATTCCCTATTATAATTGTTGCCATTGTTGTTGATGTTGTCATCTTACCAAAATTATTTTAACCATTTGGGAAACAGAATGTTAACTAGTCATGTGGTTCGTACACCCAAACTCATAGGACTACATGATTTTACCAATCATCTCTTAGTGAAATAAAAAATCTCGCTCAAGTAGATCCGTTTGCGCACCCTAGAATAATTATCACCTCCAATTCGTGGGCACCTCCAATTCTTTCAATTCCTCTAATAGGGGGGAATGGACCCCCACCTTGGCAATGTTTTTGGGCAGGGGGTAGGGTGGTCATTTTTGCCCCCCATATGAGAAATTGGAGGGGATAATGATTCGCACACCTCTCATTGGCACCCGTGTTGGTGCAGGCACTGAATCATTATCCCCTCCAATTCCTCACATGGGGGGCAAAAATGACAACCTCACCCCTACCCAAACACACTGCCCGGGTGGGGTGAGGTTGTCATTTCTGCCCCTCCTATGAGAGGAACCTGCGTACCTGATCGGGCAGGGAACCTGAGAGGAGAAAAATTCTTTCAGGATCAAGGACTCGAGAGGATGCATATATTACTAAAAAGGTAAAAGGACATATATGACAATAAATATGATTATATTTGGGGCTAAATTTTGACATATTACCAATCCATCACCATTTCATGTGGCAAAACTATAGTCTACACTATAGTTGCTTCAAGGGGCAATTAGTATCACTCCCTTATACTCAATCTATATTTACTCAAAGTCCTTTATTGGGAACTTCTTTTCTCATACTCTCCTACATTTAAACTTTTACCTTTCCTTATCCCCTGCTATTTAAAAATTCCTAAATTATCCCTCTAACTAGGTTAACCTATCACCCTTAACCAAATTAACCC
This sequence comes from Telopea speciosissima, assembly GCF_018873765.1. Classification (NCBI taxonomy): domain Eukaryota; kingdom Viridiplantae; phylum Streptophyta; class Magnoliopsida; order Proteales; family Proteaceae; genus Telopea; species Telopea speciosissima. Next base: position 51,771,241 of record NC_057923.1, read on the forward strand.
ATCACCCCTAGTCACCGTTCTCATCCTCCCTATCCCACCCCCCACAACCACTCTCTGCAACTCAAGACCCCTCCCCCTCTCCAAAGAACCAAAGCAATTGATCTTCCTTAATGGCAAAGCGAAAACCCTCAAAACCTCCATACAAAAGTTTAACGTATTTAACTTTTCCAAAAGAACTAAAAATTAAGATTTTTGAACAAAAACATTTACCTCTCCATAAATCACCAGAACCATCAAAACCTGAGAATAAAGGATCACCATTAAAGAAGATCAAATGTTTCGGTTCTTTGGAGAGAGCAATTGTTCGGGTGGGAGGAGACGGGATATCCGGTCAGGGGTGATGGGTTGTCCTACACAGAGGGATAACTTAGAGATAAGGATGTATCAGAAAAGAAGTTCCCAATAAAGAACTTTGAGTAAATATAGGTTGAGTATAGGAGAGTGATAGTAATTGTCCCTTTCTTGCTTCAAACACGTTTAAAACATGCAAACTCGTCCCAAACAAATGCCAAGAATGAGACTCGTTTGGACACAGCATATACGCATATATGTTATTGCGCTTGGGACCAGCTCGGCAGCTCCCCTTTTAAGAATTTATTACTTAACAAAAGTGGCGGTGCTAGGACCACAACTTTTAAAAAGCCAGGCAGGAACGGACGAAATTTCACTACTACACTGGTAGCAAGAATGTTCCTGCTACAAATCTGGCAGCCAACGAAATGGAATCTTAAGGGGTATTTTAGAAAATACCAAAACCTAGGAAGGTATTTATGAACCCAAAGAGGGAAGTGAATTATCCCATTCCTTTAGCCTTGTAGCAGGAACATTCCTGCTATAAGTGTAGCAGCAAAATTTTTTCCGGTAGGAACGCATTAATTTTCTGATTTTAAAGGTCACATATCAGTGTATTCTTTTGCCCTTTATGTGTAAGAGATCGCTGCCTGATTGTGTAGCCCCTGCACATACATGGGTTAATGAGACTGTACATAGAGACATCAGTTTCGGTGGTATTTTTTTATTTTACTTAAGGCAGGACAATAATTGCACGTGCTCCTATATCTAGACGTAAGAACCACACGATCAGACAGTGTTCTTGTTCCTTTTATTTTAAAGCCAACCGTTACTCGTAGTGTCTCCAACCTCTTAGGTGTGGTACTATTGGGCTTCGAATTTTCATGGTACATTAACTTGAGGTCAATCAAGGTCTATTACCATGTTGTGTGTTTCCTCCATATGGCCACATATAATCCCCCATTCCCCCCCCCCCCCAAACTTGTCTGGAAAGAGAGAAGTCCAGCCAAGAACTTCATATGGCTGTTACGGGTAGGGCCGTTAAGGGTCTGTACCAGTTACCCTCCATAAATGGAACAGTTATGGGCAATTAGAGGTTGGCCTTGTGTATGTGTCATCAATTTAATGGTTGTGGAATGGACAGGGGAAATAGGATTACAATTTCTATTCTCACTTACTATGAGTGTTACAACTCTCACTTAATATACGGTCGTTACTAAACCTTGATTGCAATTTAAAGAAAGACTTAACCCCTCTCAGGTTCCCTGCCCGGTCAGGTTCATAGGTTCCTCTCATAGGAGACCGAAAATGACGATCTCACCCCCTACCCGAACACACTATCCGAGTGGAGTGAGATCATCATTTCTGCCCTCCTTATTTGAGGAAGCTACGAACCTGACCGGGCAAGGAACCTGAGAGGAGAAAAATTCGTTGTATTGATGTGGAAATAATACTTGGTGGAAGGAATCTCACAGTAGTCATGATACGGATCCAATTGCAGTAGTCCAAATATGCCACATGAGAATAAAAAAAAAAAAAAAGACCTTATGACTCTACCTCAATCTAAAATTTGAAGTAATGATATGTGTGAGACTAGAAACAAACATCTGGTTTACCACACCTATTTGCACCACGTTAATGGTGATGTGGCCATTCTCACCATAGATAAAGAGGACTTGACCACATGTCAAATTTTTGTGTTTAAGTGCATGTTGAAAATTTTCAAAATATCATATTTCAAAAGTGCATCTTTTGCTTTTTGTGCATTACTTTTGTTCTCTATATGGGTGTCTTGTTTTAGGAGCTTTAGTCCCACATTGGTTGGAATAAGTAAGATTAAGATATATATATATATATATATATATATATATATATATATATCTCATCTTCTTACAAGGATCTTGAAGAACAATTATGTGCTTTGAAGGATGCATTAACACTTAGAGATGAACTTGAAAGAAATGTTTCAAAGCATAATATTTTAAATTTTCCTTAGGTGATCTTAAGGCACTTATTAATTCTTGAGGTTCACCTTTTGTTGTTCCAAACTAATACATGTCTACCATTTTGGTTGCCCCTTTTTAATCCCATCTATTAAATACTTACAAGCACTTGTCTTCTTCTTTTTCTCCTAATCATATTGACTTATGCTTGTACTAACTTTTAAGTTCTTGTATTAACTTGCAGAGAACTTTTATTTAAACATAAAAAATAGTCATAAAGTTCATAATCAAAAGGTTACAAAGGTTTATTTAAAGAATGATTTGATTAATTGATTTTCAACAAGTTAAATGGCCTTTCATTGGTTCTTATTTTCTTGATTTGAACATGATAATGATGAATTTGTTTAAATTAAACTTTAAAAAGAAATATGCACAAAAACATGCTTATGTGTACACTGAATCAAGCTAATTCATGATTCAACATATATATTTTAATAGGCCTTGTTGAATAAACTACCAGGATGCACAAATATTGATTAGTTGCTATTTCCCTCCCCCCACGACTTTCTCGTACGTCCCTTCTCTCTCTCTCTCTCTCTCTCTCTCTCTCTCTCTCTCTCTCTCTCTCAGACACACACATTTTTGTCCACACGTGCATGTTTACTAGTAAGTCCTTAGAAGAGAGACTCTCCCTTCACCCTTGTGTCGAAGGGTTCAGGATGTTTTTACATACACGCGCACTGATCCGGGCTGGCTGATCCGGGCTGGCTGATCCAGGCTGGGTGTAGGTGAGAGAGTATATGGGTCGTGCTGTTTTTTTTACTTGATATAGATGTCTTTTAATAGATGTGTTTTTACATAAATACATGACCACATGTACGTAAGGGTGTCAAAACCTATCCCGAACCGTGAAGACCGATCGCAAAACCTGGACCGAACTGATCCTTATTGAATTGATCTTGGACTGAGGTATGACAGGACCAACTGAAAACTAGACCGCGTCAGACCAACCAATATCTAAACCGAAAACCAAACCAAATGAAACCGATAAAAACTCATTGAGTATAAGGTTATGAATAGGTGAATCGATTATCCATTGGTTTCAAAATTAGTGAGCAAATTTCTGGTTGAAAGTGAAATTGTTACAAATCAATGAGTATGAGGTTATGAAAATGTGAATTTGATTGTTACAATGCTTCTTCAATTGATCTCCTTGTTTAGTATACAAAATTAGTTGGATTCTTAAATAAATGATTTGATAGTAGATTTCATTTTGTGATTTCAATATTAGTTAATCTTCTCAATGACCATTAATTGATTTTAATATTAATTATCTTTCCCTTATAATTAATGATAAATAATTATATGATTTGTATAAATGATTTTGTTACAAACTCTATTTATCCATTGATTTAATTATTAGTTATCTATCATTTTTTTCCTTACAATTTATTCTTCTTTGTTCGGATTACAACATGAACATATCTTATTCATCATGGTTCTTTACTTGTTTTGACTTGAAGAAGGTGAATTGAAGTATTTTTCTCGAATCTTTCCTCACTACAAAGTATGAATGTAAGATTTCATTGTGGTTTAAACTCGAAAAACAAACCGATCTAAACCGGTATTAACCCGATATTGAAAAACTGAAATAAACTGATCCGACCGAAAACTGAAGTTTCTTAACGGTTTGGTTTTGGTTTCACTCATTCCGAGACTAAAACTGATTCAGTTCGACCAAAACCGAGCAGAACTAACCATTTGACACCCCTACGTGTACGGAAGTGTTTTAAGGCATAAATTTAGAATCTTTCATTTAAAATTCCATAATTAAATCTTCGTCGTTGAAGTCCATAGGGAAGTATCCCTTTAGAGGGATATACCCCTTCAAAGGGTTGCCTTGAATGGACACCTTCACTTCTATATATAGGAGAGCCCAAATTTTACATTCAATCCAATTCCTTGATTCTTTCTCTCATTTCTTCTCTTGAACGAATTCCTCCATCTCTATTTTTTGGTTTTTCGTTTCTGAATTGAGCATAGCCCCAAAGTTTCTTGACGTAGGCCTTGTTTGTGAGGTACACATGAACTATAGCAACACCTATAGGGGTTGTTTATCTTTGGAAACCAATTCTCGGCAACCTGGTGTAGATAATGAATTTTGTCATCTTAAAAGGCCCTCCAACTAATGTTGAAGGAGTTATTGTTCACCTTGATCAAAGACAACATTCTTTGGCCATCATTTCATGGTAGTCCTCCCACTTTGAGCACAGACTCTATAATTATTACAGTTCTGAATATCTCTTTTGTTTTTATAAATTGGGACCACAATCTTTCTCCTCCATTCATCTGATATTTTCCTAGTGGTCATAATCTGTTTGAACAACTTGGTTAGCCTCGATAGACCACAACATCCTACAATCTTCCAGACCTCAACTGGGACCTCATAAAAAACTGGAGCCTTGCCTACTTTCATCTTTCTTATTGCTTCTTTAGCATCATGATTTTGCGTATATATCTACGCAAAGTGGTGTCCTTATGAATAATGTCACTTTTCAACCAAAGAGAAAAATAAAGAGGTTGAGGATTGATAGAAGAACATGGATTTAAGAAGAGTTTGCTAATGACATAGCCAAGGTGGACTCTTCTTAATCTTTTGTTCTTATAATCAGGCAGGGTATACCCGCCTTTTCTCCTTGTAATAATTTTTCTTTTTAATGCAAATTGACCTTCAACGGAAAAAAGAGCAATAGAATATGGGACTATCAGTTTTTTAAAAATTTGTTAAGAAAATGAAATTATACATGAGACCACAATCCCATATCAACCTTAGTCTAATAGAGTGCCTGGAAGAGAAAATCGGACTTTAAAGGAAATGATGATTTCGTGCAGTTTTGGATTACCTTTGAATTTATGTAAAGAAGCAATTTTATCTACTTATTAATATTGGATAAAGTACCTTATAAGAAAAATTAAGTTATTGCCTTTCAATTTGTGACATGATAGAAAACTAAATTTAAGTCATTTGAAAGTTTGGGGTTGTTTCGTAAAGATAATAATGCCTAAACCCAAAAAAAAAAAAAGAAATTGGGTCCAAAGACTTGTGATTGTATTTTTATGAATTGATCTTTGAAACGATTTTGCATTAGGGTTAACTCAGGCATATGGACGTAGAATGGTAATTTTTTTATATATTGTTTTCGTACAAATTTTTAATGGTTATTTATGAATTTTTAATGGTATATGGGGGTAGAATGGTAATTTTGCATTTAGGGTTAAGAATAGTTTTTTGGAGCTTTGCTCCTCCATGCACTGATATCCCCCCTCGCTTTACTCACCCCCAAAGGGGGGGTGGACAATTCTACTATCGAACTTTCATAACTTTCGCTTGCGCGTAGACAATTTCACGAGGCAATCCACATCGATGTAATGAAAGTGAAGGGCCCATGACAATGACGGAACGTCCTGATTAATCAACCCATTTACCAAGCAAAGTCTCATGAAATCTTCCTTCGTTGCCTTCAATTACATCTGAAAAATGACTTCTAAACTTTATTATGACCATCCCTCATTGGTTGTCCACGGATTGAGGTGAATTATTTTGGATTCTTATGGATTTAAGGTAATTTTTTGTGCATCTTCGGTTTCATTTAATCATAAGGGCATTTTTATAAATATGTATATTATTTTCTACATAAATTTATTTAGATATTTCCTGCGTATTTTAATGTTTTTCAAGGTTTTAGGGTCGGTTAAGCATAATATTTCGTTTACCAAAAAAAAAAAAAAAGGTATAATATTTCATGTTTTACCAAAAAATATATATATAATATTTCATGGCATTCGCGTAAAAGTGTAGTTTTCATTTTAGCATCATCATAGAAGGGCAATATGATAATTTTGAATGTATCTTGTATACTCTGGATTTTTGGATATTTCTGTTTTTTGATTTGATTAACAAACAGAAGTCTTGGGTCAAAGTAGTTAGGTTTTCCAATAATCTTTCTTTTTAAGGATTATTGAGATTAGATTTGTTTCCCTCTCAATCTTATTTTATTATGCATTATTTAGTTGTATTTTCTTTTCTGTTTTTCGTGAGTTCGGCAATGTGTCTACATCCACAGTGCAAATGATACCTTGGACTACAACCCAAATCCTACCGCAATATAATTCACAATATAATATTTAGGTAAAGGTGTCAAAATCAAACCGAAATTATTTATCGAAACCGAACTAAACCATTTAATAAATAGTTCTGTTTTGGTGTCAAAATTGAGGCCGAACCAAACCGTTTAACCAAAACAAACACCCTTAGATTTACATAAGGGTGTAAAAATCAAATATAAACTATTTACCGAAATTGAACCGTGAACATTTAATAAATGGTTCGATTTTGCTTTCAAAATTGAGACCGTTTAATTAAATTGTTTAATCGAAACTGGACCATTTAATTGAAACCGGACAGTTTAACACCCTTACATTTAGATATATATATATAACCCACAACAACGGAACTACAACCCTAATTTATATAGCTATAACTATAAAGGAGCACCCACCCCCAATTTGAGTAGCAGTCACTACCAAGGAGCATCAACCCGTCTATCAAGCACCCACTCGATATCCTCAACGTTCATAATAAATATCCTAACGGGTCGATCTCAATTTAAAGTTCAAACCAGGCTAGGTAATTCATCAGACATATAGTCTACCCACTTGGAATCCGGATCAGCTACCCACATGGGGACGAGTGGGGGTAGATCTGACCCCTCCGTATAGGGCTTGGGTCCCACACCCTAGAGGCAGGTCCCACACCCCCATGGAGGGTTCAGATCTGCTACCCACATGCCCCACCCATTCCCATGTGGGTAGCAGATCTAAACTGCCCACTTGTGCATATATGTGGAAAAAGCGACCAAAGTAGGTAACCTCATCCAATGTTGTCTTCCCCCTTGTATGACTCACATTCACCGATGCTTCTTCACTGCCAAAACTTCAAGCAAATCGTCACTTGGAGATTCTTCAAGGTTCACACAAACCCTAGATTTGTTCTTCCTCTTCTCCTTCTCTTCTCTTTCTTTAGCCTTCTTCAAACCCTTAAATGTCTTCTTGAATGCCCTTCGTCAACTCTTCACTTGAATGCTTGAAAGCAACAATGGAACATTGATGATTAAGAATTGGGAAGCAATTTTCTATCCGGGAGTGTGGCCTACACTCCCATGTGTCTATCTCTCTCCTCCTTAAAACAAGGGGGCAGAGGTGTCTTTTCATATGGGGAGGAGAGAGATAGACTCATGGGAATGCTGGCGTAGGCCACACTTCCGGACAGAGATCTTTTTCCCTTAAGATTTATATGGTTCTTCCTCTTTGGATATTCCTTCCCTCTCAAAATACTTCCTTGTTTCTCAAATATCCTCTCCTTAGCCTTTCTCATGAAACCATAGGCTATTTATAAGATTCCCAAGCAAACCAGCCCTAAAAATCCTGCAGTCACTGTTTTGGCACCACAACCAGTTGGACTGGTTCCTCAATCGACCGGACCGATATGTGGTCTTGGCCTTGGCCACCATGACCAGTTGGATTAATGTTCTCAGGTCCCTTTAGTCTAGTTAAACCGGTCGGACCAGTACTCAAACTGGTTGGCTTCAATGTTCTTGGGTCCCTTTTGTCTAATTGCTTCAACATTTTGCCACCTTCGACCATATCTCACTCCAACGGCCATATCTCTCTCATCTAATCTCCGGTTGATGATATTTACCTATTTAAAGATGAATTGAAAGACTACATCTTCCCTGTTTTCACCTTCAACTCAAGATGAATGAACAGGTTCCAAAATCAAGCTTGAATCTGATGTACGTGCAGATATTGCTTCCTGCAACTCACGGACCATGTCAAATGTTATTGCCATAACTTTCAATTCTGATCTCCAATAGATATGATTCTTGTTGCCACTGAAAGATGACTTGATCTCATTGATTCTAGACTGCTACATCACCAATTGCACATCCCCAAAGCTACTGCCCACTTCACTGTACACTCATCACAACTCCTCTTGCTCTGCTTACTGAATCAATGTGTTGACAACAAGGACATCATCACATACTGGTGTGGCCAACATATTTATGCATCGACCTTCGAAACAATTTTACATTTTGGGTTATATCAGGTATATGAGGGTAGAATGATAATTATGCACATAATGTTTTTGTACAAAATTTTAATGGTTATTTATGAATTATTTGAGTAATATTAAAACTAGTTGTGGTGAATTATTTGGGATGTTTATGCATTTAAGGTAATTTTCTGTTCATCTAGGGTTTCATTTAATCATAGGAGCATTTTTCTTTAGGATTTGTGAAGTTTAATATTTCATGGCAACCACATAAAAAGCATAATATGAAGAGGAAGACTGTATTATAATTGGAAGATGAGGGCTAATAGGACATTTTACAGTGTCAAATAATGGTGGTGTAAAAATGTACATGATATAGTGCATTTAATTGGGTCCCACCAGGCTCGGAAGAATCTTTACACTGGGGCCCACGATCACTTTACACTGACATGTGGCATAATGATTACAGTTGACATATTACACACTTTAGTGGCCACACGTATAACAACCAAGAACGCGGAGGAAACCCGATATCTCTTCCAACCCGTTCAGAGCAGCTCTAATGCCCGGTTCCGATACGCTACCATCTAAGTCCAATATGAAAACGTAATCAAAATAACGGAACTTTTCTGTCCCCTTTTCAACAACTCTGACCGGAGCAGACCGGTTCGGCCGGTTCTCCACCCGAGTCACCGTGACATTTCGGCTCTCGAAAATCCAAAGAGCACGGAAAAGATCTGAGACTCCGTTTTCTAAGGAAAACGCAACGGTGGTTTTGGATTTACCGGCGAGAGACGAGGGAGGAGGACGAAGACGTGACGAGGGTTCCGACCCTAACCGTAACCCCAACTGCAAGAATCGATTGAAGTTACAGTTTCCATCTTGAAGATTCTGATCCATGATCTTCAGTCCAAATTCTTTAGCAGCGATTCTGCTACCAATCACGGCGGTATCGGAGATCCGATTCTCCGACACGAATCTCGCAGCGTCGGCCGCGTTGGAGACCTCCTCCACCTCCAGATCTAATGACTCCAATCTGGTTTTACAGTGGTTCAACGCCTGCGGATGGCTTACGATCCGTTTCAGATCGGATCCTGAGGTACCAGGAACGGCCAAAAGACAGTGATTTACAGGGAGGACTAATTCTCCGACGATGTCTACATCGCCATGACGGATTAAGAGATCTAAATTCCGATCGATCGTTCCATCGATGGAATTCTCGACGGGTATGATAGCACGATCGGCGGCTTTATGCTCGAGAGCCTCGAAGGCGTCTTCCATGTGGTCACAGGGGAAGGCATCGCAGACTTGAGAGAAAGCTTTGATGGCCGCTTCTTGACAGTATGAGCCTCGAACGCCTTGGTAGGCGACGCGAACAGGCCTCCCCGAGAATCCTGCATCCGTAGAGGGAGAGAAAGGTCCAGCGAGCTGCGGACGAAGAGGATCTCCAGCTTGTTTGAACAAACGTTCGAGATCGGCGATTAATGTCTCATGGCCAAAAGCAGAGGCGATCTTCTCTGGAGTTTGCAGAACAGAGGAGGATTTAGGAGATGTGTCCCTAACGCCTTTCCGTTGCTGATTAAAGCTGGATTTAATCACAGCAACTCCTCTGCCGCCTCTATGAGATGGCCCAATCGAAGAACAGCTGCTATTGTCGCTTTTGACGAATTCATAGCCGGATCTTAGACCGATTGGAAGAGGAATTCTCAACGCCATCGTAAAGAAAGTAAAAGAACAAAGTTCACCGTCCACCCTTCCTGTCGCTGAGGAAGGGTGGGGGAGACGGATCTATCTAGTGATAGAGAGAGAGAGAGATTGTGTTATTGAAGTAGAATGGAAAGAATCCAGTGATATCGAAGAAATTTGAGAGAGAATTGAAGATCAGATACTGAGAGATTTGCTTGCTTGCTTGCTTGGTAGCAAAATGGTAATGGTGAGGTTGGTAAGAGGTAAGGCGCAGAGATCTTTGTGGGATCCCTGGCTGAAGATGACGGAGGGAGAGAAGGAGGTATTTATAGTAGAGGTTTGGGGATTTGGGTTTATTTGGAGGATGAAAATGTGTGGAAATTGTGAGAGAGGGTAGGTGGCAAGGTGCGTGGTGGAAGGTGGTAGGTGAGATGGAGACTATGGGAGGGTGGTGGAGTCAAGAGAGCCTCAGAGGGAGGGAGAGGGAGAGAGGCTGCGTGAATGTATCACGCATTTGACTCCAAGCTTTCTTTTGCTCACCTGCCCCCATAGTTACACGGATGGATGGATGGATGGATGGATACGTGGAACGCAAAAATTGTTTAGGTCATTCGAAGCTTCACCAAATGGTTTTTTGTTTAATAAATTATGCAAAATAATATATTTTTATTTTATTAAAAAAAAGACTGCTATGATATTATTTAACTCTTCAGGGAACTTTTCACCGGGTAAAAGGAAATACAAATAAGAAAAGAGGGGGAAGAAGTAAGCCACCTGATACATGTGAGAGAAACAACGAGGTAGGGAACTTCAAGGTTAAGTCTACGAGGGACAAAAAAGTGAAAAGAGGCCGAAGTAAGATGTTGAGCAAGAGTACATCATCAGCCAAACTGCGGGTGCCCATTCGACTATGGGTAAGGGGTGTCAATTTGGCCCAGCCAACCCTAGCCCACCCTGAGCCCAGACAGGGACAATGCTGAGCTTCTAAGCTCGTAGGGTGGGTTTGGGTTGAGATTTTTAAGCCCAAGGAAGGGTTGGGCTGGGCCTGGGTTTAGGTATTGGGTTGAGCCCAACCTGACCCGACCTAACCCAACTCTAGTTAATATGTATATAAATAAATTATAAATATATCATATACATCACTCACTCCACCTCATATTCTTTGTTTTTAATCATCGACATACATTACTCAACACCTTCTTTGTTTTTTAATCACTGACGTACACCACCCATTGAGTAGGCTCTTGTCGTCGAATGATCTCCCATAGTGTCAAACAGTATCCATCAAATGTCGAACCCATTACGTCCGCCTATCAATAAACATCGAGTTTTGTTCAACATATATATAGGCACGATTCGACAATGAAAAGCATTTCTTTCGATGTGCTTTAACTGTCGAAGTTCATCCTTGATTGTCGAACTAAGCCTGTTCGGCGTCAAATTCTAAGTATCCTAAAAATGTCGACTCTTCATTTTTGGGGGTTTATCGAGTTATTATGTATTTGTAGACACTGCATTTTGACACATTGGAGGGACCTTATGGTGATGATGAGCAGGCCTACCAGACTCTTGTGGGTTGTGGCGATTGTGTGGCAAAAGTGACCATTTTACCCTTTGCATAATTTCAACACTCAATTCTTCCCGAATAAATCCAAAACTCCTCATATACAAAATTTCATCCAAATCCAATGTCTATTGTGAAAATGACTGTTTTGATTTTGGTATACGAACCTTCTTGATTTGAGCATAAACTCTTAGCAGTCTTATTTAACTATATCTTAGTCTATGCTAAATTTCATTCAAATCTGACAATGTTAGGTTTTCAAATAATGCAAAATGACCATTTACCCTTGTGTTATTTCAATATTCAAACCTTCCTGATTTGAGCCAAAACTCCTAAGATGAACTTATTTAGTTAATCGAAGCATGTGAATAAAATATCATTCTAATCCGATGGCGTTTGATTTTTACTTAATACAAAATGAACGTTTTCCCCTAGTGTTTTTTAGTACCTACACCTTTCTGATTTGGGCTAAAAATCTTTGAATAATGTTATTTGACAATTTTAAGATCATGCGTAAAATGTCGTTCAAATCCGATACAGTTTGGACCTTGATCAATGTAAAAAATCTTTTTACTAGTCCAACGCATTTGTCAGGCATTTTTTGCCACATCCCTAGGAAAATTTGGATCTAATAACCATATAGATGGAAAGTACTCGAAGAGAGCTTCGCCTCGATATAATGTGTGTCAAATTTGGCCTTACGGTTTAAAGATTATTAAAATTTTAATTTATGCCCTTCAAAATAAAAACATAATAATAATAATAATAATAAAATCAGCCAATCGTTTGGCCTTGGGCTAGCCACATGCACAGGCGCATGGTTGGCCTTGCGTGTCGCGAGTCATGGCAATTCCCACATATGCGGGCCATGGGCCAGGACATGTTCTGCACACGCGGATGGCCCGGGCCTACAGCCACGGATTTGGTGCCAGACCCTACCCCCTACGCCCATGCCCGAGCCCAAGTCAGGTTTTAGGCTTGAAAAGTTGGCTCTCCACCCTTATTTAACCCCGGATTTTAATCCTCTCCAATTCCCCAAATAGAGCTCAACCCCTCTTTCAGTGTAATCCCTTCCTACAACCCTAGAAAATTTTGCAAGAACCCCTTGACAACCATATTCTGCCCTTGGAGTATCATCATGAAAATCATATTTCGGTGGCCCCGAGTCCCCGACAATAGAATCCAGCGAACCAAACACACATTTGTACACAAAGTGATAGGATAGTTGATCGTTGGAGAGGGATTGCTTGGTAATTTATTTGGAGAGAGAGAGACTTGAGAGAAAATAGGAGATGTTATAAGAAGAAGGGGGTGACTACTTGAGAAAAAGTTTAGATGGGAGTTAAATGGGGAAAATAGGAAAGAAAGACTTGTCGTTTGAGAGTGAGACTTGAGAAAAAATAGGTGACGATTCCAAAAAATGATAATTAATTTTATTTCATACAATCCAAAGAACGTTGGAGACATCGTACTTGATTTCGTTTACCTAAAAAAAACAGTACTTGATTTCATTATTAAACTATATATTTTATTTCATAGCCTAAAAAACATTTAAAAATTAAGGTAGTTTTATTGTGATAGAGTCATTTTAATTTTTTTAATTTTCAGTTTGTTATGTCTAACAAATATAAATTACTATAAAAAAAAATTAAGGAGCGAAGGAGAGAGAGAGAGAGATGGTGAAGAATGGTAATTAAAAATTAAGAAGCGAGGGAGAGAGAGAGAGAGAGAGACTGTCACACCCCCATCCCGATGTAAGATATTTTGTCACATAGGGGGTGACTGGGACAACACACGTCATCCCAATACCTACCATGATCACAGATACAGTGTCCCGAGCCACAGTCCACCCTATCATCAATCGTGATAACAGCAAGGAACATACCCAAATGGAATAAATCGTTCCAATCACAGAGTTAGCGGAAGCGAAATTTAATTTAAAACATGTGAAATTATAGAGCATCGATTCTCTAATGATAACACATAGTATAATTTCCATAAATTTAACCATTCAATCTCTCCTTATAATTAAACATATAGTTTATACATGATTGTGGATGAATACAAAAATTAAATAATAATTAATCGCCACTAGGGCACTATTCTTAGGTGTATATCTACATCCAAGTCACAACCACCGAGTCCACTTGATTTGCATCCAACGGTACTGGTCAAGAGGTTACCTGCATATCAACTAAAAAGGGGTTGCGCAACGGGATTAGCTACACTAGCTAGTGAGGGAGCAAAGGGGAATACACATACATACACATAAATAATTTCAAGTAGAATGATGCATGCTAATGTTAGATTCATTTTCCACCTAACACACAGATTCTATCGGTCAAGTGTGTGCTGCTGTGATAACTCGGGAGACACTGAGGGTCACTTAACTTATCGCCCCAGGAAAACCTCAATTATCACACGGGAGCCTACGCTGGTAGAAACCATCCAGTCACCCAGTGGCAAACCCCAATAGCCATCACCACCCCTGACCTGGCCTCTCCCACCTCCACAGGCAATAGGTGCTCAAACTATCCAACACATAAACCCCTTTTGACAAGGGTCGTAGCATAAGGGAACAAGCATCCTAGCCACAGATATACTACATGCAAGTCCTATCGTCCCGAGAGGTATTCCAGGTGCATCAACGTCCCATTCCATCTAGTATCCGAGTACCAGCACGGCACAACACATACAGATCAGGATGGCATATAGCAATTTTCATAATTAAATAAATTAGGGTTCTGATATCGGCACACCCGGCACAGTAGCCCGACACAATGGTGAGAATAATATCACATTCATAACAGTTCACATTAAGGTAAGTAATGCAATGCGCACAATGCTTAAATTTATATAATAGCATGCTTAAGATTGCCATATATATATATATATTCAAACCCAACAAAGTCACCCAGAACTTACTCACCGAACTCGGGTGTCACCCAACGTGGTTGACAAGAATCTCACCAGTGCACCAGCTATCCATCGAGTTTGGTAGCCTAAAAACACAAAGGCAAGCATTAAAAGATGTATAAAGGGGTCCCATGATAGGCCCCCAAGGTTAAAATCAAGTTTCAACCAAGACAGCACGAGCGGACTCACAGATGGAAGCAGTAGGGTGAGTCCGTCCCTGACTCCGTTCAGGCCAAAAGGTAAAAAGTCAAGGAGCGGATCCACAGACGAGACATCTTACTTGGATCCGTTCGTTCATCCACTCGGTTCCTGAGACACACCGGAGAGAGAGCGGACCCACGGGTGGTTGCGCCATCTTCATCCGCCCCTGCATCCGTTCGATCCATGAGACATACCCGAGAGTAAACTGACCCACGGACGGATGCAACAGATTGAATCCGTTCTTTCATCCATTCAGGTCAAATCACAGGGATTACACTGGGTGGACTGACGGACGGTACCACGATTAGTGGATCTGGTCGTGCGTCCATTCGAAATCCTTTTCGAGATTTCAAAGGGCTTCTCCTCCAGCTTAAAGCTTGGAGTACCCCTTGCACTCAAGGTCATGGAGAGGGTGTTTAGGTCTCCTTAGGGTCACTAGAACCTAGGCTTACTCCATGGATTCAAGATCACATAAGGGTTTGGTCTCAATTTGGTCCAAGGGTAGGGTTTCTTAGCTTAGAACCAAGGGTTCAGCTACAATGCCTGCAATGCAGCACATCTAGGTCTTTATTAGGGTTAGGTCATCACCATTAGAGCTCTCAATAAGGGCCAAACATCACCTTGAGTCCCAAATGGAACCCTAGGTTAGCCCAAGCTCAAGGAATCTACCAAAAAGGGGTATGAAAGGAGAAGTACCAAGTTTCAGGTCTTACCTTGGTGAGAGGAGCTCCAATTCCAGCCCTAGCTAGCCTTGAAGACCACCTTCTTTTCCTTCTTCCCTTCCTTTCCATCTCTTCTTCTTCTCTTCTTCTTCTCCCCTTGTTCGGACAGCAAGAGGAGGAGATGTGTGGTAGCTAGCCATCTTGGCATTGCTTCCATCTTCTTCCCTTTCCCTCCTTTTCCTCTCCTACTTCTACTTCTTCTTCTTCCCTCCTTCTTCTCCTTCTTTCCTTGTCTCTTCTCCTCCATGGTTTGCTTGGGAGGGGGAGAGATAAGGGAATAGGAGTTTAGGATTGTCTTTTAAGGGTTAGAAGGGCCTTAGGTCATGTTTGGTTAGGTGCTCTTAGAACATAGTTAACACCTTAGGCCTTAAATGGGTTTTAGTTTGGGTCTTAGGTCTAGTTTGGTCCATGTCTTAAACCATTAGGTCCATTTAGTTAGTTAGGGTATGTTTGGGGTACACCCTAAGTCCATAGGACCTATTTGTCCTCTAAGATCCATTTGGTCTAAGTTAGGGTATAAAACCCATTATTTATTTTAAGTTAATTCTTGTGGGCCCACTTTCATGACCGAATTAATCAATTAATGGTAAGAGTGAGGGTCCATATGGTCCGAGGGTCTAATTATGGTGTCCGGGACACGAGGATGTGGGTCCCACAAAAAAATAAACCAAGAGGGCAGGTAACAGCACAGGCGGATCCTCGAGCGGATTCAGTTCGAGTGAGTCCGTTTGTGACTCCGATGCTGCTGTCAGGGCCCAAACTTCAAGGGAAGTTGTGGGGCTTTGGCCCGTACTTCCAGGACTTCGAGAGAACACTTATACTAAAATATTAAGTTCAAGGTCATTACTGTTGACCATTGCCACCATGGCATTACCCTTTGGTAAGGTCTAATTTACCCTGGAGTATTTGGGTATATTTCAGGTGCGGGTGTAACAGAGACGGTGAAGAATGGTAATTATTTTGGAGAGAGAGTATTGGTAGTTGGAGAGAGTGACTTGAGAGAAAATAGGAGAGGATGTAGGAAGAAGGGATGTGTCTGTTTGAAGAGGGTATTTTTGTCATCAGAAAAAGTATGTGAAAAAAAATTGTGTTTGGATTTTTAAAAGTAGTGATGGTATATTTATTTATTATTTTCCTATATACTTGTGTTAAAATAGTTTTTTCACTTTAAAAGGTTTTAAGAAGTAACTCCTAGTGTTTTTAGTCCTTGTAAATTAGGGGAGCATAGTGCACTTGGTTTTTTGATATATTCTGAAATTTTCAGGCTCAAAATATAATTTTTTAGGAAACTTTTGCCCCTAGGGGTATTTGGTAATTTTGGCTCTTAAAGCCTACAAAATGTGAAATAAATTATGGTTTTTGTGTTCAGATGAAAAATAAGGTATTTACTAAAAAATTCTTTTAAAAATCTGAATATTTTTACCATTTTGCCCGTCAAAGGGTATTTTGGTCTTTTAATGTTTAAAATTAGAAAAAAAAGGTTAAGAAAATTTTGAAAAATATATATTATGTGTATTTTTATATTTTATAATACTCCTGTTCATATCTATCTTGCATGTTTATGTAAATATTTTTATGTTTTTGCCCCTTAGGGGCAATTTTAACCATTTACATTATGTGGTTTTTTTTATTTAATGTATACCTTTTATTTATATTCAGGGTGCATTTACTTAATGTTATTTATCATGGCATGTTTAGAATGTAAAATCAAAATTTTCTGATAGGTATGATGCATTAAATTAGGTAGGATCAAATTTCATATTTTAATGAAATTTAAATGCATTTGTCTTTTTATATTTACATGTTTACTTAATTAGGCATTATGTTGATAATTATTAGGAAATTATAGAAAATTACTTGATTATGTCTTAAAATTTAGTAAAAATGCATAAATACTCCCCGTAATATCCCCTTCATGTTAGGTTGCATGGCCCCTATAGTTGATGACAGTCAAGGTGCCTTTTTACCCCTTAAGAATATTTTTGTAATTTTATTATTCTACCTCTAAAAAAGTATATAAAAATCCCAACAGATCACAATAATTATATTGAGTGATATAATCATTTTTAAGAAGTTATTGAATAATTTCAATGTGTCTGCATGTCCATTCAAGGTGATTTTGTATGAATAGTACTTGTTGCCCCTTAAGGGTATTTTGGTCATTTTTTTGATTGAAAAAATGTTATACATATTAGTACCTTAGGATGTTTAAAATCATGCAAGAATGTTTCACATATCTTTTAATGAAAAAGTCAAATTTAGTCAAACCATTTTGCCACTTAGGGGTATTTTGGTCACTTGACCACTTTTTGGCATTGCGTATCATGAAACCTGTTTTCATTTATGTGTAATTATGTATTAGGGGTAAATTTAGGCCTCCAAACCATTTCCCATGCATTTAGGTTTTAGGAGTCTTTTTTACCATCTTTGCCCACTAAGGACAATTTTGTATTTTTCACCATTTTAGGTATTTTAGGCATTAAATGGGGGGGGGGGGGGGGTTCATTTGTGCATGCATATCATTGATTAAAAAAAATGTTAGTATGTATTTAAACATATTTGAATTCATACTTGAATATTTCAACTCATCTACATGCATATTCGCAATTTTAGGCACAAGGGGCATTTTGATAATTTCACACCTGATTTTTGCCTGTCATTGTAAGTTTTTTTTAGGTCTTTTTCATAGTTTTAATATCTTTAAATCATCTCTTAATTAGATTTTTTCATTCAAATGTTGTTTATGTATTTATCTCGTATTTTGGCCCCCCTAAGAGCAATTTCATCATTTTACACATTTCAATGTTTAATTTTGCAATAAGTTAGATGTTATCATATTTTTCGTTGTGTTAAACATAACTTAGATGTCTTGACGTCGATCTAGGGTTTGCTCTGGTGGTTCGCCACCGCCTTGGGAGAACTGAGTCAGGAGCTTGATCGGTGGTTCAAGTCTCCTTAGCAACACCAAGTCCACATTTACTTGCTTTCCAAGAAGTGGAGCCCATGTGGTACTATATTGATCCCTTGTGGGTCTTCTCTTGCCTCCTTGTGGGGCCCTGATGGCCAATAGGCCCTTGACCAAAAAAAAAAAAACTTAGATGTCTTGATTAATATGTTAAGTCAAACTAAAGACTTTGGCCTTAAAATTATTAATTAGGGTAACATGCATTAACTAGGTTAACTAGGGTTCATAATGTATTTAAATACACAACCTAGGGTTAGTAACTAGGATTAAGATGTTCAATTTAATTAGCCTAATTTTTTGGTAAAATTTAATTAGCCTAATTAGGTTCATAAATATTAACTAAGTTAAGTTAAATCTTACAAGTTAGATTAATCAGATACATAGTATGTATAAACAAAAGTATACAATAAGAGTACGGTATAGAAAAACCGGTTTCGATCAGGCGTTCTGGAGTTGCTTAACACCTTCCCCAAACATGATTTGACACTTAACTAATGATCTAGGCAGACCATAGTCACGCTATGGTTAGCACTCTAAGATCGCACTAATCGAATTGTTTGTCTATTGGTATATTAAAGTGATGTACCAATACCACCGTCTCCTAAAGAAGTATAGAGAATCTATTCTCATAAATTAAACTATTAAATGAGACTTCTTATTCTTGAAATATTTTGGATTGATGTGATCAAATCAATTTCAATTTTTTTGATAAAAAAAATCTATTTGTTGACTATTGTATAGGATGCACAAGTACCTATAAATCTCCCAGGACTTGGATAAAACTCATTCTTAACAAACTTTTTAAGGCTTATAGCGAGACTTGGACTGACATATTTTTTGTGTCCATGTGTCCGTCCTAGAAAATTCCTATCAAGTCTTTTTTAGATTTATATGAAGACTTGGACTGAAATCTTTTGTGTTCATGTATCCATCCTAGCAAATTCCTGGCGTCTCTCTAGAATGTCTTGTTGATCACTATTTTTTTTTGGGTCAAACGCAAATGGTTAACAAGCCTTTCAGGCCGTGGAGTGCAAATAAACACAAACGCACACACACCTACCCACTCGATGTGGGACTGAACCTCAAGCCATATCTTTTAAATTGCACTGTAGGGCAAATTACATAAAAGGAAGAATAGAGGATCAAGAATTACACTATATATCACATACTAAGGTTTTTTTTGGTAGAACACATACTAAGGTTTAAGAACTCGGAATCGGGTAGGGATTGGTCTCCATCTATTCCGAATCAAAATCATCTCAGAATTGGTCAAGAATCAGTCAGACTTGGTCGGAATTGGCTGGACTCAACTTGACTCGATCTAACTCGTTCGGGCTCAGTACGTGTACAAGCAGGTTTAATTAGAATCAGTCCTATCGATTTTTTGTTAATTTACTGATTTAGCCAATTCTGATCCTAGTTTATAAGCGCATTTAACCATGAATGGATACTTAATAAACAAATACGCATGGTCCAAGGAATGATTAATATTTTGAGGGTGGGTTTGGATCATTAGTTGAGTATCCAAAGAATTGTTACACATGTTTATTGTGATTTTTGTACATTTTGAAGTTTAATATATTCTAGAATAATATCTGGGAAAAAGAATGCTATCTGGACATGTATAGTACGCTGCCCCTACATCCAGATACAGGGTTGGACGAAATGACCACCGCAATGCTAGAAAATTCCACCTTTCCATGGGGCACGACAGTCATTTTGCCCACCCCTGTGTCTAGGTGCAAAGGCAGTGCACCACACGTGTCCAAGTAGAATTCCATAGCTCTAGAACTTTTGGCGTATTGGTCAAGTACCTAACAGAGAGATGTGAATTGTAGACAATAAAATTTCAATGGATGGTGGAGATTGTAAAAATATTCTCTTGGATTTTCCAATTACCATAAATATAGAGTAGTTAAATAAGATATTAACTTTGGATTTGCAGGAGCAGCAAAGGAAAGAGAACTCAGAGGACTCAAAAAGAGGAGCTTGAAGGGACACTTCTATTGGAAGGCAGAGAACTAATAATCTGGACGGATTCTGGAGAACTCAAGAATTGGTTGACAAATGAGAAGACCAACCCTTGCCCTTGGTAACTTTATCATATTCTTCTGGATATTAAAATTATCTACAGTTTCTTTCGGTCTGTAATAGTAATTGAGCAACCCAGATATTTAATCCTACCTGCTCATAACTTAGCAATGCACGCTAGAACCTCCCAAATAACATCAAATTGTATGATTTATAACCTTTCTATTATGTTTTAAACTAATAATTTCTTAGTTCATAAAAAAATAATAATAATAAGATATTAAGGGATTTTTACGAGAACCTCGGAATTTCTGCTCTCAATTTCAATTCCCTTCAATACGAATACACATAGATCAGGGTTTTACTAAGGTCGTTGAAACTTGACCATAGCTACTCATGATTCCAATGAAAATACACTAATAAATTCTGCAACAAATTCAAATGATAAGAGAAGAAAAATAAATTCTATTTGGGATGGATTTAGATCACCATGTGGTAAAATTTTCGATGATATTAAGCATCTTGTTTTCTATTTTGATGTTTGCAAATTTGCATGTATTTCAAGGGTTGCTATTGAAATGGCGGATACCCTAGCAAGGAGGGCTTAGTCCGTAGCGGGTAGGACTGTATAGCCTAATTCTTATCCTTGTTTCTCTATAACTCTGTTTGCGGGATACAGGAGTGTTACCCGTTTTAATCAATAGACTTTCTTTCTACCAAAAAAAAAAAAAAAATTTTGATGAAGGGAGGGTTAAGTTAGGATGCAATAAATGTTGACAAATCTAACAATAACACTAATGTTTACCAAAGATAAACAATAGCACTAATGGAATTGGGATAAAATTCTCTACAATTCTCTAATCTCTAAGTGCGATGCAGTGCAGGTCTGGAGACATGACACTTAGCACTTTCTAAATCCAACGGTTGTTAATTGATTGACTCATTTTTTTTATTTCTTTTGATCTAATCGTTGGATTTAGAAAATGCCTAGTGTCGTGGTTTCAGACCTAAATTGCACCGCACTTGGAGATTAGAGAATTGACAAGGAATTTTATCCAATGGAATTGGTATTGTTTGGCGAGACATCTTAATATTTATCCAAAATAATAAAGCAAAGATGTATTCCAAGTGATTATGAGTGCAAATGAAGGGAAATTGGCACTAAGAGAGAGAGAGAGAGAGAGAGAGATTGATCATGACGTAGTGCACGAAAAATCACCAGGGTTATTGTCAGACATAAGTTACCTTCAGTCATGGTTGAATATGATGAGTTTATGAAGTTGATATTCCACCTATTCATTCCCAAATTACTCACATATTAGCATAAATTCACAGTTAAATTAGATCATGAAATATTACAATTGTAGGGCAAGGGAATTAATGATTTACTTAAAAATCTTTAATGGAAAGTTATCATTGATAAGTGATTTGTAGACATCCATCGCTAATGATGGATATATTTCTTTGACTATTTGTGATGTCGGTAAGTATTGAATTTTGCATAATGGCGGCCACTTTCATAAACTAGTGTTTATATACATGATGATTTTAAAGTTCTTGTGTGAATAGAGTATTGAAAAGGGTATTGTTCTTAATTACTTTAAGGAAAATGGTTTTTACGGGAGAGCGTAGCGCCTGCACCCAGACACATGGGGGGTGCGAATTGACCGCCCCACCTCCAATGAAATGCAAAATGATACCCCCTGTTGATGCTTCATGTGTCCCCATTGGTTCCCACGTGTACACAAGGCTAGCTACACTCCCCGGCCCATAGGAAATTCTTCCTCTTACTTTAATTCTAGTGCAACATCTATGTTTTGAAGAATTCTTAAAAACAAATCTAAATTTCAAGAATGATCTTATGAGTGATGGTGGTATCTTTGATAATTGATGTTGTGTTCATATTCTAAATCTCTTTTGTACAAGATGGATTGAAGTGTAATAGATGAGTCTAGCACAGTTTATGTGAAAATTATCTCAAGAAAGAAAGGTAAAGTTCTTGAAATTTTTAAGCAATTCGGAATGTCAACTTGTTAGGATTTTTGTGTAAATATCTCTATAAGGTGAAACTCAACTTACCACATGCTTGAGCCTACCTTTGACATAGTAATAGATAAATTTAAAATTTCAAAAGTTTATTATTTTTCAGTTGCAACTGTCTATATTCCTAACTAATCTTTCTTATGTTCCACAAGAATTCAAGATTTGGTAGTATTAGGACTGCAATAGGATCGGGTTGGGTTGGGCTTTTTAAAACCCCATCCTAGCCCTGAGTTCCCTTAGTTGGGTCCAGACCCAGGCCAAACCTGACTCAGGGCCTGAAAATCCAACCGTGACCCGCCATCATGGTCGGGCCGGGCTGACCCTAACTCAGGGAGAGATGCATGGAATGGGGGAAGGGAGAGATGCATGGGCTGGATTGAGTTGGGCTGGGTTGGGAAGAAAATTATCAATTTTATATAAAATAACACTATTATAAAATATATTATCACTTATTATATAACAAAATATGTGTGACATTTAAAGTTTTTAATATATATAGTATATCAATTATATATTTTTTATAGTATAATTTAAAACAAGGCTGGGCTGGGCCGGGCTCAGCCTGAGGCCTCAACCCTGGCCTGACCCGACCCTGCCCTGACTTGGGGCAAAAAATTTGAAGCCCTGACCCGCCCTTAGGACCAAGTATCTCAGCCCAAGCCCTGATCGGGCTCAAGAAGGGTTCGAGCCAATAGGGCCAAACTTGCACCTGTAGGCAGTATTTTGTTGGTTTAGGAGAGAAGTCTCTGCTATATATGTACTGACTGACCATTATCATAATTTCAATGAGTTATCCTTTTGGAAGACCAATGGGTCATATCTAGATATGGCTTGGATGGCTCCAGATGTCTTGGTGAGCTTGCTTGTAGCGTTGGGTCATGTTATTGACAGGTATATATCGGAGAAACTACTACCTTTCAATGTTGAAGCATTGACTTGCCTTCAAGATTTGATGTTCAATGTAGACTTCAGAAGTAGTTTCTAATTCAATTATGGGACATTGTTTTTTGTTCGGGAGCACACGCAGGTACAGGCTGCAACCAGACACATGGGGCAAGGCGCCATAATTATTTCGACCATTCAAGGGGCGGGTTAGTCACTTATTGCACTCTCATGTGTCTAGGCGCATCCTACTCCCCAGTGCAGCGAACATTTTCTGTTCAAGTATTGGTCAGTTGCACTTGCCTATACTTTGTATATAATTGAGAGTGTTGATGATGCCGAGGATTTGGCCAATGTGCTAGGAGAGATGTTGTCATTCAATAAAAAAGGGAGTGGTGTTACTTCAGCAGTTGTTAGTTCTTTAGTTTATCCTAAATTCTAATGTAGTGAATGACCAGCGGATCAAAATTCAGATGCAGTTATTCTAATTCTCAAATCTGAATTTGATTCGTCTACAATTATATTGTACAGTAATTCAATTCTCTTGTTTAAACCTTATTTATTTATTTATTAATTTAGGATAAATTACACATCACCCCCTGGTTTTCAAATGAAACTCAGATCACCCCTTGGTTTTTGAAAAAACTCAAATCATCCTCTAGTTTAGATCCAATATGACAAATTAGTCCCTACTGTTAGTTTTATGCTGTTAAGTGATGATGTTAGCCAGTTAAATAAATTTAAATCCTTAAAAAACTAGATTGCCATGGTATGCACAAGTTGGGACTAGGGGTCAAAAAACTGCATAAACTAAGGTTTGTAAACCAAATTTCTTTAAGATGGATTCCATCCCTGAGAGCTTGTTTCCACCCCTGCAAGAATCCTATAAGCTCAGCCACCTGTTTGTCGGTTGAACCTAAAAATCCTGCAGATGTTAAAACACTGTGTCCATCTAACAAAATGCTATAAGCCCAACCAATTAGATCTGATGTCGGATAAAAAATGCTTGCGCAATAGAGAACAGGGAATAGTATCTCAGTGTTAGAGGCATGAGAAATAGCTGGATAGCATTGTGTATAGTGATCAACAGGTGGTGGAGCAACATCAGGTGAATGGATACGTAAGTCAGCCATCCACCAATAAACATTGGTTAAAACCAAGAGGGATTAGCCTCAGCTAACCCAAGATTTACTTTGTTTCTTACATCCCAAATAAAATAACAAGTTATTGCAAAAATAGAAAAAAACCAAACAGCAGAGGGTAATCCATGACTCTAGAGTTGAGGAGGCTAACACAAAGCTGTGCAAGAGAGGAGCTGCTAAGATGCTCTGCTCTCAGTCCGAGCGGTCCAGATGCCTAGATACGCTTAGTCCATTCACAAGATAGAAAAAGATGTCAGTGGGTTTTTTTCACAAACACCACAGAAAACACATGAAGGCTCGACCGGCATTCATTTCGAGATAGTAGCCTTGACAGGTAAACCTGCATTTAAGACATGCCAAAAAAACATTTTAAATTTCGGGTGAAGAAATTTTTTTTTAATCATTTTCGTTTCTTCTTTGCCCCATATAGATATTGAATACAACGAGCTATTTTTTTTGCCGCTGTACTTTTGAAAATGGATGTTTAAATGTCCCTCAAAAGTAAATCCAATTGCTGAATCAATTGATGCCTGTGAAAATTTCTAAAGGAAAGAAAAAAAGTATTTCGTAAAACATTGTTTCTTTCATTCATGCATTGAATCTTAGCAGCCTGTCGAGTAGAGAAATTCCCCGATTTAGTCAAGGAGCATCTCCGCTGATCTTCAGAAGCAGAGATGTATCTTTGAAATTTCATGAATGAAAGTAAGAGGGAAAACATCAGATAATGATTGATAATTCCAAGAGAGATATGTAGTGAAATCACTTACCATTTTGAAAGTTGTGCTCTAGATACCTTCAGGGATGCAATGGTGGGGGATAGTTGGGACCCATGGGTTGAACCAACAGAAAGTTTTTTCCCCATTGCCCACTTTTATCCAAGCCAAGGCTTTTAGGGTAGGTAGTAAGGAAGCTACGCTGTTCCATACCCAGGATCCCTTCTTTTTCAACACAGCTGGGTCAAAAATAGAGGTGTGGGAGTAATACTTGGCTTTCAGGACCTTTGCCCATAAAGAGGAGTCATCCGAGATTAACCTCCAACCAAATTTGAGAATTAGGGCTTTACTGTGGGTTGCAGATTTACGAATTCCTAAACCACCCTGGGGGGAAGGTTTATAGATATTGGTCCAATTACTGAGATGTGCCCTTTTTTTATTCCCAGACTCATTGTTCCAAAACCTGAGGTAGATGGAGTCCAAAGCCTGACAAATTTTTTGGGGGAAAAGAAAGCAGGACATTTGTTAAGAGGGGGTAGAAGCCAAAACAGACTGTATCAAGATTCTCCTTCCCGCATAGAAAAGACAGTTAGCTTTCCAACTAGACAGTTTACCCTGTACTCTTTTGATGATGAACTACAAGTCTTTTACTTTGGATCGGTTATGGAAAAGTTTTTTCCCCAAGTATAGAGAGTTAGGGCTCATTTCCTTTATTTGGAGCATAGAGCAGATATTTTTTTTTCTGTTCAAGACCAGTGTTTTTGCTGAAGTGGATTTCACTTTTTGAGAAGTTTATTTCTTGGCCAATTAGATCAGAAAACAATTCCAACACCGATTTAATAGACAAAATGTCGTCCTCAATGGCACGACAGAAAATAAAGGTGTCATCAGCAAACAGTAGGTGGGAAATTTCTGGTGTAATCCTAACAATCTTGATATCCCTAAAGGCACCAATCTCGCAGTAGGCATCCAACAGTCTAGAGAGGACCTCCAATCAGCTTCAAGTTATTATCAAGATATTCTTACCCAACAAAAAGTTAGGGATTTTTACAAATGCCCATTTACCCAAATACCCTCTATAACTTTTTCAATTGCAAACTCCCCTTACTTTCAAAACAATATAGCATTTTGGTCCTGTCCGTTAATTTTGGACATTAGACGTTAGTTTCAGGGAATCTAATGACCAAAATACCCTTTTAATAAAAACCTACCAAAATTAAATAATAAAATGACCAAATTGCCCTCATCTTCCCCAAATAGTTGAGGGTTTGGGGAAAAAATTTTCAATTCCAAACCCTAAACTATTTGGGGAAAATGATGGCAATTTGGTTATTTTTTTCTTTAATTTTGGTGGGTTTTTATCGGAAGGGCATTTTGATCATTAGATTCCCTGAAACTAACGCCTAACGTCCTAAATTAACGGACTGCACCAAAGTGCTACACTGATTTGAAAGTAAGAGAGAATTTGCAATTAGAAAAGTTGTCGGGAGACATTTAGACAAATGGGCATTTTCAGGAGGGCATTTGTAAAAAGCCCAAAAAGTTATTATCGAGATATAACAGGTCTACTATTAGTTTTAACTTTTTTTGGTAACAAATTAGTTTTAACTTTTAACCTGCTATTAGACCGAACCCATATATCTTAAAACTAGGGGTGTAAATGAATAGTTGAAATCCATTTTCGTATCTGTGTTCGTATCGTTAACACTATCTGTATCCATCTAAAAGCTAAACCGATATAGATACGGATAGGCTATAGCTATCCGAAAAGCTATATTTACATGTAAACGGATAAAATATCTGATCCGTATCCGTGTTTGTATCCGTTTAGCAATATTTGAATCCGTCCGAAAACTAATTAAATGCAGATGCGGATATAGTACTATCCGAGCCGAATCCGATTCGTTTCCATCCCTACTTCAAACCAATCGATAAGAAAGTGATTCCCATCTAACAGTGGCCCACAGAGACTTATCATGAGACACGTGACCAATATTTTCTCCAAAGTCTGCTTGCTATTCCCTTCCCAAATTGGCGTTTTTCTCATTTCCGTAGCCCGCTCACACGTCCTTACAAGTCGTACCACTCGAATTTTCTCAGGAATCTCCATCCGCTGACTTTCTTTCCACACACCTATCCCTATAAGAGCTAACCACTTATCAACCCACCCCTATTAACATAAATTGATCAACAAAGAAGAAGAAGAAAGCATAAAAGAGAAAATCTGATCATCGATCTATACGTAGATCCATGGCGACTGAGGCGTACCAGGAGCACCTCCCGTCCGTGCCTGGTTGGCTAAACAAAGGCGACAACGCATGGCAGATGACAGCAGCCACTCTTGTTGGCCTCCAAAGCATGCCAGGCTTAGTAATCCTCTATGGCAGCATCGTTAAGAAGAAATGGGCCGTCAACTCAGCTTTCATGGCTCTCTATGCCTTCGCAGCTGTCCTCATATGTTGGGTTCTCGTCTGCTACCGAATGGCCTTCGGTGACAAGATTCTCCCCTTCTGGGGCAAAGGTGGTCCTGCCCTCTCCCAGTCTTACCTCATCCGCCGTGCTGCCGTCCCTGCAACCGCCGATAATAACACGCCCATGACCGAACCCTTCTACCCAATGGCCACACTCGTCTACTTCCAATTCACCTTCGCTGCTATCACACTTGTATTGCTAGCTGGATCTGTTCTTGGTCGCATGAACATCAAGGCCTGGATGGCTTTTGTTCCTCTTTGGCTCATTTTCTCATACACCGTCGGTGCATTCAGTTTATGGGGTGGTGGCTTCCTCTATCACTGGGGTGTCATCGATTACTCCGGCGGTTACGTCATCCATCTCTCTTCCGGTATCGCTGGCTTCACTGCAGCCTACTGGGTAATTAATCAAATATCTCTAATCTACAATAATGGACACCTCTTCTAATCGAATTCTGAATCGATTTTTTTGTACTTGCAGGTGGGACCAAGGTTGAAGAGCGACAGGGAGAGATTTCCGCCCAACAACGTGCTGTTGATGCTTGCAGGTGCAGGGCTTTTGTGGATGGGTTGGTCAGGTTTTAACGGCGGAGCACCTTACGCCGCCAACATCGATGCTTCGATAGCTGTGCTAAACACCAACATATGCGCAGCCACGAGCCTTCTCATGTGGACATCACTCGATGTGATCTATTTCGGAAAACCATCGGTGATCGGAGCCGTTCAAGGTATGATGACAGGTCTCGTCTGCATAACTCCCGGCGCCGGAGTGGTTCAAGCATGGGCGGCGATAGTGATGGGTATACTTTCCGGCAGCATTCCATGGTTCACAATGATGATTCTACACAAGAAGTCCACCTTACTACAGAAGGTAAAAGGAAAGGAAAGCACTAAGCACTTCACTTTTTTTAATATTTTTAGTTTCTGGTGGTGGGACCTACAAGTACTCATTTGATGATGATCAGGTGGATGACACACTAGGGGTATTACACACACACGCTGTGGCTGGGCTATTAGGAGGTGTGTTGACGGGGTTGTTGGCAGAACCGGTACTGAGTAATCTCATTCTACCGGAAACCGGCTCGAGGGGTGCATTTTATGGGAAGCGAGGAGGAGTGCAGCTTCTGAAGCAACTGGTTGCGGCGGCATTTGTGATCGGGTGGAACATAGTGTCTACGACTGTGATACTGCTGGCTATACGGTTGGTTATACCGTTGAGGATGCCGGAAGAGCAGTTGGTGATAGGAGACGACGCGGTGCATGGAGAAGAAGCTTACGCTCTTTGGGGTGATGGAGAAAAGTATGATGCTACCAAACACGGCCACGTGTCCACATATAACATTCATGATGAATCTACACCGTCCCGTAATCTTAATGGGACCGCCAGGGGAGTAACCATTCAACTGTAATCGTCAATTCCCATCAGAAATCGATAACAATTTCTGAGTGGAGGTATTTACGTAAATTCAAATGATAATTTTCTAATATGTATTTTTTATTCATGACCATACACGTGTCCAATAGCGATAGGGGTTAAGCTCGATTAGTCTCTGTACCGTACATTCAGGAGGTCCCACCAATCTTCTTCGGTCAAACTTTCCATTTTTTTGATCGTTCTTTTCGCTTCTATTTCGTCTTGTTTTCCTCTTACTTTCTAAGCCTAATGAGAAAGACTTTGACTATTCTCGTGTTCGGGAATTCTTGCCATGTGGGCGAGTCATGGATGTGCTGTTGTATAAATTGTGAAGGATATTAGACGTTTATTTTGACTTTTCCACGCAAGCACACATCACATTTGTTTTGGAATTTTTATTCTCTACTGAGAACCCAACCGTCTACCTAATGAGAAAGACTTTGACTATTCTTGTGTTCAAGAATTCTTGCCAGGTGGGCGAGTCATGGATGTGCTACAAAATACAAAGGTGTATACATTGTGAAAGAAATTAGACGTTTATTTTGACTTTTCAATGCGGTCACATACAATAATTGTTTTGGATTTTTATTCTCTACCTCTCTCTCTCCAGTGCACCACATTTGAGAATCCAACCATCCACCCAAGACTGCACATATTAAAAATATGTGTTGTTTAGGAGCTCACAAGCACGGTTTTAGGAATTTGTATATGCCAATTCATATCTATATTGATAAATTGATATCTAACACCGATAAAAATTGGCCAATATAAATTGGGGTTCGGCGTTCTCTGTAGGGGGTGCATGGCCTGCATACATGTGGGGGCCAATGAAAACGCCAAAATTAGCATCATAAGGAATAAAATTTCCACCTTTCATTGGGGGTAAGGTGGTCATTTTGCCTCCACAATGTCTGATGTGGATACACTAACCTACTGAGCACTTTTTTCTCCATAATTTGGATATAATTTCTGTGAAAGAATATTTGATATGGTCAATATATATTGGTATTTGTATCTATATTAGAGACGACCAATACCATCATTGGTACCATAAATTAAAGAGAAAGTTACATCCCCTTTCCCTGTACTTTGACCTAATTACATGTTGTTTCCCTTGGTTTTCCCACCTTACATACCCCTCCCCTATATTTTAAAAGAAAATTACTATTACATCCCAAGTGCTGATGTGGTGTAGTAAATTTTTTTATAATTTCCAAACTAACCCTGGATCCTTGTGATAAGACACATTTACCTTTTTTATTTAATCCCCAAACTAAGCTGGGTTCATTTAAATAGACCCTTTTACCCTTCTTCTTCTTCTTCTTGCTCCTCCTCCTCCAACCCCTTCTCCTGCAAACTCCGACGAGAACAAAAATGGAGTTCCAACATCTCTTCCTCTCCGCTTCACTAAACCCTAACCGTAGGTAACCCTTTTACCCTCCTTCCTCCTCCTCCTACAACCCCTTTTCTTGCAACCTCCTAACCTAAAATCGTCGACGATCAGAAGGTACTCACTCTCTGCCCTCTGCAACTCCCCACCCCCACCACTTATCCTTGTCCCTACCTCACGGCCTCACCCCACCTCCTCTGTTGTTCATTTAATGCCAGAGCTGGCCAAAAAATAACCCATGAAAGAACCCATCCAAGACCCCTGTTGCACGCATGAAAGACTAAAACAGGGGGTTTCTTTTGTTTTTTAACAAATATCATCATTGACAAGAGAGGAGTTCTCGTCTTCTTCAAGGTCTGTTCAGTCCAACACCCGTAACGCATCTGAAACAGCTTTATTTTTTATTTTTAGTTCCCGAATTGTAGGTCACCATGGACCCGCAAGGTCAGGTGGGATGCGAGCATGGAGTTTCAGGGACGTGGATTGGCAAGTATGGGTTCAGGGAGAGGAGCTGTTTCGGTGAAGTGCGCTGCCGATACCCTTTGGGGTTTCAGGAATCAGCAGCGCAGTAATGGGGGTTTCAAGGAGATGTTTCAGGTAGGGTTTGAAGCTAGTAATGGGGTTTCAGAAATCGACAGTGCAATAATGGGGGTTTCAAGGAGGTGTTTCAGGTAGGGGTTTAAGCTAGTAATGAGTGTTTCAGGTAAGGGGTTTTTATAGATTGCTTTCTGTGGCATTTCGGTAACTTAGAATTTCTTCCCAGCTGGTCTTGAATCAAGACTCTTGATACAATTGGTCCAACTATGCACCTGTGAATTTCTGAAATGTATTTTTGTTCTTAAGAGAAATAGGCCAAAAAAAACAGGGTACACCCTGACTGAGATGCAGATTTCTTATTGCCAAAAGACCACAGCCCAGATGGGCCCCAAAACTGGATCAAAGTAGGTGTCCTTGGAGGGCAATAATCACACAAAGTATGAAGAAAAAACTGCTGGACAGATAATTAATAATTTCATAAATCAATCTAAAACCATGGGATGAGATTGATCTATAGAAGGTGTTTCCGGTTTTTGGTGCAAGCTCTCATGAAACCATCTTTTGGGATCCTTAAATATGAGCTTCCTTTTTGGTCATTAATTGGTTAATATCAAATTTGAGTTTCATTGGCAGGTGGTTATGGATATCGACATCCATGGTGGTGGTGGTGGTGGTGGTGGTGGTGCTGGCGGTGGAGGAGGAAGAGGAGGCGGCGGCAGTAATGGTGGTGGTGGTGGTGGTGCTGCTATTGCTGGCAGTAGAAGAGGAAAGAAAGAGGTGTTTTAGGTTGAAGATGATGAAAAGGGTAGAATTGAAAATGCAGTTTTAATTTGTTAGTAATGGATATATTGTCTTTTCAAACCATTAACTATCGATAACCTAACTCCGTCAACTATAACGGGTCAAAATGTAAGATAGAAAAACCAAGGGGAGAAATGTATAATTAAGGTAAAGTACAGGGGAGGGAAACATAGTTTTCCCTAAATTAAATCCATGCACAATAGTTTTATTTTATTTTATTTTTTTTGAGGAGGGAAAATGACTGGAGAAGAATTTCTCACACCACATCAAATCACAGTGTGATAAATGGTTTCTTTTAGTAGATAGTACACATGGTATAAGAGGGGAGAGAATGTCAACTTATGCCCGCAACTCATTATGTGAAAGACTATGAGAAGGAATCCCCTACGTGAGTATCTTTTTCCCTTTTCATTTACCCTTTCATGATCTATCACTTCCATACATAGGTCATTGGAATTCTACTTGTCCAATTGTGATAATTTGATAAGGAACTTTAATTTTTCTTTTTCTCTTTCTCTTTTCCTTTTTTTGAAAAATTAGATCCATTATTATTAATAGAAAAGAATCCATACCACTAGATTGAAGTAGAACACACACAAATTAAGAAACAATGATTTGGAGAGTATTTTTACTCAATTTTGGTGAAAAGCGTTTAAGTAATTAAGTCCAATCTGTCAAAGTAAAGCTAAGAAAAATGGTCATCCTATGATTACGGATTTGTTTAGTTGGTATGATGACATGTGACTGAAATAAGGGTGTAGGTGTTGCACTCCCCATCTAATTTGCCAAGGGGTTTCTATCCATTAGTATGTGAAGCCATCATTTTGTCTTTTTTTTTCTTTAATCCAAACTCCCTTTTTTAAGCAATGTATTTTTTCTTTTAGGGAAAATGTTCTTTGTCCGGGAATGTGGTCTATGCCAGTACTCTCATGAGTCTATCTCTCTCTTCCCCATGTGAAAAGACACCTCTGCCCCCTTATTTTAAGGAAGAGAGAGATAGACACATGGGAGTGCTGGCGTAGGCCACACTCTCGTATAGAAAACTGCTTCCCTTTCTTCTATTAGGAATTTTAAAAGGCATCATTGTAATTCCTCAGATCTCTCTCTCTCTCTCTCTCTCTCTCTCTCTCTCTCTCTTTCTCTTTAAAATGTTTCAAGGGTAAGGGATCTCTAAGTAGCCAATGAGGCAACACACTGGTTTCATAAATAGGAAGCCAAAGAGATCATTTCATACTAGAAGGAAAGAGATATAGAGATTTAACAAGAAAAAAAACGAAAAGATAGAGAGAGGGTGGGAACTTACCCGATGTCAGTAGCTCAGAGATACTTTTTCCACTCTTAATTCAAATTTGTCATATACTACTATGTACAAGATTGGTTAGAGTGTCCATTTCCCTCAAGGAGACTTTATTCCTACTCAGGAAGGATGGAGACCCTCTTGGGCTTGGAGGAGTATCTTCAAGGGTAGGTCTATGCTCGTGAAAGGGATCCTTTGGGTGGTGACAAATGGTAAATCTATTCAAATTTAGAGTGACCTTTGGGTTCCCCATCTTGAAGGATATAGGATTCAGTCTCCAAGGCCTTCAAATTATACAGATTGGTGGGTGGCAGATCTTATTTCTCCATTGACACCATGGAGGGTGGATTAGATTCGGAGGCTATTTCGGCTAAACGAGGTGGAAGCTAGCCTCAGGATCCCGCTCAGCTTAGAAGTGGGGTTTGATCATATTTTCGACACTTTCTCAATTAGATATGCATATAGGTTGGGAAATTCTTTGACCTCCTCTCTCTCAAGCTTGAATATTAGGCTATCTGGCTATCCCATAGTGGTTTGGAGCATTATTTGGAGTTCAAAAGTTCCTCCGAAGGTTCTGTAAGGGTATTTATGTAATATCCCTTCATATGTTCTAATATAATCGTACTTGTATTAATACTCAGGCTGTGAAAGGCAATCTAGTAATTAGCCCATCTGACCTAAACCCTAGTTTCCTATAAATACTAGTTGGAGGCAGCAGTCTGGGTATTCCAAACTAGATACTCAGGGTGTAATACTTTAAGCAATCTTGTGCTTTAACCCTAAACCCTAACAATCTTGAAACATTATTGATTTTTAATTTTCTCTCATCATTCGTGCGATCGACTTTGAATTTGGAATCTCGCTTCTGGTTTGGTGATCGTGCGTGGGTTTTGTAGAATTTTTCTCCTCAATTGTGTGTCATTACCCAGTTAGAGAATTCAAGGTTATCGACTTCAATGTATTCATTAACCATTCCGAGATCAGCTTCGACTTTGGTGTCTTCATTCACCTGCAGGATTGCATTGTTTTTGATTTATCATTCAAACAATAGTAATTGATTTGATTGATTGAAGGTGAATGAGACAAAAGGAGTTGAAAGTTTGTTTTTAATTAGAAAAAGAAAAACAAACAGTGAAGCTTTGTTTAGTCTTCGTTTCTGTTTTGTCATAAACCTTTTGACAAAAGCTAAAGAAGCTCTATCGTGTTGGTGCCTTATTAAAAACAAAAAAAAAAATCAGCATTGTTTTGATCGTTGGCACTTGGCAGCAAGATCTTTACTCAAAGCCGTTTTCAAGGCATTGAATTGATTGTCCTTGATTTAAAAAAAAGAACACTTTTGATTTGATTTATCAAATCCTTTTGGGTTCGGCCACTATCTGCGAGCAGCCAACACATGCGCCAGCAGCCAACTCTAGCGTGTACGTTACGAGTGTCGATGCTGCTGCACTGCCATCATCCTTTTTCTTCGCTGTCTAAATTTAGAGTTCTTCATCTCTGGTGTGATTGTTCCTTTGAGCTTTTATTTTTATTTGAGTTATTTCTTGGGCATATAAATAAATCACATAACAATGGAGAAACATGCTCTTCCAATTGAGATGATCAAATTGGAAAGCTTTAGTGGCTCTGAATTCAGTTCTTGGAAAAGGAGGACTCAGTTTGAACTGAAGTACCTCAATATTTTCTACATTGTGGTAAATATTTTTTCTGATTGTACGGACCTAACTGAAGTCCAATGGATAAGTGATGAGGACTTTTGCAAAGACTACCTATTGAACTGTCTGTCAGATAGGCTGGCAGAGACCTATAGTAAATATGAGACTGCAAAAGAGATTTGGGAAAGCCTAGAAGCCCAATTCAAAAAAGAGGAGGATCTATCAAAGACTCATTTGGTTGATAAGTTTATGGATTTCAAGTTTCAAAAAGACAAGGAAATACTTCCTCAAGTAACGGACTTTGAGAACTTGAGAACAAAACTGAACCAAGAAAATATCACTGTTGTTGATGCATTCTTAGTGGGTGCAATTATTTTTAAGTTATCATCTACCTGGCATTCCTTTAAAACTGAGATGCATAGGAAGAAAACACAAGTGAGGCTGGATGATCTCAAACGGTTCATTAGAATCGAAGATGAGAACAAAGCCAGGAACAACTTGGAGATGATGAAACAATAACAGGCATCTGCCAATTTAGTTTCACAATCCAAGAAAAATTCTAGGTAGTCCAAGCCACCTAAGAAAGAACCCCAACAGTTGGAAGCTAAAAAGACTAACTTTAAAAAGAAAGGCAAGTATCGTAACTGTGGAAAGTGGGGTCACTATGCATCTGAGTGTAGGGGTCCTAAGAAAGGGATTACTGACACACCACAGAAGGAAGTTCACATGTTGGTGGACAAGACTGAGCCTACTAACTTTGTTGCCATGGTTGGCAAGGGTAAGGGGTTGGCCAGTACATCTTCAGATTGATGGTTAGACTCTGAAGCTACTTGTCATGTTTGCAATAGCAAGAACCTGTTCACTGATGTTGTTCAAGTAGCAAAGACTGTCACTGTTGCAAATGGAGACGTCGTGGATGTGATTCAACAAGGGACAGCGAACTTAGTCCTATCATCAGGTAGAATACTTACTTTGAAAAATGTTAAAGTCTTTCCTGGTTTTGAAAAGAATTTAATTTCAATTGGAATTTTGCTTGATGCTGGTATGTTTATTACTTTTAGTAGTGGTAGAGTAACACTGTCTGTTAACTTTTTTTATTTTGGATGTGCTTACAATTTGAATGGTATATTTAGGTTGAGTTTAGCTAATGAGACAATAAACCAGATTAACCATATTTCACTTGATCCCAAAATACTACACTGTAGGTTAGGACATGTGAATTATAGAAAAATGCTCAAACTAGCTAAAACTCATAATTTACCATTAGACACTTCAATTAGATTTAACAGATGTGAAGTGTATGCGCAAACCAAAATAACTAGAAAACCTTTCAGACCGGTTTCTAGGAGCACTCAACCTCTTGAACTTATACATTCTGACATTTGTGACTTTAAAGGCAACACAACTAGAGGAGGTCGAAAGTATTTGATAACATTTATAGATAATTTTTCTAGATATTGTCATTTATACCTGTTAAAATCTAAAAATGAAGCATTTTAAAATTTTAAAATTTTCAAGAATAGGGTAAAAAATCAGTTGAACTTGAAAATTAAAAGATTTAGAAGTGATAGGGGAGGAGAATATAAACTGACAGAGTTCAAGAAATTATGTGCCTCTGCGGGCATATTTCTTGAAATTACTGCTCCTTACTCACCTCAATCAAATGGCATAGCTGAAAGAAAGAACAAGACGTTAACAGAGATGTTAAACTCCATGTTATTGACGGCTGGCATGTCCTCTTGCTATTGGGGAGAAACAGTGTTGACTGCAAATCACATTCTAAATAGACTACCACATTCAAAACTGACTTCTGCACCTTATGAACTATGGCATAATCATCCTTGTAAATATGACACTCTTAAGGTTTGGGGCTGTATAGCTTAGGTTAGGATACAAGACCCTAGGAGACCTAAGGTGAAAACTAGAACAAACACTTGTGTGTATCTACGTTGTGCAGAAGATAGTGCTATAGACCGGTTTTTTGATCTATCAACCAATGTGGTGATAGAATCTAGGGATGCCATATTCTTTGAAGATAAATTCCTCAGAGATAAAGGCCTGACTTTGTCTGGTTTGACTGAAATGGTTACAGAATCACCTTTGGAATCTGAACCAATTATTTTTTACACTACTCCCACAATGCTCCTTGTATCAGAACCTAGAAGAATATCTACTAGAGATAGAGTACCCAAAGATTTTGGTGAGGATTTTGTGACCTACCATTTAGAGGCTAATCCATCCACCTATAAGGAAACGATGAGATCTAGGGACTCACTGCTATGGAAAGAAGTCATTGATGAGAAAATGAGCTCTTTAATGCAGAATGAGACCTGACACCTTGTTGATCTGCCTGGAGAGGCCAAGACAATATGGTGTAAATGGGTACTGAAGAAGAAACTTAATTCGGATGGGTCTATAGCCAGGTATAAAGCACGGTTAATAGCTAGGGGCTATACCCAAGTGAAAGGGATATATTATTTTGACATCTACTCCTCGGTCTGCCATTTGGCAATGATAAGGGTTCTTCTTGCCATAGCATCTATTGAGCACTATGTTGTGCATCAAATGGATGTAAAAATAGCTTTCCTAAATGGAGACCTAACAGAAGAAATCTACATGAACCAACCTGAAGCGTTTGTCATGGAAGGTTATGAAAAAAGAGTTTGTAAATAAAATAAATCCTTCTATGGTCTTGAACTAGCACCTAAATTATGGCATGAGAAGTTTGAGAAGACAGTAAATAACCTTAGTTTTCAGACCAGCAACTCGGATAAGTGCCTTTATTTTTTGTCTGAGTCAAACAAGGTCGCGATTATCTGCTTGTATGTAGACGACATGTTGATTCTAGGTTCTGATCTCTCTGTAGTGAGTGACATTAAAGAAACCTTGTCCAAAGAATTTGATATGAAAGATCTTGGTGTGGTAGATATCATTCTTGGGATGAGAGTAAGCTTTAGTGAGCAAGGGGTCACCCTCAGTCAATCTCATTACATTGAGAGGCTACTTTTTAGTTGGGGATATAATGATTGTAAACCAATTGAGACACCCTATGACTATAACAAACGGTTGAAACCTAACACATGCGACATCATGAATCAGTTAGAATATTCTAAACTGATTGGTAGTCTCATGTATACAATGAGTTACGCTAGGCCAGACATAGCCTTTACGGTAGGCATGTTGAGTCGTTTCACTAGTAATCCTAAAAAAGAACATTGGGATGCCCTAACGAGGCTGATGAGATACCTTAAGGGTACTCTAGGTTATGCTCTATGTTATACTGGACATCCTCCAACTTTGGAAGGATATTCTGATGCATCTTGGTGCTTAGATTTAGGAGATAGTAGATCCACCAGTGGTTACGTATTTACACTAGGAGGAGCAGCTGTAGCATGGAAATTCAATAGACAGACTAGTATTGCTCTGTCATCTATGGAATCGAAACTTTATGCTCTAGCTTCTGAAGGAGATGAAGCAGAGTGGATAAAGGATCTGATCATGGATATTCCATTGAAGAGTTTCAAGTTAAACTCTATATCTATATTCTGTGATAATCAAGCAACAAAGACGATAGTGAATAACTCACTCTTTAATGGTAAGAGGAGACACATCAGGCTGAAACAGACCATGCTGAATTATCGAACAGAACAAGGGATTATCACTTTGATTGATGTGACATTGAATGATAATACGGCAGATGCCCTTACAAAGGGATTGAACTGATCGAAAATTCAAAACTACGGGGGAGATGGGGTTAAAGACCATATAGTCAGGTCTTAACCTAACCCAGTATTATTTTGAATTATTCGAATCTCATCTAGCCTTGGAAAGCATTCGGGATAGTTTACATGTTTCAGATAACTTAGTTAGGTTACTAAGTATGAGGGTTTATGAAACCATTCCAAACTTGATGGTGTAGTAAATTTTTCATGTGAAGTTTCTTCACTTTGTTATTCCCCAAAGAAATATGAAAAATGTCTGATATGTTTCAATGATATTGTACTAGTCTTTATGTCATTCCAAATTTGATGACATGTCTTTCATAGTATGGTATACCATTCTAAATTTGATGATACAACATAAATCTATGACTGATATGACAAACACAGTATTCCAAATGGAAACATTGTATGGTCCTTATGATAGAGACTATATAGGATCGAGTTCTTGTAAAAAAACTTGATAATGATGCTTATTATTTTTTATTTACCTTCATCCATATATGGAATGTACTAAGTTCTTATTGTTGAACTAGATACTATTATGCAAATGATTGAATTCATATTATCTTATGAAATTCATATTTGACAAATTACAGAGAATGGCGAAGATGGAGGAGAACGGTTGAATCTGGATCTCGCTGAGGATGATTTACTTGATGAGTAAAGTTACATGGATTGCAAGGACTTTTCATTTTGATTATTTCTATTGGTTTAGCCAGTTGCATGTGGAACTTCGGATTTATTGTTGAGTGTAGTTTTGATCTAAAACCCTAGTTTTATTTTTTGAAGTTTTATTGCTTATTTGATTTATTGGATTATTGATATTCAATTTATTCAATTTATATTGATTCAATTATTGATTGAACAATGGTTTTTATACATGTGTGGTGAATATATGTAGAATATAGGAGGAGATTGTAAGGGTATTATGTAATATCCCTTCATATGTTTTAATA
The DNA here is from genome assembly GCF_018873765.1 of Telopea speciosissima. NCBI lineage: Eukaryota > Viridiplantae > Streptophyta > Magnoliopsida > Proteales > Proteaceae > Telopea > Telopea speciosissima. Next base: position 51,810,692 of record NC_057923.1, read on the forward strand.
TAATCCTACTTGTATTAATACTCATGTTGTGAGGGACAATCTAGTAATTAGCCCATCTGACCTAAACCCTAGTTTCCTATAAATACTAGCTGGAGGCAGCAGTCTGAGTATTCCAAACTAGATACGCAGGGTGTAATGCTTTAAGCAACCTTGTGCTTAAACCCTAAACCCTAACAGGTTCAATCTTTCTTTGGAAGGCATGCTAGAATGCCTCAGCAATCATGCCTAATCTTAAGAGAAATGTGATTGCTTCCGTCATTTGCCTACACTGTGATCTGATGATGGAGAGAATAGAGCATGTGTCTTTTTTTATTGCCCCTTTGCTCAACAAGCTATATTTGCATCGTCAGTGAATCCTCCAATTCCTATTTATTAGTGGATTATAAAATGGGGTAAATCCCAGGGTTGATCAAGAAGGAGCAACAAAAGATCCACTCTTCTCATGCTATCATTATGTGGAAATTTGGAAGATGAGAAACTCAAGATGCTTTAATGTGGTTTTTGTTATCGGTGAAGCTTGATTTTGGTCCAGAATGTAAGGTTGAGATCTTCGGAGGGCCATTTCGGCCTCAAAACGATATCGAATTGCCAAAAATTGGCGTACGATGTGTTGTGTTAGGCTCATCAAGACCTTCGAAACGGTATATTTTGGTATATATGTTATGTTTTGGTCCGATCCTGTCCGGTTTGGCAATTTCTAGGTCTAGGGGTATTTTTTGTACTTTCTCTGGTTAGGGCTTCTCTATATAATGTTCTTATCTCTGAGAAGGCTGTAAGTGAGGGTTTGTAACATTTTCAGAGAATAGTAAAATTCGTTGGGTGTGGATGTAGCTTCCATCTTGGGAGTGAACCACGTAAATCTTGTGTGTTTGTGTGTACTTGTTCTTCTCTGTTTTTCGTATTTCTTCTGCAAATCGTCACTTCTGGACGTTGTTTTTTTAATAGTTTTGCCTCCTTCAGGACTGGATCTCATCTGTCAATAGAAATATAGAGGAAGTTCTTTCCTTGATTCATGGGTCCTCTTCCACTCAGAGCTCTGTTGGGTTGCCTGCTCCCCCTCCTAGTAACCATCTAGAGGTGGTCCTAGTCTTCTCTAATGCTACATTGTCAGTTAAGCCGCAAGTTTTGGGCTTGGGCTGTTTTATTATGAATGCTAGGTCGCTGCTCTACTTGATTGTGTCTAATCATGTGGCTCCTTCATCTGTTATAGTGGGCGAGTCCTAGCTCTCTGTCTCGCTATGAGATGTGCTCTCCAAGCAAGATATAGACAAGCTATCTTTCACTCTGACTGCCTCTCTTTGGTTTGATGTTTGTTTGCCTTAGTCTTGCCAGCCTCAGCTGGAAATTATCGCAGTTATTGAGGATATAAATTCCTTCAGTTAAAGTTTGATTACTATTGTTTCCACAATATTCCAAGAGCAGAAAATGTTTTAGCTCATTCCTAGTCTAAGTGGGTAGTGGGTTACACTTATCAAGATCTTTGGGTCTCCTTGTTACCTGAGTTTGCCTATTGAATCATTCTAGTATTTTTGCCTGGTTAGGCTTGTTTGACCTTTTCTCCATCTGTAATGTAACATTCTCAAAAGGGAAAAAAAAATTATTACACATAAATTAGCACAAATTAATGGCAGAGAAATTTCTATGACATACTATGAAATACCAGATATTACCATAACACATAAGACATAGTTACTAGACTAAATCTATTGATTCTGTATATTTTCTTTTGTTATTATTATTAGTATTATTATTTTTTACTTTTGACTTATATTTAGTAACTTTTGGTTTTTCTTATTGTTGAAATTTTTTTTAAGTATCATAAATAGACATCGACCTTTTTAATTGGATTGAATCCTTTTAAATCCAAGAAAAAAAGGTTGTTCATCAAAGAATATGTGGACTGTTATACCCTATTGTGTCGTATGGGAAGATGATGTAATTATTTAGACTATTGGATGGTTAGGTAATAGTTTGACTTAATCACAAGTCTAGTTTTAGAGTCATATTAATAATGTACTTTCCTCTTGTATATGTCAATGCATTCTCTAAGTAGTCTAAGTATTTTTTTTTTAAAGTAAGAATTAGTCTAAGTATTAGTGCATGAAGAAAATTCCTTGCTCAGTTGGTTGGTGCCTTGCTATTACTGTGTGTAGGCTCCCGCCAAGGTTCAATATCCAGGTATCGGACTCGGGATTGGTCATGACTGAAACCATTCTGGATCAGGATCGGATCGGTCAAAAAACCCCCCAAAAATTATTTTTTATGGATCGGGTCATGTATTGGCCAAAGTTGGTGGGTGTTGTGATTTCGGGATCGGATCGACCGATATTATTTGGATCAGATCGGTCAAAATCAGTTGGTATCGGTTAGTATCGGTCAAGATAATATAAAAAACTTAAAAACTTTGAAAATATAAAAACATATATTCAGGTGGATCGGTCAAGGATCGGATCGGATCAGCCGATCCAACCGAGTTGGGCAATCCAATCAACAATCCAGTCAAACCTTATTGTATCGGTCAAATCTTGAGATCGGCCTTGACCGATACCAATCCGATCTGACCAATAACGGCTGATCCAATCCGATACCTCAAACCCTGGCTCCCAAAAGATCATAGGTTTGATTCTCCTATCTTCACCTTATGCCAAAATGCATTCCCTTTCCCCACAGCTAAATACCATAAACAATAAAAGGAGTATTAACATGAATCTTCTTGGTAGTTCCCTTTTTTGTTTTTTTGGTTTGGGGGGAGATGTAATTGTTTCGAATACTTTCAATACTTTATTTTTTCATATGGCAACATACTTTGGATTGAAACTTGCCAAATGAGCAAGGGACCTTGACCTTTACCTATCAACCAGATTTCAACCCCATCAAGCATTCAAGCATGGATTTGGCTCCTGTTCTGCAGTGGCGGGAGCTGGAGCGTCCAGCCCATGGAAACCACCCAAAAATAGGGGGTGGGATGGTCATTTCACATGTGGGGCCCAGGTGGAACCCACCTATGAAATGACCACCCCACCCCTGTTTTTACTGTGGTTTTGCTGGGTTGGACGCTCCAGCTCCCGCCACTGCTGGACAGGAGCCTTTTCCTTCAATGATACACCAAAAAAACTGACTTCTTCCATCATAGAAAACCCTAACACTAACAAAATTAAACCCAATTGATCAACCAAGAAAGACAAATTCATAAAACTCTCCGACAGGATCAAACCACAAAACCCCAACTTCCCCCAACTTGAAATCCATTAAACCGTAACGGATCTGATTGCGAATCTCTAGAGGATACGGCCAATCCATCACCGATATTGTGTTACTAACACAAACAATAATAGCGTCTTCCTCTCTCCTTTTTCTATCTCTAAAGCTAACTCTGGAAATGTGACTTAAAATTTCACTATTTTTGAGTATCTTCGCTTTTTGTGGGGTTTTGATTTGGTTTTTGGGGCCCCGATTCTATTCAATCCCAGGCCGTAGAGGATCCAAATCCTTAGATTGGAGAGGCTCGTAGCACGAAGAAGGAAGAGGGGGCTTACTTTCTAAAGATAAAAGCAAATGTTTATGTTACCCCTCATATTTGGGTTTTATGAGCATGTGCTCATTATATTTAAGGCTCTGTTTGTTTCAGTGTAAAATTTTGCTTAAAAATTCACTTCAAAAAATTTGATTCATAAAATTTTACATGTATAAAAGTTTTTCAATGCTTCTTTTTTTATGAAAACAAACATTAAAAAGCTTTTCAACATATGAAATTTTACATTTACGAAGTAAAATTTATCGCAGAAAATTTTTCAGGTAAAATATGACATCTAAATAAACAAAGTCGCAGAATAATGAAAGAAAAACGTTTTTTGCCATAATCCATAATAGACTTAAGAGTCTATTATGATTTTGGGAGTATTTTCATTTATTTTAAATAAAAACAAGTTTAATTATCAATAAATAAATAAATAAAAATAAGTTTCAAAAATGATACCAAACACATGAAAAATGATACCAAAAAGACCCTAAATACTAATATTTATTTAATAAGACAGGAGTTGATCTCATAATTTATATATGTATATTGTCATATTTTTTTTTGCTCCGTATTTTTTAAAAATATACGTTTTAATATCGTACCATCTATTTAATTTATCTTTTATCAATATTTTTGACTTGTCTCATTCAAATTCTGCGTCGTTTTAAACACATCATACCTATCAAAGCTTTTCTGTTCAAGCTGATCTTGTTTGGCTTCATTCCCCTCGCCCCTTTTATTCATCTTGCCTTGTATGCCGACTTTTCTGGAACCTTGTTCTAGCGTTAATAAATTCTCTTTATCAAAAAATATATATATATCAAAGTTTTTTTTTATCATTCCCATTTTGACTTACTATTAGTGTACATGGCAAAAGTAGGGGTGTCATTCATAGATTCCACGCTGGACTGATTGTGTCACTCTGGCCTACCATTGTGCAAATTCGTTATAATCTTCTTTCTTTTTTTCTTTGACCATAGATGACATTATTATGATTGTAAATCAGAAAAAGTTTTATAATATTTCGGGTAATAAAATTTTCAGAATCTACCCCCTTATAAGGGTGTCAAAATCTAGCCCGAACCGTTAAGATTGACTAAAACTGACCGAAAAATCCGGATCAAACCGAACAATCCTTATTGGATTGGTTTTAGACTAGGGTATTACAAGACCGGTTGAAAATGGAAAGGCACCAGATCAATCGATAACAAACCGAAAACCAAACCAAATGAAACCGATAAAAAAATCATTGAGTATAAGCTTATGAATATGTGGATTGATTATCCATTGGTTTCAATATTAGTGAGCAATTTTTTGGTTATAAGGGGAATTGTTACAAATCAATGAGTATGAGGTTATGAAAAAAAAAGAAATTGATTTGTAACCATGCTTCTTCCATTGATCTCCTTGTTTACTATACAAAATTAGTTGGTTATCAAAAAATTATTTGATAGTAGTGTTCTTTTTGTGATTTCAATATTAATTGTCTTCTCAGTGACTATTCATTGATTTCAATTTTAATTATCTTTCCCTTACGATTAATGATAAATAACTATATGATTTGTAACAATGATTTGGCTACAAACTCTATTTATCCATTGATTTGAATATTAATTATCTTCTATTCTTCCCCATATAATTTATTCTTTTTTGTTTGGATTACAATATGAACATATCAAATCAATTTTCTTATTTTTGGTTATATACTTGTTTTTTTACTTGGGAAGGTGAATTGAAGTGTTTTAATCGAATCTTTCTTCTTTACAAATTATGAATTTAAGATTTCATTGTGGCTCAAACCCGAAAGCAAACCGATCTAAACCGTAACTGTATCGGACCGAAATCGAAACTGACCAAAAATCGAAGTTTCTTAACGGTTTGATTTTGGTCTCACCATTCCGAGACCAAAATCGAGCTGAACCGACCGTTTGACACCCCTACCCCCTTAGCATGGTTCTAAGTATCAATTACGTATCGCCCGATATCATATCCCCCATATCGGGCGATACGTACCAGTTTTGTTAGTCACTTATATCGATACCATACCGATACCATATCGGTAGCATGGTACGGATAAGGGGTAAAATGGTCAGAAAACTCATTATTTAAAAAAACTTAGGGGTAATTTTGTCCGATACAACCGGTCCAAGCCGATACTGTATTGGTATCATATCGGTTTTGCATATTGCCGATACCCGTTCCAATACCATGCACTAAAACCATGCCCCTTAGTGGCTGGCTCAGGTTCTCGTACGAGAACCATTCTCATACTACGTGAGCCACACAGATGGAATCCAAAAGTGGTACCACAGACCGTACGAGAACCTGAGCTGCACTCTACTCCCTTATGGTGCTAGTTTGCTAGAATTTTGAAATAAGACTTAGTTTTCTTCCAATTTCATACTATAACAATACAGTCAAGACTCAAGACTGCTTCAATGGGCTTCAATTTTAGAGTTTTGGGCTTGTTTTGGTTAAAATAGAGTCCATCCATGGTTATATGAGTCCTAAGGGTTTTTTTTTTTTTTGGGTAATAGCCCAATATATAAGCCCATATATGAGGATCATGTGCCAAGTATGGGACTAAGATAATTAGTCTAAATCTTAGGTTCCTATTAGTAATAGTCTTAAGTTGCGTTTGGTATGCATTCTTGGAATGTATTCTAGGTCGATTTTGCATTCTCAGACGATAAAAACAACAATTTTAATCACCCAAGAATGCATATCAAACACAGCCTTAGTTTCAATGTTTTGCAAGTATTCAAGTATTAGAGCTCCTTTTGAAGTTGAATTTAGTATCAGTTTTCGTTGTGGATAAAATCTAGCCTTAGGAGCGACTAAGATAGTTCCACATCAGTGAGTGAATAGAAGACTGTGATCCATATAAGGATTGGAGTCCTCATTCCCTCAAAAGGCCTTTTAAAACCGTGCGGGTGACATTAAGTTAGTTTTGGCGGGCAGTCCAGAGCGGACAATATTATGAGACATATTCTCTGGCCTCATCATTAACGTCGTCTATGGTAACTCCTACTCCCGCAAGTAAAAGCAACACACACTTTGTTGTGGATAAAAATTAGCCTGAGGGGTGACTAAGATAATCCCATAATGATGAGTGAAGGGAAAACCGTAGTCCATACTCCATACCCTGTTTTCTGGGTAAACTTTGGAACATCAACTTCTGAATGTAAAAATCCCTAGTTTGTTTGTTAGAATTCAGTGATGTTTTCTGGTACAAGGGGCGCTCAACCCACATTTCAGCACTAACCGATCATTATTTTCTCTGATATAATTCTTATCCCTTGGGTCTTCAAATCTGCCTTTTTGGTTTCTATGCTTTTCATATATATATATATTGATCTGTGGTTAGGATTACAATTTGCTTCTTAATTAACAGTTCAGTTCTCACATTCTTATCCTTAAATAAATAATTTAAAATATATATATCTTTGAATTTTGAGTCAATTCCTAGTTTTAACTTTTAACTACTTGTTTCTTGTAAGGATGTCAATGGATATTCGAAAATCTGTATTCGATCCTCATTTGTATCCGTTCAGGAGAATCCGAATCCATCCGAAAATTAATCGGATACGAATATGATAATCTTCCTATCCGACTGATTATTATCCGATTCGTTTGGCAATCCGATGATAATAAAATGTCTGAAATTTATTTGTGTCTATCTATCCGATTAAATTACCTTATTGGATTTTGTTTTTTTATTTTTATAATTTTATAATTTAAGATAATGTGCCTTTTTTTAAATTTTCTATTGGTTTATATATATTATTTTATGCACCGTGATACATGGAATCACATATCTATTAAAATTAATACAAGATAAAATAAAAAGTAAAAAAAAAAAAAAAAAACAGTAAAAAGACTTTTTTTGGTAAAAAAACAGTAAAAAAATTAAAGACTAAGAAGAGTAGAAGAAAGGGTTGTTGAACTCTCGAGTCTCAACCCTAACCCTCATCAACACAACTGAATCTGTCTGAAAACTAATAGGATGTTATCCAAATCCGTCCGAATATAATCGAATACAAATATGATAATGCCACTATCAGACCAAATTCGATCCGTTTACATCCTTAGTTTCTTGCAAGTTTCTCTCTCTTTATTCTTTACCAGCACAGCAGCACCCTAGTATCTCCATTAAATAATATAATTCTTATCTTTTCCCAATTTTGTAATCAACTCATGATGCTTTGCTTGTATGTCCCATGAAGATTATTTTTTCTTATCATCAACATTATTATTAGGATCGGCGTTCTCTATGGGGAGACCGGCCATGCGCACATGTTGACATCATGGGGAGCAGGATTTTCGCCTTTCATGGGGGTAGGGTGATCATTTCACATCCCTCTATATCTGAGCGTGGACGATACACTCTCCCACAGAGAACTTTTCTCCTTATTATTGTTACTATTGCTATTACTTTTTGTGCAGTATGTTGGTATTAAATATTGGGAGAAAGTTCTGTGTCCGGGAGTGTGGCCTATGCCAGCACTCCCATGTGTCTATCTCTCTCCTCTTCAAAACAAGGGGGCATAAGTGTCTTTTCATATGAGGGGCGAGAGATAGACTCATTGGAGTGCTAGCGTAGGCCACACTCCCAGACAGAGTTCTTCTTCATAATATTTTAATATAGAAATGATTTCTATATACAAAGTGGGCAAAATGACCACCCCACTCCATGAAAGGCAAAAATGCTCATCCTATTGATGCTTCTACGCATGCTCACATTGGCCCTGTTACGCACACAAGACCACGCTCCCTCACTTATAACTCTTCCCTTATTTTAATCAAAGCTCTAACCTTTTCGGTTTGTCCCTAATCCCCTATGCTTCTGGGATTTGGCTCTTTTGCTTAAATTGACATCACAAAAAAACTTTTAAGGATTGAATTTATCACTTTATACTCAACTATTTCGTGAGATTCGATTCAAGTTTCAGATTCTATTCTACCTTTACTATCACATAGGGATTCAGTTGATGATATTGGTGCCGGTATCGGTCACCATCGATGCTGATACTAATACCAATACAGATCAACCATATCAAGACAGATCGGACGATTTTGGCCCCCAAGATTCAGATACCTTTTTTTTATTTTTTTCGAACTATTTCCCTTCATATTTTTTGTAAACCGATACAGCCAGGTATTGCCGATACCGATCCATGCCGCTAAATCCAAGTTCAGGAATTCTTCTTTAAAATGTTACTTGTTGACCATGAGGGTGGAGAAGACTCAAATTTCTTTATTTTATACAGAAGCCAGATTCGTTACCAAAAGATACTTGGAAGCCCTTTTTCTAGTAACTAATTCTTTTCTTTAGACACCCGTTCTGAATTCCAAATTCCAAATTCCAAATTCCACATTCCAGAAAGCCCCTTCCCCAAAGTTAATTATCCTTTGTCCCAAGAGTCGATTTTACTTTTCCCAAAAAGGTTCAAAACCTGTGTAAGAATATAGATTTACACCCTATTCTGTTCTATTTAAGATGTCATTAGATTGAAGTGAGCCTAAGAGACCAAATTAGGGTTTTGAAACCTAGGTTACAAAGGTTCAACCAGCATATCTGTGCAAAATATATATGAAAAACATATGTACAAATATCAATTTCTCTTCAAAAGAAAGTGCAGTTTTTTTCTACACTATCAATGCCTCTCCTCCGTCCCTACTAAAAGGATTAGAACATAGGGGGGACACAAAAACAAAGCAAAATGTGTTCCATGTGCCATAGCATAAGGTATCGCATAGGAATTTGTACAAACCAGGATAGCCGAAGAGAGATCAGATTAATCAAACTGTTCCCAATCGTTAGTTGCGTTTGCAGAAGACGGCAGCGGGGGTGGAGCATTCAGGCTTCCCACTCCAGAATCAAAGGTCTCCCACTTGGTTGTCACAGATGCAGCGTTGCTGCTACTGCTGAAAGGGTTAGAGTTTCGTGCCTTTAGAACGTCAAGCATCTCCACGTAACTCTGCACACGACGAACCTGTACAGGACATAGAATATTGATAATGGTATCAATGAAACTAAATGTCAAAGAAGAATAGCTGAACTAAGGACCTACCTTATGGCATTCTAACAAAAAGAACCAGTGTTAGTGGGACTGGCTTGACTATCAAGAAATCCATGAGTATGTATACTTTAGCTTCAGGTGTTTGAACATCATCAATAAAATATCGGTTAAAAGAATATTTCCTTTCCGTTGCTGCAAAAATTACTATATGTGTCGCGGCACTACCGGTAATACAATAACACAAGGACTTGCATGCATGACAATGACATTTGGTTACACAACTCAAGCAAGGAAAATACCCAACACATGGCAGCTTAAAGATATGGAAATATGACAAAACTCACTTTTCATAATTCATTACTTCATCAAAATAATCATACCCCGTATCCATGTCTTGCACTTATATATCATGTTGAATGGTTTTACACAATTTATCAGATAGACAGAATAAGAGTTGATCCAAACTGGCAGAACCTGTGTATGAAATAACAAGATGTGGAGGACACTTAACTATTTTCAGAAGATCCAGGGGATAGCCACCTGTTAACAAAACTAATATATACTTAAAGAGGATTTGTTGATACAGTTGGAATGTAAAGGGCAGATTGAACTTCTGAAATTTTGTTATAAATCATGGAACCTACTTGGTTTCTCAAAAACAATATAAATATACCATCTATTAATAAAATTTAGATTAAGGGGGGCTTATACAACAGAACTTACCCATTTTTACACCATTTCAATAGTGTGTGTGTTGTGTGACAAGGATGATAAATCAATTGATCAAAGAACTAAAATAAGAGGTAGAGGGAGGCACAATGGATCTAAAAAGCGTAATTGATGCATCCCAAGTCACGAAACCCTGCTTTGGGATCACTGTGAAGCCACAAGGATACCAGATACCTCAAATTAAGAGTGCCGTTGCTAAACTATAATTATTGCGAAGTTCAAGATCCCTCAAGGAGGACAAATAAACTCAATGGCAGGATTGTAATTAAACCCAAAACAGAGACAATCTTGGAAATTCAAAGGGACTGGTGATAAAGTTAGAACAACTGATAAAAGGAGGGGTATAATGGGTAATATCAGCAACTAAGGGGTTTATTTGTAAAATAAAAAGGTCTTCTACCTAGCAATACAGCACTGGTTTATGATAACCAGCAATCGCATAGGTTAAGAGATCTCCTTCCTCAAAGCTCTGATTGAAGTGAAATTTCAGGACATGCATTCCAACAAACTACCTTCTTGAATCCAACTCATAAAGACCCAAGAGAATAAGTGAATGGTTAATATTTTAATGCTGAAATCATACCTGGTGGTAGAAACCAAACCAGCTGAGATTTCATGTTGGGTTCTCTCAGCCATAGTACTAAATCTCGCGAAATCTCGATCGAGATCTCGAATATTTCAAGTATCTCGACCTGACTGAAACGAAACAGCAGCTCGAATAAAAAAAATGCAAAAACTTGGTCGAAATTTCAACCGTCTCGCGAGATTTCGAGATTCCTTTTTCAAAAGTAGCTTTATAAATACCAAAATTCGTTAGTCTCGGTCGAAATTTCGACCGAGACTTAACAAGCTCTAGTTTTTTGGGTTTTTTCTCCTTGTTCTTCATCCTTTCACTTCTCCTTGCTGATTCTTGCACCGGCCTTCGAATCTTCGACGCATCTACGCCGGAGTACACACCATTAGCACATTTGTGAAGCTTTTCCACTATTTCAGGTAAAACCAATTTCTCCAAAAATGCTTTTTTGAAAGAAGCATGATCAATACTTGTTTGTTTGTGATGAAATTAATATATGTTAGACACCGGAGGCCCATCTACAACCTCACAGTGTCGAAATTTTTTTTCCATGTATATTATTTTTTTGCTTCAAAATTTTGATTTTCTTACAAGAATGTAAAAAAAATAGGGGTTATGTACATTGTATGGTGATCAATTCCCAATTTTGAGTACGACCCCCACTCACAGGGATGTAGTGGATCATCTTTTGTAGATGACATCTTTTCCTACCCAACCCACCAGCCGTACCTGTACATGCTCCCAAAGGTGTCATATCATAGTGGATCAGTGGGTAGTACTTCTTCACAGTTTGGTGACCCAGATCCTAGGATAGGTTACCTTCAACATGTTGATGATGCAATTTACATGGCCATTGTGGATGACTACACTTGTTTCTTCTCTCATACTATGACGTGGCATTCATTTGTCCTACAGTCAGAGAACAATGTACGTCAGCTCCATCAGAACTATGAGTGGGGTCGATCCTGGACATCAGAGTAATTATTATTAGAATATTTATAAACATTTGAGTCACTAGATGACTACTTGACTTGTATTGGACTATTGGGAATATTGTCATATTGATATCATCGTCCTAACTTGTTATTTACATATTGTACTTAATATTATGACTTAAGTTATGACTTATGAGTCATTCACTTTATGTTTCCAACTTCCAAGTCAATTTACTTGTTTAAATTGCTTATTAATCATTAATTTGTTATGTCCTCTAGAACTTAAAGTCTTAAACAATGTGTATGTGTAATTAACTAAGTTATACATTAGGATTCGACCGTACATTGTCAATCAATGGTGCAAATCCAAAACACTACTTTGGGTGACTATTTTTGCAATTTGAACATTTAAATGTGTTCATATAGCCTAAAATAGGGTTTCCATGAAGTTTCAGGCCTTCATTTGGCCTAAAGCCCACCGAAATGACCTACCGAAACATAACAGAAAAATGCAAAATTTCGACCGAAATATCCGAAATTTCGGATATTTCGATCAGCCCGAAACACCGAAACGAAATGAGTTTTCGAACTATGCTCAGCAGAAAGGGTTTTTAAAGGTGAAACTTTGGGATTAAAGTCGCCTAGGGTAGATCAGTTCACACCCAAAAGATGAAACAGAACAGAAGGGTATAACATGAGAAGAATGTACAAGTCTGAATGGACCAAGAATAATGCAAAAGAACTCAACCAGTAGGGGCATACCCCTAAGGATCAGCACCACATAACAAAGATAAGGGAGCACCCACACCTAAGGGAACGTTCCCCAACTGCAAACAGATCCATCATGATCGCTGGTTCCACGAAGATTGCACCCCACTTATGAACCAAGTTGCTGTTCCTCCTTGAGTCTTTTCCTTTTAGCGTCATGACACTGCATTGATTCACAACATCTGAATGGATGACTAAGATCAAACAAAGCCTGATTCTTGTCTTGTTTTGAAAAATTCTGAAGTTTCTCCTTGCCATATGTGGTTGATGGTAGCACAAAAAGCCAGTTTAGCAATGGCTCCAGTCAATCTCCTCCAATTCCCTCTCTATACAATGCAGTCAAGGCAATGCAGTGAGGAGAGAAGGGTTTGAATCTCCTTCCAAATCTGGACTGTGAAGGAGCATTGGAAGAAAAAGGTGGGTTCCAACTCTTCGTGCCCGTGCCCAATGAAAACCGCAGTGAGGGGATTATTGATCTTCTTCTTTGCCAACTGATCAACAGTAGGCAAATCATCAACCATGCAGCACCAAGCAATAAAAGAATGGTGAGTAATGTTACCTTGGAACCAGATGGATTTAGCCCAACCACTCTCCTCCTGGTTTAATAGAGAATCCCAAGCTGGTTTGGACGAAAAAGGACCCTGACAGATGAGGCTTCTAAATCACTGTCAGGATCCGTAGCATTAAGTTTTGATCTTGGAAAGATTTGACCACACTTCAAGAAGCTCTAACGAGACTGAGGAACTGGGGCACCAGTTTCCATCTCTTAAGATGTCTTTCACAAGAGTCTGTATGTTAGATCCCGCATCATACCTAATATGGTCCATACCGTTTGATAAGAATGCCCTCAAAATGCCAAGGGTCCAACCAGAGCTTGGTTGAGTGACCATCTCCAATCAAGTGCTCCACCATTTTCTCTGTCTTAGATCTAATTTTCAGGATCTTATGCCCATAGTTCAAAAACCCGTTTCGTTTCGGTATTTCGGGCTAACCGAAATATCCAAAATTTTGCATTTTTCTGTTATGTTTCGGTAGGTCATTTCGGTGGGTTTTAGGCTAAGTTAAGGCCTAAAACTTCATGGAAACCCTATTTTAGGCTATATAAACACATTTAAATGTTCAAATTGCAAAAATAGTCACCCAAAGTGGTGTTTTGGATTTGCACCATTGATTGGAAATGTTCGGTCGAATCCTAATGCATAACTTAGTTAATTACGCATACACATTGTTTAAGACTTTAAGTACTAGAGGACATAATAAATTAATGATTAATAAGCAATTTAAACAAGTAAATTGACTTGGAAGTTGGAAACATAAAGTGAATGACTCATAAGTCATAACTTAAGTCATAATATTAAGTACAATAAGTAAATAACAAGCTAAGAAGATGATATCAATATGACAATATCCCCAATAGTCCAATACAAGTCAAGTAGTCATCTAGTGACTCAAATGTTTACCAATATTCTAATAATAATTACTCTGACGTCCAGGATCGACCCTACTCATAGTCTGATGGAGCCGACGTGCATTGTTCTCTGACTGTAGGACAAATGAATGCCACGTCATAGTATGGGAGAAGAAACGAGTGTAGTCATCCACAGTGGCCATGTAAATTGCATCATCAACATGCTGAATGTAACCTATCCTAGGATCTGGGTCACCAAACTGTGAAAAAGTACTACCCACTGATCCATTATAATATGACGCGTCTGGAAGAATGTTCGAGTACGGCTGGTGAGTTGGGTAGGAAAAGATGTCATCTACAAAAGATGATCCACTACATCCCTGTGAGTGGGAGTCGTACTCAAAACTGGAAATGCATGGAGAAGAGATTTAATTGATCACCATACAATGTACATAACCCCTATTTTTTTTTACATTCTTGTTATAAGAAAATCAAAATTTTGAAGCAGAAAAATAAAAGAATAATATATATAGAAAAAAAATTTCGACACCGTGAGGTTGTAGATCGGTCTCCGGTGCCTAACATATATTAATTTCATCACAAACAAACAAGTATTGATCATGCTTCTTTCAAAAAAGCATTTTTGGAGAAATTGGCTTTACCTGAAATAGTGGAAAAGTTTCACAAATGTGTTGGTGTGCACTCTGGCGTAGATGCGGCGAAGATTCGAAGGCCGGTGCAAGAATCAACAAGGAGAAGTGAAAGGATGAAGAACAAGGAGAAAAAAACCCAAAAAACCAGAGCTTGTTAAGTATCGGTCGAAATTTCAACCGAGACTAACGTGTTTTGGTATTTATAAAGCTACTTTTGAAAAAGGAATCTCGATATCTCGCGAGATTTTGATTTTGTCTTGAGATATCGCGAGATGGTCGAAATTTCGACCGAGTTTCTGCATTTTTTTTATTCGAGCTGCTGTTTCGTTTCGGTCAGGTCGAGATACTCGAAATATTCGAGATCTCAATCGACATTTCGCAAGATTTAGTACTATGCTTATGCCAAACCCAAGAACAGTTTTGCAAGGCTTTAACCGTCCATAAGGATTCAGTCTTCAGATAACTTTATGTAGTGGTTAGTACTACATAGTTGTTTGTAGGAGTGCAACCAGGCCAGGCTGAGCCGGATTTTTTAAAACCCAGCCCAACCCTAGGTCCCCTCTGCTCAACCCAAGCCCAGCTCAGCCCGAGGTTGGGCTGGAATATCGCAACCCAGGCCCAGCCTGGCCCTGGCCAGTCTAGGTCGGGTTGGCCCTGATTGACCTTAGCAGTCCCTATTTTTGCCATTTTAGTGCTAGGCAAGGCCTGGCTGGCCATTTTTTTCACCGTATGTATGATATTATTAAGTATAATTGTATATTTTCTATTTAAATATACAGGGTCAGGCCGAGCTGGAGTCAACCCGAGTCCTCAACACATGGCCGGTCCAGCCTTACCCCGGCCTGAAAATCTCAACCCTACCACAGCCCGCGTGCTGAAAAGCCCAACCCAGGCCCTGTCGGGCTCAGGGCAGGCTTGGGCGGGCTTGGGTTCACCGGGCCAAACTTACCCCTTTAGTTGTTTGTTTCTATTTTACACTGATTTCAATTTTGTTATTCCAGATGTTAGTCTTCTAGACAGTTACTATTTCTGAAGGTTGAAAGGATTCTCCTTTTCCTACATAAAGGGTTTCCTATTTTGAGTTGTACCCTATGTTATTATTAAAGAGAAGGGCTGTAGTATCCCCAATAATAGTAGAAAATTCTGGTTTTGTTAACCAATGTCTAGTGAGAAATAGTTTACCACTTTGGTGGGAGCTAGGGAACCGGTGGGAAGTTGGTGAGGTCCGAGTGAGAGACTCAACCATCTATCCTTTTATTTTTTTTCTTCTTTTCTTTCAAATCTGTCCTGTGCATTCAAGTGCTGTGATCTGTTTTCATTGATATATTAATGTTGGAAGATTGGATGTGTATACAAAATTCTGTTGCGCATCATCTCAACTTTTTTAAAGCTGTGTTTATGCAGGCTATATTGGTGGAGTGATATCACTGTTTTAAAGGAGATATCAGTATCACATCGTAAGCTACAGTTGGAGGTAAGACAGACCTGCAATAGGTCTTTCTTGCTAATTTTTTATGCTTGATTGAAAGGTTCCAGCTGTTAGATGGAGTAGATTTTTGATATCATGTTATATACCTATTGAAGGGTGAAATCGATCAAGGTTTGACACTTTTATTTTGTGGATTGGAAGTTAGTTACAGCATAGTTCGTAACTCCAAATTCCAAAAATTGAGTTTCTATTTTGGGACCCACTCGTATCTCTGAATCCAACCATTGGATTGCTACGAAGTTTTTATGGGAAGTGTTCCTCCATACCAGCCCTATACCTGATTTAACTTTGAGGCTGATCTGATCTGTTGATTGGTTGTTATTGGGTATCTCCTATTCTGTCCTTCATTCATGCCGTGTGATTCTGCTTGTTGGGTTGAAATCTGAAACCTTATATAAGGATAAGGATGCCTTGATACCATCATGAGTCCAAATAAAAGATTGTCAAGCCCCAGTTTAACTTTCCCAATCATAATAAGCCAGCTTTTTGTAACATTTATATTTTCATTAATACATACTTTGCTGACCTTTAGCAAAAAAAAAAAAAAAAAACAGGTAGAAAGGAAAACTTTTACACGCCATGTTCTCCTCTCTGCATCAACTTGACTTTAAGAACAAAAACATAATAGATAACAGCAAGGACAATCATCCTTGCCTCTTTTTTTTTTTTTTTTTTTTTTTTTTTTTTTTTTTGTGGGGGGGGGGGGGGGGGTTGTGTGGTTAGGGACAGTTAACACTCTGTGATTTCCAAGAGATTAAAGGATGACTCATCAGCTATGTAGAATTTCAAGATTTGTTCAGGAGGAATACTCATAATACTTACTGTTTGGCTAGATGGAGGAAAAGGAGTTGAGATGAATGCAGCAGTAACTTTTGTGAAATTATGAACCCATGGAGGAAAATTTGACAACTTCTGAAAAGACAGATGGGGTTTAACCACCCCATTAAATTATCCATCTCATCTAAGCCTACCTAACTATGAGGGGTGGCAGCCATACTTGCATGTTTTAGTTAGTTTAACTGATTAATTAATTCAATTTTATCTAGACTCAATTCAATTCTTTAATTTTTTGTCTTCATCTATGTTAACATTTCATTTTCGTGAAGCTTGTTCAGGTCAAGTTCAAGTTAACCTGAGTCAGGTCTAGCAGGTTATGTTGGGTGCACCTTGTTGAAATATGCTTGATTTTTTAGTGCAATTCTTGAGGGGTATAAAGGTTGGTTCATAAATCAAGTAAAGTTTTGCAAATTGAACAACATTTGGGGGTGGGACCGTTGGAGTACTCAATGTCATGTGCACACACAGTCCTAAGTGTGTGCCTTCTTTCTTAGCGCCCCCCCCCCCCCCCTTCTCCAAGAAAAAAGCTAATCTATATTCATTCCTTGAGAAAGATCATACTTTCAACTTATATCATCGACAACAAACCATTCAAAAGTATGTAAAAGCTATACATCATGCAATCTGAAAATCCAAATTATGGATCTCAAATGCATTTTCAGGCCCACTGATCAAATCTGCTATCAGAGCTGAGATAAAGGAGGCAACTACGTTGTTAAGAGAAGAAATCAGATCGATGGAAGGGGAGGGAAAAAAGATGAGATCGATCTTCTTGGAAGGAAGAAAAGAGAAAAAACGTGTGGAAGAGAAGAGAAGAGAACTTTGGGATACCAATCCCATATGCACTGCTCAACAGCACCAAACTCTTGAAAAAAAAACTCATATTCTTTATTCAAATCATCTCTAATTGATGGGAGTATATTACATATATAAAGATGATCTAAAATTCCTAAATTATCTCATAAAAGGACTTCGAATCACTCTATTATACTGACATAAAGTAAATAGACTTAAAACATAATTCTTAAAAGATATTGAGTATCCTAATCTAACTCAAATACTCAAGTACTAATCCCATGTACTAACTTTATCCTTGCTTTATAGGTTTATAAATTAAGCCCATTACAATGAAACCCAAAAAAAAAATTTAATAAAAGGCCCAACCTATAATATAACTATCTAAAGGTCAATTCCAACCTATTGGATTGTCACAAGCACATTATGAGCCTCCCAAGCTTGGATATAGGCCTCCAAGCAAGATTAATGCCTAATGCAACTGCATCAATTCCCCCGGTGTTGAAAAAAACTCGCTCTCAAGTTTTGTAGAAAGGCAGTAATAGAAGGGCTCAAGAGAATGTCTCATGCTCCACCCAGTATTATGAATCAAGATCAGAAGATGAAACGTTGATGGTTTATCCTCATCTTGAAATATATGGGGAACAACAAGCTCAATATGTAGAACATCCATCACTACAGTAGTGTATATTGTTGCTTCACCCATAATAATCATCTCGTCTCCCTTTGTCATTTCTTGTTGTCCCTCATCAGAGTGGTCTTCCACTTGTGTTGACTCTTTCGGCTCTTTCTGCAACTGTACTATTGATTTCACCTCCTTTGATTTTGAGGATACTTCATCAACCAACCCTTACAAAACAAGTGTATGTCGTAGCTGAAAAGGTTTTAGGATGCGCAAATTACAATCGCAATCATCTACACCTCTTCACTCTTCCAACCATTGCTGACCAACTTTAATGATGCTTTCAGAAGATTCAAATATCTCAAAATAACCATCACAATATTGGAAAATTGAGAATTTGACAAAGAAATCATCCTCAGACTAAATGATGATCTTGTTGGTCTTTGAAAGCATCTCCACCACAAACTGCGAGATGAAATTGTCACTCTGCCCTTAATCTATGAATAAAATAACAGTTTTATGTTGGACATACGAAAACAAGTCTTGAAAACATAGGTATCTATGGCCAGGTTCGGCTCTGATACCAAATAATGCAATTTGAAAATTTAGATTATGGATCTCAGATGCAAGCAAACCACTAATCCAAATCAGTTATCAGCTTTGGGATAAAGGAAGCAACTGCATTGTTAAGAGAAGGAACCGGATTGATGGAAGGGGAGGGAAAAAAGATGAGATCGATCTTCTTGGAAGGAAGAAGAGAGAAAACAAGTAGAAGGAAAGAGGAGAAGATAAGAGGAAATCAGGTTTGGGATACCAATCTCGTATGCACGACTCAACAACACCAAAACTCTTGATAAAAAAAACTTATATTCTTTAATAAAATCATTTATAATTGATGGGGGTGTGCTCCTAATCACTCTCTTATAATGACTTAACGTAAATAGACTTAAAACAGAACTCTTCAAAGCTATTAAGCATCTTAATCTAACTCAAATACTGAACTCCTAATCCCGTGTACTAACTTTATCCTCACTTTATGGGCTTATAAATTAGACCCATTACAATGAAACTCAGAAACATTAAAGGTCCAACCTATAATATAACTACCCAAAGGTCAATTCCAACGTATTGGACTGCCACTAGCACATTATGAGCCTCCCAAGTCCCAAACTTGGATATAGGCCTCCATATGGGATTAATGTCTAATGCAACAACATCAATACAATTATATCCACTATGAAATATACATAATTGAACATGGATCATTCAATCAGAAAACTTTCTAACCTCAAAAATCATTCTATGATATGAGACTCCACATACAAGAAGTCTCCATTCACCGCTTCTCTAGCTATGTCTTCTACTTGTGCACCTTTTCTACTTTTCTATTCAAACCTTTTTCCCAGGTTGACACTGAGAAGGGGGTGAATCAGGATCACTAAAAAACACTCTCAAACAATTTCCCACGCCCCTGTTGGTGTTTCCCAAATTTCCAACACAGTTGGCTCTCGCACAAATTACTCCTAAATAGATAGCACTACTCAACTGGCACTACTAAACCTTACACTGCTGTCCGGAGCTGATACACATAAAGCTGCTAAGAGCTGGTATATCTATACTGTCCACTATTGTCCCTCATAGACTGGCACTGTCACTGGCACACAATCGTGTGAGACACCTTTCCTCAACCACAGGCAGAAATACAATTCTTGTGGGAAGGTCTACCTGGTGTCCACACCCATCTTACAGACAACCACTCCAATATACAATGCAAACATACACAACCACAACACAAGACATACGTGCTTCGGCAAGTTCCCTACATGCACAGAGTAATGGTCACACTGATCCCAGCATCTACTCAATATTAGTCTTTAACTGCAATCAACAGTTCAGCTGTGACTCAATACAACTTGCCTGCTTCAACTACTGATGACTAAAAGAGCAAGGGTGTTACCCCCAAAGGTACCCCGCACCCACTGGTTATCCAAATACAGAATTGGGCTTATAACAATGTCCTACAATGAAAGCATATCTAGTCTAGGTCTCAACAATATACTCCTTAAGACTAGCATATACAAATGAATACAGAAATACAAATGATAATGCTAAGAGATAGAAATGCTCACAACCATGCACTGTCTCTGATTTCTAGTATCCGGAGAAACTCTGAATGGGCAGTGGAGCTTCACAAGAGATGCCCTGGCAGTGGGATCTCTTCTTCTTCTTCTTCCCTCTTCTTTTGTGGACTTGTGAAAGCTTTCAGAGACTTCAACAATGTCACACACACACACACCTTCTCTTTCTTTTTCTTCCTTGTTGTTTTCACAAACACCTTGAGTGCACACACAACAATATCTTTCTTTTCTTTTTCCCTTCCTCTCTTCTTCCTTTTCCTTTTCTTGTCCTTCCTTTCTTCTTCCTTCTTCCTTCTCTTTCCTTCTTATTCTTCCCTTTTTCTTTCCTTCTTCTTATTCTTCCCTTTTTCTTTCTTTTATGCCACAACCCGCATAAATCAACAATGAGTGCTACCTTCAATTTCAGCAGCTTCAATGGAGCTCTAAGAATGTAAGAGCAATGTTGGTGATGGCATCAATGCACACAATGGGAAAGAGGGTTTTACGATTTTTTGCACTATTGAGGCTGCAACCCATGTGTTTTCTTCTTCCCACAATGTAGAGCTCGGAAAAACGGAAAAAAAACCCAACTTGGATCACCTCAAACGGTTGGCCAATGACAATGCTCCAATTCGAATATTCTCTGGAATATTCCATGGTGTATGGTACGTTACGCTAGATGGAATCAAGGCGGGCAGCAGTGTACCGTGGACCATGGTAATAAGTTGCGCCACCTCCACTAAGTCGCGACTTGGAATCTTTGAGAGCGTATAATGTATATCTTGAGATCCGTGCATGATAGGAACATCCGAGTCGCACCTCTACGAAGGTGCTTTGACACATTTCGATCTCCCTTTAGTCCGACCATGTTTGGATAGATCTCGACCGTTAGATCTAAATCTGAAGTTCTGATGTCTACTGTCTACGATCCTTTGGATCGGAATATTCCATTCAAATATTCCTAAGTCCTCAGATTAAGTCTTGTCCTGTCAAATGGAATCTTAATGGTGCATATGGTGTACCGTCAGAACACAGAACAAACACTCCACAGGCATCACTTTCATGTGGGATGACATACTAAAGATCTGTGTACCGTCGAATCATCTTGTGTCGAAGGGAATCAACGAAGCTTTACGCTGCACTGGCGTTACACCATAACAATCTGCATATGACAGCTTTTGATTCAATGTTTTGTGGTGTACCAAAGTAGATACACTCAACCAATGAGAGACCAGCCAATGGAATCTTATCCTTCACCTACTGTGCACTAACGTTCCTGGTCACCGATTGAGTATCAGAAGACGTGGTTTAATCTCATCCACTGAGACTTTGATCCAGTGCTTGACAGTGTACTCCCTTTATTTATGCTCCCAGCCAACCAGAACACCCGAAAGGGTATCTAGGCCATATGTCTCTCGTGCGATCGAATTTTTGGACGCGGTTTGCAGCGTCGAGCAAGTAACAAGAAGAACTATCACTATGCATGTAGAAATCAGTCAAAACTCACAGAATGCATCTGAAGAACCCAAAAACTTCAGATTTGCTTCCAATCTGCACGACTGCACAGAAACAGAAATATTTTCATCAACCGGAATTGAAACAACACACTTCCAGTTGTGTTTGAAAGGCGACTTGATGCTCTACATTTCTCATGTAGATTGTTCCACCCAGTTCTGCCATTTAACCCTCCGAAAATGCCGACAAACCCGCTGCTAGTGCGTGATCCTATGAAACCATCATTCCGGAGGCATCTAGCCTTCACTAGAGGCTGTCCAAGGCCGCCAAACACTGATAAACCATGCAATGAGGTGCCCTATGCTGCCACATACGCCCGGATACTCCTGTGTCACTGCCAAAAATGTCCAAAATACCCCTGTGAGCTGTGTCAACACTCAACAGACCACTGTGACTGACATAATCATGAAAATAGCCCAGGATGCTGACTGTAACCTGTCTAGGCCATCTGTACTCTGTAAGATTACTGAAATACCACTGTAATGCTGTATTTGCCCAAAACTGACAGAAATGCCCCTGGATGACTCCCAAACACTGTGGGACCTCTGTGTACACTGCCAAACCCCAAAAATACAATCACTGCCACTGTAACATTGTAAGAACTGTTGGGGATGCTGGGAATATTGTCCAGTCACTGCCTGCACTGCCAGATGTCTGCCATCTCATCCAGAATGTTGCCTGAACTATCCTGACCTCTATAACTGCCCTAGACTGCCACTATCACTATAGTGCACCAAGATGCACTATGTTGACAACAATGACAACCAATACGCAGACATTGTCATCTGCACTGTGTGTTTAACACCTTTTAACCTCCATCATGTTGTATCCTTGTGCATTTTGTTCACCTCTTTGCTACTTCATCATCTACAGTCTGCTTTGTTATCAATATTATTTCATTTCACAATTTTCTTAAAAATAAACATTTCAAACTTAACCCTACCCATGTCTCATGCTCACAACCCCTCATCTAACATGAATATTGATTAGGCAGATTGAGATACCGTCTATTAGGCTATATACGCAGAACAAAATCCACTTGTTATCAAAAGAATTAGGTGTGGAAATACCCAAGCTAAGCCCATTCATAATCAGGAAGGTTTACATGGCCAAGGTATATATATATAACATTTAATGCTAAATAATTGAAGTAAATGTCATAACAGTTTTTGAACTTTGTCGCAACTTGCCATGTGGCAAAAATGAGTGGGTACATGTGATAGAGGAAGTAACACACATCTCATTGGTCATGTTTCACCCCAAACAACTAAGGTAAGTGTCTTAAAAGATCACTTAATAGATTGGCAAAATGGTATGCAGGTCCATGGAGGATTTGTGGTTTACAATTGACTGCTTCAAGAGAGGATACTTGCATTCTTGGCCAAATGGCTATGACGGTATCATAGAATGCCCTTATATGTATAGGATGGACCTAAGCATGAAATCAACTCTAATGCTTGGGACTAGTGGTAAAAGGGTCACCTAGATTTGTCCTCGAGATCATTAAAAGACTCCTTCCTTAAGCTTCCCCTCAGCAATAAGATTGACCTGGGCAAGTGGGGTAGGATTAAATTTGGGAAGACAGGTAGTCGAGTGACATGTTCTGGGTCTTAGGTTTCCTTGGAATTCTCTCTTTAAACTTTTCAGAGCTCAGCCCTATCTCCCTAAAATTATCATCTTCAGAGGTAATACTCTAAAGAGGTCTTAGATAGTCAAAGATCAATAAATGAACTATTCTGTCACATCTCCTACAAGATATCTATCTCTAACAAGGTCAACGGGATAAGTAGGTTTGGATTCTAAATATATGCTACAAGATATTTCTACAAAGAACTAGACAAAGTGGCTCTGGATTTCTTACCTACTACGTGATCAACCCTTCAACTAGGAAACTGGACCTATCCATCATAAGGCTGTTTGAAAACCTTGTGCATAAAACGCAAAGTCCTTGCCAACGAAACCAGTCATAAAAAGGTCAACAAGTGTTATATTGATGCAGTCTGATATAGATGGAGGGTAAAAAATGGTGCACTCGGATTACCTAAGGATAAGTTCAGACGCAGCCCACAGGATAGGAATGCAGTGACAAGTTAGAAAACCAGATATAGTGAATCTTATTAATTCAAAATCCAAGACTCCGATCTGAAGCAAAATCTGGTCGAGTGTACCCCAAAAACAGTATATCGGAATCACAAAAACTGATGATGATCCATTGGTTGTATGTTGGACTATGGATGGATTAGAAACTCTAGATCCGATGTTTTTTAGAAACCCAGATATCTCTAAACCTGCAGGTCAAATGTTTACCAAAATCAAATTGAAGGACACTGCTAGGGGAGAGAATATCTCCTCAAAATTAGGAGCAGATTTGATAGATAGATCTTTTATTACAACACTCTTCAGGTCTGACCAGAGAATTTAGAAACAGAATATCGCTGGTTAAGATAATGTCTGATTTCAGACATATATCTCTCTTCTCTGTTCAGCCGGTAGAGTACTGATCTCTGCCCAGAAAAAAAAGAAGGTTAGAAAAATAGGGACTCTTATTCTCGTTAGTAAGAAGTAATCAAAACCAAATCAAATGCTGCAGCCATGAAAATAGGACAGTGGTACATGACCAAATCTTCTTGATAATGCAATCTTCTACATAATCTCCTTTCCATGCAAATCACACTAGTACCGGTCGTGGGGCTAACTAGAACCAGAACAAGGTCTAGTTTTGGGCCTGGTTCTTTCTCCTCCTACATTGGTACTGTTGGAGCTCTGCATCACTACTCTCTTGGGAAGATCATAAAATTCAGTGTCAAGGGATCGAGGGAGCCTTTCCAGCCTACTCAGTGAGTGTGATTCATGTTCTCCTAAGACCTATTGAAGCAAGAGACTAAGCTCAGGTGGAAATAAAAATTTAGTGTTATACACACTCCTAGACATTTTACAGGGAGGGGGGAACATAGTTAAATGTTTTGACGTGAAGAGGAAATATAATTATAAGCACACCATTGTGATCCTCTACTTGACAAACAAAAAAATTACAGACTTTTTAATGTGTCTGCATGTCGAGATTAAGAATTGCCATTTTCCAAACACCTCCTATCAATGTGCGACACTTTACGGTGCGCTTGTTGTGGAAACATACTTTAAATGTCACCGAGATTTATTGTTCAGATAATTTTCAGCCAATCGGTTACATGCTTTATGCATTGTTCGGCATCATTCCAGTAATTTGACAAGAATCAAAATCATATGCTGAATAATATATCGCCAGAATATTGATGTTGCCCTCAAATATATAATTATGTATGCATGTTATTTTTATACAACTTAATGTAATTAAGTTTCAATACAGAACACTGTAGAGCCAGCATACTTTTTCTCATTTTTATGCATTGCTCCTTAAAAAAGGTAATACACAATGATTCCTTTCAATCCAACTGTCCTTGTACAAAATAGGAACCCATATATAAACATGTAGGCACTGTATATAACCTAAAGGACGTTGAAAGAGAGAAAAATGTAGAGGAAGCAATAATTTGTAGGACTCTCCATGCATTGCACACAAAAAAAAATTGATACAAAACAAATTTAAATTCAAAAGTTTTTGTACAAAATCGGAGCTCAACTATACAGATTTGAGGATTTGAAACACAAAAAAAGAAATCTTTTTGTCAATTGAAGAAGACCAGACCTTCATTTTCAGCCTTCTAGAAATGTTCTTCTCATTCAATTTTAAAATTTCTTTATATCTCCGCCTTTTGTGATAAGTCAGAAGGATTTTAATACAATGAAGAGAAAGGAGGCAACCAATATTACACAAGCTCACTGAAGAGCTTTAACAAACTATGTTTTTCTAAAGTAAAAATCAACACCTCCTGCAACTGGCATCTATCCAGGAAATGACTCCTACTGATTTCTGATAACTAAGATATTCAACCTCCTAAATTCAGCACAATTAAAATCCCACCATGGCACCATAGTAAGTTGTTTCTAATTCTGTTGACATAGGGGGAGAGTTCCTACAAAGAGATGAGCCCTCAAGAAATGGAATCAAGCACTAAATAACAATATGATTGCAATCTGTTAGGCTTTAGTAGGAGAGAGAATAGCCCTTATTCAGTCCTAAGGTGAAACAAGGATGTGTTAGGGCTTGGAGATCCAGCATATAAGTGATAATAAAGGAAAATGAAGAGGAAGAAAATACAAAAGCGATAACTAGATAAGCTATAATAACCAAGTCTTTACCACAGGCAAAAACTAGAACTGGAACAGAACAGCAAAGTCCAACAACCCAACTTCAATTCAATAAAGCAAACAACAATCCAACTATTCAACTTGGCCAGCCCCCATTGTCTTATACAGGCTGCAATGTTTTTGAAAAATAAAAAACCCCTGACTTAATAATTCTCAAACACAGATTCCCTTGTCAAGATAGGAGCCTTCTAGATTTTATAGGCTGTCTAATTTACTAATAACTCAGAAACTAGGGGCCACTTTCGAATTTAGTGACACATGACTCCAACTTTCTATTTTGGCTCCAATTACAAATTTAGCAACTCCAATGAAAATTTCTCGGAAACTGGAAACTCTGAAATAGAAACTAAACTAAAACTCCCCACTGACAAATTTTGGGAATAGAAATCTCATAGCATCAAAACACTCAGTCATTAAATTGGCTAAAGCTTAACTAAAACAGCTAGCAATTCCAAGATCTTGGTCTCATTGAAAAGCTAAGAAGGATTTTAAGTGGCACCTAAATCATGCCAACCAGAGAAATTTTGACCTTGCAGAAATTGACCCAAATGGGTGTGGGGAGTGCGGAAGAGAGAGAGAGAGAGAGAGAAATGAAATATAAGTCTTCATCTTTGCATACAATGTATCAACTACAAACAAAAATATAAAACGGGAAAAAGTTCAGAGAGAGCAATAATGACTGATATCATCATCTTCCCTTCACCTAGGTGAAACAAACATTTCCCACATAAAAGGAGTTCAATAATAGGATTTAAGCGGTCTGAGAAGGTTCACAGACTGATAATGGAGATCCTTCAAACAATCGGTTGGCCAAAACCAACATGTACTAAATGGATTGATTATTGTACCCAAGTCACATTCCCCAATAGCATATTTAATGACCCATTAAACATAACATTAATTTCAGTCTTCACCAGAAAATATTTTAAAACAAAGATAAAGTCAACTATTCCATATGAATTCAATGCCTCTTGGTAGTAACACAAGAATGACAAAGAAATAGAACTAAGTGGCAATATTTTTTTTTTTTTTATGAGAATTAAGTGGCAATCTTAATCATAGTAGACCAATTGCTGACTGACCTCAATCCGTCTTTGCACTTTTGCTTCTCCTTTAGCCTCAATGCTATCCAGTTTCAGTAATTGTACCATAAATAGCTCTGTCAAGAGAACAAATTCCTTCTCTGCAACCTTGGTACCTCCACGCATAGCTGCCTCTAAGGCAGCCACCTACAAAATAAAACATTCTCCATGAGTCCCAGTAGTGCTGCAAATGGATTTCTCTGGATGATGGGATCCACCTTTTCAGAGAGCTTGTTAACGTCAGCTCTGACTTTAGCAACAGCTTCACAAGCTTTTGATATCTCTTGATTCTTCTTCATTTCCTCAAGCTTTTTCTCTTTGCTAGCAGGATCCTCCAGGAGTACCACCTTGGACATGTCCTTTACACCTACCATGTGTAAGCACTCATCATCTTCTTTTTCCTTCCCTCTGAATAATAGTCTCTGTTCTTTAGGTTCCAATCCAGTTTCCTGGGCAAGGACCTTCTTCAATTCCCCTACATTATCGACCATCCAGGCCATAGATCAATTTCATCAAGGAAAGAAACAAAGAGTTAAAAGAAAAACAGTAATTACTAAAATTAGTCTCAAGGGAGGAAGGCCCACTGCAATAATCCCTTCCCAAAGATCGAATTACGCATAAATACACCATTATCATCAAGAAAAACTAGACAATAGCGGATGTAAAGCAATATGACAATGATCCAAAGGACTGAGTGAGAATTCCATTCCATTGATACCAACCCATCCGCTATTTTTTTTTTAAGGGGGCCCTTCAACAGAGAGATGTCAAATCAAGTAAGCACAGATACATCTACTGCACTGCACAGAGATGAAAAAAGACACATGAAGAGAGAAGAGAAAATGACTAACCAAGACCAACTTGAAGGTCGAAAGCGAATAGACAAAACAGTGACAAAAGGGGAGAAACGGCAAGAGTTGCCCAAATTAGCTTAATGCAAGTATTTGTGAACTAAAATCTTTAGAAAATAGAAGAACCCATCAAGGAAAATATAGGAATTACCAAAAGTTGCTTGAGCAGGGACGTTGACCTCGTGCTGGTAAGAGCCATGAGAGACTTTGATCTTGATCGTGGGT
Source organism: Telopea speciosissima (assembly GCF_018873765.1). Lineage (NCBI taxonomy): Eukaryota > Viridiplantae > Streptophyta > Magnoliopsida > Proteales > Proteaceae > Telopea > Telopea speciosissima. The sequence continues at coordinate 51,839,083 of NC_057923.1, forward strand.
CCAGAAGCATCAACCCCATCGTCTCTTTTCTGAACAAGCATACCACCAGGCCTCAACTCCCAATCGATCGCCTCCTTGTTCACATTTTCCATAGCTCCTTTGAAATTGGATCCTTTCATACTCAGCTAAGCAACAAAAAACCAAAAAAAAATGAAGGGGGTTGGGATGGAAAGAAAAAAGGAAAAAATCAAGACAAAAGGCGAAGTGGGTGAGAGAGGTGTGAGTTTTCTGCAATAGCAAGAGAAGCGGTTGCGTTAGCAAGCAAAAAGGAAGTGGAAGATTGACAGGCAAAAGCACCTTTTACAGAGTAGCGGCTGGTCGGTTCCGTTTTGGCTATTTGGCAGAGAGAGAGAGATTGATTACGACTGCGTGTGGAGTAAAGAACGGTTTTCTACGGCTACAGCAAATCAGTAATAAAATCTCTTTCATCATCAAGCTCCTATGAGACGGGTATTGCAACTTCTCATGCTCAAGCTTCTGGATCATGTTAAGATTGGATTCCCTTCAGATTCCTGATATTGGTTTTTGGTTATTTGTTTGGGACAAAACATGTAAGCATGGTTCTTTTCCATATGTCGATTGAGCCCTTTTGTGGGGTAATTTCTTATGGGAACTTCTGGTGGGGGTAAGTTGTCAAGAATCAAGATGTCCTAAACAATACTCATTTGGAAGAGCATCTCATAAATTATTGCAAAACTACTCCGAGAAAGGTCAATGACGAATGATGATTTACAAACAAAAAAAAACATTTGTAGGGATTAATAAATCAATATCAGGAAGTCCTTGTAGGCCTTTCCCACCAATAAACATTAATGAAGATAAAAAATAATAAAATGGGTTGTTATTAGCGGAAGAAGGGTGGGTTACTTTTCCACGTAACAAAAATGTGAAAAGATTATTATATAATAAAAAGAGAAATTTATGAAATACTCCCTGAAAATGGGTCGAAACTCAGATCACTTCCTGAAATTTGAAAATACTCAGATCACGCCCTCTACACTAATGGTGTTAGTCTGCTGTTAATTATTATTGTAAAAAGACTAATTTAACCTTGTACTAAAACTTTAGAATTAAATTTACAGTACTACCCTTTCCCTCTCCTTCTTCCCCAAATCGCTAAACCAAGAATGAGAATGGAGAAAACCCATTTAGGGTTTTAATAACCACCACCGTGGTCTCTTGCGGCGACCGAACCAGAGGCCGGCGGCCAAGCTCAAACACGGCCAAAGACCGTCAAGGTCCGACGGCCATAACCCCGGCCTCAGATGCCGGTGAAACCCAAAAAAATCCCTAAACAACTTTTCCCCTGTTTGGTGAAGAAAACCCATTGAAGAACCTATCTGTGCAAGCCAAGATCAGAAAGATCTTCATGCCTGCACTGAGCTTCACCATGACTGAAGGAAAGACCTTCGAAAGGGGTGGAATAAGTCTTAAGAAACCAACTGAATCTGATGGTCAGATTCAGATTAATTTCAGAAATCAAATCTGAAAAAAAAAAAAACCCCCCAAAAACAGGGTACCGCCATCATTACTGCTACAAAGATAGAAGAAGGGAAAGGAGGAGAAAAATATATAAAAAAACACGGAACAGAGAAGAGAAGAAGAATGAGAAGAAAAAAAAAAGCAGCGGCAGTGGGAGATTTGCTTTGATTTCAACTAGGGTGAATTTCGGTTTTTGGAAAAGAAAAAAAAAAAAGGGGGAACATCAAGGATGCTATAGATTTGCTTTGATTTCAAGGTGAATTACAGTTTGCTTGCATTATTCCGCTGATTACACCCAATATCTCCTGGAATGAAACCCACTTCTGAGATATGTCAAACCTTTGAATCTCCAGCTTTTTGGCATATTAAACTCACCACCAAAATTCTCGGTAGAATGCTAAAGAGCAGAAAACCATTTTCTTCTCCACCCATCCACAACAGAGATAGTGTTAGGGTCCCAAGTTCGTGGGCTTTGATCGTAACAAGTCTGTTCATGCCTGTCTTCTCTCCGGCGAACTTCAGAAATTGAAGCCGGTGGTTGAAGAAGAAGGGTGCTTGAATAAGGGCGTGAGTGAAGGCAGACTCTTTGTCAGTGGTTTTCGAGTATATCTCGGCAAGTCATGTTTCAAATTCGTTGTCTTTCTTCATTCCGGCGAACTTCAGTTTTGGAGTCGCAGGTCATTTAGAAAGAGAGTCAAGAACAAAGAGGAAAACATTCGAATTTGGGGATTTTTCTTTGTAAGGGTAATATTGTAATTTTATATTGCACAAGGGTAATTTAAAGTTTAAAAAAATATTTAAATAACTGACTTCATCATTTAACGATGGATCACTAACTGTAGGTTGTAATCTGAGTATTGGGCTCTAATACAAGGACTGATCTGAGTTTTTTCAAATTTCAGGGGATGATCTGAGTTTCGATTCATTTTCAAGGGGTGTTTTGTTAATTTTTCTAATAAAAAATAAAACAAATAAGTATCATTAAATAGGACAATTTGGACATTTCATTATTTTATTAAAATCTCATATTTATAATATAAAATGATATTTTAAAAGGATATTTCTGTCATTTAACAACATACATTGCCTCCCTAATACACGATTGTAATTTCTCTCTCCCTAGTTGATCTAACGGATGAGAGTTTTCAAGCTTAACCCAACTCAACCCTAACCTAACCTAACATTCTCTCTCCTCTCGCACTCCTCCCCGTCTCTCGTTTCTCTTTCTTCCTTCCTTCTTCCTCCTTCTTTTTTCTTCTCCGGGGCGAACACCACCGTCACACGTCCAACCGACCCACTCCCCTGGTTTAAATCAACTCTGTTTTTGTCCTTTCCAAAATAACCTCCTACTCCCACCAACTCTTTGGGAATGAAGACTCCAATTGCGGTCAAAGGGGCAAATGAGTCTTCAGTTTAGAATGTGGGATTTCTTCCTTTACTACGTACATGATCGAAGAAGAAGAAGAACAGGAAGAAGACCAGTTTCGTGCTACTCTTTCGAGTGCGTTTTTAGGCGAGAAACTATCGAATTCCAGAGGGATTTGGGGTGAAAGACGAACGCGGACATTCAAATTGCTAGCACCACTATAGAACATAAGGACAATTTCTCACTTCCCACCTTTTCTCTCTCTCTCTCTCTCTCTCTCTCACACACACACACACACACACACACGCTGTCACTCCCTTTTCTGGGCTGATTGCCATTACTATAAGGTCAAGCTCCTTGTGAAGAAGAAAAGAAAAAAAGACGAAAGTGGGAGAGATTAATTATATAGGAAAACAGAGAGTAGAAAGATAGCACTGTAAGGAGGAAAGAAAAAAAAAATGATGGGTTTTCGTTTGGGATTTTTTATGATTTTGTCTGTGATGGTTCTAGCTTCTGCAACTCCTCAGATTCTACCCATCTTGTCATTCGATGAAGGGTATTCTCATTTGTTTGGGGATAATAATCTCATGATATTAAAAGATGGAAAAATGGTTTATATCTCACTAAATGAAAGATCGGGTCTCTTCCGTTTCTTTGTTTTTAAACAGTTCTGCTCTATTCCCCTGTTTCTTCACTTCTTCTTCTTCCACCCCCCTCTCATATTTTAGTGTTTTTCTTTTTCTGGTTTTCTATGGGGAAAACAGGTGATGGGTTTGTCTCTCGGGACCTTTACTTGCATGGGTTGGTGGTTTCTTCATCTATCGCCATTGCGTCTAATTTCTCCTAATTGAGCAGTTTCGTACTCCTGTTCCTTTCTTCATCTTCAGAAAAAAAGAAATTTCGTGAAGCTTGAAACTCATTTCAATGGCAGGAGAGACTGGCGAAGAGGGCGATGATTTTGGAGATTGCAGCTTTTTCAGGGACTTTTAGCTCGCCGGGAAAAAGAAAGAAAGAGGTTGGTTCATCGTCGGAGAGTCGGAGACGAGAGATTTGGGTATTGATTTTGGGTTGGGGAAGATGGGTAGTGTAGAATTACATTTAAGCCCTTTATTAAAAAATTAATCTAATATTCTTGGGTTTTCTGGATTTTTCAGCAATGAAGAATGTGATTTTACGCCAGGATCCTTATAAAATTATTTCCAACTGCATCCTAAATTGAAGTTTGAAGAGGATAGTAGCTGTCTTATTATGTTTGGATAAATAACAGACCCTTGCTACGTTAATAATTACCCTAATAAAATATATGAAAAACTAATATTGAAGATGTTAACAGAACCTGAATTTTGATCCGATTCAGGGGCGCCCACCCATGGGGCAACCACGTGGACCACGATTTGCCTTGGATAGATCGGCCACTTAAGGAGGTGACCTTCCTCCTTTGATCTCTTCTCTCTTAGGACTCATAATTCGATTGTGAATCTATAAGGGGGAAGGGGGCTGATTATATATACTTATCTATTCTCAGCCCTAATCCCGATTGTTAAGATTTTGGTCTCTCTCTCTCTCTCTCTCACATTCTTTTTTCTACAAGTTGATATCGTATTCTCTGGGGGATTCTATCTATTTCCAAGGATTTGTGGTGTGGAGTTCTCCATTGAGAAGCCTAACAAGATCTCTAGAAGTTGAAGAAGATCATCAACATTGTTGTGAAGCTTGTAACCATATATGTTTGAGATCCTCTTCCGCTGCGTTCATCTCCGTTTCAGATAACACCCTTACGATGTTGATTTGCTTATAGCAGATAAATCAAATTTAAGTCAAATCACAAAAATGCACATACAACTTTTTAAGTGAAAATCTCTTTCGAGAAGGAAAAAATCACGAAACCTAGTCCAAAATCCAAAGAGATCTCCCATTAATTTTAATGGGATTATAATATTCCTCTCCAGTTACACTAGAGGCAACCAGTACAATTTCAATGGAAGAACCCCCTATTAATGGGATTATAATATTCCTCTCTTGAGGAGGTTGCTCCCCCTATTCACCATTACATGTACCATTTGTAAGAACCTCATCATTACCATCTTTCAATATCTCATGCATCATCATCATGTACCATGGGTGGAAGAACTGGATTTCTCAGTCCTTTAAGTGGGATCCTTGAGTTGGGATAGGTTTCACTTGTAAGATTTCTGAAGGTGTGTTTATTCTCTATAATTATTTCCTTTTGGAGATTGGTGAGAGTTATAGTATGAGTGAGCTTGGGTTCCATAAACAATGTTTTGGGTGAGATGTAATTTTTTCTAAATAGTGAAATGAGCTCCGTGTGATTGCCCTGTGGATGTAGACCACCGTTCCAAACCACATAAATCCTATGTCATTCTCATCTTTTATTTTTCTGTGTTTGTCTTAATTACATACTTTAGTTTCATATGTGCCAATTAATGCGGAACATATTTCCGCAGCATTATACTTGTAATCTTTTTGAAGTCTAGAACTGTAATTAACTAGCAAAAAAAGTAATTTGTAGACGTACTTATACTAATGTATGGTAAGAATTTTCCCAACCGATCAACCTTTTGGCTTTAGGTAGCTATGCTTAGTTGATTCAATTTTTGATAACACTGAGAGCAACAAGGAAGAATTCTCCAAGAATACCCACAAAAAAAAAATTGAACAAAAAGACGGGCCTGAGCCACATAGATGGAATCTGAGAGTGAGACCCACTTCTCTGGGATACCATCTATGCGGCTCAGGTGGTACGAGAATGGTTTTCGTATGAGAACTAGAGCCTCTCTCTCTCTCTCTGGTTAGGTCATGTTCTTGGTTGTGTCAAAGTTGCCTCAACCCTAATGTAATCGTGCGAAAGCATTCCAATTACCAACCATGTTAATGTCAATGCACTGCAATATATCATGTTTTGGACCATATTGAATTTTTTTTTTGGAAACTACAACATTACACAAAATCAGGTTTCTATACATTTACTTTTTGGGTTTAAAGAACTACCAAAAATTGTGAATTTTCCCAACCCTGTATGTTTCTTATCCATTTTACCCTGAACTTCAACCACCCTGCGGCCCAATGCATGTCCCAACGGTTGTAATGGGGGTGAGAAAGAGAGAGAGTTCTAATAGGGGTGGGAAATGAGAACAAGATGCTGGTCCCGGATCTTGTATGACGAGGCTTGATTTCTCGAAATTAGTAAGGATGGCCCGCGGGAGGGGTTGCAGGGAAGGACACCCGACATGGTGATCAAAGAGTAAATTTGACAACAAAAAAAAGACACAAAAAAATTTGTGGAGTGAGGATTACTGTTTTGACTAGTTTTGTAAATTAACCTAAAATCAATTTTAAGTAATTTTGTTAATTGAAATCAAATTAATTCATCAATGATAAAAAAAAAATATTATTATATAAACGAAAAACAATGGTCTCTCTCCCAAACACAGGAAAAACAACACTACTTGGTTGCGCCTCCTACGCTCCAACATAGGGATGGTGAAAATGACCACCCCACCCCTCGTGTTGGATGTCTGGGCGTGCTCTCCCATTGGCTTCCGCATTGGTGCAAGAGCCACGCAACCAAGCGTTGTTCTCTCTCTTGACAAAAATATGGAGAAAAGTTCTTTGTGGAGAGTGTGCCGCCCATGTGGCCACGCCCATACATAAAGGCATTGACCCCTTGTGCGCTTAGGGCCACATTCTCCCACACCCAAAAGATATATATTTATTTCGAACATTTAAAAGGTTATCATTATCAAATAAGTCAAACATGTCAAGTGTGTAACATGCGCGGTGTAAAATGGGCTTATGGACAGTTTGTACCAAATGTCCTCTACTCAAATGTCAAATTTTAATCGAATCAGAATTGACCACATGGCAAAACAAAGCGTGGAAAAATTCAAGAATACTAAGAGGGTCAATCAAACAACCGAGGGGATTGCATGGACATACTTGAACGACTATGTCATTTGATGGAGTGATAAATGATTGAATTTGAAGCTAAAATTCGACACATGACTAATTTAAAACATTTCTTAGATATCCAATGGTTAGAATTAGCTGCTTTGTTGAACTTATTCCAGGATATCTCTGGTCAGCAAATTAATTATAAGAAGAGTGGGGTGTTATTAAGTTGGCATGTTGGTGAAGATATTAAAAAATCTGAAGATTACAGCCTCTGAGGCACAAAGATAATAACGAGACAATTAGCTGAAATCACAAAAAGATGAAGTAGTATAGTTAGTACATCTGGAGGGCCCCAAATCCTCAAAAAAATATTTACTTTGTTAAGAGATGCGGGTGTATATATAGCGGATCTAAATTGTCTACTGCCGAGCTGCCCCACTCGGGCAAGGCGCTCGGGCAGGGTTAAGGTAGTTATTGCATGCTTTACTGTGTCTGCGCAGCACGGCAATTAATAGAGGATCTAAATTGGTGTATAGGTCAAGTGGACTGTTAATTCTTATTTGTGTGTTTACCTTTATCGGTGTTGGTGGGGGATTCTGGGTGAATAGAAAATAATATTAAAACAAGACGAAAAACTATACAACAAACCCACGAAGGGAACAAGAGAGAAACAAATTAAGCTGAAATTACAAGGAAATAACTACTTAAGCAACCTAATTTGAAGACCCCCTGATGAAACAATATATCGATTCTTTGCAGAGTTTAAATCCGAAGCATAAATATGGCTAACCTTAGGTTTTTTATCTCAAAATCAATTGAGCTCCAAATCTGATTGAGAGTTCTAGATGAAGAAGTCCACCTACGCTTGTTTCTCTCCCACCACATATGATAAAAAATAGCACAAAAAGTCATCTTGGCAACTCTATTACAGACAAATTGTAATTTCCGTTAAATTCACTTTTGATCCATTTCCTTTCACCTTCAAAGGAAGAAGAAGGATTGTGAGAACGATGATTGATATCTTCAAAGTAGTTCCAACAAAAACAACAATTAGGAATATTAATATTCCTAAGAAGAAGAAAATCTTGGGTGGGTCGGGAGAAAGTTATGGCCCTCCAAGTAATAAAGCAGTTGATGGGCTGCACAGGCGTCCTATGTTCATAATGCTTTTTTGGGTCGTTTTCTTTTGAGCTTTTGATTTGATTTTATTTGGTTTTGTTCCTTTGCCTTCCCCATTTAGAAGGCTAAAATGGAATCGAAATTGACTGCACTGTTTACAATTGAACCGAATCGGTCTGCAAAGAAATTATCCAGTACAATTATGATTTCATAGGTTCTCTATCCGGTGTGATTCGGTTCAGAACCAGGAAACCAAATAAGAACCGTTTGCATAGGATGAACATATATACTTTTGGTTTAGTAGTACTAACTACTAGGTGTTCTTGATTTTACAACTTTTTTAGTGATGGGTGAGGTATGTTGGTGGGTTCTGTAAAGAGATAAATAACTAAAGGAAAAAAACTCTCCGAGCCTAAGGTGTACACCACACCTTCTCACATGTATTATTTTAATAATTATTTTAAGGTGAAAAAAACAATGAATAAAAATTAAATGTGAGAAGGTATAGAGTACCTTGCTTGCTCAGAAAAGCCTCTCCCATAACTAAATAAGAACGTATGTATCCTATTCCAAACTCCCATACAAATTAAGCTTTATTAATATATGATTGGATCGAGTGGCTACAGAATCTCCAAATGGTACATATATAATAAAGGAAAGAGTGTAATGTAACATGTAAGTAGTGTAACCATGAAAGATATATTTCTTGCATATTCAATCTCCATATCAAGGAGAATTTAAATCTCTGAACCTGTTGTTCATAAGCAGACTGAGGGATTTTTACCCTTGTAGCACTGCCTTCATGGATTGGATGTAGCAGGGCTTTGGAAGGACTCTCTTCCTCACCACATCCGCAAAAGATGTACTTTCCGTCTCTTTGGAATGGCGTCGAGAAGAATCATCGTGCACACCTTGATCATCATCCTCCCGATCTTCCAACAAATGTATTCGCATCTTCATTGAATGTCATCTTCTAGGGACTAAAATAACTTCTCAAATTGGGTTGTCTTCTTCTTGCTTTTCCAAAACTGGTACTACAAACTGCATGTAAACCAGATAACAAAAATTCTACAAAAAAAAGAAAACAAACTAGATAACAAAAACTGAATTGAATCTGATTAAATAATCTGATTGAATGTAAAACAATTATGATTTTATTGATTCCTACCCAGTTCGGTTTTGATCTACACTTTGTCAAAATGGATATCGCACTGCACCGAACCGAATAACCGGAACAGGATTAATTAACACCTTTAGATATGATTAAACACAACATTATTTTTAGTTTTTCAAATCTTCCTTGTAAGAGTAGACCAATAGATGTCAAAATCTAACTGATTAGGCACATTGTTGAAAAAATTTAACAAAAAAGAAAGGGAGAGGTTTTGTACATAGGTAAAATAGCCATGCATGGTGCATGAGCGTGCTTTCAATTGTTGGATAGGTATGATTCTGTACAATACACGACCTCTCATCCCTATCCTTATCCAACGGTTGCAGGCAGAATGGTGCACCATGCACGATCATGCACAAAACTTTTTGCCTAAAAAAAAAAATACAACCTTTAAATTGAAAGCCCTGAAACTGCAGATCTTTATACCTTCCAGTTCCCTGCCTGGCCCAGTTCCCCAATGCCTCGAACAAGGAATGATCACCCTACCCGTATCCGAATACTCTGCCAAGGTGGGGTCCATCTCCTTATTAGAGGTGCTGAGGAACTGGAGGAGATAATTTTCCCTGAAACTACTGGGTGCAATGGTGAGGATTATCATCTCCAATTCGCGAGCACCTCCAATTCCTCTAATAGGTGGGAGTAGACCCCACTTTTGGGCAGTGTTTTTGGGTAGGGGGTAGAGAGGTCATTTCCGCCTCATGTGAGGAATTGAAGGAATTGGAGGAGATAGCGAATTGGAGGGGTAAGGATTCCTAAACAACATGCGACAACAAATGAGCAAAGAAACATCGCATCAGTGATGGAATCATCCTGCCCCTAATACAGGAATTTTTATCACCTCTAATTCGTTGCCTGCTTCAATTCCCTCCAATCCCTCACATAGGAGTAGAAATGACCACCCTACCCCATCTTGGGCAGTGGGTAAGGTGGTCATTTCTGCTCCTATGTGAGGGATTGGAGGGAATTAAAGCGGGCAGGAATTGAAGGTGATAACGATTCCCTAATATAGAGAAACTGACGAACTTCAAATAAAAAATAGAATCAATATGAGAATTAGAACAAACAGCAGATATGTATAATTAAATATAATAATGCAAAGGAAGGGAAGCCTTAAGGAGGTGGAGAAGGAAACTTGTGGTCTTGAAGACATCTCTAATCAAGGTGTGACCTTAAGAAACAAGAAACAGATTCAAAATGAGAATCAGATCGATCAGCAAGCAGTTATTTATAATCAAATATTACAAATCCAAAAGAAGGGGAGCCGTATGAAGACGAAAGAAACTTGTGGGCTATGATGAGACACGAAAGCAAAGCTAGAGAGGGAGGGAGCATTGGAGAAGAGAAGACTTGAATCCAAAACTACATCTTCTAACGACGAATTTTTATTTGTTGCCGTACGTAGCAGCGGTCATGTGTGTACAGTACGACGTCAGTCATCAAAAACGTTCTGTGAGTTCCGAAGGCTTCTCATGTTTTGGACTTATATATGGTGGGTTTAATATATATATATATATCAGATGCCCACCAACATCTCTCTCTCCCCTCTTTAATGCAATGAAAGCCATCTCCTGTTATCAAACAAAAACAAAAAACCATCTCCTATCCTGTCAAGCTGTCACCCGGTCCCTACTATGCTACCACGAAGCAACATATCTCTCTCTCTCTCAAGCCCTTATGGGTAAATAGCTTACCAATAAGGAAGGGAAAAAAATGGTTTCTTTTGTCTTCCGGAAGATCTGTTTCCCTTATTTGGTGGTTCAATTATCTGGATCGTTCATCTGTTTGACTGCATCTAGTATTTGAAACCCGGGGCACAGCGGGTACGATAATAGAAAAAACATCAAGGATTGGGTGCGAAATATTTCATATCCTTTCAACATCAGACATTCATTACAACAAGGGAAGCTCAAATTGTGAGTTGTTTTGGTTTAGAGGCTATTCCTCCAATAGTAAAACTGTCAGTCTTGATTTATTGGTGTTCATTTTTTATTTGTGTGAAACTGAATATAGATGGTGCTTGTAAAGGTAACCCAGGATTAGGTGTCGGGAGACGAGTTATTAGAAAGAAGAACGGATATGCACCGGAGGTATTCTTTAATTTATATGGAGAATGCACCAACTCGGTGGCCAAATTAATGGTTTTGAGGGATGTCCTGAAGCTGTGTTCAGATATGAGTTTTACGGATGTTGTGATTAATTCCAATTCTACTTCTACGCTTAAAGTGATCAACCAAAAGAAGTGTAATCTCATGAAGGAGTGGTATTGGTTTCAGAAAATTTTGATGTTGTGTAACTCTACTCGCTTGGCGATTTCTTTCACGTTCAGGGAAAGTAACAGAGCGGTTGATTGGTTGGTCAATTGGGCTTGCGAAACGGCAGTCAACATAGTTTCCAGTTTGGGGAAGAGCCTCTGGGGGAGCTTCGGTGTATTTTACAGTAAGACAGGGCTGGTTTGCTGGTCTTTCGAAAAAGGTAGTGCTTGATTTTTTTCTCGTTGTTTCCTTTTGATGTAAAGGGTAGGGTTTTCCATGTTTTAGTGGTTGAGAGTTTGAGCTATGTGGGTTGGGGTAAGGTGGCAATGTTCCCCTCTTGTATTTGGTTTTTAATTATACTTTTATTAATAAAATTTTAGGGGTCTCCCCCGGGTCCCAGATAATATTCGGGTGTTTAAAAAAAAAAAAAAAAAAAAAGACTGCGTCTAAAATTTTGATAGGTTTCCAATAAAAATATTTTTAACAATTTTATTATGGGAAAGAGAACACCACCTAGTCACACAACGCACACCACCCCTACACCTTGACATAGCGGTGTACAAAATGACTGATGCACCACTGGAACCCTGGAAATGACCTGGGGTGTGGCAGTCATTTCACATGCCCCTGTGTCAGAGCGCAGGGGCCGCATGTATTGGCTTGACCAGGTGGTGTTCTTTCTCCCTTTTATTATATTCGGTCAAATTCAACTCAAGTGGATAAGCTGTTAGACTTCCATCTTGGAGAAAAATTTAGAGGGAAGTTTTTCTTTCATTGCGTCAGAAGGGTTTAATCACTTTAATGGCCACCATCTAGGGTCCTAAAACTAGGGCGAGCCTTAGTGCAACGGTAAAGGTATGCTCCACTGTTAGAAATATTTTTAACAATTTTATTATGGGAAAGAGAGCACCACTTGGTCGCACAGTGCACATCGTCCCTACGCCTTGACATAGGGGTGTAAGAAATGACCACTACACCACTGGAACCCTAGAAATGACCAGAGGTGTGGCAGCCATTTCGCACGCCCCTGTGTCAGAGCGCAGGGGCCACATGTCTGGCATGATTGGGTGGCGTTCTTTCTCCCTTTTATTATATTCGGTCAAATTCAACTCGAGTGGACGGGCTATTAGACTTCCATCTTGGAGCAAAATTTAAAGGGTTTAATGGCCATCTTCTAGGGTCCTAAAACTAGGGCGGGCCTTAGCGCAACGGTAAAGGTTTGCTCCATTGTGACCAAGTGGTCATGGGTTGAATCTAGAAACAGTCTCTCTAAGAAAGTAGGGGTAAGGCTGCGTACACTATGACCCTCCCTAGACCCCATAGTGGTGGGAGCCTCGCGTACTGGATATGCCATGTATCTAGGGTCCTAAAACATTCTCTTATATATTTTTGAATGGTCGAACATACTTCTTCACCGTGGCTTAAGAAAAAATTGATCCAGATTGAAATATTGGCAGTTTTCTTCAAGCCTCAGAGAAGAAGGAATTCTTTTAGTATATGGTCAACATTATGGTAGGATGGAAGTATAGAGTAGTGAGGGGTAATTTGGACATCCAACAAATAAAAGTAGTAATAATGATCTCAGAAGGTTATTTGGTGTTTCTTTTATCGTGGGGGAAGAAAAATTTCTCCTTTTCAAAATTAAACGTAGAATTTTACCAACTAACCTTTCACAAAAGATCCGAGAGATTTGTATCTTACACTTTCTATTAATTACTAAAAATTTTTTAAGTTAAGTATATATAAAATTTTCAAATTAATTTGATGCTGTGTTTGGAATGCATTCTAGGTCGATTTCACATTCTTAATTGATAAAAATAACCTAAACATACAAAATTGACCTTGAATGAATATCAAACACAATCTAAAAGTGATTATATGTCACTGTCTAACAATATCATAATATATTTTTAAATATAATGTGAAATTACAATATTTATCCTTATTGAATATATATAGTAATTAATAAAATATAAATATAAATTTTCTAATAATTGATTGGCCATGTGAATCACATTTTGTGTGAGGTCAGCATTTTTGTTTTCAGGTAAGGTGAGCTAATAGTTAGGGTTGGATCGAGCCTGAAATCTGAATATTGAATCAGACCATTTATTTCGATATTTGATCCAAATTGGCAGGCTGGCAGCCCTATTGCGGCGCCCCTGGATTTTGCGAGTTGGGTTGAGCAACTCCCACTTTGAAGATAATTCTGCCTTCTGGAGTTTGGATCATTGACACAAGAATGGTTGTCTTGTCTGAAATCTTAACTCCTATGTGGAGCTGCTCGATCCATTCTAATAGTTAGTAAAAACGAAAAAAAAAAAAGAAAAAAGGAAAATAGACGGTAAATCTAAAATTTCAAATAATATGGTTAAAAAACACACAAACAGTTTGACTTTATAGATTTAAGAAAAGAAATTTGAGTAATTGGAGGGGATAACGAATTGGAGGAGATAACAATTCGAGTAAAAACCCCCATTAAAACTTCTACCTAGCTCAAACATGGGTTGTTCATTCAATTTGGATTGAAAGACGCATGCCCCTAGAGATCTGATCCCAATAATTGCTCCTTGAATTTTCGATACTTTTGATTTGGTCTTCGTGAGCCGTTCTGGCCTTGTGATTCTAAGAGCTTTCTTAGTTTTGAGGGTTTTTCCTTCAAACTTAGATTAATTGCCTTTGAATCATAATTGTTTTATTTTTTTTTCAATAAATTGATATGGGTGCGTCTATTTATAAGGTTACAAACAGATTTTGTAACCATATATTTTTTACCCGTATCAAATGATGTATCAATTATTTAATGAGGTTAAATAGGAAAAATTGCTACCCTCATCCTGCCCAGTTTTGTTTCTTCTCCAAAACTGTCAATCCCCCTCTTTCTCTGTTATCCGAATTTTCTCCTCTTCCTGTCTCTCCTCCCCAGACCTGCAACTTCTACTCCCCCACCCTCACGCTTCGACGGGTGACTCGACGACACCGATAATGGAGTGAAATACCCCAAAAGTGTGCTGGGGCTCGATATCAGATAGAAAGTGTGTCCTCAGGGGAAGGAGGCATGAATCCAGCACGAAATTGATTCGGTTGTGGGTTTTTGTTTGGGATGATATCTGCTTTAATGGTATTCTGGGCTAAATAAGAATTGTATTTTTTATTGGGAATCGTTGAACCATGCCTGAAATTTTGCAAGTGAAAACTGTTCAATCTTGAAGAGGGCTCTGGGACGAAATCAGAGAAGTCTTTGAAAATTTTTGACAAAGTCAGGTACACGGGCCATCCTAGAAACCAAATCAATGAATCAACCAAAGCGTACACTTGAAATGAAGTGATTATGTGAGTTGCAGGTTATCGTTTATGGGGTTTTTGTAGTTTTGGGGTTTATCAACTCTCTCTTCCCCGTTTATCCATTGATCGAAACAAAGCACCCTGACGGGGTATTGCCATCTAGACAATTTCCCTCAAGATAACGACACTACACTTATAATGGTTTCCACTGAACCCCATAATTAAGCCAGATTCGGAGGTAGGAACGAAGAAGACGAGTTCTTTGATGGTCATCACATATCTTCATACCCTTTGGTGTATGAAGAAGAATGCTTCACTTTCTCTCAAATTCCATGGAGATTATTCAAGCGACAGAGAGAGAGAGAGAGATGCACATAAGAGGAGAACACAAAGTAGTCAATTAAGGCAGGGTGGCTTGCTAAGTTCCGGTGGGAATGAAGACTTCAAGTCTGAAACAAAGAGAGGTAAGGGAAGGAGATAGGAGGCAATGAATTGAAATTACAGAAATGTCCATAATAAAAGAAATGGTAACTTGGTAAGTGATTCCTCCAGGGTTAAGAAAAAGAGGTTACAAAAGTGAGTTATAATCGAGTTGGTTACAAACAGGTTTACCCAATTGATATTACCTATTAAAAAAACAAAAAAAACACATATGCCTTTTATCTTAATAGGATTTTGGTTTTTTTACCAAAAAGATGGTAGATCTATCATCATGGGTTTTAATCTTTGATTTAGATACCATACAGGTGTCACGCAAGCTATCACAAATTCACGACCCTAAAATCTGCAAGTGTAATCGTGTCTTTGTGGAACTTTCTCTGCATGAGTGCATGTCGCTCATTCCAAGTTTGCAGAAGAGACTTTACTTTCTACCAAAGCAACTTCCTTACCTCCTTCTTCTGAGTGACCAACCACTTACAGAGCGAGAAGAGAGAGAGAGAGAGAGAGAGCAGCTCCGTCATTGAAAGAATTGGACTGGACAAAAAATCAAAACACAACCTAAATTTTTTCACTTTAAAATAATATAATCCAAGCCTCTCTGTTGATTCGGTAATTTCGGCCTGCTTCTTCTGCTAAGCCCATCAACCAAACCTGCTAGGCCAGGCCACCAGAGGAAGGAAGAGAGAAGAAAGAAGAAAACCAAAAAAAAAATAAAAAATAAAAATTGACCACCGCCCTTGACACCCACAAGATAGAAAACCAAGTCTCAAAACTTGCAGACTTGACCCTTCACATCGATTAAACAATCCATTACAAAGAACGAGGCTACCTGGGTTCGATTCTCACTATTTCTTTTTTAAGATTTTAAAGTAAAAGAGAATGGATGGTGCAGCAAGCAATAAACACCCAATCGAAGGCATCCCTCTCTTAACTCCTTTGCTCAGTAGCTCTTCCTCTTCAGCAGAGATTAACAGCAACAGCAACAGCAACAGCAACAGGGTTAGCAGGAAAATCAAAGGGAAAGGTGGTCCAGATAATAACAAATTCAGATATAGAGGTGTAAGGCAGCGTAGCTGGGGAAAATGGGTAGCTGAGATTCGTGAACCTCGTCAACGAAGTCGCAAGTGGCTCGGTACTTTCGCCACTGCTGAAGATGCTGCTCGTGCTTACGACCGTGCTGCTATCGTCTTGTATGGTTCCAAAGCTCAACTTAACCTCCAACCTTCCCCTTCTTCTACTTCTTCTTCCCCTAATGCCCATCTTGCCTCCTCTTATTCTTCCTCCTCCGCATCTTCCACTACTTTACGACCTCTTCTTCCTCGTCCCTCTTCTTTTAGCTTCAATCTCTCTTCTTATGGTGTGTATCCCAATCCCACCTTTGGTACCGTGGCTGCACCACCGTATCCTTCAAATTCTGCCGGTATAGGATTTTTTGGACCCACCACCACAAGCACTACTAATATCATAAACCCTAATTCTCAAACCCTAGTGTATGAGGGATTGGATTCCTTTCCAGGTTCTGTTGATTCTAAGGTGTCTCTTTCTAGCCAAGAAGGGTTTGGAATAGAACCGCCGGTCATGCCGCCGATGCCACCGGTGGGTTTCACGCCCAACTCACCCACGTTATGGCCGTACTCCAACGATGATGCTTTCCCGGTTTCTTGTCTTTGGGATGTTGGAACAGATTCTTTCTGGTGCGATTTCTGATTTTTTATTTTTTCTTCCCTCAAGCCTCTATAAATACATAATTTATATTGTGTGGAAAGTTGGTTCTTCCAAAGAATATGAAATTAGAGACATATCAGGGTTGCAAGCAAACCCTAGAAATTCTCACTTTGTGCTCATCTATTCAGTTAAAGTGCAACTGAATCGAATTTGACACCTCTGGCAAGATCAAAGGCGTGATTGATGTCTTGAAGATGGAACAGATAGATGGGAGGAAAAGATCTGTTATTTGATCTTACACCAGGTGCCTATCTCTGATGATGCAGAGGTTATAATCAAGTTTCAAGTATTGGATAATATGGAACATTTTAAGTTGATCCATTAGAATTGCAAAGGTCTTCTAGTATTCTGTTGATTCAGTTCAATCTCAATGTAACAGGGATTTAGGGTTTGGTGAAGAAATTCTATCTTTTTTTTTTTTATATATAAAATCGTCCCAAATTTTGGTTAAAGATTCTCTCTGTTGAGTAGATCTAGCAGTAGTTTCAGTTCACTATAAAATTTAATTTTTGTTTTTTTTTTTATTTTTTTTTATTGCTTTATGATTTATGAGAGATTTTTGTATGTCATGTTTTTTTTTTTTTTTTTTTTTGTGTGTGGCTTCATTTGAGTTGCACACTTCATTAATTTTTGGTAATAAGAGGATATATATGTAAAATAAAAAGTATGAGCTATGAGGCCTATCGATCTACAGGGAAGAAAAAGAAGAATTTGAAGTTAGATCTGAAGCCATCCATGTTAATCAAATCTGCACTCCTAGAAGCAATCTCTATCTGAAGGCTATGATGATAATCTGATGGTTGAATCAGATAATTAACAAGGATGTGATTACCTATCTTCACCAGAACTCTAGGAATTCCCCTTTGGAGTTGCATTCTATTCCTTGAGGATATCCTGTACTCTCATCTTTTCAATTTATTACTTGTACTTTCCAGTTTGTTCCAAGGGAGATTAACAGCTTCGCAGACTCCCTGGCCAAGATGGCACACTTTCGGTAGCATGTACGATGGTTTGGCCCAATTCCAGTCCATGATTAACCATGTGTTCTGGGGTTTTGATTCAAGTTTTTGAGATCTAAGAGTCCCACAACAACACTGCTTTGATTGTTGGACTGAAGGAGGCAAACCACAGCTTGTGGCTACATCTACTTTCTATTTTATGTTGGTGATTCTGCAGGGAGGGGATGGTGATGACCGCACAGGGAAGAGGATGGAGTGGGATGGGCTGGCACGGCGGTGATGGTGTTAATGGTGGGTACGTGGTGTTGGCATTGGGTATCTACATTTACAAATGAATAAGAAGATGATTTGGGGAAGATGAGGGCATTTTAGTCAATTAAAACACAATTATAACGTTTTGTCACCGCTTAATGGACTGGGTTTTTTGTTACTTAGTTTGAACCTCAGGGGAGTGATGTGAAATTTTCCAAATTTTACAGGTGAAAATGTAATTTGGTTAAACCTCAGGGGAGGTATGTGAAAAATTTTCAAACTTCACGAATAAAGATATAATTAGGTCAAACCAGGGGTGGTACGTGGAATTTATCCTTATTTATTTTGATATGCCTTTACTAGCTAGTATGAAGATTTGGGATAATATGTGGAGATTCTTAAGCTATTGAAACAACAATATCTCCCTCATCTATATTTGAAATGTGATTTGGCCTGATTGAAGAATACCAAGATCTTCCATGTCTTAATTCTTGGAAGGAGAATAACTTGAGGAGCAGGGGAACTGGAGCCGCTACCTATAGCCAGCCAAGAGGGGACGATTTTGGGGTCTTCCCATATTTTTATTTTAGTTCTTTTTTAGATACTGCATTTTGACATCTTGGGAGATCATCCCGACGATGATGATCTAGGCTCATCTAGCTCTCGTGGTGACCGAATGACAAAAATTATCATATCACCCCTACCCTACTTTTTGTATCCAGATTCTCCCAAATAGAGCCAATGCACCTAGGATAATTTTATTTAACCATTTTAAGCCTCTACGTGAAATTTCACCTGAATCCGATATCTTTTGCAAAAATGACCACTTTGCCCTTGATATTTTTCTCAACATCTGAACTACCTCAGTTTGATAAAAAACACTCTACATTTTCATTCAAATCTGATATTGTTCGGTACTTCTTTAATTGCATTATAACTGTTTTCCCCTAACATTTTTCTCAACATTCGGATCTTCCAATGTGGTCCTAAACCTTTTGTATGATCTTATTTGGTCATATTAAGTTTGCACGTAAAATTTTGGTATTAATCGGACCTCGATCAATGTGAAATTTTTTTTTTGGATGAATAGTGTGAAACGTTTTCAATGGATTCCTCAATTTTTTGTGCCACTTTGATTGAATCAGGTTGTGGCTACCATACATATAGAAAGTACGTATCGAGAGCTTCACAGCGATACGTAGGGGGCGTGTCAAAACTGTATAGATTGGGAGAAATAAATGTTTTAATTCTCAGCCCTTAAAATAAAATCTTTGGAAAAAAAAATAAAAAAATGTTTTTGGGTCAACCCGATTCAACTCAGGTCAACCCGGGCTGACACCACCCGAGCCAACCCGTGGCAACATGGGCCTGGGCAGCCTAGCGGGCATGCGTACACGCTAGCTCGCGCAAGACTATGAGTGCAATGCACACTCGCCTCTGTTGGGCGCGCCCCTACCTGCCCGTGCGCATGCACCCAAGCCTATTGCCTTACCATCGTAGTCCTGACTATGAGACATTTTGGGCTAAGGGACTATAACCCCCCCCCCCCCCCCCCATTTGAAGGCCTTAGAAGAAGAGGAAATTAGTCTTTACCAAAAAAAAAAAAAAAAAGAAGAAGAGGAAATTAGTAATTCTCAAAATATAACTAACCTAAATAAGAAAAATCATTCCATGACCTAATTACATCCATCAAATTTTCGATATAGAACTAACTCTTAAGATGTTTATATATTTTGCAAATAGGGCATCTTTGTTTTGATTTTTATATCTATTTTTTGTTATTTCTAAGAGAATATTTGAAATCTAAGCCGGAAAAAAAAATATCGTTTGGTAACCAATATCCATAAATTATGAATCATAAATAGATTTGGTAGACTTATCTATAGAATGCATTCTACAATAAGTTTATTATTCCATTATAAAACGACATGCATAGCTTAGGCCTTGTATCAAGCATGACCTTGATTAGAGTTGGTTGGAGGGTAAGGATCTATGTTGCCGACCCCATTTAGTTGGGAATTGGGATAAGGTTGAGTTGTTGTTGTTGTTGTTGTTGTATCCATCTCAAATATACATAAGTTGCTACAAGAATTCAGGAGAGCCCAGCCCAAAAGCTAGCTTGAGAGGAGCAAAAACTCAAATTCTTATAAGCACACATCAAGTCACCAAGACAACTGATGTGAGACTCAAGAGTGTAATAACATAAGCAAATGGAGTTATTAACATTATAAATGCTGAGTTGTTGTTGTTATTAACATCACAGATCACACATGTCTCTCTCTCTCTCTCGTTTCAGTTTCAGTCCAAACTGCAAACACCTTCTCCCTCTAAATCCAACATAAAGTTACAAAAAAGTAGTCAACATACCAGAATTTTGTGGTGGACTCGATCCGGCCCATGAGACCCAGGTCCAAGCCCACAATCCCTGGCTGGATCAGTAGTTTTGTTTTCCTTTTCTACGGAAAGCTCATAGAGTTACATCAGAGTAGAGATTTAGTGGTCTGCCTAGTCTTTACTCAACATCTGCCATGAGGCACATAGATGGGCTTAAATTTTTTTGGATAGCTTGAACCTAAGGTCCCGCACTTTTATGTCATGTTCCAGCCTAAATAGAATAATTTCAAGTGGCAAAATAAAGCACTGAAACATTTGGGATTACTAAAATTGTGTATATGTAGATACCTTATTTTGTCTCCCTTAGGCAAGGAGGCCGATGATGAACATGTATTGAACAAAAGGTCTTGCATAGTCCCTGCACTTAAGGACCTTTCTCCACACCCACGAACAATCATGGGGTGTCTTCATTGACCATATACATTTGGCCCCTTTAAGTATCTATGATTTACCCACTTCACCTATAAGGACTCCTTCTGGGAGGTCACTCACCAAACTTGGTTAAGAATTCAAGACATATTAAAGTCTTTTATTCATTTTATCTCCAAACCACTCTCCACCTTAGGCCTACAATTAACATCCCAAGCAACATAATGAATACTCCTCTCCAAACTAGTTCTAGTAATATAGATTCTAAATTGGAGATAACACAACTAGAGAGCCCAAATATATATATATATATATATATATATATATATGAACAAAAGTGATTAGATGGAGCCTATCCTCGAATGAAAAAAATCTTGTTTTTCACCCTTCCAACCAGTCCCTTACCAAACCAATAAGGGGAGCACAATCGACAGCCTTCAATTTTCTAAAATCAAAGGGACCCCAAGATACCTAATGGGGAGGTTTGTAAAAGAGAACCTCGTCAACTCCACCACCTCCAAGAATAATATATGACGTAGAGTTGTTCAGCAAAAGGCCTAAGCTGAGGAAGAAATCTGACAAGGTTCATATCTTTGGGTAGAGTGTGACCCAGTTGTAGTTTCGATCCTTTCTTCTCAAAAAAAAATTCATTGGTTTGTGCGACAAGAATGATTAGCTTTCCAATCATATCTTATATTCTATAGAGTGGAAGATTACTCACTGCTACAGAGAAGCAAACTTGCTTGCTGATTTCCTAGCTAAGTTAGTAGCTAGATTAATGGTATCCTCGTCAATGGTAGTTTTTCCTCCTTCAATTAATGATGAGTTATTAATTGATGCCCAATGTAGACTGAGATACCAACATAGTAGTTTTTTTCGGTTTTGGCTGATTTTCCCTCCTATTGATGGCATTACCGAAGGTGGGAGCGTAAATCTTCGCTAGACTGCAGTTGTGTCTGGCTTAGCCCAGTTTTCTTGATGTAATATATTTTTTCTTTCTTCTTTAATACAAATGATCCTTTTAGTGAAAAAAGGAAGAAATCCGACAAAGTCTCCATCACAGCATGAGCAGACACCGAACTACAATCAGCCTTAACAAAAATCATTAAATCGTTAGCGAACACCAAGTGAGCTAGCGAGATGGGCTTGCCCCGAGGGATCTACTGAATTATGGGGTTCTCCACCACATTCTTCAAAAAAACAGAGAAATCTTCCATAGCTAGAGTGAAGAGATAGGAAGAACTTGGATCCCCTTACCAAATGGCCCTCCCCGAGCGAAATAACCCGTGGGACCCCCATTAATTAACTAGTATAGAGAACCTCCACATAACACTGAACACACTCAATTAATTGATATGGGAATCCCATAGTAGACATGATAAGAAACAAATACATTCTCTTCAAAGTTTCATTGGCATTGTGTAAATAAATACTCATGGGAATAATCAGAAGTACCCAGTATTTGCTTATTAGTAAAGTGAAGAAAACTAAAATAAAAGTATGGAAAATTCTGTAATCATTAATAGTAGTAATTGTGTAACTAAGTATAAATATACAAAAAATAGCAATTGAATTCTACTTCACTTCTCAACCAATTATTGCTGACATTTCTTACACCTCTTGCATTGCCGACATTTCTTACCCCTCTTTCCTTCTTTATATTGTTGCCCTCCCTTGTTTCCGTATCAATTTACATCAACTTTAGCTCCAACAAAGTACCCCAATTGATTTTTTAATCATTTCACTCTATTTCACTTTACTACTAAAATGTATATTACTTCACTTTATTTCTAACCAAATGGTTCCTTAGACATTTTCCTTGTTTTATGGCTCTCCTACATTGTATATATATCTTCCCTTTGGATATTAATTTTTATTCATGATCAGCATTAGCAGAACATTTTTCTTTGGACATGTTTGTTATTTAGTAGGGTTATAACCAAACAGCGCCTCAAGAATCCCATTTTCAGAGTGCAAGTAGCTTTCAAATGCATGAGCGAGACATGATGAATGAGTATGAAATTGGCAGGAGCACTAGCGAAGGATCCTTCCCCATTCACCAGAGAGTGATGATGATTGAGTAATTGTTGGACTGTGTCCATCAAACCAGAATTATTTTGGAATAAATAAATTTAATTTTGACTATTGCATGAATTTATTTACGGCCTTATAAGTTTCTTCCAGTGGTTTTCATCCAAAACAATTCTCCATTAGAGATAGGATCAGACATCCTATTCATGTGGTCGTTACATTGTATGTCATTAGAAAATTAGTTTTCATGGCATAAATGTAAGTACACATCGTATGTGTGTATAGAAAAGAATCTGGTACAAATTTTCACGTGTGTTACTGTCTATTGTATTAAGGAGAGATGCATACCTGTCACCAGTGACCCTTTGATCTGAGAGATTCTTATCGTTATGGTGTTGCATTATGGATTTTGGTACACCAATGGTTGATGTCATGTGGACTATATATCGGTGTGTTGGATTTGCGATGGCGCATCGTGAAAGAAAAAGATGCTCAACATAGAATCCACTACGTACCCTTGATTGGGGAATATCAAATAGAGAGAATGTCTGTGATCAATCAGACTGGAATCTGGATCCAGTGACGTTTTTGTAAATTATTTACAAAATTTATTTTTAATTTATTAAATATATTAGTATATTATTTCAAACAATGTTTAATCACATTTTTGGTCGTCTGATTATGATCATGGAATATCTGATTAAAGATATGTACGATGTGGATTGGGGTTTGGCAGTATTGAATTACATGCCCTATATATAGTTCATCATGGGATGTTGTTTAATGGAGGTTCATATATGCAAATTAAAGAGTTTAATTATGTCTGACATTTAAATAGAAAAATAAAATAGATTGTTGGTCTTTTAATTATAGCATTTTATTTGATAAAATATTGACAATAATTAAAGGACCATAAAATCCCTTTTAGATTCTATCTTTTCCCTCTTTAGAAGCAAGTTAGAGTGCAAGTCAAGTTTCTTCACCAACAAGTTTTCTATTCACTTTAGGAAAGTGAATAAAAGAATCCAACACATCCCTAAGGGGTTGTAGTTATAAAAGCACACCACTGGAGGGGGGGATCGGCTAGCCAAGCCGAACTTGTCTGGTCGCTCCCTTAGCCGCACTCTCTCTCTCTTGCTCTCTTTGAATGCTAATGTGTGGTAAGGGTTTTTGAAACCCTAGTTAGTTGGTGAGTAATCGTGTTGGTTTGCTTTGAGTTGGAGATTCAAGAGTTGAACTTCTTCAAATCCCATCGTTGCTCGAGTGTGTAAGAGCTATTATTTGGAGGAGGAACTACATTTGCATAACCTATGTTTCCCATTTAATTTTTGTTATGTGAAGAGATCTATCTCAAACTTGAATGCAAAGGTAAATAACCGATCCAATTCGTTGCGCATTCGGGTAACTTGGATGTTTCCCAACAATAATAGTACTAATTGGAGCATTGGTACTGTATTATTGTGATCTTGTGCTTAAATCTTTTCTTTGAATTGTTGGGCCATGGTGGCTATCCCATTTAACAAGCATGGGCCTCTCCTTATTATCTTTCTGTAAGGATATCTTATTCCACTAATGCAAGAAGGACTAGCATTTAGAAAGTTCTTCATGTATGATATAATTTGGTTTATGCTTGTATTGTCATTGTTGTACTATATGGTGTCCTTTCAGTTTTTTCTTGGGTCCTCCAATCTTCATTGATAATAAAAATACTGTAACATTCACAAAGTAGGAAAAGGTGATCCCTCATGATATCCCAAAAAAATTACAATTTGGTTTCATATTAGAGAAGTCCCACTTCTCTCAAGTATAAACACACCATACTCTTACCACCTGTGACCCCCAAAGTTGGTAAAAGTGTAGACTGTACATCGACCATCTTTATGTTCTAATGATCAATTTTTTTACACTATTTTTTGTTTTTGAGAAGTTGATCATCTTATTGTTGAACGAGGAAAGAAAACAAAAATATATTCAAGGCAAAGGCAGCCTAAAGAGCCTTGGGCCTAGGTTCCCCAAGACTCAAGAGGCTCCTAGACTAAGGCCATAACTAAGGCCCACCGCCCACCCAAACAATTCCTTAAGGACTCCATGAACACAAATGAAACACAAAGACCAAAAGATATATTAATATGTATAAGAATGTACAGGATTACCATCTAAGCAAACCTAGATGAAGAAAAAAGAAATTGACTTGACACTTCACCTTCCGTAATGCTATGAGAAGAGAGCAAGACAAAGCAGAAAATGCCTTAAGATTCCACCCTCGGCATAGCCATCAACAGTACCTCAAGACATCAATAATAATCAATTAAATGAACTCTTCCTTCAAATCTGAAATAAGATCTTTCTTGTGATCAATTACCAAAGGGAATACAAAGATGCAGATCATATAACTCAGTGGATCCTTAAAAAGAAAAATGGTGTTATTAGTTGGATTTCTTAATGGAAGTGCTTGCTTAACCCCACAAGATATATTAAAGATGAGCAAATTGTAGAAAGATATGTCTTATGTATACGCCATTGTACATAGAGAAAAAAAAGTACATAGAAATATTCTAAATATTAATTGTGTGTATTCCTTCGTAGGCACAAGTGTTATGTATGTCTCAAATTCTTGTATCCGTTTCGAAGAATAACCCACTCCGACATTTTTTGTGGTGACCTAAATGAACCTTTTTTTGAGATCTATGATGGTAGCGCAACACGTTTTCAGGGGTTCTTGAGAGATCTGTATTGTAACTTTCTTTGATTTACATAGTGAAACATCTTCAGCTTCGCCCGTGGACGTAGCACACCATACTGATGTGTAAAACACCTTAAATCTTCATATCATCTTGCTCTGTTTTCATTTTTGTTTGGTGTTTGTTCTAACAAGAAGTAGGACAAATTCTAAAGTTTCCCAATAAAAAGCCTAAAGCCCTTCATCCCACAAGATGGACCCCTTTCATGCATTGAGTTGTTAACAGTTGCAGATTAATTTGCGTCTTTATTTCATCTTCTAGCCCATTAAGTTTATTGCTGAGTTGCCTATGAAGATGATGCCCTTTTTTAATTTTTAATCTTTTAAACCTCACCATCAAAAAATCAATCAAAGCCGGCTCTTACCAACATGAGCAATTTTTATGGTTGGCAAAATGGATAAACTAAACCCTCCAAAATGTCTTTTAAACAATTCAAACCACAATAAATTGATAGGATTGAATGTTTTTTTAAGTTGGGAGTTGGAAGCCACCATTTGATCATTTAGTAGGGTCTCTCTTTCTCTCTTTGTCACAAACACTTGGAAGACCATTTCCACCATATGATTGAAGCCATGACTTTAAAAAATGGGTCACAGACAGTTAGAATCATCTACCTTGAAGAGATCTTAAAGATGGGGAGTTGGGTAGAGAAAGGCTAGGGGACCTATAGAATGGTAGGTGGCTTGGCATCTTCTTAACAATTTCTTCTCTCTATTATCATTGATATTTTAATTCTTCTTCAGATGCAATGATACATTTATAAAGTTATAGAGCAGATCATCTATCTTTTAAGGGTTGAAATGATTAACGAGAAGACCCACCCAACTTAGAGCTCGATCTCTTTTGGAACATTACTAAGAACAGATGGTTTGCACGCCTATGATGGCCCAATGTACTAATGAGCTAATTAGGTGGGAAATAACTGCTTTCCAAAATGAAAGATTGGATTTTTACCTAAACCTGTCTCAATCCAAAGCCCACCACCATAAAAGCCAAATCTTCTTGTCACATTTGTATATGTGGGACCAATTTCAGGTAAATGAAGTGGGCCCTAAGCTTACAGTGTATAGCCTTATTGAATGCTCCAAGAGATCATCCAAAGAATATTAGAAGGGGGTCCTGCTAAGTCGTCATGATGCATGCCAATAAAGAACTAGAAGGGGACAGATGGTTCATTTAATTGGTAGAACACTTGTGGAGGTTACATGATGAACTCCCTGGCCCACATGTGTATAATTTTCTCCCCATCATTGAAAGATCTTCCATTTTCCAGATCTGATTTCTGAGGGAGTGGTGGAAGGTATTGGAGTTAAGGTCTGCCTTCCTTCCCTTCTTCCCTCCCCCGAGTAAATGGATGTGTGATCAAATATGCAAGTTGAGAAATTTTTTTTTGGTTGAAGAGAATTTACTCAAAGAGGAAAAATATAAGAAGAGGGGAAGAATATATTGACGATTATGGTATATGGATTAATTTGGGATCCACTATTATAATTATCAATCTATACATAGATCAGTTTCATGTATAGTCTGGTTAGGGTTTTGGGTTTAAGCATAAGGTTGCTTAAAGTAATATACCCTGCATATCAAGTTTGGAAAAAATAAGGTGCTACCTCTAGCTAGTATTTATAGGAAAGACTAGGATTTTAGGTTAGATGGGCTTTATCAAGTAGAGTCCACCATAGTCTAATTTCTTATTCAAATAGACTTATATTAAAACATATATTAAGATTATAGAATATACCCAACAAGTCTGTGGATCCCAATCATATGAGTGACTAATTTCCAAGGTAACCTTCTTTTTTGTTTTTGGATAGATACATCTGTTTATTACAAAGAAAAAAAGAAATAATCATACAAGAGGGGAGCCTTACTTCACTCTTAATACCAATCCCCAAGAATTATTCAAGGAAACTTTCAAAAAAAAACAAAAAAAACCAAGATGAAAAGGAAGGTTTTAAACGAACCTAGGTTTTGACCCGAGTTAGGGCACCCACCCAAGAGGGCAGCCACGTTTTTGGCGCGATGCACCTTGGGAGGTCGGTCACTTAGAGTGACCTTCATTTCCTTTGTGTTCTATTTCGATCAGGATACTGGCTGAATTCTTCTTCATGGAAAAACCTGACAAGATATTCGAAGATCATGAAAAAAATCTTACAAGTTCGTGAAACTTGTAACCAAATCCGTACGAGATCCTCTTCGACCCGTTGTGCTCCCGTCTCCATTCAAGTAACACCCTAATAAATAGTGATGTGTTTACAAAAGGGACATAATACACCCTACCACCTCCCTTGAAGAGAAAAGCACAGTGAAAGAGAAACCACCATGATGAAGCAGTCACGTAGAATGAGTGCATAAAGGCTGCGACCCCCAATGTTCCACAAGATAGGCATTCTTTTTTTTTGTTTTGGGAGGTGTGATAAGTGTGACATCTATCCTCTACGTCGCTTTGAATATCTCTGCCGATAACCGGCCTAGTTCGGATTCTGTTCCAAAATAGGTGGAATTTCTATTCCATTTATGAGAAATAGTGCAACAAAATGCCAACTTTGCAATAGCACCAATATAGTTACCCTTAAATGTCACCCTAACCCATTTCACTTCCAACAAAGCATTTCTTGAATGGTTCGTACTCAAAATTGCATTCTAAACTTGGATAGAGAGTGGACAATCAAAGAAGAGGTGGTCTCTGCTTTCCAACTCCGTCCAACAGAAGCAACAAAGGGGGTCTATCTGAATGGATTTCTTCCTCAGTTTGTCTCAAGGCTATACATTTTGTCTAGAAATGCAAGATTAGAACCATACATCACAAGTCCAATGCACAAGGGGAAGAGTATCTTACAATATTTCAGACCAACTTGGAAGAGAAGAGGCCAACTTATCCTAGTAATGTCTCAAGGCTATACATTCGGTTTTGATTCCTTTTTTATTTGGGCGGAAAGAAATGGTAGAAGGTTTGAGAATAAATCAAAACATACTTCTCTAACTTTCCATGCCGTTCTGAGAAGTATAAAGGATTTGGCCCCCTCCTTTAGTTCCCCAATGCGAAATATTTCAGATTTCTCATGTGCCACCTATTTTAAAATTCCTATTATTCCCAGGCCATCCCATTTAATCAGAGAGGTTTGGTGGTGACCTTTTGCGAACTGGATTAAATTAAATGTGGATGGATGCTCCTTAGGCAACCCAGGCAGAGCGAGCGTGGGTGGTATTATTCGAAACAGCTTCGATTCTCCTATGTGAACTTTCAGCTTATTCCAAGGTGTCAAGACAAACTATGTGGTAGAATTTGAGGCTATAATTCAGGGTCTTTTGAGGGCTGAGGCCCTTGGTGTTTCGAAACTTTGGATAGAAAGTGATTCTGTGGCTGTTGTTTTGGCTATGCAGTCTAGATTGATCCCCTGGTTTGATAGACAGGACCAGAATGCTCTTCTTCCCTTCATGGAGCACATACATTGGAAAACTACCCATTGCTATAGGGAAGCAAATTCGGTGGCAGACTATCTCGCAAAAGCTGATGCGAAGAAGGGCGAATCTTTCCCCCAGGCGTTGATTTTTTCCTCCTTTGTGAAGAATGCCATAATGGATGATATCTTGGGTCGGCCACGATACCGATTTTCTTAGAGGTTTTCCTTGGTTCATCTTTTGAAGGGTGAGCTTTTCCGCTGATGGCTGTGCCGTAGGTAGGTTAGTTCTCTCTTTTCTTTGTTTTCTTGTATTCGTCTGGGTATGCCTGGACGTTAAACATTTGTATTTTTACCTTTAATTATTAATATTTTTTTACTAACCTTTAACAAAAAAAAAAGAAGTCAAACTGTGTAGGAACGCTTTCCCATACAGTTCTAATATTTTTCATGTAATGGAAAATGAAACCCAAATATAAATAAACAGGGTTTGAAGCCCAACTCACATTTCAAGTTTCAACCCAAATGATGGAGTGCCTACATGGTAAATCTCCTAGCGGTAGTTGGGCACATGATTTTAGAGTGCCCTCTATGAACTAGGTATAAGGGCTTTGATTGGAATATCAAAGGTCCGAAGTGAAAAAGCTCATTAAGAGTTAAGTTCCTAGATTGATACTGAGAGGGAGTGAATTGAACCAGTGTCATCGAATTTTCTCCCCTAAAATTGTGATCTTGACTTGCGGTAATCTGCTTGTGTAGCTACTAACCAATTAGACTGACTGAGGCAATACCAAATTTACTAGTATCATAATGCCTAGCTTGTAATCAACAAGTAGCCAGGCCTACCAAACAATGCACACCCACCCTGTAGTCAAACACAACCCACAACACTTGCCTTGACCCAATGCTCATCCTTGCTAGCCTCAACTACAGACTTGGGTTCAACTTGAGATAATAGAAAATAAGTTTCAGACTTCATTCTTATGGTTTGCACACTAGATTTGCCAAGCGAGATCTGCCTATTCAATTCATCTCTACCACTGATCAACGAGTTGACATCATGATCAAGGGTCTAGCTTCTACAAGCATGGTTTCAATTTTTACGCGATAAACTGAAGATTCACTGCCTCAAATCCTCACCTTGATGGGGGTGTATCAACCGAATATGTCGTTTCCATTCTAAGATGGTAACCAATATTCAGTTACCAACTTAGACTAGGCTTTCCTATTCACCACGTGTTTCTATTCTTGTATAACTCTAACACACATAGCATGTGGGGCATCTACTGTTGCATATATTCTGTTTACCATCTGTGAATACGGACCAAGTTAATGAAATCAAAACCATGCACTGACAAGGGGAAAGGGGGGGGGGGGGGAGGAGGATATGATTGATCGAATTGGGCCATGGTTTGGTGGACCACTACTCTGGAAGATCTTCCTATGTGATTTTTTCCTTTTAACAATAATCATTTTGAGGAGATTTTGGTATGCATGCATTGAAAAAAAATGGCAACCAAGGCATTTAGAAGGAAAATGCTGATCAAACCCCTTTCTCTGGTCTAGCTAAACCCGACCACATAAATGGAGCCACAGAGAATGAAGCTTTGATTTCTTAATAGGTGTTTGTGAGGGAACTGTGAGAGAGCTATGATCCTTTATAATATTTATTGTGTGCTGTTATATCAAATTGATTGAAAGTGAGGTATGGGCTTAGTGGGGTTTCGCTTTCACTTCCGAATGTAAGGATCTTTAGGGGAGAGAGGAGTACCACATTCACACAACCCTAAACACAACAAACGCACACACAAGAGAGAGAGAGAGAGAGAGAGAGAGTTCTAACTTCATCTCTCACATAATAAACAAATGAAAAGTTCACAAGACAAAACATATCTCATTAACTTTCTTAATTATTTTTTTGGTAAAGACCCATCATAGCAATTAAGTTAATCCCCAAGTTGTGTATTGGTGCCACACATCATAAACCTTATCCCCACCCCCAACCTTGTAAATCTTAAGCATGCATTCATCAACTGGATCATATCTTAGATGGTTGAACAATAAAAATTGAAAGCCAAAAAAAAATAAAATCTACACATGATATAATGTAGGGAAATTTTCTTAAATCCACTAGATAAGAACAGAAATTACAAGATAATAAGGTTTCAAATTTGTTTTACATCCACTGTTTTCTATTTTAAAAAGATTTACTTAATCTCCAAAGTTGATTAGTACTCATGCCAGATGAAAACAAAAAAAAAACCCTTCTAAAATTGCCCTAACCTCATTAAACTGTTTTAAAAACGGTGAAATCCGATGAAAGTGCCCCTTAACTGAAGGAGTAGAAATCAAAGCTCCTGTTATCCCCTTCAAAAAAAATGAAAACAAAGCTATAGCATCGAGTCCAAAGGGAAGTACACCTTAATTGTTGGAATAGAAACTTATTTAAAAAAGAAAAAAGAAAAAAAAAAAAGAGGATGGTTCCCCCACCATCCTAGGGTTCACAAACCCTTCTGTGTTTTGGAATGTTCCACAATACCCTCCCGATACCTATTCCCATCCTCTCCCGCCCCACGGTGAATGGGATCCCATTCACCGTGGGTGGAAGGAAACTCGATCAAAAAAAAAAAAAAAAAAAACCTAAACAAAAAAAAAAAAAAAAAAACAAAAAACAAGAGTGAGAAAAACCAAAAAAAAAAGAAGGTATTCCCTCCTATTTTCCCTATTTTGGGGCAATTTTGAAAGTTTGCTTTTATTTTATTCCAGTGTGACATGAGTACTAACCAAATTTGGGGATTGAGTAAATATTTTTAAAATTTTAAACAAATTTGAAACGTACATATATTATAATTTTGGTTCTTATCTAGTAGATCTAAGAAATTGTTCCTATAATGTAAAGCTCGATCAATTAAGGAACAATATTGCAGATGAAGCTAGCAACATGGCGTGAGGCTGAGATGATCTAAACGTGGATAGGCTACGTAAGCAAAGCCAAGGGGATCAAGAGGGGTAGAGACAAAAACACATTCTATTATTAATTCCCTTTTGTCTTCCTTTTTTAATATGATCAATCATTTTGTTGTCCCAAGTCTGGTCCATAGTTGATGATGGAGAGAACATTCTCATAAAGGCAGCTTTCCCTTCCCCTCCCCTCCCCTCCCCCCTCCTTTCCATTTCGTATAAATAGCTCTCCTTTCTTTGCCTTTCTCTTGTGCATTTATTAACCCATAATTTAGTTCACACTATGTGAACTCACTCTCTCTTACTCTTCCTCTTTCTTCCTCTTTGGTAGCCCTTGTTTCTGCTCTCTTAACTACTCTTTGGAAAGTCACTTCTGTTCAAGTCTTCACCCTCAAACTGTTTTATTGTTAATGTCACAATGACATTTGAGAAACTTAAGATAAGAAGTTACGACGCCAAAATCGATAAAGAACGGATCAAAGATTTCGAGCGGAGCTGCGAAGTAGGATCAACAGAAAGTGCTTTCCTCTTCACAGACACCATGGGTGACCCTATTTGTAGGATCCGTAACAGCCCACAATACAAATGCTGGTAACTCTCTTTCTCTAGTTTATATTAATATAGAGAAAGATAAGAGTCCATATGTGTTTGTGACAAATTGAAATCTTTCTATTTAGGTGGCCGAGTTGCATCATGAGTTGGTAGGAGTCATTCAAGGCTCAATTAAGAGAGTAACAATTAAGAATCAAGCCCGGGTCGGATACATACTAGGCCTCCGGGTTGCTCCATTTTACCGGCACAAAGGAATCGGTCTGAGCCTAGTGAAGCATCTCGAAGAATGGTTCATAACCAACCAAGTAGACTTCGCATACATGGCCACTGATAAGGATAACTTAGGTTCAGTGAAGCTATTCACAGACAAACTCGGGTTCATCAAGTTTCGGACCCCAACCATACTAGTCAACCCGGTTGGCCTAAGAAAGAGTCGGATCTCCCCAACCGTTGAGATTGCAAAGCTCAAGATAGAAGATGCGGAGCTTCTCTACCGAAGGTTCATGGGTTCTACTGAGTTCTTCCCAGATGATATAGACCGAGTCCTCAGAAATAAACTGAGTTTAGGCACCTGGGTTGCTTACCCGATAACCGAGTCATGGGGGGATATCAACTCGGGTCAATTCCCACCCAATTGGGCTATGCTTAGTGTGTGGAACAGTGGAGATCTATTCAAGCTAAGGGTGGATAAAGCACCACTATCATGCTTCATGTATGCCAAGAGCTCAAGATTGATCGATCGAGTGTTCCCATGCTTGAAGATACCGGTTTTCCCTGATGTGTTTCGCCCATTTGGGTTTTATTTCATGTATGGGTTGAACCAGCATGGGCCAAGGTCGGGTTTGTTGGTTCGTTCTTTGTGTAGGTTTGTTCATAACATGGCTATGGAATTTGAGGAGGATTGTAAGGTAATTGTAACTGAGGTTGGGGGTTGTGATTCACTTAGCCTTAATATTCCACATTGGAAGTTGTTATCATGTGAAGACTTGTGGTGTATAAAGGGTTTGAGAAAAGAAACACAAGATAGCTTGTTTGAATTAACAAAAACTCTAACCAGTAGAGATCTTTTTGTCGACCCTAGAGAGGTATGAGACAAAGTATCAAGATTCTTGTAGCCTTCAAGTCCTTGTTCCCTCATAGATTTCACTCCTAGGGAGAGATGATTTGTTGTTCCTTTCGTTTTTCACGAGAGCAGATCTGTAAAGATTTCCTTATTTGGGTGTTTGCCTTTGTCAGCTCTTGGTCTTGTCTTTTGATGGTTAACCCATCTTGGTGATGGATTTGGACAACTCAAGACGCGGAGGACTCGTGTGTGTGTGTGTGTGTATATATATGGTGTCAGGCCACTGATGGTGTTGCTGGACAATTTGGATCTTCTACTGCCGAGCTGCCTGACAGGACCGTGCTGCTTAGACACGGCGAGGTGTGTAATGACCACCTTACCCCTATCCAAATGTCTTGCCCGAGTGGGGGCCGATAAGGTGGTCATTGCACGCCTCACGATGTCTGAGTAGCACGGTATTGCCGGGTAGCTCTGCAGTAGAGGATCTAAATCTGTTGCTGGATCCATCGATAAAAACATATTCTTTTCTAAGCTCTTGTTTTTTTGGCATATGGGTCTCACAGCTTTAAATCACATGAGTAAGGGAGGACTATATAGCATATATAAGTATTCCATGACACATCTCCAGGCGAGTGATTCTACAACAGCGGGCCTTTCCACGTCAATATAAGACATTTTTAAGGTGGGAATTTGTGGCTCTTTGGCTGAAAGATTCAGACAAGAACACAAAAACAATCAAAATTGATGTTTTTCAAGTTTTTATTATTGATGAAGCCGAATCTCCTCTGTTTAAATTCAGAAAGTACTATTGTTATTTCGACGGGCTGTTTCGCCTTTGAAACATGCTAGAAGGATAAAAAAGTAGCGACCGGGTGAGCCAATCGCCAATTAAATGCCTTCGTCGAGATCTAGGTGGGTTTCTGGGGTAGTTTGTACTTTCATGGGTTAGTGTTTTTCTCTATGTTGTATCTATATATAGTGAATTTGGATCGTCTACGGTCCGCCTGACCGTAGCAGCCATAGCAACGCCCTAATGAGGCGTGGTGCAATGACCGCCTTATCCCTGCCCAAATGCCTTGTCCGAACATGGGGAAGACGATCATTGCACCACGCCTCATTAGTGCGCTACTATGGTTGCTACGGGCAACAGGTCGTAGACGATCCTGATCCATATATAGTGGTTATCTCTTTGGAAGATGCATGATGGGGGTGTGAGAGCGATTTTGTATTTTTCGTTCATAGAAATAGTGGATCATTTCCTTCTCTGTTATGTTCAACAGAACCGTACTCCAGTGGGAGAGATGTCAACCTCATTGGTCAGATGCGGAATCAATCTCTTTCCTATAGCAGACTCATGCATGTGGTAAGGATACAACAAAGTGGTTTTTATCATACAAAGCCACAGATCATCATCATCTTCTCGTCTTTGAGGGAAAAATTTGGATAAACCAGCATGAGTTAGGTACGTGTGTCTTCTCTCTTCTCTCTTCTAATAACTGAGGTGAACCGATTGAGGATTTGACAAAAGTTATCCAAATAAATGAACCCAACCGTACCAAACCCCTTTAACACCTAATGGGAAAGGATTTTGATTATTGATTCCTAGCTAGTTTGCTTGGCTTTTGTCATTTATCAAACAATTAAGTTGGGGTGATGTGGTGATGTGAGGGCCTTGCATCATGCTCTAATGACCCTTTTAGGCCTTTCTTTTGATTGATGAGCTTTGATGTTATGTTTGTGGGTTTCTTAATTCTTAAAGAAATTGCATTTAATTAACACAATGCATGCATTTCCTCTTTTATCTTTTACCACTTTAGAGAATTTGTCATGGAACCCATAGCCTAGCCATACTTTTAACCCGATCATCAATTAGATTCAGTCCTGAATATGGAATAAGGGCTTCAATGATTATTGGATTTGTGATAGTGATTAAGACTCTACACACCCAACAAAGCTTATGTAGAGTGATGAGGTCTCTTTCATCTATTTTAACTTTCTTCAATAAAATGCAGCAAACAGCTTTCCAATATTGACATCTCCATCCGGCCAGAATTGGACAAGAGAGAATTGGAAGCCCAAGCCCACCATATGGACATTGTTACGATCCCATATCAGTCATATGGGGGGGCTGCTTTTCTATGTTGGTAGGTACCCTCATCCAGGAAACCAATTTATGGGGTTGAGTTCTTCCAAGATTTGTACCAATGGTATCGAAGCAGTTGATACTTAGTACAACCTTCACATGGAAGGGGCAACTTAGTGCCAAAGTGGACCCGTTGGAAAAGGGCTACCTGTAGCCACGTAAAGAGCTTAGAACAAAATGGAGCCGATTAGAAATGACTACCCGATCTGGAGTGGGCCACAGTGGATGCTGGTTTAGAAGCGTGGTTGTATGTTACGATCTCATATCAATCATATGGGGCTGATGCCTCATCGGTTACGAAAGGGGTTTGTTGTGGATTGATATGGTCTTGGGTTCCCTAATCTTGTAAGTAGGTTTATGGGGTTGAGTTATTCCAAAATTCATATCAGACATCTTGTCCATTGTTGCCCCTCACAATTGTATAGAAAGACTAATGATCGAAATAGAACAATTGCAAGTGTAGTTCATCTAAACTACTAGATAAATCTTCCAAGTTACTGCTGAAACTCTTCAAGGTCTCAAGAAAATTCATAATTGAATAGTAAAAATCAAATTTCATACAACAACAACAAACTTAGTCTTATCCCAACTTAATGAGGCCAACTACATGGATCCAAACAAGACAATTAATGTAGGTAAAAATGAGGTCTAAACAAAACAGGGGAATGAAAAGATGGGAAAAACGGGTCATATCGGCTTATATTTAAAAGAAAAATAAACCTAAGTCTTAGTTCCTAGTCTAACGATTTTGCAGTTCCCAGATGGACACTGAAATGGGAGGGGGAGGGGGACAGTGTCTCACAAAAATTCTTTTCAAATTACTAACCCAAACAGTCTCACTGTCAACACTTCCTATTGTCTCACTTGGATTAGTTGGGGCAATCTCAATTTTACTAGTATATACACACAGCCATATATGTTACACTTACACCCAATTAATCACTGAGGTGCCGTTAAGTTTTTGCTAAAGATCAACAAGGTGTATATTGAAAGGAAAAGAGTAATGTTACAAGGAAAGGCTATAGAGGTCCTTAAAGAAAGCCAAGCATTGAGCCTGACAATCTTACAAATTACTTAAATCTATAGTGAGGTCGCTCAAGCGCTTCCCAACATACTGTCTGCGAAATAAAGCTAGGGGGGGATTCCATACGGTTGTTGAGTAACTATCTTATTTTGAGAACGTTATTCTTTGGCAGAATCATCTTTTTCCGTTTATGTGCTGGAATTGTATTATTTTAACATTTAATGGCGGTTGATAAACCTGTTCTAGAACGCATTCCAAAACAGAAAAAGAACATCAATGGTGTTTGTTAATCCTATTTCGGAACAATTTCATATAACCATTGACAATATTTACATAAATGACATTAATCTCGATATATAACTCAAATAAGTGCAGGATTGGCTGAAATGATCTATTTAACCTCAAAATTACATGACATGACTAGTCCATCAGTAATGTTCAACACAAAAATTACATAAATTCCATTACACAATGTCCAAATTCCTAAAATACTCATGAGATGGTATCTCCACCTTCACCCAATTTAAGTTTGCTCACAACATCTAAGAGGTCTTTCAACAACCTTATATGGTTCTCAAAGCCTTTAATTGCTCCTTTCAAATATCCCTTAAGATATCGGTTGAAACTGAAAGAAGTGAAGATGTCGAGGTTTGCAGATTTGACTTAGATGAAGGGGTACTATGCTGGGTATAAGAGCAATGTCTTGATTCTTCTATCCATTGTTACATCCTACAACCATTATCCTTAACCTGCATACCAATTACAAAAGGTTGTTATTAAAATTTAATAACGATTGTATTGGCAATTTCGGGTTGACTAGCCATACGTTGTGACATTGATAACAGAGAATGTGAGTTGCAATTGCAGAATTTGGTTTTCAGTTTAATTCTCACTCGAGACATTTGACCCATTTCGATCAACTCATTAAGAACTAGCAAGCAACAAAAATAGAGGGCAGTTCCACATAGTTTAGGCAGCCACCAAAAAAACAAAAAAAAATTCTCTTGCACTTGCAGCCAGCAAACAACTTCACTTTTTTTTGTTAAAGGATAATATAATGAAAAAGAAATCGGATGAAAAAAAAAAAAAAAAAAAAAACAACGAAAACCAAAAACAGAATTAATCGGACCTTTACCTACGGCATTACCATCAGCAGAGGAACCCCAGCTACAACTAGGAAAATCTGTTGGGTAAAACCTCCAAATGGAAACATTTTTTGGGCTCTAGTAAATAGTAACTATTACACATGGATTCCAATTCAATGGTTCAAATCCTCCTGCTATGAAATCTCTTAGGTTAGATGCAACAATTGATACTGTAGCTAGTTAGTATCATTAATTTATGGGAGAGAAAAATTAATACAAAACTCATTGTGATAGGGTGTATGGTACATTGGCTGCATGAGAAAAAAAAGGCAGGGCTGATACTAAAACGAAACAATGACCCTAACTACATGACCTCAACCCATCAACTTGCTACACCTGTCTAGAAGCTAGAGTAATCGACACTAGCCTAACCTTCTCTCCCTTTACATGCTTCTATTCAATTTTCACTGAAATTTGAACTCTACATGAAATAGGACACATTAAAACACATACCCAGAACAAATCCTATCCTCTATTGTCTTTATCAAATTGATTGTTAGCCTTTTTAATTATGCATTTTGTCACTGGAATTGAGTTGTGGATGGATTTCTACATCAACATGGTATTTAGGGTTACCCATGATTGTCTTGCATCAGGGGCTTTTTATATTAGTTTTCCTAACAAAGGGCAAGGTTGATTGGATTTCAAATCTAACCATGAGGATTTAGTTGTTATTTGGTATTAACTTCTTTTTTTTTTTTACCCGGTCCTCAATAGGGATATAAACGAATAGCCGAAATCCATTTCCGTATCTGTGTTTGTATCCATTTAGCACTATTCGAATGTGTCCGAAAGCTAAACAAATGTAGATACGGATAGGTTATAGCTATCCGAAAAGCTATATTTGCATGTAAATGGATAAAATATCCGATCCGTATCCTTGTTCTTATCCGTTTAGACCAAAGGCAAATTAAGAAAAAGGTTGCTATTAAAAGCCAGATACAAAAGCAGATGAACAGGTAGATGCTAGAAAGTAAAGAGGCATTAAAAACAATCACCCCAAATAAGCAAAAGAAGTGGGCAGTCTGTACTCCATAATTAATCAGAATAGAGGACCAACTTTAAGAAGGTGATCCGATCAACTGCCCCACCTTTTTTTTGATAATGTGGGAGACGGGCGTTCATCCCTGAAAGAAGCAAAAAGCACACATGAATCTTTCTGAATCGAGGCCCGGCCTGGCTCATGTTGTTCCAACAACCGGGTTTATCAACCCCCTCAGTCTACGATTGCGCATAGTAACTG
The DNA here is from genome assembly GCF_018873765.1 of Telopea speciosissima. Lineage (NCBI taxonomy): Eukaryota > Viridiplantae > Streptophyta > Magnoliopsida > Proteales > Proteaceae > Telopea > Telopea speciosissima. The sequence goes on from NC_057923.1 coordinate 51,878,117, forward strand.
GTTAAAGGGTCATTATCAATAGGGTGAAGTACACGTATCCCTGTAGAATGCACTCAATATTCCTTGTACCCCCCTAAGCAACTCAATATTCCATGTACCACCCCTTAATATTCCACGTACCACTCCTGCTTTACCCCCCTAATGTCATTTAAGTCCACACCATATGTTAAATGCTAAAAAATGACCAAACTACCTTTTCTTCTATCTTTTTTAAAATTCTGAAAAGACCTAATGGTCTTGACTTATTTACTAAATTTTGAAAAGGCCAAAATACCCTCATCTTCCCTAAATCATCATCTATTTTTACAATTTAGATACCTAATATCACCACCACCCACCATTAACACCATCACCACCGTACCGAACTACAAGAGATACAGGGAGATTGTTTCCAAACTTCCCACAACAGAACGTGGGTTCTTCCATGGCCACAAATGCACACCACGCAGCCTAAAGTGACCCAGAAGATGGCGTCAGGATGAGGGGTTCTGGGCAATAACTCGGCCAATAAGGGTAAATCTCCACTCATCTGCTAGGTTTTCTGTGTGTTCCTTTCAGACGTCTACCTGTGATTCTTCTTCTAAATCAAAAACAAGTGAGGGCTGCAGGATGCAAGAAAACGAGAACCTAGAATGGAAATCCTTCTTGGATCTATTCCTAGATCTGAGAATGGGAATGTAAAACAAACAAACAAACGTTTTTTTTATATATATTTCAGAATTTATTGACCCATTTCAAACCCACCCACCCCCCCCCCCCCCTCAAAAAAAAAAGAAGAAAAATCTCAAAGAATCAGGACGTTTTGTCCATCTTCTCAACCTTTCTTCTTACTTCCGGTATAATTCCTAGAATGAAAATCAATAAACAGAGCTAACAAAGAAGCATTAAACACAGCATTCAAACACCAACCCCAAATCCCAGAACACCCAAACCCATTAAAATGGAACCAAAGCATCACCATTGAAACCCCAAAACAGAACACGAATTGAAAGATCTGAAAATCTGTTACCAATCTCTTCCATCTCGGTCGTCTCCCAAGTGAACGCAGCATATAATAACCATACATCACTGTATAGCTTGCTTCCAAGCTTGCAAGGCATAGTAAGCGTTCTTGAGTCTGGGATTCTCAAAGACTAGCGAAGGATCGACGGTGACATTCTCTCCTTTGTCACCGAACTCGTCCCTGTAGTACAAAAGCTGCCTCTGCCTCTACAAAAAATTGAAGCGAACTATGCTTCGGTACGATGGTGATGGTGTTACTGATGGGTGGTGGTGGTGATGGTGATGGTGTTGGTGGTGGTTGGTGGGGCTTCACGGTGGTGATGGTGATGGTGTTGGTGGGGGTTGGTGGGGCTTCACGGTGGTGATGGTGGTGGTGGTGGTAATGATGGGGAGTGGTGGTGGTGGTGGGTATGTAAAATTAGATGATGATTTGGGGAAGATGAGGGCATTTTAGTCTTTTCAAATTTTAGCAAATAGGTCAATGCAATTAGGTCTTTTCAAATTTTAGAAAAGATAGAAGAAAGGGTAGTTTGGTCATTTTATAGTATTTAATACCTGGTGTGGACTTAAATGGCATTTGGGGTGTAAAGCAGAGGTGGTACGTGGTATATTGAGCCGCTTAGGAGGGTACGAAGAATATTGGGTGCATTCTAGGGGGGTACGTGTATTTTACCCTTATCAATATGATGTATCTCAGACTAGATGGGCTAGATTAATACCACAAAAATGGTGAAATAGAGTCAATCAACGCCCTAGGGCTCAAAATTAAGATTCAAAATATTTGGGTTCATATGAAAAAAAAAAACAATTAACCCCAAATCACTCCCTAGGAGGATTAGGTAGGTGACCCGAATTGCATAACAACAATCTGCCAAATCCCACGGATCTAGAAGCAGTGCTTACAATCATGGAACCACAACCATCTCTTTATCATAGGCAAGATCGAGTGCAGCAAATAAACTACAGTTCGATAATAAAAGGAAGCATAGCGATACGGGAAACAATGATAATATATACATATAAAAGTTTTACATTTCCCATCAACCCACACACAAAGAAAACAAGGAAGCAAAGCTAGTAACTACAGTACTACATACAAAGACTTGTATAGGGCGAACATATTCAACCCCAAAAAGGAAAAAGGAAAAAAAAACTACAACAACCAAGTCAGAATGGGGATAACTCCAAATAACCCAAAAAGAAAACGATCTAAACAAATTAGTACATGCAATTTGTGAGGACCTTTCTAGCTGTATAAGAAATCGTTAATTAATAATAAGACATCCCACTAAATCAATTTTGGTCCTTGAATCTAAAAAATAGTGAGAATTCCTTATCTCTCTCAATTCAAAGATCCAGGATTTGAATTGATGTTCTTTCATTGATTCTAGTTTCATTGATTTCTCTAGTAATCGAAAAAAATAAAAACAATACGATACAGCCTCCCCCACTGAAAGCTTTCATTCCACCCTTGGATCAAGGTCAGCAAGTATTAAGGAAAGATCACTTCATTCTGAACCTTTTTCAGGAAGTGTAACCAAACATTCCAACCAAAACAATAATGCCAAAACACTTTCGAAAATGTTCCTCATCCCTATACAAAATGCACCTTTATGGGATTAAATGAGCTTGTAAATACCGGATTGAACATAGAGGTGGGTGAATCATTTCCCATAATTTTTTCTGATTTTTGCGAACCACACAGTTCCTTACAGTCTCACCTCGCATCACCAGAATGTGGTCAGGTCTACCAAAACTATTAAACCCACTCTGCAAAACAGGGATTAGTCTCCAACAAATAATAGTAGACAAAGAGACACGATATACGTGGTTCACCTCACAGTATGTGAAGGCTACGTCCACGGAGCAATACCCCTCGAGGTTTCGTATATGCCCAATACTCAACTCCAATATAATTAGCTAGCCGCCCCTACGACCAGGATACTGCTTGCCCTGCTTCAACATCTCACCTCAGTGAGGACAAAGACTTCAATACCCAATACAAAATGGCCTCAGCCTTACAATCAATCAACCCAGTTAATGGATTCAATCACAAACCCAACCCATAACAAATATTACACTCTAGGTTCTACCCAATACATTCAAGAATAAAGAAATAAACTTAGAACACAGAAACAATGGTTTGTGAACATATTTACCTTCTCAAAGGCAAACTCCCAACTCCAAACGAATGTTGTGAGATCTTCAATAGAACGTATCAAGCACTCGAATTCATCACCAACAATCAAACCGATGTTCTCTGTCGATTTCCTTCACGCATACACTGTCGAATCACGCCAGAATGGTAGAAGATGACTTCTCCTCATTTTTCCTTCTTCTCTAGGGCTCTAGATATGTTTTTTGGTCCTCCCAAGAGAATATATTCCAAGAGATACCCTTCGGACCAATAAGAAAGAAGCAACAAACGCAAGCTCAAAAATTCGCCTTGAACCCCCGTGAGACCATCAGGGGCGCTGCCCCTGAACCCCCGCACCTACGATGGGGATACACCCTACAAACCAACTGAATACTGTCTCTGCAATCATATACTTATGACCACCACTGTCAAATCCTTGTTGCCAACAATGACAACACTACACTACTACCACTACAAGCGCCAAGAGCTCTAACAGAGATTTAGATGTTATGGTAAATATTGAACTTTATATCCCCATATGTAGTCCATAGGAAAAAGAAGAGTTCAGTGACATTTTTTACCCATAACCCAAGGGAGTGGAAGATCGAGCTAATAGCAAAAACCCGATTTAAACATGATAACCAAACCTTCTAACACAATTTGTTGTATGATCACATACATCACAATTTTAGAAAAGAGGATATGACATTCTAGAAAAAAAGAAAACTGAAAACAGAAGACAACGATGACAACAACAAATGGAGATGGCCAGATTAAATCCACAGCATCAAAGTGTCAACATTTTAGACCATTCATTTAAAGCAATGACTATAAGCAATTCGATCCAAAATTAAGCATAGGCTTGGAATGCACAACAACACAAGTAAAGTGTTTGGTCTTTTAGAACGTTTGGAGTTTCTGGATAAATGTAGTAGCTAAAATTAACCAAGTAACAAGCATTACTGATCAAGAACCTCTTACTGAGGCAAGCACATCCGGGAAGAAAAATAGAGAAACAGGACAAATTTGGCCGCGTTTGGTAACGCTTCTGTTCTAGAATGGTTGTTTTTATCTTTATCATTTTGTTTTGTTTCTGTGTTGAAAACACGTTTATGGGTTACAATGGTGTTTGGTAAACTTGTTCCAGAAACATTTTTAGAACAAAAAAACAACACAATTCCGTTTGGTAAAACCTGTTTTGAAACACTTTTTACCAAATTAATAGATTATTATAGAAATGTCATTATTTGACTAAACTTACTTAAAATTAAGATGAAAACATCCACCATGATAATGTATGACCATCCAAAATTAATGTCAATATCCAGAAAACCATTGCACACAAAAATTTAAAACCTAAGGCAAAAAAAAAAAAAAAAAAAAGCAATTTTAGAACTACATTATTCCAAATCCTTATATTAACAGTATTAATCCAAAGAATTTCAAAATCATATGAATTGCATCAATCTTCTTTGTCATTTAATACCAACTTCGGCATTGCACTGAGAACGTCTTTCAAGCTCTTCGTATGATCCTCTAACCCTTTAATTGCACCTTCAAGATATCCTTTCATCAAAGGATTCACAGACAAAAGAATAATAACTATCAATTATGATATTGAAGAATTCACAAACAAGAAGTATAATATGCAACTCCATCTCATTCAATGCAATTGCAAGTTGGTAAAGTTTTGAAAAGAAGAAGATAAGTTAGAGAAGACTGACCTTCTTGGTCGTTCGACAGATGGCAGTGGGAATTAGATTGAGGGGAGGATAGTAATAGTAGTCTAGCACTGGAAGCAAAGTAGATCATAATAGTGCATTGGTGAGGTAATGTGGAATTTGAAGATGTGGGTGTTCTTATAACTTAATTCATATGGAAAAATTTATCCAAAAAAAAAAAAGAAAAAAGGAAGTAGTGATCGAGGAAGCTTCATTACATGAGTGGGAACTGGGAAGTATCATGATGCAGTCCTCTAATGGAGTACGGTTGAAGATATCTCCCCTTCATTTGACCCATAGGATTGGTATTTTTGTATCAATCTAGACTACAAAATCAACGTTTAGAATAGATTTGGATCTTTGGTATCACTTGATGCTCATCTATTAGAGAGGAAAACTAATGTTTTGATGTAAAATGATATATGGTTGTATACCTTCCTTCCCAAAAGATTATAAACTCATCGCTTTCATTAGGAATGGAGTAAAGTAACATAGTTTAACCTCAACCCAAATTGATGGTCAGATTTTAGAATCTATTGACTGAAGGTTGCTCAATAACACAGGTTTCAACATATATAATCTCACAAATGTCGGATTTTCTGCAAATGAATCAACCATTTATCGCATGACAATCGATGTGGATGGGATCTTTCGATTGTATTCCAATTTCATTGGCAACAGTGATTGGTCAATTGAATGGTCATCATCCACTGATAAGTTTGTAGTTAAGGGTAGATGTGGTCTAAATGGTTACTGTACTGTCATGGATCTACAATCTGTCTGTCATTGTCCTCTTGGGTTTGATTTCATTGATCAAGTTCAGTAGGATATGGATTGTCAAAAGAATTCCACACCAGGAGACTTGGAGACTGCAAAAAACAAGAGGTTGTTACAAGATTGCATATGTTGGAGAATACCATATGAGAAGGCAACCCATATGCCATCTTCAATGGAACCAACCAAGATTACAAGGAGGCTTGTTTAGCAGAATGCAACTGTGGAGCTGCATTTTTTCTAGATGGAAAGTGTAGAAAGCAAAGGCTTCCAATGAGATATGGCTGAAGAAAACTAGATGACTCAACCACAACTTTTGTCAAGGTGGGCATTGGAAGCACAAAGGATATTAAATATGAAACTGAGACAAGGAGGGGCATTCTAATCACCATTATGCAACATCTAGATGGTGGGAATCGAATTCAAAACGGTTAAACAATATGGGTCGGGCATATGGGCACCCACTTGGGGCAGCCGTGGGACCCACACACCCACTAGGGTTAGAGGAGGACCCCACTTATCTATAATGAGTGAGAGACGGAGGCTGCGCACAATATAGTTTGCGGCAACCCCTTCCCTTCCCCTATCTCACGTTCTCTCTCCCTCACTCTCTAGCTCTCGTCCTGCTCTCTCTCTATGTTTGATCACGCCTTTGTGTGCGTGCATATCGCTTAGCGCTTCCATCTTGTTCCCTTGGATTTGGAGAGTGGAAGATCGTTCTTGTATGATCACCTATCGAATATTGTTCATTTTCTCTCTGTTCGCAACATGTTCGCTCGGTTGTCAATCAAGGATGTCTCGATCTGTCTCCGGTGTGTTTGTGACATCTTTCAGGCAATCCTAAACGTTGTTCACAGTTTAACAAACAAAATTGATAACCACAAATCTACCAACAGAAGAGAGCAACGAGGCTTTACAAATCAAGGAGATGGTGCAAAACAAGAAACAAATTTATTCCAAATGAATCGTAGAGAGGGTTTTTTATTTGTGGAGCTTGGATCGGCGTGTGAGAGGTCAAAAGTTTTGAACTCGAGCTTTGCGTTGGGGAAGAGCCTCTCAATGTCTTGGATTTTTGGGGTTTCTGCAAAAATTAGAGCACAATGTTTAAATCGCAAGCAAAACAATAACAGAAGAAGAAGATGAAGAAGTTGAGCAGTGGAAGAAGGAGAAGTTGAGCAGAGGAAAAAGAAGAAACGAAGAAGAAGAAGCTGAGCAGAGGAGGAAGAAGAAGAAGACAACAAATGAGGAAGAAGAAGCTGAGCAGAGGTTACCTGAGTTGAATGGAGCTTCGTTCTACCCCTCGATGCCTTCGCTAGGGTTTTGATCTGGAAGAATGGCATGAAGCAAGGTAGTGATGAGGGAGCTTTTGCAATGAGGGACAAGTTTTACCAGAGCTAGGGTTTCGTTGGAGAAGATGATGTCACAAGACTGGTCGCTGGAGCTAGGGTGTCTTCAAAAATATTGGGCACGACTCTCTTTTTTTACCCTCATTGTTTCACTGGAAACGTTTTAAAATTGGAGAAACATGGCTTTTGTTGTTTCTCAAATTCGTGTTTTAGTTGTTTTTTTACCCGATTTATTTTTAAAAAACGAAAAAGACTAATGCATCCAAACGGTAGATTTCGTTTTTCTGTGATTGTAGCACAGAAAACACCAAAAACATGAAACAAAAGAGTTACTGATGCAACCCCGAATAATGAAACCAAAGTCCAAGTGCATACACAAGTGCAGCCCTTAAGAGGTCAGCCCATGTGCAGGCCCAAGCCCATTTGATCCATTTGAACCAAGCATCAAGTAGTTAGGCTACTTTTCATCCCAACATCCTCGCCCCACTCAAAAGTGGTCTAAAACTAGTAGTGGGAGCTTAGTCAAAGTCTTTTAGTCTTTTCTATGTTACACTTCATTCTATGAGCACTATCTTATTCATCTACAAACTCTATCTTGAGTCTCCACAAAGGATGTCTTGGAAAGCTCAACTTCAACCTGGAGAATTTGTTCGAAATCTGAACAAAAAAGGAGAGGACTGAAAGATGGCCTGAGTCGAACGAAATCGTTCTGTCCTTAAGACAGTATTTGCACCCTCCTAATCCTGCAAAGGGTTGCAGCAAACCTACCTCCCAAGATAAATCAGGCGGACTGTTACTGGTTGCAGGGACAGTAACATTGTGAAGCTATCAGAGATTTTTTGATATCTGGACTGAGAGAATTCGTGGCCCATTTATAGGCCCACAAGGCCTGTTCGGATGGGTCACACCCATTGGCTCATATGGCTTGACCTGACAGGTCATGACTATTGGGTTGGGCTCCCTTGGCTGTTCGTGTGGGCTGCAACTCTTGGGGTCAATGTTAAACCAAGGGTTGCACTCCCTCTTTGATCAGCCACCGATCCAACGGTCGGATCGATCCTAAGCACCCTTTGATCAGACATCATCGATCCCGAAAAGATTAAGGCGACATACTGCGACGATGCGCATGTGCGAAGTGCAAAGTGTGCCATCAAAGCGCCACATTGCGCCTCACGCACGCGCACGCGCACACCCACAGGCGTACGCACTCCGACGGTTACCGTCCTCGCTCGCAAGTACACCGTACAATCTCTTCTACCATTACATGTGATAATAATAACTACTAACTACTAACACATATAAACCCAATGAGCTTTCCTTTCATAGCCGATGTGGGACTAAAAGTCCACATTAATATTTTAAAAAATTCCAACAGAATTACTTCAATATATGAAAAATTACACCAAGACATGGGAATTAGAATCTATGTGATAAGATATAATGGTGGTTCAACCCACTAGATAGTAGATTGTCTTTGTTTGAAAAGTCATTTTCTTTTTTAGCAAGTTGTTTAGTGGTTTAATCTCAACCATTGAATCACATTGTTAATGGTTGGTCAAGATATCGTAAGAGCTTTTAGGTTTTAGCTTTGTTTTGCCTATAAAAAGACTATTTATCTTGTTTGTAATAGTGAAGTTGAATTTTGATGAATCAAAAACATTCTTGCTCCATTAAGTAGACACTTGAACCGAGATGAGTTTCACTTCAATCAAGCTGAATGGGAGTTTTTCTTGCAACCTTTAAAAGTTGCAGCAATCAATCTAGAAGTATTGATGGATCTACCTCCTTCGACAACCTAGAAGAGTTAATTCATTGGAGTTGTTATCCTTCTTCTCTCTTAATCTTTTTATTTCTTTAATTCTTATTATTTTATCATCATTCCAGATTCGTTCTATCTGCAACCTATACTTCACAATCCATTATCACCTTCTTCCGTCTAGAATCTGTGAAAAGTTAAAGAACCAAAGTTGTAGATCTATATGCTATCTTGAATCACACCAAATCGAGTTGTGTGTTAAAAGTTATGTATATTTTATAAAGCTTGCCTAAATCTGCCTCCTACTCGAGTTCATTGACCTAGTTAAGTGTGACACCAATATTTCTCCTGATCCGAGTTTAAGAAATACCGTCAGGGAGGTAACTTGGGCTCTGATACCAATTGATGTAACCTCCCTTACAGGATTGCTTAAACTCGGATCGAAAGGGAGATGGGTGTCGCACTTAACTAGGTCAATGAACCCGAGTAGAAAGCAGATTTGCGCAATCTCTGTAAAATATACTTAACTTTTAGAAAAAATTACTTAGACACCCCCTGTACTATGGCCTAATTACTTAGTCTCCCCAATGTTTAAAATAAGTATTTGAACACCCCCTGCAGTTTACCATTTTTTCAAGTAGCCCTGTCCATTAGCCAGTCACCGTTCCCATGGGTTAAATATTTTGTAAGTGCCTAAACTACTCTTAAGGTGTGGTGAAGTGATATATTTGTCCCCCTTCTCTTTCTTCTTCTTCTTCTTCTCCTTCTTCCTCCTGTAACCAAAAAAAAAAAAAAACCAGCAGCCGTGGCTACTATTTCAAAAACCATTAAGGGGTCATCGCTTTCTCCCTCCCCTCCTCCACTCTCTCCCCCACTCCTTGCAGCACCCCCTCCCTGCCACCTACTATGCTCCCTCCCTGCTATGAGCACCCTGGCCGAAAAGCCCACTCACACCCCCTTCTGCTCTGCACTGTGAACCCTCAGACCTCTGCCTCTTACACCTGTGCCCCTCGACCTCTGCCTCCCCACCCCCAATACAAAACAGAAATCTAATGAGACACCGAAATCAAAATCTCCTAATCCACCAGAGTTGTAAATCAGTCCCCTCTGTTTCTTACTCTCTCTTCTCCTCTTCTTTCTAAAGCTCTAGTTCGACCACGGATTGATGAATCCACCACAGTCCGATCACCAGCGAACGACGAATACACCATTGTAGTCTGTTCAGACATCATGTAAACCCCCACTGCCTTGCTCCATCTTTAACTAGTTGACTATTTTAATAGATTTCTTGCTTCAAGTGGGGGGAGTTGTTTATTCTGAGTTCTCTGCAAGTCCGGCCAATCACTCAGTTGTTCAGGAAGCCAAATGGGAAGGGACCATAGGGTTTGGTGCAATTTATTCTGGGTTCAGATTGAATCGAAAATCTGGGAACCGCAGAATTCAAGTCTCAACCTCTCGTAGTATCTTCACGCATAGCCATGTTTGCCGATTTTTTCTTTTTGGTTGCAGGAAGAAGAAGAAGAAGGGTAATTTGGTAATTTTAATTTTACTATTTTCTATTGAATAGGTGATAAGGGTAAAATAGACATTTTCATTTAAACACTAACAGCAAACTAACACCATCAGGTTTTGGGGGGTGTCAATAATTGTTTCAAATGTTGGTAATCGTAAGCAAAATGGCCATAGTATAGGGGGTGTCCAAGTAATTTTCTTTAACTTTTAACTATAACTCTTTTTGGTGTGATTCAAGTTGGAGATTCAATATAACATATAGATTTACAACTTTGGTTCTTTAACTTTTCACAGATTCTGGACGGAAGAAGCTGATAATGGATTGTGAATTATAGGTTGCAGCATAGAACGAATCTAGAATGATGATAAAATAATAAAAAAATTAAGAGAGAAGAATGATAACAACTCCAATGAATTAAATCTTCTAGGTTGTCAAAGGAGGTAGATGCATCAATACTTCTAGATTGATTGCTGCAACTTTTCAAGACTGTAAGGAAAATTTCAATTCAACTTGATTGAAGTGAAACTCATCTCGGTTTCATGGAGAATTCATATTGATTCAAGTGTCTACTCAATGGAGCAACAATGATTTTCATTCATATAGGCCTTTTAAAGGCAAAACAAAGTTAAACCCTAAAAGTTCCTACGCTATCTTCTTGACCGTCATTTAACAATGTGATTCAATGGTTGAGATTAAACCACTACACAACTTGCTAAAAAAGAAAATGACTTTTCAAACAAAGAGAATCCACTATCTAATGGGTAATGGGTTGAACCACCATTATATGTCATCACATAGATTTTAATTCTCATGTTTTGGTGTAATTTTTCACATATTGAAGTAATTCTTCATGTTGCAGTTGAGCTTTCCATGACTTCCTTTATGGAGACTCAAGATAGAGTTTGTAGAAGAACAATATAGTGCTCATAGGATGAAGTGTAGCATGGAAAAGACCAAAAGACTTTGATTAGGATCCCACTTCTAGTTTTAGATCACTTTTGAGTGGGGCTAGGATGTTGGAATGAAAAGTGGCCTAGCCACTTGGTGTTTGGTTCCCTCTTGGCCTTGGTTCAAATGGATCAAATGGGCTTGGGCCCAGATATGGGCTGACCTCTTAAGGGCAGCACTTGTTTATGCACTTGGACTTGGGTTTCATTATTTTGGGCTGCATCTGTTACCAAATGCGCTCTAACAAATAATAGTTTCTTTCTTTTTTTCTTATTTTTCAGCTTTCCCCGGCTTCTCTTGTAAGGGGCCCTTTTTCTCTGCGCTTTATTGAATATATTGGTTATTCACCCAAAAAAAAAAAACAAACAATAGTTAAATCTTAAAATCCTACAATCCCGCATAGCTTTCTACTTGTATTGAGTTTTTATCTCAAAGTAGTAGATGAGAATCAACAGACAAAATGAATCGACTCAAACGCATTGAACTTAAATCAAAATTCTAACAATCAAAGGTGAATCCCTTGTTTGGGAAAAAGAATACAATTAATGAATAAATACCAACCTCAATTGTTTGGGAAAAAGAATACAATTAATGAATAAATACCAACCTCAATATGAAACCAATTTCGACTACATTGTCCAAATTAAGGTTTTCTTGTTTGTGAAAAAATAAGGGTTTCTTGAGAATGAAAAGAAAGAAGCATGGGAGAAGAAAAAGATCATGAATGGAGTTACTCCTGAGTACGTTTGCTCATAAGAAAGTCCTTAGGAAGAGAGATTGGCAGCGGTTTGACTTGAATCAAGCGAGTTTCAACATGAAAGGGAAGGTTGCAGGTGAGGGCTTCAAAAATCTAGGGCTGTAGAGGTCATGCGAGCGTTTAAATATCTCATAAAAACCATTTTCAACTATTCCCTCTATCCAATTTTGGCTCCATTTTCAAAATTAGAGCTTTCCATTTTTGGGAAAAAGTTAAATTTTCTTGAGAGAGGTAGAAAGAGAAGGATGGGAGAAGTAAAAGAAGAAGAAGATGAAGAAAAAGAGTGTAAATAGAACACGAGCCAGGCCCGGTCCAAGCCTCCTACAAGGGGCAAGTCGGACCCGACCCTGGTGTGCATGGGAAGAACCAGCCACTTAAGTGGCTGGGTCTATTCCTCCCTCTTAGATAGATTCCCAGTGGGAGTCTAAAAAGGCTAGGGGTCTTAGAGTTTTGGTTTTATATAGAAAGCCTGTAACCATAAGACCTAGAGATATGTGAAACCAAATTCTCCCTCTCTCTAGTGTTTGTGTTCTCTTTGGGATTCCATCTCTTTCCAAGGATTTGTGAAGTGGAGTTCTCTGTAGAGAAGCCTGTCGTGATCGTGGAGATTCGTTCATGTGCTCGTAACCATAAGCTTGGCATTTGATCCTTCTTCCGCTGCGTTTTCGTACACATTCAGGTATGACCTAACAAAGAGGAATGGACATACCTCTGATTCCGTTTGCACACATGTAACACCAAGAGGAGAGATTCAAGCAACTTCTTGCTTGAATCAGGCGAGTTTGAACATAAACAAGAAGGTTGCAGGTGATGGTTGAACTAAACTCGTTCAACAGAGATGGAACATTAGTTTCCTCTCAAGTGAAGAAGCTGAAAATGGAGCTTTGATTTCCTTCGGTTAAGCACACAGGTAACCTCAATTTTGCGATGTTTTTATCGGGCACAAGTTTTATAAAACTTGGTCCGACAACGACAAAACACCCCATATGTGTTCTTTTAAGCTCATTTGCGTTCTTCTGAGCTGCGAGAACCAAAGAACGAAGCGATTTTACCAAACGGTTTATACCTATTCTTCTGTTTCCGCAGCCCGGAAAGAACAAAAGAACTGTTCTCCTGGATGGTTACCAAACACCTCCTAATTATCTTTTCATATAGCGCTACTCTTTCTATTAATTTTTGTTCAGCCATTTCTTGGCAGTAGGGGTCAAGCGATTGTTAGCGGGCCACAAGGTAACCATTATTACTAATGTATGTTCCTTGGCACACAATTTATTCTTAAAAATTACTTAAACATAATGTAGAGAAAGCAATAAAAATCATCCTCTAAGGCTGCTTCATAGTATAGCTTGTTCCTCAAGTCGATCTTTATTCCAAAAATTGAAGATATGAAAATATTCTTTAGCTAGCACTCTCGATAATGGCTACCAAACTAAGATCACTTTCTAGAAATAAGAGATGAAAATATTTCTATTTTCATAGTTTAAGAATCTCCTTATATTCTCCAAAACCTTCCATGTTTTCTAGCAAAGCCATACCACAATAGATACTGAAAGAATCCACAAGAAGCTGAGGTGGCTTCTAGAAGGCTCTCGAGCTGGTGCTCAATTACCTTGTTAAGGCAGCTGAATATACGTCTGGAAAGATATTTCCAAGAAATGACATGTTCAATCATTTGAATACATGTTCAATCAATCTGTAACAACCCTTTTAGACTATTTGGTAAAAAGAACTCTGTCTGAGAGTGTGGCCTACGCCAGCACTCCCATGAGTCTATCTCTCTGCGATGAGTCTATCTACGCCAGCACTCCCATGAGTCTATCTCTTTGCGATGAGTCTATTTCTCTGGAGCAGAGAGATAGACTCATGGGAGTGCTGGCGTAGGCCACACTCCCGGATAGAAAACTGCTTCCCTATATTTATTTACAAAAGAGATACACTCTTTTAGGAAATGGTATGGAAACCATTTTTTTTAAGGCCGCAACAGGGTCGGGTTGGGCTGGGTTTTATAGAACCCTAGCCCAACCCTAAGTCCCCTTAGCTGGGCCCAAGCCCGACCCGACCCGACCCTGACTCAAGGCCAGAAAAATCCAACCCTGACCCGTCCTTAGGGTCGGGCCGGGCCAACCCTAATTGGCTTTGATCATGGGGAAGGGGAAAGAAATGCATGGGTTGGAATGGGCTGGGAAGAACTTATTAATTTTACATAAAATAACAATATAATAAATTATATTATAATACTTATTGTCTTCATATATAGTATATTATATAAAAAACTGTGGGTGAAATTTAAAGTTCATAATGTATAAATTATATCAATATATATTTTATAGTATAACTTAAATCAGGGTCGGGCCGGGCCAGGCCAAGCTTAGCTCGAGGCCTCAACCCTAACCCAACCCGACCCTAACTCAGGGCCAGAAGTTTCTAGCCCTGACCCACCCTTAGGGCCAAATATCTCAGCCCATACCCTGTTCGGGCTCAGGGCGAGCCAGGGCGGGTTCGGGCCGGCAGGGCCAAACTTGCACCCCTAATTTTTTTTTTCTTTTTAGGTAATTTACATATACTACCCCTGAGGTTTAACAAAAGTATAGTTTTACCCCCCAGTTTTGGATAATTTTGTGTACCCTCTGAGGCTTACAAACATTAACACATACACCCATTCCGTCAGTTTATGACTAACAATGTTAAAATCAAAGGATAAAGTTATAAAAATGCCCTTGCAAGAAAAAAAACCTACAACTCATCTTCCCCAAATCATTTAGGGTTTGATAAAAAAAAGGAAGATGAAGTACAGGTATAACTTACTGATACTAGCTAACCAATTAATCATTATTAAAGACGGTTAATGCTAAAGCCAGAGTAAAGAAGTTCGTGTGAAGCCACAAAGATGCTAGCAATAAGATCATTTCCTACTGTAATATAAGTTCGATCAATCGATATGATCTATCCTTCTTCATAATATGTACATCTGAAAAAGATTTCAAGAGATTGAATATCCCATTAAAAAAAATAAAGATTTTTCATGACCATTTATATATAGATCTCTTTCTACTACTACTGCTAAAGGATGGAGGTGATGGGACAAAGGAATAGCATGGACGTGGCACCCCTCCTAAATGGACCACCTAGGCATTACCATGGCATTGACTATAGGTTCTAAGATTCTTGATATGTTGTGAAATCAATCAAGTATCTATTCCTTATTTCTATTTTTGTTTTTTGGGTTTTTTGGTTTTTTTAAAGTCATGGATCAAAGGAAAATGAAAAATGATGCTCAGGTGTTAACTTTAGATTGAAATGATAATTGGAAACACCCTTATTGTCAATGCCTCTAGAAATGGTCAAAATTCTAAGTGGGCTTTAGTCACCGATTCGAATAGCCAATTTATTATTCCTTTTCCACCAATCAATCTCGAAGCATCCAGTACTCCCTTGCATATCAGTGAACCTTAGAATTGCTACCTTCCTTCCCTTCAGACGTCTCTTGTCCTGATCAGATCCGTTAAATTGAATCAATCGGTTCGACCACAAGACCGGTTGAGTTAAGGAATATCTATCGATTAACTCGATTAACCATTTATAGGTTGAAGTAAATCTCAGAACACCTCGAATGTAAGGACTGGAGTGGACTATTGCAGTGTTAATCCAACAAAATATTATAAACTCGAGAACCAAAAGAAATATAGTTATAGAACCAAACCAGGTAACGAACCATAAAGAAGCCCGGTTTTCAGTATGAAAAGTTTTCATAGGTTTTTTATGCATGGTTTTGTGAAAAATAAATATATATAGGCAAGAGATCCATGCTTGATTGTGTAGCCCCCGCATCAACACGGGGATCAATATTGAAAGCTCACTCAAAGGCATCAATACAAACGAGATTTTTTATTTCAAGAGGTATTGAGCGGTTATTTCTTGAGCTCCTATGTGTAGGAGGCTCGGAGTCATCCAACCAAGCAAAATCTTGTTGTAATGTTGGCGGTAATTCGCACCTAATTGTGTCTAGGCGTAGGTACACGCCACAGCACACAATCGGGTGGTGTTCCTTTTTCCTATTCATAAGTGCACCTTCTAACAAAATGGTTGTGTTTGCATCAATTTTGGAAGCACTGTGTTGGCTCTCACTTTAAATTTCTTACATGCAAAGGGAAGCTTCTTTTTTTTTTTTGTAGAGGAAAGAGAACACTACCTGATCGTGTGTGGCGCGTGGCCCTGCGCCTAGTTATAAGGTTGTGTGAAATGATGGTTGTGTCCCCAGGAATCTCCACCTTTCTATGGGGGCATGATGATCATTTCATGTGGCCCTATATATGAGTGTAGGCCGCACATCACACACGAGCAGGTAGCGATCTTTCTCCCATTTTTGATAAACTAATTCTAACATCCACTCATTCGGAAGTAGATCAATACATCTTATGGTTTTTGCCACGTGAAAAAAGATCAAAGTTTTGATCGTTTGATGCTTAGAAAATGATGTACATACCCTCCTGTCAGTGTTCATGCATCCAACTGTTGTCCCTTAATAGTGTTTGATTTCTTTCATACCTTTAAAAAAGCGGGAGAAAGAAAGACACTCGATCGCACCAAATACGCAGACCCTATGCCCTCAGGGCAGCGCTCCTCACATAGGGGCGCATGAAATGATCATTGTACCCCTGATCATTTCTGTGGTTGCAGGGGCTGTGACAGTCACTTCGCTCACCCATGTGTTAGGATGCAATAGCGACATGCACTGGGATGGCATTCTCTTTCCTTGTTTTTTAATTAGCAAACTCGGATTAGGGTGATACTTACACAACTTAAAGACCTTAAGAGCATTGCCCATCCCCAACTTCCAATTTTTTTAATAGGAAATTCTGTAGCAAAAACAGTTTTTTTTTTTTTTTTAATGAAAGTATAATCACACAAACCACACACTAACCCCAAAAGGTTAATCGGACTTTTAGGATCGTGGAATAGCAGAAAGCTAGTACATTATGTTCTAAGTCGTTGGAATAGGATCAGTGGCCCTGATTTTGTACGGTTCGACCGAACACTATTACATCATGTTATAAACCGTTGGATTAGGATCAATGTACACTCTGACTCTGTATTTCAGATTAAACAACACTCACTTTAAAAGAGAAAAAGAGAGAGAATAAAACTAACACCGACAAAGAGAAGAAATCTGAATTGGTGTGCGCACCAGGAGATTCCTCAATAGTAGAAAAATCAAAAAAAAAAACAAAAAGTTTTACAAGTCAATTTGTACGGAACCAGTCAGCAGAGGAAGTTCTGGTCAGGAAGTATTCGTACTTGTCAACGGCGCTATTGGGTAGCGCCACCATCACCTTCACGGCATCGCTCCGCTCGTGAACTGGCAAGAACAGACAATACCTATCACTACAAACTGGACCCACATGAACGGGTTTTCCCATCCCCAAGTCAACTCTCTCCAGTCCCAACCTTGACCACTGCGACACTATCAACACCCCCACCGAGTCAGGGCACGCCCTAGACCCGCTCACAGATTCCACTACTCTTCTCACGTACTCATCACCTATCCTCTCCTTGGCCCTCCTGATCAACCCCGCCACCCAACCCAACCCATTCTCCACCAGCTCCTTTGCTCCGGCCTGCGCGCAACCGAGAACGAGCCCGTTACCGTAGTATCCTTCGGGGAGATTGGGTTTCACTCTGTTCCGAATGTCGACGCTGAAGAGAAGCCTCAACGTTTGTGTCCCCGGCAGTTGCAAAGCTCTAGCCCAACATCTCCAAACATGCGCGGTTAACACCTCGAACGATGTGTACGAGAGCTCCAACTCGCTGGGTCGACTCGTGGACAATGAGAGCTTCTTCAGTTGCGTTAGAGCTCTTCGGTCGAAGGTGAAGGATGTCGGAGTGAGCGGTTCTCGGGAGAATCGGTGAACAAACCCGGAGAGATCTTGGACTGGGTTGAATTCGGGGTGGCAACCCGGCTGGTGGTGTGTACGAATGACAGGATCGAGAAGGTGACGATTCCAGACTGGTTTGGGTTTCAAATCAGTAATCCCGCGTCGACCAGTTGCTAAATCAGCAAATGCGTTTAAGAACTCGGCGCTACCGATTCCGTCGCAGATACAATGGCTAATCCCTACCGCAACCGCCGCTGCATCGTCAGGAAGCCAAGTCAGCTGGACAACAAGAGGTGGGGCCCCTCTAATAACATCTGGCACGTGGAATGACAGTAAGTTTCGCCACTGAGTAGAGTAACGCGGGGCGAGTTCCAACTCGGTTGCTGAAATATCAGAGACGGCCTCAATGAAGACCGCACCTTCGGCTCGACAAACAACCTCTAGGTGCGAACCGTCTGGTCTAGCCGCCCTGACTCGACCGGCGAGTGGGTAGTAAGGGACAAGGGCTTGGGAGAGTGCAGCTTTGAGACGAGCTCTAGTTGCAGAACGGTCATTGACGGAGCGAGAGCGGTAGACAAAGAGGTATTCGATGGTGAAGCGGAGAAAGAGCTGGGAATCGACAGCAGAGAGGGCGAGGACATGGGTCGGGGTTCGCTCTGAAGGGGTCACCAGCACTGCTTCTTTCACTTGTATGTTCGTGTCTGCCATGACTTCACGGCGTTTAGTGGGGCTGAGAAGAGAAGTTTCGGCGTTCGACTTTGAAGCTTGTGTGAGTCTGTTTCAGTAAGGAGGACACGGGGCTGTATTTAAGGGAACACGCGAGAGCTTTTTCCCATTATTTAATAGAAGAGAAAAAAGAGAGAGAGGGACATCTGGATCTTTTCGCTATCTTTCTCTTGCTCTTGAAAGATTTATGCGAGATTCTTCAGGCATTGCTTTATGGAAAACATTTACAATCAAATCTCAAATCTGGGTTCCGCTTTGCGTCGGTTGGGAGGACATCTATCTGTCCCACCGTTCGTCTCGGTAAGTCTATAGCCACTTAAACTCGAGAGAGGTGCTAAAAGTGATCTCAGATCATATTGTACAAAGCAAATATTCGGTGTTTCTTGATCACATTATGGAGTGCTGGGCATCGGTGAACGAGGTGTGACCCAGCTTTTCGGTGTGGCTAGTGGGGTCTTGTAGCTGTTACTGTTTTTTTCTGCGTACCACCTATTCGATGGTTTGTCTATGAGGTAAGAGAAAGAGTAAATCCGAGAAAGAGGGGTCGGTTAGTAGATGTATGGACGGCTCAGTGCTGGTGTTGTCACATGGGGTCTTACGATTACGTACAAAACCAAAACTGAAGAATCCAAAATGTATAGAAAGTGAATGGGGCACAGACACACACACACACAGCGACTTGTCGGGCTAGTGAACCCCACTGTATCAAGATTCATTTTGGTACATGAGAGATCACATTTTAGCATCTGTAGCACTATCGTGCTTGTTTTATTCTTCTGGTTCTGGTTTCTTTCCAAAAAAATTATCTCTTTGTATTGTAGCTTTGATCTATTCCTTTCGGATTTCTTCTTCAAAGTTAAGGGAATGTTTTTCTTTTTTCTTACTTGAACGGATTAACCTTCACTCTCACTCCCACATGCAAAAGAAAAAATAAACAACCTTACCTGAGCCTTGATACCGATACCCATTACCCAAAAAGGAACACAAGTTGGGATATATCTTTGAAAAATGAAGTAGCTTTCTCTTTTAATGCAACTGGAGTCTATCAATTAAACTATGAGGTGTTGCTTTTAAAACCCCCCTCAGATTGGTATTAAAGGAGAATATTGGTTATATAGTTGGTGGGGGCCATGACTACACTTGATATATGTTGGGGCACACTTATTGAATCAAAATCCATTAATATTGAATTATAGATACCATGAGAGGCTTTGCTAGTGGTTTTTTGTAACTTAATTAACTGTCCATCACCTATTTAATTAGAGATGCTCATTACCATATGAAGACACACCCACCTAGTGCTTTTCTTTTCTTTAATTTCCTATACCCCAAGGCTAGCAAGATACTAGGGAACTAAGACCCTTGACCTACTATAGATTTTAAAGTACATGGATTGAGCCTTATAGGCTCATATGTATTGGATGATGATGCATTCTTTCTTTTACAAGTAAAAACTGGAGATAAACATCCTTTTCACCCCTTCATAGAATATAGATAGGCTGGATATGCGGCGATATGCGTCCTTATTCAACAATGTTTGTCTCTATTCTCTTCTCTCCCCCTAGACTAGAAGTGGTTCTCTTCTTTTCACAAAAGCAAAGAAAGGGTAGATTAGATAGATAGATAGATTTGGGTAAGATGGAACATCGGCCCTATTAGAGAGAGTAACTTTGATGGGTAATTAAGAAAGAAAGAAAGAGAGAGTGATTTGATGGGTTATTATGAAAGGGGTATGATTGCACCGTTGATGAGTTTATCCTTTTTTGATTTTATATTTGCATGAGGCAACAACTATATTGGAATATGAATATGAATATGAATATGAGAGAGGTTGTGGTCCTGTGGAGCATAGATTGCACGTGATAATGAGTCAATATGATCCCCACAAGGTCACAGCCACCTGCCACCCGTATTTCCATATTGCATGTTTCATGTTTGTGAAAATGCCATTGAGCCCGGTGAGGTGAGAGTATATATGATCTTCTCGCCTTTTGAGTAAAAGGTTTTGATGGGTTTTCAATCTCTTTAAAATGATTGCTCCCTTCTCACGAATCACCAAACAGGATCTTTTCCTTTATGAGAACCCACTACCTGGCCGGCCTGCTGGCCACCCACTCCTTTATTATTTGCTATTCATTGAAGGTCTAATAAATAGTAAATACCAGTTGCAAAGACATCGGATGCCATTATATCGGCCAATGTCATTCAAATCTGTTTGGAGCATGTCTGATTGTAGGATATTCTGTCGGAAGCCTTTTCAGTTTGGGGCAGTGCTGCTTTTCAGGGGGCAATCAGGGGGCAGTTCAGTTGCAGATGGGCAAGAAAAAGAGATTGTGGTTATCAATGAAGTTTCTTCAAAATTTACATTTTCCATCTAAGCAATGGTTTGTCTGTTTGAGGAGTGAGGACGGCCTAGTAGGGATGTAAATGGATTTACATTTTCCATCTAAGCAATGGTTTTGGGACGGCCTAATAATGATTTAAATGGATATTTAAAAATCTGAATTCGCATTCGCATTTGTTTAGGGGTATTCGTATTGTTTAGGAGTATCTAAATTTGAATTTGAATAATCCAGAAAAAAATGTGTCCTATTCAAATAGAGATCTAATTAATAATATAAAATTAAGTAACTAATGATCTTGAGGGTTTTTAAAGATTCCAAAGATTCTAAAGATTGTGACTAATGAGACAAAGACAACTGAAAGACATAGATTGAGAGTGAATCATATCCACCCAAGCGGAGGAAGATCTGGGTTACACAAGTCAGAGATGTGAACGGATAGTTAAATCCAAATTCAATTTGCATTCGTATTTGTTTAGGGATATTCGTATCCAGGAAAGAATAGCCGGATCTACTTCGTGTTTGATCTGTTTACATCTCTACCTATTGTAAGATTAAAACCAAACAGGATCGCAAATAGACAGATTAAGAACACAACCATAATGTGACAGAATCGTTCTAGGGAGCGTACCTTCTTTGGGATCCATGGAGACGATGAAGAACGCAGCAGAACAAGCCTTCTATCTCCCTTGAAGCAAAGATCTTCTCTTCTAAACTCCCCTTTAGCATTGGCTCAATGGTAGAACATTCAAGTCACCGTTTCACCAGAGTAGTGTTGCAATATTGTGAATGATCAGGGTTTAAAGGAGGGATCTAGCTTCCCTTTTATACAGATTCCCATAGATCTTCCCATTACAGATCTAACGGTGATCTGTGAGCCCACACTAGCCAGTCCATGTTAGATCTTCAAGATATTGCATATCTACCTTATTAGACCAACCTTTTCTAAATGGTAATTGCCACAATTAATTGAGCCCACACAATAGGTAAGAATATAAGAATAAAATATTCTAACATTTTTCCACTTGGACTATATTAATTGTAACAAAAGTTGAAAAATCAAAGATTTTGTTTTCATTCAAAACAGTTCAAAATTATTTTTTTTGCAAACACGTGTGTGCCTTTATGTTGGTCTAGAGATAATTCTAAAAGGATCAATCCCCTCACATAAAGTCTTAAACACCGGATCATGGTGGTAACTGCATCTTTTAAGCGCCACAGGACCATCTATGGTCAAGAATGCCCTTAATTCTACTGAAATTGATGCAATATGGTAGTGTAGCAACCAAATGACACCTTATAGATAATCTTTATGTGTCATCCCCTTTGTCAGTCCAATTCTCTTTCCTTCAGTGATGCAAAGACACATTAGAGAAAACTTTATGGTTCCAACGAACTTGTATGTCTTATATTTAGTAACTCGAGTTTTACTTTGTGTGATATAAGACATACCTTAAGGCTAAAAAGAAAAGCCCCAGCCTTTGCTTAAGGTTATCACATACGTAAAGACTTTATAACAGATACATATACAACATGCCAACATGTAAAACACCCATGTGTTAACACAACAATCATGATAAACTGCACTTTATTGAATAGAAAATTCATGCCATAAACAATTGATATATGAATTCCAAAATTTATCAAAAGATAAAGCACAGATGCTAACTTCATTACACAATAAAGCAAAAATAAAATAACTCCCACTAAACAACCGCATCTAATGATGCTCCTAAGCCCATACTGACAATATGTCTCTCAAAAACATTAGGGTGAAGGCCTTTCATTAGGGGATCAACAACCATATCATCTGTACCAATATGCTCCACTGTGATGTCACCTTCTTTGATATTTTCCTTGATGGTCAAATATTTGATCTCCATGTTTTTAGACCCTATGATACCTTTATTGTTGTTGATAACCAACATAGTAGAAGTGTTATCACAGTATAACTGGATAGGTCTATCCACAAAGTCAAACACTGTCAACTCCCTTATGAGATTCCTTAGCCAAACTGTCTGAGTAGCTGCCCCATAGCATGCTACAAACTCTGCTTGCATAGTTGAAGAAGTAATCATTCCCTGCTTCGTGCTTTTCCACGACACTACCCCTCTTGCCATTAAGAAAATATAACCTGATGTGGACTTCCTGTCATCCTGATAGCCAGCAAAGTCAGAATCTGAAAACCCTACTAGCTGTAAGTCTTGAACACGTCTGTAGGTCAACATATAATCTCTTGTCCTCTTCAAGTACCTCAAAACCTTCTTGGCAGCAACCCAGTGATCGTGACCAGGGTTGGACTGATATCTGCCTAGAAGTCCTATTGCAAAAGCAATATCTGGTCTAGTGCAAACTTGAGCATACATGATGCTTCCAAGTGCACTAGCATAGGGTACCAACTTCATTTGCTCTCTCTCAGCATCATTTTTAGGGCACTGTGAGAAGCTCAACTTGTTTGCCTTGAGAATTAGAACATTCCCAAGTTTATAATCCTGCATACTGAACCTCGTCAAGATACGATCAATGTAACCCCTCTGAGAAAGACCTAATAGCTGGCGTGAACGATCTCTGTGGATCTCAATGCCAAGAACAAAAGATGCCTAACCAAGGTCCTTCATGTCAAACTCCTTGGATAACAACTACTTTATCTCACGTAGCAATCCAACGTCACTACTTGCAAGCAAAATGTCATCCACATAAAGTACCAGGAAGATAAATTTCCTCCCACTCACCTTGCAGTATATACACTGATCTACGCAGTTCTCAACAAAGTCGAACGAAGTCACAACACTATCAAACTTTATGTACCACTATCTGGAGGCTTGCTTGAGGCTATAGATAGACTTCTTAAGTCTACACACAAGATGGTCTGAACCATCCATAGAAAAACCTTCAAGTTGAACCATATAGACCTCCTCATCAAGGTTTTCATTCAGAAAGGCAGTCTTCACGTCCATCCGGTGTAATTCCATGTTGAAATGAACTACTAATGCCATAATTACCCTGAAAGAGTCCTTCGAAGAAATTGGTGAGAAAGTCTCATTATAGTCAACTCCCTCTTTCTGAGTAAATCCCTTGGCTACCAGTCTGGCTTTAAACCTCTCAATCTTACCTTCAAAATCTTTTTTGGTTTTGTACACCCATTTACATCTTGTAGGCTTGAAACCTTCAGGTAACTCAACAAGCTCTCAAACACCATTATGTCTCATCGATTGCATCTCATCTTTCATTGCTTCCAACCATAAATCTGACCGAGGGCCAGAAACAACTTTCGAATAAGTAACTGGATCTACCACAGGACCAATGTCATAGTCATGCTCTCCCAGATAGACCACATAGTTGGGTGATATGGCTGACCTCCTCTCCCTAATGGATCTCCTAAGTGGAGCCTCCACAACCACATCCTGAACCTGAGGAGCTTCAATAGGAACATGATCAATAATAGGTTCTTGAACCTCAATAGGTACAACCTCTGGTGCAATAGGTTCTGCATTTGTCTGAATGGGTAGAGGATAAAATATAGTCGCCCCAACCCCACTACTTTCCTGTACAGTTTGAAAATAAGTATTACTCTTCTCAGCCACATCGAACTCCAGAAACTTTGCTGTCTGAGAATCCACAATTCTAGTACCTCCACCGGGGTTATAAAAACGATAACCCTTCAAATGATTTGGATAGGAAACAAAAAAGCAGCAAGTAGTTTTGGATTCCAACTTGCTCAATGCTGGATTATACAACCTTACTTCTGCAGGACAACCTTAGACTCTAAGATGGTTCAAGCTAGGTTTACGTCCAGTTCACAACTCGAAAGGAGTCAATAGAACAGATTTGGAAGGAACACGGTTGAGGATATAAAGGGCCATTTTCAAAGCTTCACCCCTCAAGAACTCAGGTAAAGTTATAATACTTATCATACTCCTAACCATGTCCATAAGGGTGAGATTACGCCTTTTGGCCACCCCATTTTGCTCAGGACTCCCAAGCATAGTAAACTGACCTACTATCCCAAAATCCTCCAAGTACTTGGCAAACGGGCCCTTAAGCTATCCAGCATCGCCATGTCTGCCATAATACTCTCCCCCTCCCCCCCCCCCGGTCAGATCTAACAATTTTTATGACTTTCCCTAACTGTTTCTCAACTTCAGTCCTAAAAATCTTGAATTTCTCAAGAGATTCAGACTTTTCCTTAATTAAGTACGAGTAACCATATCGAGAATAGTCATCAATAAATGTGATGAAATAATGATTTCTACACAACGTGGTTGAATAGGGTCCACTGATGTCAGTGTGAATGACCTCCAACAGGTTAGAACTACAGACTGTCGATTTCTTCTTTATCTTGGTCATTTTACCCCTATAATAGTCTACACAAGTCTCAAGCTCACCTTTAAGAGTAGGCAGAATGCCAGACTTTATCAGTCTTTCTACTCTTTCTTTAGAGATGTGCCCAAGCCTTTTATGCCATAGAGTGTAAGACTGTTCCTTAGGCAAGGGTCTTTTGAAAATAATTTTCTCAGCACTATAAAAGAAATAGATTTCGTTGGGAGATAAACACAATCTATATAATCCATTGGACATAGTGTAACAACCAACCTTATTTGAATTAAAAAACATTGTAACAATGCTGTCCTTTATTTCAAAAGAGTAGCCACAAATGTCCAAACTAGAAACAGAAATCAAATTCCGTCTAAAAGAAGGTATATAAAAAGTGTCTTTCAACATCAAATTAAAACCACTATCTAGGATTAAAGTGATATCTCCCACGAACTCCACGTCAACTGGTTCATTATTCCCCACGAAGAGCTTTGACTCATCCTTATTTGGTTTCCTCCTGTTTCTAAACCCCTGTATGGTAAAAGCAACATGATTAGTTGCTCCACTATCTAGCTACCATGTACTGGATGGGGCTTCAGATAGATTGGATTCACAAACAAAAGCCAAAGAATCATTACTTGTACTCTCACGTTTGGCTAACCAAGCCTTGTATTTAGCGCAGTCCTGCTTTATGTGACCTTTCTTCTTACAGAAGAAGCAACGATCACCCTCTTTCTTAAAAGAAGCCTTCTTTGGACCCAAATTATTAGTCTGACCGGACTCTTTGTTATTTCCCTGAGCATCCTTTTTGGTAGGGTATTTAGACTTCTTACCTTGTGGGGTATTGGATTTAGAGGCAACCAAGACTACATGGGCTTTGTCTTTCTTTAGTTTCTCTTCCTCAGCCACAGCTCTAGAGATCAAGTCATTGATGAACCAGGATTCATCAGTGGATCTGTAATTGGTTTTGATAATTCCAAATTCAAGCAGAAGGGTGTTCAAGGCTTGATGAACAATGCAAGTGTCAGGAAGTAAAATATTCAGGGCTTTCAGCTTGGTCTGGTAGTCAACCATCCTAATGATATAATCCTTAACTCCTCCAGAACCATTATAAGTCATGTTGAAAAGTTCTTACAGAAGGGTTCCTATTTCAACATTGGATGAGATTCAGTACCTTTGTGCCAATGCAGCCAACAACTCCTTAGCAGTGCAATCAGAGGGAAAACCACTTTTCAGGTGCTCCTTGATCGTCCTCTTTAAGGACAATAAATAGAGACGATTACTCTTCGTCCATGCAACATGTACCATCTTTTCATCTTCAGAACTCTTGTCATTTAGATCTACTGGCTTGTCCATAACAAGAGATTTATGGACATCAGCCATCTCCATAGCTTACAGAAAATCCTCTTTCCATTTCTTGAAGTTTGTCCCCATAAGAATCTCGATGGTAGCCATATTGTTATTGACAGAAAATGTGATTGAAAAGCAAATAATGTATATTATTAGCGCAATGTGAGTAATGTGTAACTTTGAAAACCATATAAGTACACCTTTTAGAGAGTTCACAAGCATCACCCTGTAAACACCTTTGGGTAGAATTCATGATATGCAGTTGTAATACCCCCTCACACATCAGCGGCCATGAGAATATATTCTAATCCTTGATAATCTACTACCTTTGAGTGTATAGACTCTTTGGGTCAGTCAATTCTCAATCATATGTTGCATGTGTGATCCTCTAAGAACTAATACACAATCACCACCTTTGGGTGTATAATTATGCATTAGAACCAGAGAAATCCCATTGTCATATGAGACCGATATTTCATAAACCCAATCAAGAGTGCCACTTTGGCGGTCACCACTTAATTAGATCCACGAAACTCTCTCATATAGGGACATACTTTATGTTACTCATACAAACCATAATGTATGTAATTTTAGACTAGATGACAAGGGGTTGAATTATCCAAAAATTACAACACATGCCAATTACATCGTTTGAAAATGTTTGGGATTGCAAAAAGCAATCAAACTTAATTAACCAGAATTGCTAGATTTCAAAAGCAAACATTCTTTAATTTTTTTTTGGTGAAAACAAAAGCAAACATTCTAACAATATAGAATATGCATAAATTGCATAATCATAGCAGAAAATTCCAGAATCATAATAAAAATTTCAGAAACCATGCAAAAGGGTGGAAACGTAACAAAAAATCACTATTTTGTAGTTTTCACAAATTTCGAGCCATCAAATATACCCAAATTACATACCAAAATGTAGAGAATTTCGAGACGAATCCAACGACACTAAAAATGCCCCAAACAGAGCTCCCACGCTCCCTCACGCGCCGGTCAAAGTTGACACGTGAAATCCACACGCGGTCAAAGATTCTAGATCCTAAAGGAATCAAATTGGGTTCAGACAACGGCCCAACTGTGGTTCGGCTCGGTTCGGTCCAAAGTTGTCCACCCAATATAAATCGGATCAGCCAACGGTCAACCCGTTAACCCAATGGGTCACCAAACCGGGCTAATGGGTCTACCCGGATGGGCCATAGTCTCTGGTTAGCGGGCGGACCCAAATGGGTCGCAGGTTTAGGTTACCGGTCTGACCCATATGGGTCAGGGTCACTGTTATTGGGTTGACCCGAACGGTCAGCCTTTTTTTTTTTTTTTTTTTTAGAGCGAGTGATATTACGATACCCCCCCCCATTTTCGCAGTCGATTCAAAACCACAATGAGCAGAGTAAGTTATAAATCAATCCATATAGGTTCATAATCTAGTCTATAACCGCTTTGATACCACATGTAAGATTAAAACGAGTCCGGATCAGCTCCACATATGTGGAGAGTATTTGCTCTCCACATATGGTAGTAATCTGACACATGTCCAAGCAGAAACTGGTAACCTTTTATTCCAAGCTATTATTCTTTGTGTTTTTTGTTTTTTATCTTTTAAAGTAACCTAAAGTAGTGGTTCGATAGCTTCTCTTCCCATCAAGTATCGGCAGAGAAATTACCTGCGGGAACCTATCTTCCTCCAGCACTATCACCTGCTTTTATTACTCCACCTCCTCTGTTAACCAATAAAACAGAAAATATCATTGACATCTGAAACGAAAACAATCAGAGAAACAAATAAAGGAAAGGATAGCAAAAAAATAAAAACAGAAATCAATGTTTCTATTGTAGAACGAGGACTCCGCTCCATCAGGCAAGAGCTTAGGCTCTGCTTCTGCATTCAATCAGTCCTGCAATTTCTTTCGTTGCTTCTCTTTTTTCCCTTTTTCTTCTCAATTGTTTTTTTTTTTTTTCTTTTGGCATAACCCTTTTTCTTCTCTATCGATGAATAAAAAAACGGTTTCCCAAAGATTCAATTATGAGGAAGAAGAGTAGCAGAAAGAGAGATTTCAAAGAAGTAATAGGAATGGGAAAGAGCGAATCTTGGGTTTTGAGTCTGGAAATGATGAGGGAGAGCTTATCAAAGAGAAGGCAAGGAACTTAAAAACATAAAGGGGTCTAAGGGCACGGCGAGGTTGAAGTAAAGCTATAAAGGAGAATCCATTGGTGGTTCTATATCAGAATCATCAACACCTGAGCGAGGTTTGTGAATTCTATTGAATTTGGGGATCATACATGGCGAGGTTTGTGAATTCTGTTGAATTTGGGGATCACACACGGCAAGTTTTTACCAACACCTGCTCTTCTTCTTTTCTTCTTCACTATTTTGTAATTTTGTTTCTGCCTTATTTTTTCCTTTTTAGATTCCTTTTAGTTTTGGACTTGATCAAAATCTCATAATTTTGGTATTAAGATTGGACTCTGTGATAGCTCAATGGAAACAGACATGGCGGTTGAGTTGGCATTAATCCTATCTTTTCTCTCCATATCCATATTCAAAGTCTTCAACCCTCCTTCTCCTCTGAGAAATCAAAATCCTCATTGTTCAACAAGATGATTGGAACAGTGCGAGAGAAAGACCCCTCTCGATCGAATAATCTCTAGCTTCTCTATGTGGCCGGTGACGGTTGCTAGAGGAAGATGGTTTACCGCTGGAAATACCATTGTCGTTTTTATCCATCGATAGTTGGGTGGAAAGACGATGATGTAGGTCCCACCACTTTTATTTTATTAATAAATAAATAAATAAACAATAGTTTGGGATAAAAGGTTACCGGTATCTGTTTAGACATGTGTCCATTTATCACCTTATGTGGAGAGTTTTGTACTCTCCACATATGTGGAGCTGATCCGGACTCGATTAAAACCAAACAGGATCGCAAATAGACAGATTAAGAACACAACCATAATGTGACAGAATCGTTCTAGGGAGCGTACCTTCTTTGGGATCCATGGAGACGATGAAGAACGTAGCGGAACAAGCCTTCTATCTCCCTTGAAGCAAGGATCTTCTCCTCTAAACTCCCCTTTAGCACTGGCTCAATGGTAGAACTTTCAAGTCACCGTTTCACTAGAGTGGTGTTGCAATATTGTGAATGATCAGGGTTTAGAGGAGGGACCTAGCTTCCCTTTTATACAGATTCTCATAGATCTTCCCATTACAGATCTAACGGTGATCTGTGTAAGGGTATTTATGTAATATCCCTTCATATGTTCTAATATAATCCTACTTGTATTAATACTCAGGTTGTGAGGGATAATCTAGTAATTAGTCCATCTAACCTAAACCCTAGTTTTCCTATAAATACTAACTAGAGGCAGCAGTCTGGGTAGTCCAAACTAGATACTCAGGGTGTAATGTTTTAAGCAACTTTGTGCTTAAACCCTAAAACCTAACAATCTGTGAGCCCACACTAACCAGTCCTTATTAGATCCCCAAGATATTACATATCTACCTAATTAGACCAACATTTTCTAAATGGTAATTGCCACAATTAATTGAGCCCACACAATAGGTAAGAATATAAGAATAAAGTATTCTAACACCTAAGTCCTAGTGCCTACCAAGTAGAGGTTTCTTATAATAAGCCCAAATATCTGTCTC
The DNA here is from genome assembly GCF_018873765.1 of Telopea speciosissima. Classification (NCBI taxonomy): domain Eukaryota; kingdom Viridiplantae; phylum Streptophyta; class Magnoliopsida; order Proteales; family Proteaceae; genus Telopea; species Telopea speciosissima. The sequence goes on from NC_057923.1 coordinate 51,908,334, forward strand.
ATGGTTGCTCAATCGGGATCAATGCACCTAGTGACTTGCTCGTCCGTTGAATTCAACTGAAACAAAAAGGGAGACGGTTGGGTATGCAGCTAGCTTTCAGTAACTAGCGGCATATGTTAAAAAAACAACGCCCAGAATGACGATTTGCAAAAGAAAAACGGAATAGAGAAAGCCCACACAACGCACAACACAAAAATTTATATGGTTCACCCCCAAGGTGGGAAGCTACATCCACGGCCAAGCAATAGAACAGATTTCACTATTTTTCTGGAAATATTACAAACCCTCTCTTAACCCCATCTCAAAGAGATAAGAACATTATATAGGGAAGCCCTAACCCCAAAAAGTACAAAAGTACCCCTGGCCCAAAATTGCCAAAAAAACAAGATCGGACCAAAACATTACATATGGCTCATAAGTACTCATTTCGAAGAGCTCACCATTTTTCGTCATTCTGAGGTCGTTTCGAGGCTGAAAAAGCCCTTCGAAGATCTCAACCGCACTTTCTGGCCAAAATCAGGCTTCACCAACAACAACATACACCAATCACAAGGCTAAACATAAGGAGGACAATGAGGTCTTTTCCAAAGGGAAAGAAGAGATGGTGACACATGATGGGCACCTTGACGGCATACCAGCCTTTTCCTGAAACAAAATTAGTTACATGGCAAAATAATCTAGGACTTTTCAAAAGATTCACACTAATGTATACACCGCCAAGAGCGTACATGTCACTAAAAAGAGATGAACATGTTATAATTAGCTCTAAATTTTGACACGGACCTATCTATCGAATGGTTTGAATTGCCACATCATCCTTTCACATGGTACTACTAGCTGACCCATTTGGGAATTCTTTTCTCTCGACTCATGCAAAGAAACTTTTGCCTTTTCAATCTCTATTAGTGCACCCTATACCGATGTCAAGACCAATTATTGTTTGGCTTTGTCAACAAGCTACTGCATAAGAAATTCAGTGTGTAACAAAAATTGAGTATGGCAAGAGTTGTATTATTTGATAATTAGAATCATGCATAAATCTTGTATATATATCTTTTCAAAATTTTTTTTTTTGCATAATATCAATACTATAACAGACAACAAAATAGTGACGGATCTAGATCCTCTACGGCGCGCTGCCCGTAGCGGCCTGAGCGGCACAAACTGAGCCACGTGCGCAAAGATCGCCTTACCCATGCCCAAACGCCTTGCCCAAGCGGGGGTAAGGCGGTCATTGCATGCACAGCCCAGCCTGCGCGACACAGGCCGCTATGGGCAACTGCGCCATAAATGATCTGAATTGAAATAGTGACAGAGCAATAAGGATTTCATGTACCAAAAAATAAAAAGCAATAAGGATTTCTTCTTCATTGATGCGTACACCTCCAATTCTCTGTTAGAGAGAGGTAATATTTGGTCCTCTCTTATTAATATTTCTAGTCAGGTTGGGGGTGATAATTGGTATATTTGTTGGAGATTGCAATGTGGTTTTCTCTACTCGTGAAAAATCGGGTGGGCTTCTTATAGATGATAATTCTCTAAATAATTTTGCTTTCTGTCTTAAGCTCTATAAATGTGTCTGACCTTAGATGGTCTAGTTTTAAATTTACATAGACAAATCGGAAAATCCCAAGCTCTAGGATCTCTTGCAAACTTGACTGTGTTCTTGTTAATGATAGATGCATCTCTTCTTTCCCTACTTCTCTCACTTTTGTTTCTTGGGCTTGGAATTCTGAAGTTAGGGATAGATCTTGCTCCCTTATCATCTTTGCTCAGAATTAAAATCTGTTAAGCAAGTTTTGAGATTTTGGAACAAGAACACTTTTGGTAATCATTCTTCCATTCTTTGAGAGGAAGAGATTTTGGTTGCTATCAAATACCATAAACCTAATAAATCTCCTGGACCTGATGGTTTCAACTTCGTATTTGTCCTTGCCACCTCGGATATTGTCAAGGAGGCTTTTATTAAAGTAGTTAGTAGTTTCTGTTGGGCAACTGGATCATGGGTTGTCATTGTTGGAAATTTGTATGGTAATGTTTAGTGTTATTCTGTAGGTGTACAAATGATATACATGTGATATGGCAGTTCCAGCCGAGACAGACAGTGAGTTCGTAGAGCAGACAAATCAATTTTGGTGTGAACAAGGTTTGATAGTGTTACGCAGGTTTCAGCACAGAGTTGGTAGCTTTTGGCAAGTTTGAAAGTCTTATTACATGTTTATACAGTGTTTGACAAAAATCCAAAGCAGCAGGTGAAGGCCCCGTACTACAAAAGTTGAGTTTTCATAGGTTCAAGAACTGGCAGCGTGTTCAGAGCCAATTTAGGAAGGCTTAATGGTATATTTTAAAGAAGTGTTCCACATAAAACTTTTAGTTCATCAAGGTGTGGTTCTGTTTCAACTGGTTTCACGTCAATCTGTTCTTAGATGGAAGAGTTATAGTGATTTTCGTGTGACCCTGTAGAAACAGAGAAAATTGGGAAAGTGTAAACAACTTTAAAGTAGCTACTGAACATTTTCCTGCAAATACATGAGTATTCCAGTAGCTCATAGCGTTTCGAACATTTTCTATTTTTGGGAGAATTTTAAAATTTGAGGTAAAACCTTGTGCAACGTAAAAGATTTAGTTTCTACGCTTCTGGGTGGTTAGTGTATTGAGTTCTGGTAATTAGAATTACACTGGAACTAAATTTATATGGCTGAGACTAGGCCACGTTGTCAGATTCTGAAGTTATGGCACGGATTGAAGGTGCGCATTTGCACTGGCGTGGAAGATTCCCTCGACACCTCCCTATTAGTCACGTATATTATGCTTCATATTCCGCGATGTATCGAATCGTCCAAACCACTGGCATAGTACTATGGTGTACCAATAGTACACCGTAGACAAATCTAAAGAGGCCTTTTTATTTGAAGGAATCTGATCTTCCGATATGGAAACTGAGTAAAGAGGACCATTGAGCTACTATTAGTCCCTGTTCCTATGCTACTTAGATACACTAAAGCCACTTTGAAAGATTCCAAATTCTTAGACTCTATTAAACCCGCATTTCTTGAGCTCTAAGATTCTAGATCCGATGGATCAATCAAAACGCCCGCGCGTTTTAGAATGAAGACAAAACTGTCAAAATCTAACCCGCCCTATGTCGTGACGCACAGAACGCCACACCACCGCCCAGTGAATTTCTAAATATCAAGAAATCACCTCAATATTTAAATTTTTGCCCCTGGATCGTAGGGTTTCACTGAAACTGGGATATCTCACTCGTCCTTGTGCAGAATAAAGCGAAGAAAAATTCACAGAAATCATGATTTTCATAGAAGAAGCTATTATGAATATTTTCTCGATCCACCCTAGATGGTAATTCATGCTAGATGTTGATTTGCCTCTAGAGATGTTGTTGAGTGTGGGAATACCCAGGGAGAGGTATTCTATGATTTCAAAACCCTAATTTCTGATGTTGGAAGGTTTTGGTGATTGAGACAACTACATTGAAGAACATTGCACATTGGATTTGATTCTTACACATTTGGGGAGACAATCGCCAGCAAGATTACATAGGTTGAGGTAATCTGCAAGTCCCTATTTTTGTTTGTCTAGTGTTTAGTTAATGATGATAAACCTAGACCATGATCTAATTGGGAGAATTTGATTATTTTGATATTTCATTGTACACCTAGAAAGTTGGGACTTGTCTAGGTGTTGGGATTATAGTTATTGCCTTCACATTTTCAAGGGTTGAAGCAGGACGGTGTTCTCGAGTCGTTGTTGCGGCTAAAATATACTATTGGGATTGTTGTCCTTGCACTTGTGTAGACAAGTATTGAAGCAGGATGGGGTGTTCCTGAGCTGTAGTTTGCAGTAAAAAAATACTAGTGTGAGTAAAAACTGAGGTCGGTTAGATCATTACTCTGTGAAGTAGGTACACTGCCAAACCACATATATCAGATGTGTTTTTATGGTTTGCATTTGTTTGCATATATTGGAGTGCTATGGTGATGACAGGATGGGTGTGCACTTTCTAGTAGACCTGAACATTTGTGCTGATGAGGTGGAAGTGCATACAAAATTGTAGACTGGTAAAATTGGGGTGCCCATCCAATTGGGTTTTTGTGCTAATGTGTATTAATATTTGTGGTTATGCATGTTCACATGTGTGCCTGAAGTGATACAGTGTTGTTAGTGAGATATCAACAAGGATATATTGTGTGTGTCATTACATCAGTGTTGATTGATAGGGTGTCATCGGTGTTGGAAATACCAAGGGAGTGTTTGATAGAGAGTTTACAATAAGGATGGAAGATTTTTTGTGACCCTGATTCACCCCTACCCGTCTCAGTGTCAACTTGGGAGTATCAGTTTCTTCTTCAACCCATCAAGGATTAGAAACATCAATCTGATTTTTATCTATCTTGTTCCTAGGCATGAGGGGGTTGATCAGGTTTCTTCTTTTTCACCCCATTTCTTTTTCTAATTGCTGACAGTATCCTCTTATGCCAAGAAATTGTTAGGGGTTTTGATAGGAAAAATCATCCTCCTTTTGTACTCCTCAAATTGGATGTTCATAATGTTAGAATTTTAGTTCTAATAAAATTCCATATAAACATAATTAAATCCCTAGACCAGGCTGATTAGGGTTTTGGTCTAATAAAGTGGGGTCATTAAGTTATATTAGAAGTCTAATGTGGACGGGCTTAGTGTGGGCCAGATAGATTCCTATTGGGACTGTGATGAGTCAGACTCTATAGGGATTACTATATAAGGAGAGCTAGGTCCCCCCTCTACCCATAACAACTAATTATTCTCAATCACTATTGAGGAGTGCATTCTGGAAAGAAAGGGAGATATTCAGTGTTCATCGTCCCTGCGCATATGGTATTCTCATCAGGCCAGTTACTTTGGGAATAGAGGGGAAGCACCTAGATCTTTGTTCTTTATTTTCCGCTGCAATCATCATCACTATAGATGCAAAACAAGGTCAGTGCTTCTATCCCTATTTTCTATTATTTATTTGATTGTGTTCTTGAACGCCCTATGGAGATCCTGGCTTTTGGGATTTTGCCCCTATATGGATTCGAACATGTGGTATCAGAGCCTCCATAGATCTGTTCTTGAACCTATATGGATTCAAAATAATAGAACATAATAAGGGAATCAAAAAATTTTCGGTTCGAATCAAGTTTTGTAGGGTTTTTTTAATTTTTTGAAAAACCCGTACGGATACTGGCATTCTGCCGGATTTTTTCTCCGACGAAAGTCAAAATAAACCACATGGGTGGATAGAGCTTGGGATGCTGAGAATTCCGATGGTTGGATCACCACTGGCGGCCATCGAACGCGCTCTCGGCTTTTGATTCTATCACATGGGACTGTATTTGCCAGCTTCTTACAAAGATGGATTGCCCTCCTATTTTCATCAATTGGATTCATTGTTGCATTTTCTCCTTACTTCGTTGTGTTGATTAATAATTCCCCTCAAGGTTTTTTTAATTCAAATTGGGGATCCACCAAAGTTGTCCTATTTCTCCTCTGCTTTTCTCTATAGCCATGGAGGGTCTCTCCAAATTTTTTGATTAAAACTAATGAGAACTTCATCCAGTCAATCAAAAAATGCAAGGCTTTGAAGATAACGCACCTTTCATTTGCTGACGACCTTATGATCTTTGCCAAATCATCCCTTGCATCTGTGTATGCCATTTCTGATGTTTTATCCTCCTTCTCTATTATGTCTAGTCTCTCCATTAATCTCCATGAGCCTCTTTCTCTCTTTGGGGAAGTTTCTGAGAATCTTTAGGCACAGTTAAGTGGTATTTTGGGCTTTCCTGAGGGCCATCTTCCTATCACTTATTTGGGTTTGCCATTGATTTCTTCGAAGCTTTCATCCCATCATTATTTTTTTATCTTGGACAAGCTTCAGAATAAACTTCAACTCTAAAAGAGTAAACGTCTTTTCTTTGCAAGTCAACTTGAACATATTAGATAAGTCAAGCAAAACTCCTATTTTTACTAGTCTGGGTTTTTGGTCTTCCGGCTTCAATCTCTTCAAAGATTGAATCCCTTATGTCCTCCTTACTGTGGAAAGGTGTAGACACTGAAATTTTTCCAAACTAAAAGACCCTTCAGACATTTTTTTTTAGTAGCCTAACCTCGATTTAATTTAGGACGTATTGTTTACTCTTCCCCAAAAGAATTAGTGGTCCCAATCACCGTTGAGCAAACTGTTAGAAATCTGAATAAAAAAAAAGGAGAGGATAGAAAGATGGCCTGAGTCGAACAAAATCGTTCCGTCCTTAAGACAGTATTTGCACCCTCCTAATCCTGCAAAGGGTTGCAGCAAACCTGCCTCCCAAGATAAATCAGGCGGACTGTTACTGGTTGCAGAGACAATAACACTGTGAAGCTATCAGAGATTTTTTTAATATATGGACTGAGAGAATTCGTGGCCCATTTATAGGCCCACAAGGCCTGTTCGGATGGGTCACACCCATTGGCTCATATGGCTTGACCTGACAGGTCATGACTATTGGGCTGGACTCCCTTGGCTGTTCGTGTGGGCTGCAACTCTTGGGGTCAATGTTAAACCAAGGGTTGCACTCCCTCTTTGATCAACCACTGATCCAACGGTCGGATCGATCCTAAGCACCCTTTCATCAGACACCGTCGATCCCGAAAAGATTAAGGCGACATACTGCGATGATGCGCATGTGCGAAGTGCAAAGTGCGCCATCAAAGCGCCACATTGCGCCTCACGCATACTCACGCACACGCGTACACGCTGGGACGATTACCGTCCTCGCTCGCAAGTGCACCGTACAATCTCTTCGCATTACATGTGATAATAATAACTACTAACTACTAACACATATAAACCCAATGAGCTTTCCTTTCATAGCCGATGTGGGACTAAAGTCCACATCAATATTTTTAAAAATTTCAACAATTTTCCCCAATTTTTTAAAATAATTGAGTCTTAGTCAATAAACTCTCTGTACTTCTAAATCATACTTACATAAAGGTGTCTTTCGACTAGAACCTTTATGTTGTCAAAATACATTAATACTTGTCAAAAACGAAGTAGCCGTAGCCTTGAACTTAGAATTTTATAGCGACAAATCTAATATACTAGACATATGACTTACTTGAACATAGATTCAATAACACCCGCACATTTATGGTCTTATGCTTTCATCTTAGGTTTTCATAAGTGCCTTAGAGACAAGCTTTGAATCTCGCAGAAGCGGCCCCACTTCCTGTACTTATATAGGTGAATCTAATAAAATGCAATTGTATGACTTGCATTTCCTATAAGGCATAGACTCATTGAGGGATTGATCCTACCCTCTGTCGATTTCTCCATACAAACATGCACTACCTTGAGATGTCAAGAGATCTTATCTCTATTAGTTGAGTGCATAACCGATTATTACTACAAGTGTTTTTTTCTATTGAACTAGTTGACTAGATGTTGGTCTAGTGTCTAGTTGGTTTCCACTTGCAGGTTACTTCTCATTTAAAAGCTTTAAACCCATCTCCCTGGAAGTCTTCCATACCACATCCCTATCCAGGCCTTTTGTAAAGAGATCAACCAAATTTTCCTTTGACTTTACATAACTAATAGTCACAACTCCTTTGATGAGTTGTTCTCTCACATAGCTATGTCTTAAATTAATATGCCTTAACTTTCCATTGTAGACTTTATTATAAGCCCTTGATAATGTTGCTTCATTATCACAAGATATTGATATAGCAGGCATTGGCTTAGGCCACAAAGGAATCTCTATTAAGAGGTCCCTAAGCCATTCTGCTTTCTTTACTGTCATTGCTAAAGCGATAAATTCAGACTCCATAGTGGAGTGTGAAACTACAGTCTATTTCTTGGATCCCCAAGAAATTGATCCTCCACCCAAGGTAAATATCCAACCACTTGTGGACTTTGATTCGTCGGATCCTATGATCCAATTAGCATCTGTGTATCCTTCTAATACTGCGAGAAAATCCTTATAACTTAATGCATAATTCATTGTGCCATTTAAGTACTTAAGTACTCTAGAAACTGCATCCCAATGAATTTGTCCAGGGTTATGAGTAAACCTACTCAAAACACCAACTGCAAAAGCTATATCAGGACGAGTGCACTGCATGGCATACATTAAGCTGCCAATGATACTAGCGTATTCCAATTGAGATATACAATTCCCTTCATTAGAAGCTAATCTAATAAAATGATCATATGGGGTAGCAACTGGTTTACAGTCGTCATGATTAAATTTCTTTAATATTTTCTTTATGTAATGAGACTGTGTTAAAGAAATACATTCAGAGGATCTGATAATTTTGATTCCCAAAATTACATTTGTTTTTTTCATATCAAAACACGAAGATAGGAAAGCCTTTGTCTCCAAAACAGTGCTTGTATTAGTACCAAAGATTAACATATCATCAACATATAAATATATTATAATACCATGTCCATTCTTGAATTTAGAATAAACACATTTATCAGATTCACTTATTCTAAATCCATTTGCTACAACCTTTTGGTCAAATTTATCATGCCATTGCTTAGGAGCTTGTTTTAGACCATATAAAGATTTGACTAGTTTACAAACCTTACTTTCCTGACCTTTTAAAACAGACCCTTCAGGTTGTTCCATGTAAACTTCTTCTTCTAAATCTCCATTTAGAAAAGCAGTTTTAACATCCATTTGGTGTATAACAAGTTTATTAATCGATGCTATAGCAATTAACATCTAATTGTACTAATTCTAGCAACAGGAGCATATGTATCGAAATAATCAATGCCTTCTTTTTGCTTAAAGCCCTTGGCTACAAGCCTAGCTTTAAACTTATCAATGGTTCCATCAGTTCTAAGCTTTCGCTTAAAAATCCATTTACAACCAATAGGTTTAAATCTAGGAGGTAAATCTGTTAAAACCCATGTTTTATTACCCATGAGAGAATCAATTTCATCATTTATAGCTTCTTGCCAAAAAATAGAATCTTGAGAATTCATGGCTTCTCGAAAAGTCAATGGATCATGTTCAACATTATACACATAAAAATATGTAACTTCATTTCTGTTTCCTTCTACCCAGAATTGATAGAAATCTTGACCAAAGGATTTTTTCACTCTAACTCTTTTACTTCTTCTAAGTTCAGCACTCTCATTATTCTCAGAATTTGATTGAACAATATCTTGATCCTCCTTGTTTATATTTTCATTCTTCCGTTTCCTAGAGAATGAATCATCAAAGAACTTAGCATCTCTAGATTCCAAAATTATATTTTGACTAACGGTCTCTATAGATTCCATCGTTAGAAATATATAGGCCTTGCTATGTTGGGCATAGCCAATGAAAATACATTCAATTGTCTTTTCACCTAATTTAGGTCTTTTAGGATCAGTTAATCTTACCAATGCTCTACATCCCCATACTTTAAAATATCCAAGAGAAGGTTTTCTCTTCATCCAATATTCATAGGGAATGATATTAGTCTTTTTATAGGGTATACGATTAAGTATATGACAAGCAGCCATTAATGCTTCCCCCTATAAATTCTTTTGTAAGTCAGAAGTAAGTAAAAGTATATTCACCATTTCTGTTAGAATTCTATTTTTCCTTTCTGCTACTCCATTCTGTTGAGGATTACAGGGTGCCGTTGTTTGATGGATAATTCCATAAACTTCACAAAAATCATCAGTGGAGAAGTATTCCCTTCCCCTATCAGTCCATAAGATTTTAATCTTATGATCCAATTGATTTTCCACTTCGACTTTGTAGATTTTGAATTTTTCCAAAGCCTCATCTTTAGTCCTTAACAGATATACATATGTGTATTTTGAACAGTCATCTATAAATATGATGAAATATCTTTTACCACCTCTAGTTAGAATACCTTCTAACTCACACAAATCAGAATGTACTAATTCTAAGAGTTGTGTATTCCTTTCTATTTTCTTAAAAGATTTTCTAGCAATTTTAGACTTGATGCATACAGAACATTTGTCATGACTAGAAGATGTGCATTCTGGTAATAAACCTAATTTAACCATATTTCTCATGCACTTATAATTAACATGCCTAAGTCTAGAATGTCATGTATCATAAGTAGAAACAATATAAGCAGAAGATGAATTTTCATTAATCATATTAAATTTATACATCCCGTTCGATGCATATCCTTTTCCAACATAAACTCCCCCTTTGGACACTATGATGTTCCCTGACTTAAACAGGATTTTAAATCTATGTTTGTCAAGCAAGCTTACAGACATTAAGTTCTTCCTAATATCAGGAACATGAAGTACATCATTCAAAGTAAGCTTTTTCCCGGATGTGAGATTCAGAACCACTGTGCCTTTACCTATGACCTTAGCAGTTGAAGAATTTCCCATAAAGAGATCTTGTCCATCTGCTATAGGTTCATAAACTTTGAACAAATTTTTATTCTTGGCAACATGTTTGGTTGCACCAGAATCGATCCACCATTCCTCATCATCACCCACTGCATATACCTCAGATATCATAGCAGTCCAGTCATCATTGTCAACCATGTTGGCTTGGTCCTTTTGTTGCTTCTCTTTGATATAAACTCTGCACTGTTTCTTAAAATGATCGGCTTTTTCACATTTTCAGCAAGCCGCTTTGGGGTTAATAAATGCACCATTCTTCTTCTCAGAAATAGTGCCTTTCCCATCATACTTTCTCTTCTTGCCCTTAGAAGATGCATTTTCTATGACATGAGCCTTTGGAGATTTTTCCTCCAATTCAAGTGTATCCAGTTTGCGAGAATTCTCTTCAACTTGGATATACTTAATCAACTCTTGCATAGTCATTACATCCTTCTTCTGTTTCAACTCTTTCCTACAATCTTTCCAAGCAAAAGGTAACTTTGAAATAATAGATGACACTTGAAAAGATTCATCAAGAGAATGGCCCTCAGAGATGATTTGATTCATGAGACCTTGTAACTCATAGATTTGTGAAATAATAGACTTATCTCCTACCATCCTGTAATCAAACAACTTACTTATAAGAAACTTTTTGTTGCCAACATCCTCAATTTTGTACTTTTTGTCGAGATCCTCCCATAGTTCTCTCGACGTGCTGTCTACAAATTTGGGCGCATACACATCATACAGTGTGTTTGATAACCCATTGAGGCTGTAGCCCTTGCACATGAAGTCAGCTTGTTCCCACTTCTGACGCTGCTGTTTCTGCGCCGGTGTCTCTCCACTTAAAGCTTCTGCAGTGGTGTCTGTCGGTGTCGATGCTACTGGCTTCTCTTCGTTCAAGACATGAGCAAGTTTCAAAGCAGTGAGGAAGAAATACATCTTCCCTTTTCAACGTTTGAAAAATGACCCATCAAACTTCTCAAGTTTGCTTATCTCGTTCCCAGGTATCTTCATGATTGCAGTCTCCTCCATTGAACAAGTACTGTCTTAAGATTGTTAGAAATCTGAACAAAAAAAAAGGAGAGGACAGAAAGATGGCCTAAGTCGAACAAAATAGTTCTGTCCTTAAGACAGTATTTGCACCTTCCTAATCCTGCAAAGGGTTGCAACAAACCTGCCTCCCAAGATAAATCAGGCGGACTGTTACTGGTTGCAGAGACAGTAACACTGTAAAGCTATCAGAGATTTTTTTAATATATGGACTGAGAGAATTCGTGGCCCATTTATAGGTTCACAAGGCCTGTTCGGATGGGTCACACCCATTGGCTCATATGGCTTGACCTGACAGGTCATGACTATTGGGCTGGGCTCCCTTGGCTGTTCGTGTGGGCTGCAACTCTTAGGGTCAATGTTAAACCAAAGGTTGCACTCCCTCTTTGATCAACCACCGATCCAACGGTTGGATCAATCCTGAAAAGATTAAGGAGATTAAGACGACATACTGCGACGATGCGGGCGCACGCACACGCGTACTCACTCAGACGGTTACCGTCCTCGCTCGCAAGTGCACCGTACAATCTCTTCTAGCATTACATGTGATAATAATAACTACTAACTACTAACACATATAAACCCAATGAGTTTTCTTTTTCTATGGACTCTCTCCCTTCTGCACTTTCTGTTATGATACAGAATGATGCTCGGGGAAAGAAGTATCCCAGATTGTAATCAGTTTATTTCAGTAATATAATATAAGTTCCTTTTATAAAATAAAAAATAAAATAAAAAATGGAGTTTCACCGGCGAATTTGGGTTTTCTCAAGCAAAGCCCTACATTTTGCACTGGCAAAAATTCTAATTTACCAACAAAAAAAATTTGCTTTGATTTGGCTATAAAAAAAATAGAAAAATACATTGAAAATCTATAAAATTTTAAAAGAGGCAATCCTAGAAGAAGAGGGCTCTGGAGAAAATTCCCAAAATACTCGTAAAGGATATATAGAAGGCAGCAAAAGTGAAGTAGTAAACCATACTAAGGGTCTAGGTCGTAAAGGGTATATAGAAGGCAGCAAAAGTGGAGTAGTAAACCATACTAAGGGTCTAGGCAGGTAACTTTCTTCCCTTTTCCATTTCAATTACATGTTCATTCTAGAATCCTAGATTAGGGACCTAATATTTCCAAGCATACAGAAGCGCTGTTGGATTTCCCATAGACCACTCTCTAATATTTCCAAGCATACAGAAGTGCTGTTGGATTTCCGCCCATAGACCACTCCCTAATATTCCCAAGTATCTGTTAGATTCCCCATAGACCATTCAAATGTATTCTCAAATGTATTCTCAGTCATGCAAAAACGTTGTTGGATGACCCATTAGAGTGTCATTTATTAGAATACATATGACCCATTAGAGTGTCAGTGATTCGAATATTGTGTGGCCTATTATAGTGTCAATTATTCTAGTACCATATTACCCTGTGACCTAATCCCTAGTATGGGTATGTAGGCATCATTACGTTCAAGTTTGGTCCACCTCGTATTATATATATACATCATCCATGCTAATAGAACTATGCTGACCTTATCCCTAATAAGGGTATGTAGGCAGTCGGGCAGCCTTATGCCTTGGTTCGGTTCCGCTTATATATATTATATTTCCTCATTCACTGTTTATACCATGCTTATATTGTTTATATACATTATTTATATTGCACATGCTTTCATGCATACATTACCATACATGATCATTGTAGACCTATAGTTTTTTTTTTTGGGAGGGGGGGGGGGGGGAACTAACAATAGGGTCCAGACCTTTTGTAGACCTCAATTGCTCAAAGCCAATTGTGGTATCTTGACCTAGATACCTAGACTAGGTTGGATTTACTGCTTTCCATATCCCTGCTAGTTAATAGGACTAGTTAGTAGGATTAATATATATACATTATTTGAAGGGCTCAAATAGAAAGAGATTAGTCGTCGGCCAAGTAGGATTGAGTGTGTAACAGCTTCCCAGAACGTAACCTTGTACCTACCTAGAACTTGAACAAACCTTATCTTGTCCATTGCTAAGTCTAACATAGCTCTTCCCTAAGAGAGGGAGACACATCCATGGGTCCTAGACGCTTATCTAGGTGGTAACTCCTAAAAATGGAAACATTTATCTCACTCTCCCGATGACGCTCATTAGGAAAAATTGTCGAGTTTAGATTCCGTCTACCAGACAAATTGTGAATAAGAGAGGAGAGATGTATGAAAATCCCTTGTACCTACAAAAGGCCATGATAGTTTCAAATTCCTACATACCATGAGTTGGGCAACGGTTTGTCTTCCAAAAAAAGAGGAAGGTTTAGATCTTCATAGAGTCAAGGAGTCCAATATTGTTGGTATTGTCAAGCTTATCTAAACTATTGCATCTACAAAGAAGATTTGGGTAGATTGGGTTTATTCCACATATCTTAAATCTGATTCTATCTTGATTATCCCTTGCCTATTGGATGTTTCTTGGGCATGGAGGAAAAATCTTAAGTGTAGGTATCGTGTGTCTGAGTTATTTAGTTTTTCAATTGATGATGATTCTAGCACCTTTCTTTGGCTTGATATGTGGGTTGCTACTTCTTCAAAAAAAAATTCTTCTTCTTCTGCTTGGAATTTAGTGAGATCTAGAGATCCTATTGTTCTTTGGTTGAGGGCGGTTTGGTTAAGCTCTTCCATTTCATGGCATTGCTTTACAATTTGAAGAGCTGTGACCAACTCCCTCCCCACTCAGGATCGAGTTTCGTCTTCAAAGAAATTTGTCCATTCCTGATTGTTGTCATTTTTGGAACTCCCTTGAAAGTATGGATCATCTTTTCTTCTCTTGTCCCTTCTCCAAGTTGGACAAGAGTGGTATTCTTAGAATATGTTGGTTTGTTCCTCTAATTCCTTCCCTTTGACAGAGTATGGAGGTGGATCATGAAAACTTTTAATGGCAAAATTTCGTGCGACACTCTTGGTAAGATGGCTTTTAATGCAGTGATTCATCACATTTGGTAGGAAAGAAATAAAGAAGATGGACTTCCTCCTTACATTCTATTGAGCAAATTTGGGACACCATTACTTTTGAGTTTAGAAATAAAAGTCTCTACAAATGTCTTGTGTGCCCAGATACTGTAAGAAATAGGCATTTTGCCTTTGCTTGGGACCTTCCTCTTGTTTTCCCCCTTAGTTTGATGTATCATTTTTGTTCTTTGTTCCCCCGCCCCCAACAGGTTTTTGTTGTTCCCGCTGTTTGGTTGGTTGTATTTGTTCCCCCCCCCCCCCCCGGGGTTTTGATGTATCCCCTTTGATGATTATTGTGTTTTCTTTTGTTGGTGTCTTTTCTCCCTTGCCTAGCCTTTTTGGCTTTTGTTAGTGTTCCCTTTTCTTTCTTTAATATATTTTCATTTATCCAAAAAAAAAAAAAACCAAAGTAGTGACAAAATAAATATTTGTTAACAAGATCATAGCCCCAAGAAACTTAGATATGATTTGGTTGATCTAGGCTAAGGGGCTTTTTAAAATAGAAGGAGATGAAAGAGCTACTTTCAGACCTAAAATGACTTTGAGAGAAATGAGAAAGATATCCATGGCTTAGGGTTGATAACAAGTATGATTGTGGATAGAATTGAATGGAGAAATAAAATCCATGTGGTCAATCCCATTTAGTTTGAATAAGGCTAAGTTCAGGTTAAGGGTTTCCTTTTCTTTTCGTTTTTATGCTGAGATAGAAATTAAGTTGAGTGCACATATGTTGTATGTTTTTTCTTAACCTTTGAAAATTTTGCATTATCAAAAAAAATTTGTAATTCAAAAAAAAAAAAAAAAAAAGAACAAATTACATGGCCATCCCTTGTACCTTGGTCCAATTACAAGCATCCCCTATTTTGAACAATTACATTTGCACCCCTGAAGGCTAACACTAAGTGTTAGTGAGGCATTAGTTTTAAAATGCAAAAGACAACTTTGCCACTTCTTTCTTCCTATTTCTTCTTCCTGTAACTTTGCCCCCACCCTGTTGTCAGTTCCACCGTTATTAAACTCCAACTAAGTATGAAGTTATTGTTGGACCAGAAATCTTCACGGCGGCGATAGCACTGTTCACTGACCTGAACATATTGTTGAACCTGGTATGCATCGGTACTCTGTTCACCCATTGAAATCACTTCTTTCGAGGAAGAACTATAACATAAATTTAGGTTTATTTTCTTCTTAAATTTCTTAGCTTGAAGTTGGTATTTTTGTTCTAACCTTTGTCTTTTGATCTAGTTGTCTATTAAAAGTGTGTTTCCTTCTTTTTAACCTATTTACCTTCTGTTGTATTGAATTTGGTTTCTGGACTTCTATCTTTCCATCTTTTCCAAAATAAGAGGGTCTTGATTTATATTCTAGGTTCTATATTTTGTTGCTATTTTCTGATTGAGAAGAAAAAAAGTGTTGCTTTCTATTTTCCCGAAAGAAGAGTTACTTGGCAAAAATGGATCTAGAAGAAGAATTGAAATAAGATCTATGGAGTCTGGATTCCTTCTTTCGCCGAAGGTTACAGGGACATAAGAGTTTGGACGATATTCTCATAGTAATCTTTTCCTGTTTGGCTGTTTCGTAAGTTGACTAAATAAAGCGGTTTCAGTGGGTGAACACTGCTATCGCCGGATTGGAGAGTGGAGTTCCTCGCAGATCGTCGGATCACCAGAGAAGAAAGAGGTGAAATGGAAGATGCGGTTGGAACGATGGAAAGTTGAGGATGGAAAGTTGAGGAGATGGGTTTGGGTTTAATAAAGTAAGGGGTAAAAGGTGAAACTACATTAATAAGAATAATATGATCATCTATGAATGTTTTGCTTCAACTAACGGTTTCAACTTAACAGACTAAGATTACTTGTAAGCCCCACCATAATCCAGGAGAGGTCCATGTAATTGTTTAAATTAAGGGATTACTTGTATGCCCCCACCATAATCTAGGAGAGGTCCATGTAATTGTTTAAAACACGGGAGGTGCTTGTAATTGGACCTAAGTGCAGGGGAGGGCCATGTAATTTACTCAAAAAAATAAAAAAAAAATTCGACATCAATCCCAAAAATAATCTATTGGCAGGAATTACAATACCTCTGTTTTCTTCTCTAAGAAATTCTCCCTTTCTTTGTCTCTAGTAAGTTTCTACGACTTAGGCAACTCCACTTTGCAAATCAAGCAAGTCCAACCCTTCCTATTCTTCTCCAATCTGTCTCCCTCTTTGTCTCCACAACTTCAGGCAAATGCTCTCATTCTTCAGCAATTTCATGGTGTATGCAATTTTCCATGGATTTTATATGGTTTAATTTCTTAGGTTTCAAGTTTAGTAAGGTTTAAGGCTCCAGAAAATGTAACATTTAAGGTAAAGTGCATGGAGTTTTTCGGTCAAAACACCAGAGAGAACGGGAAAATCGAATTACATAAAAGCATTAGCTGTCAATGATCTATTAAGCGTATTTGACAAAAGATCGAAGAAGATGAAATGTGGGTGGGTGGGATAGGTTTATACTTTGTTTAAGTTACTAAAAAATCACATATGTTAATAGGGGATTGACAAGTTCTCCCCTTTCTGTCCTCAATAAGTATATTGTTTTGTTATCTGCTATTGACTTGACGTGTAAGATGTCAATATAAATGGCATCATGTAGTTCCTCATTAAATATAGTATGTCCTTGCCCGCTACTATTCCAAAGTTTGTATGATGTGAAATAGACCCAAGGTCCATAGTTTATGTTGTAGATCATTATGGTAACCATACACTACATTTCGAATTTTTTTTTCGTTGTTTCTCTTGATAGGGTCTTTTTTAACAATATGGAAGAGGTTATACAATTTGATGACTTGATCACACATGCTTTGTATTGAAATTTCTGTTTTACGATGAGAAAGGTGGAGAATGAAAGTTTTCCTGTAAAATAGGATTTTCATTGTTTGTTTTACCTAAGGGTGTCAATTGGGTACAGAATCGGGTATTCGGTTCCAAGCAGTGTCAGTGGGATCCAGATCCAGACTAAGTCCCAGAACAGTTCTAGAATTGAATACTCTATTCGTTCTTGGACAATTCAGTTCGGATCTGGTTACAATCCGGTTCTTGTATTCAGTTATTATTTGGTTATTACATCCAGTTTCTATATCAAATTTAAATTCAGTTATGCCATTCAGTTCTCGTTCGGTTCTGATATTCACGAGACAAAGCAAAGCAAAAGTTTGAGATCAAAATATATGACTTGCTTAAGTAAAAGAAATATTGCAGAATATTTTAATTGAAAGATTAAGTTAACCACGTAACCGTCAATTAGAGTCTTTTAAACCTAATAAAATATTAAGGTTTTATGTTAATTTTTAAGACAGGTATTTAGTCTGGATCCGGATAGATCCGCCGGATAGGTGGGTTGATCCGGCTCCGATCCGAACCGAATTATAAAGACATTTTCAGATCCAGGACTTTACCATATTAAATTTGATCCAGATCGAAACCGGGTATTCGACCCGGATCCGGATTCAGTACTTGATTACTGGTTACTCATTGACACCCTTAGTTTTACCGTAAAATATTTAAAAAATGCATTGAAAAAGATTTTAAAAAAATTTACATAAAGGAAAATATTTTTGTGAAAATATCATACAAAGCTTGAGCCAATCATCAAAGAGTTTCAAATGAGCTTGATTAAAAAGTTGCGGGGCAAGCTTTTGTTATATTAAGGTTTTGGTCTTTGACACATACCAATTGATGGAACAGAGGTTCAGTGGTTAATAAGTTGATATCTGATTAAATTTTAAGTTAAAAACCTGCTTCCTTCTTCAATTTCTGACTTTGTTTTGTTTACTGATGACAACTTGTGACAACTTGCAAAAACCTTGAAATCCTACTCTAACTTGGTTGAAAGGGAGGGGAGGGAGGGTTGGTGGTGTTCAATTAGTGCATAAATGACTACTTTGGAGTCGCAACCATGTTGATGCTCTGGAGACGAAATTTTATTCTCTAAAGTGTGGTGCACTGCCCACTGCACCTTTGAAGTGCATCGGATGGTGCATCGCACTTGAGATTTGGACTTTTATCCTCCCAAGTATACTGTCAAAGTGGACCTTTGAAGTGTATCGGACGGGGCACTGCACTTGAGGGGATGAAAATCCCTCTGAAGACCACCTGACTTCTGAATCTTTATCAACATACGAAAGAGAAAACTTGGGCACCTCAAAACTCTCGTTTATATCTGCTTTACTAAAATCGAAGAAGGAATGAATGATTGAACATTGTTTGATCTCAAAATCTCAACCACTTCTGATCGTTTTTTCTTTGAAGAAAACAATTCTAATATAACTTTCTTAGATAGATAATCAACATTGGCGAGCAAGGTTTCTCTTTGATGTCCATCATCATATTAATCCTTGAACAAATGAAGAGGGACAGGACAGGAACGATTCTACATGCATATTGTGATCTAGCTCCACTATATCTTTCTTCTTTATATATATACTTACAATACAAAACGTCATCCGTTGTAGTCTAGTTGGTCAGGATACTCGGCTCTCACCCGAGAGACCCGGGTTCAAGTCCCGGCAACGGAAACTATGTTTTTAAGTTGGGGCGCTGTTCTCTGTACCTGTGCGTAGGCTGCGCCCAGGTACATGGGTGTGGTCGCAATAACCACCCTATCCCTCTGGGTGGCAGGCCCATGTGCCTGGGCGCAACCTGCGCTGCGGCACAAAGGACATTCTCCCTTTTAAGTTTTATAAACCCAATCCCAGTTATCATAGTATCAAATCAATAGCGATTGGGATGAGGATAAGGGATGAGGATAAGGAGGACATTGCACGCAACACCGTGTTTGGAAACAATAGCGATTGGGATGACAAGAGTAGGCTTTAAAGCTCCAATGTATTATTTTACCGTCCTATCCTCTCACCTTCCCCTCTTTATTAAACCCCCCCCCCCCCCCCCACTACCGGATTAAGTGTTTGGATCCAACGGTGGGACAGGTGCTAGGCCAGGAGCTTTGCGATGGAACCTTTGATCTTCTTTTCACCCCCTCTCGTCTTCCTGCTTTTACTTTTATGTTTTTTCTTCTGCAGTGGTTTTGTGCTTTTGATCGGTTGGTTTGATTGGTGTTCCCATCTTCTTATTGGAACACTGATCTTGGCTATTTTTTAGTTTTATGTGACTTTCTGCTTGATCCTCCTTGTAGGGTCTTGTGCTTTTGTCTTCTTCTTTGTTTTTCTTCCTTTTCCTGCTATCTCATTTTTCGCTGTGTGCGGCTGTTGCCTAATTTGATTTCACCGTACTACTGCCTTTCTATGTCGAATCGTTTTCTCCCACATAGAGTTCATGGCTCTGGCACTCGACGTCCTTATAGAGGTCGTCGTCATTCTGGTTCTCGGCATGGATGGCCTGAGGTTCCCTCTCATCCCCGCCCCGCTACCAACGCTAGAGGTGCTCAAATGTATGTTATGGAATCGGTCATGGCTAATCCCAGTGTGTGTGGAATTATCTTAAGCAAGTTCTATAACAAGGAACATCCAATGTTGTTCGGATTCACGGTGGGCTTCCCTAAACCTTCTAAAGAAATTCTCTGCAATCATTTCTCAGTTATTTGGGAACCTTTAGGGATGCTCTCGATTACCTGGATTGAAGAAGGAATGTTTTTAGTGGAAATAAAATCAATGGCTGCTCGTGATTAACCTCTCTCCCTCTGTCCTTGGTGGTGCGGCAAGGCCCTGATTCACCTTGTGCCTCATGCGTTGGATGATGAACTATTTGCGTTTGGATCTTGTCCCACAATTTCTGGACCATCTTCTTCTATTGGATTTGATCCTGCTTCTGGTCTGTTTGAGCATGCCATTACTGTACCTTTAAAGATGAATTTCACTGGTGTGCCACTGGAGAATTTGTCTGAGGCGGATACTTCTGAGACCAACAAGCTAGGTAATTCCATCCCTCTTCTTGACTCCAATTTATTGAGGACTTCGGATAGCTCTAATGAAATTGATGTTCAAACTGGTTTCTTGCCTGCTGCTATGGATTGGGAAATCTCTGAGGGTAATGAGCCTAATAAATCCAGTGTGGGCTTAAATGTTGGTTGCTTTTCTGAGACTGCTGCTATTTCTCTTTTGGAAGATTTTCTTGAAGATGGTGATGACCAACCTCTGGATTTTCAAGTTTCTCCTAGTGAGGAATTCATACTATCGTTGTTATCGGATCCTAAACCTGAATCGAGTTCACTTGGGTTTATCTTTGGGGAATCATTACCTCTTGAAGCATCTGTCTTCAACTCGGGCTCTTCTTTTGGTGGTTCGATTGCTTTACCTATTCCTTTGGATGTTGATCCTGCGGTTGGGGTGGCCTCTGAGCCTGTGCCTATTGAACCTTTTCTTCCAAGCTACCAGAATGAAGTCTATGTAGTGGTCCCCTTTGGGGGTCCGAATCTATGTAAGAGTAAAATAGCATGGGCAGCAAGTATAAGACTAGAAATACTATAAATAAATAGTAAATACAAGACTTATCTGATTGGTATGGAAAATAGTATCGCACCGCATCAATAATACACGCCTTCTCGTGTAACCCTAACAATAAATTGTAGAGTTGAGTCGCATCAAACGATGCTCTCCTTAAGGTTTTTATATGCCTCAATTCTGCAACGGTTGACCATGCATCTATATCCCCAAGATAAAACAACTCTCTAATCACATAAATTGCAGTTCCAAATGTGATTACAAAGGGCATCCAAAGGCTATATTCACTAATTCATCGACAATCGATCGACTACGGCGGGAAGAAAAAATGTGTTTCAAAAACAATTGTTAGAGAATGAGCAAGACCTCCTCTCTTTATATAAGAGAGGAAGAGACACCCTAAGGGATGTCTCCAAGAGATATGGCCCAACTCATGTCTTTTCCCATAAGGCTTGTTTGTTAGCCACTCAAACAAGTCTTTCGATAGGCACCTATTGGCTATTTAGATGTCTATTAGGAAAGCACTCAACACTCCAACAAAACTTTATTTTGATGTTTAATTTTAAAACAATTAAAAATCCAACAATCTGAAGAAGAAAAATGTCAACTACTCCCATTTCCTCTTTCCTCGCCTTTGAATTTTCATCCTTTAAAATGTTTCTTGAACATTCCATTGCTTCATCCAATGATCCATCTGCTTTCCTCTCTTTGGTGAAAGATTGGATTGGTGAGATGTCGAGTGAGTCTCACTTGGGTTCCTCGGATTCCAACTCTGATGATGGCAATTCTCCTAGCTTGGCACCTGGTACATCGATGGAGACACAGGCACTTGATCCAGTACATCTCCTTCCTTAGTTCAAGGCTTTCTTTAATTATTATTTTGTATTCTTTATCGTTTTGCTTAGCCTTTCTATCTGCATTTGGGACCTGAATCGCCGAGCTTTATATAGATCATTTTCCCCTCGCAAGGGGTACTTTTCTTGTATGTATTCTTTCTTCTTATTTACTGCTACCATGTTACTTTTACCTTGGAATACTCGTAGGTTTAATAATAAGTTTACTCAAAAATGTCTGAATTTGCACATTGCAAAACACCACCCTGATATTATTTTCTTGTGTGAAACTAAGTGTGTGGATCATGTTGGTTTAAAGCTTAGGTCCCCTATTTCATCTTACAAATCTATTTGTTTCACCAATAGCACTGGATCTAAAGGAAGGATGGGTGGGTTATGGATTTTATCTGATCCAAATATCCCTATTTTGGATCAACATGTCTCTAAACATTTCATTTGTATTAAAATTATTGATGAAGTAAAAATACTTTTTGGGTGGTTTGTCTATATGCTCCTCCACATTTGGCTGCTCGTGGTCAATGTTGGTTGGATTTATTTGACTTCTTAGACACTCTGAACTATATGTTCTGCATTTTGGGAGATTTTTATGAGATTCTTCACTCTTCTGAGAAAATTAGAGGGGCCCCTTTTCAACCCTCCACGGCCACTCACAAGCTCCAAAATATTATTAATTCCTTCTCTCTTGAGGATGTGAGTTGTAAAGGCTCTCGGTGTTCATGGTCCAACAAGCAAAAGCCTCCCCGCCTCCTTAAGGAATGCTTAGACCGTGTCTTGGCTTCCCCTCAATGGCTTTCTACCTTCCACCTAGCTTTAATTTCCAAACTCTCTCCTATTGGATCGGACCACAACCCTCTACTCCTTGCTACTTCTGGCTCCAGACCTAGTTATAAAAAAATGTTCCATTTTCAGGAAGCCTGGACATATCACCCAACTTCTATCACTTCTGCTCTTCTTCCTGGAAGTCTATCCCTCAGTATTTCATTGCCATTAAACTTACTTCTCTATCTAATTCCTTGAAGACCTAGAGCAGAGATGTATTTAGTCACATAAACTCTCTAAAGAATCAACTGGTTGATAATTTCCTATCCTGCTCTAATGGTTTTTCACCTGATCAGGATAAACTGAACGGTATCAACAGACAACTATCATGGATCTTTGATGCAGAGGAATCTTTATGGTTACAGAAATCAAGACACCTATCATGGATCTTTGATGCAGAGGAAGCTTTTTGGTTATAGAAATCAAGACACCTTTACATCAGAGATGATGATAGAAACACAAAATTTTATTATTTTAATACAAAATCTAATTTGAGGAAAAGAAGAGTTGAATTCATTTGGAATGTTGGAATTGTGCGTCCATCAAACCCGAATTATTAAATTATTGAATTTAATTTTTATATTTTATTATTTTATTTGAGCTTAGAAGAATGTTCCATAGGTCTTTACCTAAAACTTGTCTGAAGTACTAGGAATGGAACTGGACATCCTGTTTATATGGTTTCCATATCGCATGTCACGCGCATGTCACGAGAAATGGAGATTTCGGTGCATGGATGTGGGTACACGTCGAGAACGTGTATAGATGAGAATCTGGTATGTATATCTTATGTACTACTATTGGTTATATGTGTGATATACTTACCCGCCACTCGATGGCCCTTTGACCTGAGAAGATTTCAATGGTTGATGTCCAGTCGGACTATAAACCGGTACACTAGGTTCGTGATCCTGCATTGTAAGCAAAGGGTTTCTCAACATGGAATCCACTACCCGTTTACGGGAAATATCTAGGAGAGAGAAAGTTGGTGATTGGTCGGACAGAAATCTGGATCCAGTGTTTATTCGAAATGTTTTATAAATTTATTTTTAATATAAAATTAATATATAATATATTGAATTTTATTTCAAAGTTTTATGGCTGTCCGATCGCTATCACATATTCTCTTGATCAACGTACATGATGAATTGGGGATAAGTAGCATTAAAGTACATACCCTATAATTCATTATGGGATATTAGGAAAGTGGAAGGGCTTATGTGCAATAAAAGAGTTTATTGGACACATGACATGATATGGGAGAATAAAATATTTATGATTGAATATCTTTTTATCTTATGGCAAGAGATATTATGAGAATATCTCATGAACCATAGTTTGGAAAGATTGTATCCCTTTTGAGATTCTATGTCTTCACTTTAATAGCAAATTGGAGTTGCAAAAATTAGAAGATTCACAAAACATCAAAATGAAAATTTGAGCCAAGGTCAAGATGGAAAGAGATTACTTGAGACCTAAGGATCTCCAAAACTATAAAAGAGGGAGAGGGAGGAGCCTCCCACGATTTTGGCAGTGCTCTCTCTCCCTCCCATGATTTCTCTCTCCCCTCTCTTGTAGTGGTGTGTGTGAGACTTGAGTTCGAGAACTCAAGAGGTTTTGGTGATTTTTTTGTTCTTCTAAAAAGTTGCAAGGATTGATCAAGCGTCAAAGTGTTGAACAATTTTTCAATCTCCAAGTTTGCACAAGTTGGAAGACCTATTATCTATAGGAGAAGTTTCACTTGCGACTCTAAGGTAACCATGAATGTTATTTTGAAATTATTTTTTCCCTACTCTTGATCATGAACTACAAGTATTGCTCCGATCCAAATTTCGCTGTGCATCGGGTTTATTCCCAACAATTGGTATCAGAGCGTTGCTTGTACGTTCATGATTGGAGTATGGTTTTGATAGAATAAGGTTCTCCATATTCTTAGAATAAAGTTGTTTATTTTTCCAATAAGAGGATACATGTTTTAATTTGATTATATTATGATTGATATGAACAGAGAAGAAAAATAAATATATATTTTTTTCTTTTCATATTTAAATTTATAAAAAAAAATATTTTTTTTTATTGGAAGTTTTTATGGGTTTTTATTGGACTTTTTAGTTCAATTTTTGGAATGCACTCATACTTAATGGTTAAGTAGGTGATTTGCATTCACCCAATTTTGCCACATGTTGGATGTGAGGTCACATGTATCATTACCTTATTAGACTAGATCATGGAGAATTTTTATTTTATCTTGGTGGTTATGGGAATGGATTTAATTTGTAAATCTGTGTGGATGGTGGTATTTAATTATTTATGTGAAATATGGAATGTGATGTGCGTTGTGCTCTCTCCCCCTCTATCTCTCTCCCTTTATTCTTTTTGATAAAATTATGTAATCCACCCCTTGGGCAATCCAATGGTGGGTTGTGTTTACCAAGGGGGTTTCTTCCCCAAGGAAAGTGTATAGAGAACTAGGTTGTAATTTTTTTTATTTTATGTAAGTTCAACCGATGGAGATTTTGAAGATTTTAAAGAAAGATGGAGACCAACATGCGATGATGGACGTAGATAGAAAGGAGCATAGAAATGCAAAGAACAAAGCATGGAGATGTCAAAGAATGGAGCAAGCATTTTTTTGTGCATCACTTGATGCATTGGATGCATAATTATTTTCACATTAAATTAATTGAATAATTATTGATTTAGTGGGAATAATAATACGTTATTATTCTCACTAAACTTACCATCCCATAACCACAATTTATATATGTGTTACCTTATGCGTTGTATTTTCTATATATGGCGATATATTTTGTGCTCGATCGTTTATCCTCCAACTTTGAAAGCATGTGTGATATGAATAGATCTTAACTGGTAAATCTTTGTTCATGGCCCCTTTTGATGATGGATGTAGAGGTAGGTAATGAGGTCCCCACAATAGAGCCGATAGGACGTTATGAGGATCTCACTATCATACGGTCTACACCTTCTCCCATTGGATAGAAAATGGACAATATAGTGGGAGGGCACTGTGTTAGTGGGCCATCTCTAATGATGCCATGATTCATTCCGAATCATTAGGAATACTCTTAGCATTACATCAGCTCACACGATCTCAATATGATAGTGCCAATCCCATCCCCTTTTGTATATTTAGTATGTACATATCCTTGTATTGTATATACTATATACGTAGGTTTTAGAATAGGAAGTTAATCGTATATATCATACCATTACGGATCATATACAATCAAGGAAAATAAAATCCCATTTTACCTACCTCATTCTTATCATGATATTGGGCTTCGTCGCACCGGTCCAATTCCCTTATTTTGTGACAACCAGGCGGCACTCCATATTGCAAAAAATCGGTTTTCATGAACGGACCAAGCACATTGAAATAGACTCGCCATCTCGTTCGTGAAAAGATGCATCAAGGTCTCATTAGTCCGACTAAGATTCCCATGGCCTCCCAAGTTGCGTATTTGTTTACTAAGCCCTTGGGCCATGATCGCATCGTCTCCTCATGTCCAAGTTGGGCGTTCGCAATCTCCACGCTCCAACTTGAGGGGGAGTCTTAGCATTACACCAGCTCACACAATCTCAATATGATAGTATCAATCCCATCCCCTTTTGTTATATTTAGTATGTACATATCCTTGTGATTGTATATACCATATACATAGGTTTACTGAATAGGAAGTTAATATCGTATATATCATACCATTACAGATCATATACAATCAAGGAAAATAAAATCCCATTTTACCTACCTCATTCTTATCAAATACGCATGATTTGAGTGTGTGTTAGCCGATAAGATATGGACATGACACTCAAGTGGCCAATTACATTAGAAGCCTAGGAGGCAGACAGAATAGTCCACCCAATCGTCGTATGTGGGATGATCCCCGATAGGGTAAGTTTTACATGCAAGGATTGGTGAGTTCCAATACATTTTTTTCATCATGGAGGGATATAAAAAAGATGGACCCTTGTTTTAATTAGCCCAAAATCAAAATTCAATGGTCACGATATTTATTGTGTTTTTACTTATCATCCAATCAAAATTGACCGGGCAAAATTATGAGGATTGGCATCGTAACATTATGCTCCTTCTCAAGGCTGAGGGACTTGACTCTGTCCTAACAGAAGAGTCTCCCACTATACCGTTCGCTGACATGGATGGAACTGAGGGTACTGAATTTACCGCAGAACAACTAAAGGAAAGGGTGGACATCTTCAAATCCTATCATCAAAGGGATTCAAAGACCCAATTGTAAATTTTGAATTCCATTGACAAATCGATTGTCGAGTCTGTCAAGGGAATATCTTCTGCGGGTGACATGATGGCTAAAATCAAAGAGTTGTATAGCCAACAAGACACTCACATAGAGTACGAGCTGGTGGATAAGATCAACAGTCTCAAGATGGAACCTAGAACTCCGGTCTTGGACCACATGATGAAAATTCGAAACTTGTTCGAACAATTGGAGGGTTTAGGTTCTGAAAAGTTCTCTTTGAATTATAAGAGGAACGTCATTTTTAAATCTCTCCCCAGCTCATTCAGCTCCTTTATTTTCAACTTCAATATGAACAAGGTAGATGTTCAATTGACAGAGCTGGGTAATATGTTACAAGAAGCCGAGAGAGCGATTAAAAAGGAAAAGGCAGAAGTGCACCTCACCGAGGTAAAAGAAATTTCTTCCAAGAACAAAGGAAAGAAAAAGAAGGGTAAGACCCATAAAGGAAAAAGCGGAAAAATTCAGAAGAAGAAATCTCCGAAGGAAAGTGTTTCTATTGTGGAAAAGAGGGGCATTGAAAACGTAACTATCGTGCATACCTGGCTTCCTTGAAAAAGAAGTCGAACAACAAGGATACCTCTTCAGAAGGTAATTTAAATGTTTTTGTCCTTTTCGAAACTAATATGTCTATTGGACCATCTAACTCATGGCTTGTGGATACCGGATCTACGGTCCATGTCTGCAATATGTTGCAGGGGTTCAAGGAGACAAAAAGACTGGACAAGAATGAAGTGTGTCTCAAGATGGGCACTGGAACAGGGGCCAAGGCGTTGGCAGTCGGAACTTATAGTATAGAATTTGATTCTGCATCTTTAGTTTTAAATAATTGCTACTATGTTCCTTCTTTTAAAAGAAATATTATTTCTGTTTCAAAGTTAGTTTCAAACGGTTATGTATGTACTTTTGGTACTAGACTTTCAATTCGTTATAATAATATTTTTGTTGCTTCTGGAATTTTACAAAATGGTTTGTATTTTCTAGAACAACCATTGATAACGAATGAGGTTTCAAATATCGATTTGAAATGAAAGAGAGCTCTAGTGAATCCTACTTACCTATGGCACATCAGATTAGGTCACATCAATGTAGACAGGATTAACAGGCTGGTGAAGGACGGGCCATTAGAAAGCCTAAAGGTTGAACCATTCCCAACCTGTGAATCATGCCTACAAGGAAAGATGACCAAGAATCCCTTTCCCAATAAAGACAGGAGAGCCGACGGTTTGTTGGAATTAATTCACACCGACGTGTGTGGGCCCATTAACATCCAAGCTAGGTATGGTTATGAGTACTTTGTGACATTCACCGATGACTATTCTAGATATGGTAGTATCTACTTAATGCATAAGAAGTCAGATACTTTTGAAAAGTTCAAGGAGTTTCAGGCTGAGGTTGAAAAACAGTTAGATAAACGCATCAAGTCCATTCGATCAGATCGAGGAGGGGAATACTTATCAGACGAATTCAAAGCATATCTCACGACTGAGGGGATTGTGTCACAACTATCAAATCCCGATACACATCAACAAAATGGTGTATCTGAGAGACGCAACTGGACTTTGTTAGACATGATTCGAACCATGCTCACATTTAGTGAGTTACCCTTATCCTTCTGGGGGTATGCCCTAGAGACTGCGATCCATATATTGAATAGGGTTCCTACTAAGACTGTACCCAAAATCCCATTTGAATTATGGTATGGGCGCAAGCCCAGCGTAAAGCACTTCAAGGGTTGGGGTTGTCCTGCGTATGTACGCAAGCAACAAACAGATAGTAAGTTGGAGCCACGTTCTTTTAGATGCTTATTCTTGGGATACCCAAAAGGCACAATAGGTTACAATTTCTATAATCCCGTAAATCAGAAAGTCATTGTTAGTAAGCATGTTACTGTCATTGAAGAAGATTTGATTGCCAAGAGAAGCGACCCTGTTGTCATAGAAGAGATGTCTTCTATACCTGAAATGCCTAATCCATCAATTGAACCAATTATCGATCCCATCAAACCTGATATAGTTTAGGAGCCGCGACGTAGTGGGAGGACCATAAGACCACCCACACGTTAGACACTTCTTACTGAAGAAGCTAAGACCGTAGAAGAATTCTACATGGTTACCACTGAATCGGATAACAATCTGTATACATATAAACAAGCTCTTTAAGATATAGATGCACCCAAATGGGAGGAAGCCATGCATTCTGAAATTGACTCAATGTATTCCAATAATGTCTGGACTCTGGAGGATCCACCAAAAGGCATAAAGCCCATTAGATGTAAGTGGATCTTTAGGAGGAAGAGAGGTGTAGATGGAAAGGTTGAGAGATTCAAGGCAAGACTGGTAGTAAAAGGTTATACTCAACAAGAAGGTATAGACCATGAGGAGACCTTTTCCCCAGTAGCAATGATGAAATCCATTAGGATTTTGTTGGCAATAGCCGCACGCTACAATTATGAAATCTGGCAGATGGATGTGCAAACTACATTTCTAAATGGATTTCTTGATGAAGAAATCTACATGCAACAACCAAAGGGGTTCACTTCAAAAGGTGAAGAGAACAAAGTGTGCAAATTATTGAGATCCATTTATGGACTCAAGCAAGCTTCTAGGAGTTGGAACATCCATTTTGATCAAGCAGTCAAATCGTTTGGTTTTGAACAGAACATGGATGAACCCTGCGTTTACAAGAAGTTCAGTGGGAGTGCGGTTTGTTTTCTCGTATTGTACGTGGATGACATTTTACTAATAGGGAACGATATTGGGTTTCTTTCATCCGTAAAGGCGTGGTTGTCCACCACTTTTTCGATGAAGGACTTAGGTGAAGCTAGCTATATCCTTGGGATCAAGCTTATTAGAGATCGCCAGAAAAGGATGCTAAGCTTGTCACAACCCACATACATAGAAAAGAGACTGGCAAGATTTAACATGGAAAATTCCAAGAAAGGAAATGTTCCTTTCCACCATGGAATTTCACTTTCCAATTCTCAATGCCCAAAGACTGCAGAGGACATTGAAGAGATGAAGAAAGTTCCCTATGCCTCTACAGTGGGAAGTCTGATGTACGTTATGTTGTATACAAGGCTAGATATCTGCTATGCTATAGGGATAGTGAGTCGGTTTCAATCCAATCCAGGAAAAAAGCATTGGATTGCGGTCAAGAATATTCTCAAGTATTTGAGAAAGACCAAAGATTATTTTCTAGTGTATGGGCGTGATGAGTTGTCAATAGTTAGATATACAGATTCAGATTTTCAAACTGACAAGGACGATAGAAAGTCTACATCCGGTATGGTTTACCTTATGGGTGGTGGAGCGATTGTGTGGAGAAGCGCCAAATAGAAATCTACGGCCAATTCTACTACCGGGGCAAAGTACCTGGCAACTGGTGATGCAGCCAAGGAACTTGTCTGGCTCAAGAAATTTCTTACCGACTTGGAGGTTGTTCCAGAGTTAATCAAGAATCCCATTCCTTTATTGTGTGATAACACGGGGGCGATTACACAGTCCAAAGAGCTTAGGGCTCATCAGAGGAACAAACATGTGCAGTGGAAGTATCACCTGATTAGAAAGATAATCCAGCAAGGTGATGTAGTTGTTTCCAAAGTTGGCACTGCTGACAATGTGTCAGATGCGATGACAAAAGGATTAGCTCCTATAGTGTTTGAAAAACATATTGAGAGCATGGGTGTAACTTTTGTTGGCAATTGGCTTTGATGTACAAGTGGGAGATTGTTGGAATTGTGTGTCCATCAAAGCCGAATTATTAAATTATTGAATTTAATTTTTACATTTTATTATTTTATTTGGGCTTATAAGAATGTTCCATAGGTCTTTACCTAAAACTTGTCTGAAGTACTGGGAACGAGACTGGACATCCTGTTTATATGGTTTCCATATCGTATGTCACGAGAAATGGAGATTTCGGTGCATGGATGTGGGTACACGTTGAGAACGTGTATAGATGAAAATCTAGTACGTATATCTTATGTACTGCTACTGGTTGTGTGTGTGATATACTTACCCGCCACTCGATGGCCCTTTGACCTGAGAAGATTCTATTTTTTGCGGTGTGGCATTACGGATTTTGGTAAGCCAATGGTTGATGTCCAATCGAACTATAAACCGATACACTAGATTCGTGGTCCTGCATTGTAAGCAAAGGGTTTTTCAACATGGAATCCACTACCCGTTTACGAGGAATATCTAGGAGAGAGAAAGTTGGTGATTGGTCGGACAAAAATCTGGATCCAGTGTTTATTCGAAATGTTTTATAAATTTATTTTCAATATAAAATTAATATATAATATATTAAATTTTATTTCAAAGTTTTATGATCGTCCGATCGCTATCACATATTCTTTCGATCAACGTACATGATGAATTGGGGATAAGTAGCATTAAAGTACATACCCTATAATTCATTATGGGATATTAGAAAAGTGGAAGGGCTTATATGCAATAAAAGAGTTTATTGGACACATGGCATTATATGGGAGAATAAAATATTTATGGTTGAATATCTTTTTATATTATGGCAAGAGATATTATGAGAATATCTCATGAACCATAGTTTGAAAAGATTGTATCCCTTTTGAGATTCTATGTCTTCACTTTAGTAGCAAATTGGAGTTGCAAAAATTAGAAGATTCACAAAACACCAAAATGAAAAATTGAGCCAAGGCCAAGATGGAAGGAGATTACTTGAGACCCAAGGATCTCCAAAACTATAAAAGAGGGAGAGGGAGGAGCCTCCCACGATTTTGGCAGTGCTCTCTCCCCTTCCCACGATTTCTCTCTCTCCCCTCTCTTGTAGTGGTGTGTGTGAGACTTGAGTTAGAGAACTCAAGAGGCTTTATTGATTTTTGTGTTCTTCTAAAAGGTTGCAACGATTGATCAAGCTTCGAAATGTTGAACAATTTTTTAATCTCTAAGTTTGCACTAGTTGGAAGGCCTATTATCTATAGGAGGAGTTTCACTTGCGACTCTAAGGTAACCATGAATGTTATTTTAAAATTATTTCTTCCCTACTATTGATCATGAACTACAAGTATTGACCCGATCCAAATTCCGTTGCGCATCGGGTTTATTCCCAACATGGAATGCAGAAGGAAATAAAATTGAAAACCCAAAAATGATGGCTCAGTGTTTCACCTCCCATCTTAAAGATGTTTTACCACTTCTAATCCACTGGATGCTGATTTTATTGAATGTTTATTTCTCCAAGTTCTCTCTCTCTTTAGGAGGATTCTTTTGTCTATTCTCCTCCTTCCCTGGAAGAGGTTAAGAAGGTAGTATTTTACTTTGGTCCCTTTAAAGCCCCTGGATTAGATGGTTTCCTGGCTTCTTTTTTTTCAAAAAATTTGGGATTTAGTAAGTTCCAACTTACTTTCCCTTACCTCCAACTTTTTGTAAATAACTTTATCCCTCACGGGGTAAATCATACCCTTATTTGTCTTATACCTATGACTGATTCTGCTTCAAAAGTGGGGGATTTTATACCCATTAGCCTTTGCAACGTGACTTACAAAATTTTATCCAAATTAATAGCTAATAGATTGAAATTATTCTTGAATTCCTTTATATCGCCGTTTCAGTCAGCTTTTATTTCTGCAGGCAAATAACTGATAATGTTGTTGTTGCACAGGAAGTCTTTCATTTTCTTAACCATACAAAAGGTAAGACTGGGATGTTGCTATTAAAATTGATATGTCAAAAACATATGATAGACTTGAATGGAATTTAATTATATCTTTGTTTAGATTTTTAGGGTTTGGGGATAAATGGGGTAGTTTGATTTACTCCCTTATTTCATTAACGTCCTTTTCCATCAAGTTGGATGGAAGTCCTTTTGACTTCTTCCATGCTTCTAGGGGAATTTGTCAAGGATGTCCTCTTAGCCCATATCTGTTTATTGTTGCCATGGAAGTCCTATCAAGGTTTTTCTCTGCTTATCGTGATTTGAATTTATTTCAAGGTATCAAGATTTCTCGATTAGGCTCGTTAATTTTTTATCTTTTATTTGCTGATAATATCTTCATCTTTTGTCGGACTACACAAGAGGATTTAATGACTATTAAAGCAATCCTGGATCTCTTTTCTGATATTTCTGGATAAGAGATTAATTTCTCCAAAAGTGGAATCCACTTTAGAAGAAATGTCCCTCCTAGGGATAGGACTTCTCTTTGTTCTCACATCGGCATAAAATGTCAAAGGATTCTATTTATCTAGGTACCAATTTATTTCATTGCAGGTCCAAAGTTAAAGAATTAAGTGGGGTGATTTTAAGAAGTCAAAGGAAACTCTCTCTTTGGAAGTGTAACCTTTTAGCTTATGCAGGACGTAATGTGTTAATTAAATATGTGTTAGGCTCTACTCCTGCATATTTGATGAATTGCTTTCTGTTTTCTTTAAAATCTATCGGAATATAGACTCCATTTGTCTCAATTTTTTGTTGGGGAATTCTGGGAAAAAGAAAAATATTTCTCTTATCGCTTGGGATAAGATGTGCACGTCCAAATCTCGAGGGGGTTTGAATTTTCGTAAGGCGGAACATCACAACAAAGCCTTACTGATGAAACTAGGGTGGAGACTAATCAATGATACTTCGTCCCTTTTGTGTCAAGTCTTGAAAGCAAAGTATTTCCCCAAACTCTCTTCCTTTGATCCCAAAACCCGCATGAAAAAAAGGTCATGGGTCTAGAACAGCATTTCTCACATAACCCCATCACTGGAATAGATTTTAATTAGGAAAATTGGTAATGGCAAATCTACTTTCTTCTGGATTGATCATTGGATTCCTTCTTATCGTGGCAGCCTCCTTGATTCAGCTATGTTATCAATCCCTTTGACTGATAGAATGATTACGGTGGATTCTTTTTCTGTGGGGTCTGCCTAGAATACTTCTGCATTAAATAATTCACTACCTTTGAATATCTCATCTCTAGTTCATAAAGTTAATTTGTCATTATCTGATGAGAGTTGGTGTACTTTGGCCAAGAATGGCATTTTTAGTAAACTTGTTGCTAGGTCACTAAATTCTATCTCTACTAGCAGTAATTTTTTTTCTATCCTCTTGGTGGAATTTTTTTTGGAAGCTTAAGATTCACCCCAAATTTAAAATCTTCTTCCGGCGTGTGCTAAATGCAGGACTTTCAATCAAGGCTTCTCTTTCCAAATGGCTTCAGATCGACCGTTCCTGTGCTTTATGTGGAATTTGTGTTGAATCCTTTTGGCATCTATTCCTTTCTTGCAATTGGGTTAAACATATTTGGGTGGCAGGACCTCTGGGATTGAGAACTGAGTATTTGGCCAATGCCTCCCTGAAAGACGTCAGCTTTACTACTTTTTTCTCACGTAAATTAGATAAACAATCTTTAGTTTTGGAGTTTTTATTGTTACTTGTTACTTCATATGGGCTGTCAGGAACAAGGTTGTTATTGGATCTGAAAAACCAGATCCTATTTGGGTAGTTAACTAGGTTAGACGTTGGTTAGTTGATATGAGTTTATCCCCACCCCCACCCCCCTTCCACCCCCCTTCTCCCATGATGTATATCTTAGTAATGAGGAGGACTTTACAATGCCTATTTTCTCTTCTTTACCAAAACATAGTTATCCTGTTTTAATTTGTGCAGGACACCAGATACCAGGAGTAAATTTGGCTGGATGGTCGTATAATTTTTTTGTTAGATGAAAGATTTATCTTTTTGGCTACTGGACATTTGATATCTTTCACTCTGATGGAACCAGAATTAATTAGTATCCGGATAGGCCTTGACCATGCTTCAAGTATGGGGTTGAAGATAAAAGAAGTATGGTGCTCAAATCAACAGATCACTGATCTTCTTCCATCTCCAACTACATCTCCTTGGCCTTGGTATCTTATTAAAGACTTGTTATATATAAATAGTATAGCCCGAAATATTTCCTTTGACAATAAGGCAGAGCCTTTTTGTATGGATATTGCCCTCAATTTAGCTAGACATGGGCAAGCTAAAAACTCTGTATATATGTCGATTATATAATTCTATATATATATATATATATATATATATTTTGGATGAAATAAAGATACTTGAATTAAAACATAATAGGAACAGTATATGACATACAGGATGATGATATATGTTTAGTCCTAGCATAGTTTGCCAGTTTATGAGCTAGCTGTATTAGGTATCTAGGTTGCTTAATAATATTTACAAACCAAAAAGTGTCCATAAAGCTTTTGACATCTAACAAAAAGTGAAAGAGTTCCCATGGCCACGGGTACTTTTCTTGGCCAGTAGTCTAGTTCTTGAGCTCCTCCGAGTCCGTGCAGACCGTAAGTTTCCTGCAGTCCAATAGAAGTGCTTTTTAGAGCCCTTCTTTGAGTCCCATGACCTCTGTTTCCTGTGTTGTTCCTGTATTTCCATAGTCCATAAATGATGCATACAATTCATTGTTGTAGAAAATTACAAAACCCCATCCTCCCTATTTTGATCTCCTAAAACTACCATCTGCAATCAAAATGATGTTATCCTGTGTATTGAGGCCCGAATAGAACTCCATTGGAGGAGGAGGAAGCAACTGCGATATAGAGAGGTTGTCCTGGGATTCCTGTAATGTATCTTCCAGGGGACAAAAAAGATTATATTCTCCCACCCATCTCACGATATTCCTATATTTTCTTTTGGGTAATTTACACATACCACCCCTGAGGTTTGATGAAAGGATAATTTTACCCCCCAGTTTTGGAAAATTCTACGTACCCCCCTGAGGTTTGCAAATGGTAACAAATAAGCCCATTCTGTCAATTTATGACTAACACTGTTAAAAATACGATGTGAATTGTCAAAATTGCCCTTGCAAGAAACAACCAAAAAAAAAACAATAACTCATCTTCCCCAAATCGATTGGGGAAGATGAGTTGCAAGTATCCAAATACTCACAATTTAAAAGAAGAATCGCATAAACCGCTACGACATGAAGATGAAGCTAACTGGAGAAAATTGATAGGACACAAACCGAATAAACAGCTCCATTCAACGGAACGATCCAATCCAAGGATTTTCTTTACAGAATGTATAAAAAAGAAAGGGGAAAAAAAAGGTTCTTATTGTTGATGGACTGCAACTGAGTTGCATACCCAGAAAACCAAAAATCACCCAAACATATGTTGCAAAATTGTACAATTCGATGCACACTGAAGGTGGACCAGAATTCAGGTTTCAGAATTTCAGATCATTCAGAATTGCTTGCCTTACCCATACAGTCCAGACCTTCAGATCGGCTACGCACGATCCTATGGAACACCTCCCTTACCTGGCGCTCCAAAGGATCTAATCCCTCTCTCACTGTATCCAATACCAATGCCAAATCCAATGCTCCCTGTCTCACCTCCTTCTCCCGTTCCTCCGTCAAGGGAAACTGAACTGCATCGGCCATTTTCGTTAAGTGATGCACACATTTCTCAATTTGATGGATTTCTTTCAACAACCCACTCGCATTCTTTCGGTCCCGTTTCTTGGATTCCTCCGTGATCCGCTCTTGGAGTGAAAGAATTGAGATTGCCCATGGGAAATGGCGAGGGATGGAGAGATGGGTTTGCAGGCCACGGTCCTGACAAGGTATAGCAGCTACGAGAGACCACATTACGAACAGAAGCACCGAATTCATGGTATAGACAGCAACTGCTACCCCACCGGTGGCAACAATTTCATTGCTACGGGGAGGTTCGAGACGAGGGCCTTGCTTTTGAACAAAATAGCCCTAAAATCCTCCTGGCAACAGAGGAACACATCAAGAAGGTGATGGATCCATGAGAGGGAGAGCAGATCTTCATCGATAACGGCATGGAGATCATTGAACCGATCAACGACCTGTTTCTGGAACCCCTCGAGCTCCAATTCCAGGTTGGTAGGCTCCTGGTTCCCTTCCATGGAATGAACTTGATCGCGCCTAATACTCAATAACGAACGACCTATCGAGGAAAAAGGCAGTGAAGAACCCTGGTAATCCGTCGCTGGCATTCTCAGTCACGAAGGATAATTTTACCCCTGCAATTACTTGCAACTCATCTTCCCCAATCGATTTGGGGAAGATGAGTTGCAAGTTTTTTTTTTTTTTGGTTTCTTGCAAGGGCAATTTCGATAATTCACATCATATTTTTTACGGTGTTAGTCATAAACTGACGGAATGAACTTATTTGTTGCCGTTTGCAAACCTCAGGGGTACGCAGAATTTTCCAAAACTAATTGGGGAAGATGAGTTGCAAGTTTTTTTTTTTTTTTGTTTTGTTTCTTGCAAGGGCAATTTGACAATTCACATCAGATTTTTACGATGTTAGTCATAAACGACGGAATGAACTTATTTTTACGGTTGCAAACCTCAGGGGTATGCAGAATTTTCCAAAACTTGGGGACAAAATGATCCTTTCGTCAAACCTTTCGCAAACAACAGGGGTGGTATGTGTAAATTACCCTTTTCTTTTTTACCATAAAAAAAATAAATAAATAAAATCCAGTCACCATGAGTGGTTCTCTCTTCACCCATGAAAAACACTAAATCCCAAGAACAAATACAAATGTCTTTTCATTTTTCCCGAAATAGGCTCTCTGCGAATGCATGCAAGGGTAAGCCTGCATATAAATTATAACCCTCCACAGAACAGCAGTGGCGTAGTACATTCAAAAACTATCCACAGAAACCACAAAGCTGCCACCCCACTAAGGGTCTTTCTGGTATCATCTTTCTTTTTCATTTTCTGACAATTTTTCATTTTTTTGTGTTTGATATCATTTTTGAAACTTGCTTTTGTTTAAAATAAATGAAAACGCCCCTAAAATCATAATAGACTCTTGTCTATTATGTATTGTGGCCAAAAACGTTTTTCCTTCTTTTTTGTTTCGCTCAAGCTTAATGAGCGTATGCTCATAGGACCCAAATATGAGGAATAAAATAGACCACTGCTCTTATTTTTAGAAAGGCAAGCCCCCTTCTTCTTTCTACAATGAGCCTTACTGTTTGAAGGAACTCGAGACCGAAATCAGCGATCTTGGCTGTCCGACAAGATGTTACTGGGCTTGATATCATCATGAATCCCCGGGGTATCACAAACGGTGTGAAGGAACTTCAGACTGAATGCAACAACCATCTTCCAATACAAAAATTCACCAGAAATAGAATTTGGAATGAAGGAGAAACCAGACGGCTGGAATGGAGGTTTACTGATTGATTGATAGATTCAAGAATGAAAATATAATGGAGAATGACAGAAGGAAATAAGCAGTAACCTACTAGGCAGAAAACAAAATTTCAGTACAACAGAGATACAACAATCCATCATACCATACCAGACCCAATCAATAACAGTTACAGTGTATATCTGCAATCGAACGAAAGAGTTTGGAAAATTTAAAGTGTAACTGAAACAAGATAATAAAAGATAAGAGCTTAACTTACCTGACCCACTAGGATTGGATACAAAATCCTAACCGAGGAAGGACTGAAACCTTGAGCTTTACAACTCGAGAAGGGATTCAAACCTTAGCTACAAAACTTATTTTTCATTCTACAATCTATTATGTTTAGTAGGTACTAAACAGTTTTTATTTTTTGATTAAAATGGCTTTTAGTAATGATTTATTTACATAGGCAAAAAGAAATGCAAAATGATACCAAAAAGTCCCTAAATCATAGTACTCAGTCCCCAGAAGAAAATATTCCAGTAGAATTTTCTGGACGTAAAGATACAACAAACAAACTAGGCACCAAGTTTTAATACTCATTCTCCATTATAGACAAATCTACTTGGTAGAATTGCTTAATTGTTAGATACTAACAACCCAGTCCACAAAATCATGAAACTCATTCTCCCTTATAGACAAATCTCTTACTTGTTAGATTCAATTCCTTAGACTGTTTAAATCAGTTATATTGCCAGTTTGCCTCAAAAAGTAACTACTCCGCTCATGAAAACCAAAATAAGTTTTGTGAACAAGATGTTAGTTTACCTCTCAATCTCAGTACATTACAAGGCCTAAGCACAGGGGCAAGCAAAGGCAGAAAAACAAATTTTCAACCAGACTCAATCTAGCACCCAACATCCCCCAACCTATCATGCTAGTATTACCTATAACCATTCATACAGTTCAGGTGCATGAACATCTTTAGTGTTTACACATACCCGCAGCTCGCACACATACCCGCAGCGCGCAGGGGCCTATGAAGATTCAACATCTGAAAAATCCAGCCCTTCTTTATATAATTCAAAATTATCTGGGCTCCACAGGCAGATTAGATGAAGGCGGAATGTAGCCATCTTAATCCCAAGCAGACGCTGCAAATAAACAAACATAGGGATCAATCAAACCCAGGAAAATTTAAATCACTATCATCTCAATAACTATAGCTGCAGAAAAATTAAATGATCAACCCAACACCATCAGCCTGGCACCAAAAGCCAAACTATAATGACCCAAGGGTGACCTATCATGCGCACCCAAGCCCATCAGGACTCAAAATGTCAGCCAGTAGCTCAAGTAGCTTACAGGGGATCAGGTTGATGCCAATCCAATTCCACTCCTGCTCCATTATGCATCTCACATAACACTTCCAAACAAAAGATCCACAACTAGATGTAGTGATATCCCTTTAACACCCCCCCCCCCCGGCGGGGATTGGGATAATTTGATTGGTGTCTGCCCCATCCAAATGGGGTGTTTTGTGATAATTTTGCTTTTGATTTCTATGCCCTAGCAGAACATCTACGTAGGATGAACATCGCAAGCTGAGTAAGACTCTACAGTATGACAATTTTTCATCCAGGCCATTGCCCATGTTTCTACTTTTACCTCAAGAACAATGCTATAAGATTGGATGAAAAGTATGCCATGATAGGGCTGATATTGAGGTTGAACAGGTACCATAATTGGAAGCACCATCCCTCATCTGATAATTTACTGATAAAATTAGATACTTCAAAACAAGGATACATATTGGCAATATCACTGGAAGGGGAAGGTTCTGAAATGATTCCCAGTAACAGCAATAGGAAAAATAAGTCAAGCTCATGGCAACTAACCATTACACCTAAAAATAACAACATTGACAAGTAGAGTTATAAGAATGGACAAACCAGTATGCGAGCTGCCTCAGGTGATAAAGGATTTCCTTCTTCACATACAACAAAGTCAGAAACAAGCTCCACCACACCTACATATGATTAATAAAATAATCACCAACATAAAGGTTAACTCATCTAGAAGGGAAGAAAACAGAAACAAGCTCCTCCTCACCTTTGTTCAATCGTACAGGCATCCCTTGCTTGCGAAGAAATGGCTCCATCTCATGTGTGAACTGATCTAGAGGCCCTTCTTTGAGTTCCACCTAATAAACCAAACAAAGACAATAAGTAAGCAACTACAGAGCATTGCATAAACGAGAAACAAGCAAAGAAATTACCAATTTACACTCATCAAAAGGACAAATCATCAATTTATGACAAACTAAAGTAGAGAGGATAGCTGCATTGCTAATTTCGAACCAGTGAGATCTAGCGGAAGACAAGCTTGCAACAGGATTGCACACAAGGAATAAAACCAGATCTCCAAAGATTTTTAATAACAAAGAATTATTAAAATTGATGATCAGAGAACCAATTAGGTTTTATGCCAGGTAGATCCACGACAGAAGCTATCTACTTACTTAGGAGGCTCAGTGAAAGATTAAGAGTCTGCCAAAAAGATCTCCATATGGTCTTTGTTGACCTAGAAAAAGCTTATGAGAGTCCCTAGAGAGGTAATTTGTCATGTGTTAAAGAGAGGGGTGTCAAGTCAGTATGTGGACACAATAAAGATATGTATGGTGTAGTGACTAGTGTGAGAACCATAGGAGGTCAAGGTAGTGATTTCCCAATTACAATTGGGCTACATCAAGGATAAGCATTAAGCCCTTATTTGTTTGCACTTATCATGGATTATTTAAATAGGGACATTCAAGACGAGTTGGTGTATGATTTTTGCTAACGATATTGTTTTGGTGGATGAGACAAAAGTAGGGATTAACGCTAAGATGGAGTTGTGGAGATCAACCTTGGAATCAAGAGGTTTTAAGATAAGTAGAACAAAGACAAGAGTATATGGTGTCTAACTTTAGTTACACTAAGATGGATAATGAAACAGTGAAAATTGATGAAAGAGAGATACCACAAAGTGATTATTTTAGATATATGGGCTCAATCATAAATAAAGTTGATATAGAGGATGATATTTCCAAGAGAATTAAAAATAGGATGGATGAAATGGAGAGAAGCATCCGGAGTGTTGTGTGATCAACGCATTCCTTTAAAGCTTGAAGGAAATTTTATAGGACAGTCGTACAACCAGCTATGATGTATTATGTTGAATGTTGGACAATTAAGAAGCATCAGATAGATAAACTACGTGTAACGAAAATGAGGATGTTAAGATGGATGTGTAGTGATGAGCACATTTATGTGTGAATTTAGACATATAATTCTTGCATTTTTATACTTGGAATGGAGCTACTCAAGGTGTTTTTCTGTGTTTTCAGGTTTTAGGTCATTCTTGAAAGAGCAGCCCAAATAAAGCTGAGGAGCTGAAAAGAGCCCGTGTGAGCTGAAATGTAAGAAGTCAAGTCAGCTCAAGCCCAAGTCCACATCCAAGTTTTACTTTAGGCACACTTATATGGGCTGGACCTTAGTTAGTAAGTTCGGGAACAGCAATTGAACTGGAACGGATACGTTCGGCAATTAAACGAACTAGACGGCAATAATACTTTTCAAAAATCCGGTGTAATAAAACGCATATGACAATAATACGATACGTGTTTAATACGGCCGCTCTATAAGCAAAGATACGGATATATATTCACTATGTAATACACATGCACCACCTAATAAACAAAATAATAGAATATAAACAATGATTTTATCAAAAAGAAACCTCACAACTAAAATAAACACAATATAATATCCCCTATTACATCTCATAAGATTATCATTTAACAAATCAAAATATCAATATAAGTATCTCATCCGACATTAAAAAAAAAAAAAAAGACAATAATGTGTTCTAGAATTCATCTCTAAGATGTGCTCACATCAATGAACTCATCTCTAAGATGAACTAACATCACCAATGGCAGTTCATTTGCCTTTGCAATCACCAATTTACCCAGCTGCAATTAACTGGCCACCTAAACTGAAATGAGAACGGAGATGAAGAAGATGAATGGAATGGGGGCAGTCGACGGCTAGGGTTCAAAGAGAAGAAGACCAAAATCGTATTATGCGAGGGTTTTGTTTTGTGTTTTTTCTTCTTTAAGTTTTGAGTTTTTTTTTTTTTTAAACAAAACTAAACTTAAATTAAAAAGTATTAAACGCGTTTAATTCGTGTTTAATACGTGTATAATATGGATGTACTTAAAAAACAAGTATTTTACCATATATACGGAAATATACGATAAAATATGTTTTTTTGAATTAAACGTTCAGATACGCGTATTATACGCGAACTTACTAAGGGCTGGACTATGGCCCATGAAGAGCCAAGCAGGAAGAAACGAAATTTACTGGGCCACATTCCATAGTCCGCGTTTTTCACAAGGGGTATACTTGTCAACAAATTGAGAAGATTTGTGGATCTTCTCGATGGAGAATCAAGGGCTGAATCATGGGATGAAGATCAAGCTAAGTCCAACGAAATCTGATGAGGTGGACTTTCCTATTTTTTTTCTCACAACAACCCATCTCTCTCTCCAACAATTTTCTCTTCAATAGGAGGAATTGGTTTCAGTTTTGATAGCTCCTAATACAAGGAAGATTGGCTCAAGATTGGATTATTTGTAATCTTCTAATTAGTTAGAACTCTAGTTTGTTAGGGAATCTTATTTCTACTTTCTAATTTGGAACCAAGTTGGTTAGTTTGTTAGGGATTGGGCTCTCCCTCTCATACGTTGGGTAGTTTTCTCTCTTGGGGAAGCTTACCACATATTGGTGGTATCTCTTGGGATTGGTTGGATTTTTATTGTATTTTATTTTCTTTCCTCTTTTCTAGCAAGCTACCAAAAAGGAGAGCTCTCCTCCACACACCAGCCTTGCTGCCCTCTCTCTTCTCTCCATCTCCCAATCGGCCACACTCTCTCTCTCATTCCTTTCTTCTCTCTCTCATGTTTCTCTCTTCTTTCCTATTCCCGCCACTAATCTCTTTCCTCCTTTCTCTCACACCACCTCACCTCCTTCCTAAAATCTTTCCTTTCCCTCAAAGAAACCCACGGCTCCCATCTCCTAATCCTTACACGATTTTCTCTCCATCTTTCTAAATCTCTCCCATCTACTTTCTCTATAAGGTCAGCCCTCCCTCATTATTATTCACTCTTTTCATCTCTCCCTCATGCCTCTTTCCGTTGGAGCTCTTAGAATTTTTTTTTATCATCTGCAATTTCTTTTATTTTGTTGGGCTTAATCAACATTGAAGATTAGTGGAATTATTGGAAGATTCAATTTTTTTTTCCAATTGTTTTTTATTTTCAAGCATTGTTAAGCAGAATTTTATTCTCCCTTCCACTTAAGATCATATGTGTAATTTTCTTTTTATTTTTGTAATTGGTTCTTCGTTCTTGGATGTGGCAAAGTTCAAGTGAGGATCGATCCTCATTGGAGCTAAGCATTTCAGATATATACCCTATCTCTTCTCTTTGATTTGCTTAGTTTAATTTTATGTTGTCTTTTATTCTATCCCTTTTATCTCCTCCTCCTACTTCTTCAATGGCTAGCTAAATCTCTTGACTTAGGGATTGGATGAAGCCATGAGAGGAAGAGAAGTGACGGATTGAAAAACACTATTTCACGAAAGTTGTAGATAATTGAATCTATTTTCAAATGCCTCTAGAATCAGGTTTATCTTAAAACCTTTTGATTCCAAGGTTGATCTCCACAACTCCAACTTGGTGTTAATCCCTATTTTTGTCTCATCTACCAAAATAATATCGTCAACAACAAGCACACTCCAAGGAACCTCCTCTTGAATGTCTCTAGTTAAATCATCCATGATAAGCACACACAACTA
The DNA here is from genome assembly GCF_018873765.1 of Telopea speciosissima. Classification (NCBI taxonomy): domain Eukaryota; kingdom Viridiplantae; phylum Streptophyta; class Magnoliopsida; order Proteales; family Proteaceae; genus Telopea; species Telopea speciosissima. Next base: position 51,952,241 of record NC_057923.1, read on the forward strand.
AAGGCCTAAAGCTGATCCTTGATGCATAACTGAAGCAATCACCCTCACGGGATTGCTTAAACTCAATCGGGAGAGTACTTGCACTTTTAAAAGTAACAGAGATTTCTGGCAGAATGACCTTCAATCAGTAAATCAGGGATATCTCTCTGCTCAAATATCAGATTAGGATGATTCAAATTGGGTTTTGAAGCTAAGAAACAAGGCTATAACTTTTGTGAAATAGGATTTTCTCAAATTCCACAAGATAGATAGTCAAAATGGGCCATCAAGGGACTATTCCTGCACAGGTCCAAATTTGAGAAAGGTTTGAAATTGGCTTCAACTTTCAATACTTCAAGGTTGAATCTTTAAGGTGATGACTTCAACTCTTCCATGTTGAAAGATATAGCTCTTCAAGGCTGAATGAAAGCCCAACTCTACAAGGAAGAGAGAAACTCAGCTTGGTTTCTATGGAGGAACTTTTCAAGGTTCACAAGTAAAAAGCAATGGAGCAACTTTGAGATTTTTGAATTTCAATCGGGCATCCTACATCATAAAATTCGTTTCCTATATAGGACTCAATTTTTACCTAGGATACTACAACCACCATTCCACAAGAGATTCCACTAGCATAGTGATTCCCAAACTTTGGCCTAAGTAGTGATATGAACCAATGGCAAATTATATAGAAAATAAATTGAATAAGAAAACTAGAAATAGAGACTTGTTGAGGTCTCCCATGTCTTAATGTAATCTTCCATATAATGAAGCAATGGAGCAACTTTGAGATTTTTGAATTTCAATCGAGCATCCTACATCATAAAATTCGTCTCCTATATAGGACTCAATTTTTTACCTAGGAGACTACAACCACCATTCCACAAGAGATTCCACTAGCATAGTGATTCCCAAACTTTGGCCTAAGTAGTGATATGAACCAATGGCAAATTATATAGAAAATAAATTGAATAAGAAAACTAGAAATAGAGACTTGTTGAGGTCTCCCATGTCTTGATGTAATCTTCCATATAATGAAGCAATTCTCCATGTTGAAGTGGAGCTTTCCTAGACTTTCATTGTGGAGACTCAAGATAGAGTTTGTTGAAAACCAAGATAGTGCTCATAGGATGCAGTGTAGTATGGAGAAGACCAAAAGACTTTGACTAGGATCCCACCACTAGTGGAATTAACTTCTTTGAGTGGGGCTAGGCTGTTGGGTTGAAAAGTGGGCTAGCCACTTGGTGCTTGGTTCTCTCTTTGCCTTGGTTCAAGTGGATCAAATGGGCTTGGGCCCGGATACAAGCTAACCTCCTTAAGGGCTGCACTTGTGTATGCACTTGGACTTGGGTTTCATTATTCTGGGCTGCATCAATAACCCAATTGTAATTGGGAATTCACTAACTTGACCCCCCACAATTCTTACACTAGTCACCACAACATCATACATATCTTTAATTATGTCCACAAATTTACGTGAAACACTTCTTTTCTCTAATACTTGCTAGATTGACTCTTTAGAGACTCTATCATAAGCTTTTTTTAGGTCAATAAAGACCATAAGGAGATCCTTCTTGCAGTCTCTAAATCTTTCCAAGAGTCTCCCAAGTATAATGAAACTATCGTGGATATTCCTAGCATAAAACCAAATTGGTTCTCCGTAACAGTAGTTTCTTATCTTAGGTGGGTTTCAATAACCCTCTCCCATAATTTCATAGTATGACTCATTATTTATGCTTCTATAGTTATTGAAACATGAATATCACCTTTATTTTTGTAAATCGGAACTACAATGCTGCTCCATTCATCTGGCATTTCTATTGTGCTCAGAATCTTATTAAACAACTTGTTTAGCCAAGATAAACCACAGATTCTTAAGCTCTTCCACACTTCTATTGGAACCTCATCTTGGCCTTGTGCCTCGCATACTTTCATCCTCCTTAAAGCTTCTTTTACTTCAGATACCCTATTTTTTCGTATATATTTTTATGACATTTGGTGTCTTGACAGGTAATGCAGTCTTCTGGAACATTATTACTCGAAGAGTTTGTAGATTTTAGTTTCTCCTTAATGCCCTCATCCCTTATTAGTACTTTACCATCTTCACTGTTAATACATCTAACATGGTCGAGATCTCTACTCTTCCTTTCCCTCATTTTAGCTATCTTATCTTTCCCCTTCCTGTGTACTCAGATTGTTATAAAATCTCCATATTTCTTCGCCCTTGCTTTTCCCACAATCTTCTTGGCTTTATTTCAGGCAAAGTTATACCTTTATGGATCCTCTACATCCTTAATCCTTTGCCATGTCTAAAAACTAGTTTTCTTAGTCTGAATGGCTGCTTGAACCTCTCATCTCACCACCAAGTCTCCCTCGAGGAATGACGTTTTCCTTTCGATTTGCCTAGAACATCTTTAGCAACCTTCTTAATAAAAGTGGCCATATCATTACGCATCATATGAGTGTCTCCCTCAAAGTCCCACTTTCCTTGTTTGACCACTTTATCAGTATATGATTTCGAAGAATCTCCTTTTAAGCTCCACCACCTTATCCTAGGACAAATAAGCTCATCTTTCTTACAATTCTACGTAGTGAGGCACATATCCACAACCATTAAGTTATGTGTAATGATGAGGCCCTCCCCAAGCATAACCTTACAGTCCTTACATAACTATCTATAAGACCTTCTAGTTAAGAAGAAATCTATTTAGCTACAATGATGCCTACTTAATCTAAGACTAGAACCAGAATAAGTCTAATCCCATGCAGGATCAAATAGAAAATCTCCAAAGAACAATTAAGAGAGTAATGGGATTCCCAATAGATCAATGGGATCTCAAAAATTGGTAAGAGAAGAATGATCAGATCTCAAAAGATAACCAAAAGAAATAATCCCACAAAGTAATAACCTGTTGAAGCAGCAATCAAGAATGAATAATATCCTTAATAGAGAGAAGCCTATCAGAATAGAGAACGGAGATCGAGCAGCAATTAGAGTTTTGAGAAACCCCTAGACTCTCCTATATCATTGTTTGGATTGCTCCAGCTGAATCGGTTGATGGAGATGTACTTTGGCAGCAATGATTTTGATGTAGTAATCTTCAAGAAATTGATGTGACAATCAGTTGAAAGAAATCCCAAAAGCTTGTAGCACTCTTGAACTCGATTTGAACAAAATTAGGGTTTGGAATCAAGAACCGATGGAAGGGAATGGGGAAATGTGGGGTTGGCTATCTCAGCATGGGTATCTCACCCATCCTCTCTGAAGATTTTCACAAAGGCTCAAGCCAATATTTCATTAATCAAATTCGTGTAAAATGCTGGCCTCCTTTACAAACTTATATAGAAGACTCAAAAATAGACTTAGACACTAAAAAGGAAATGCCTAACCCTATCCTTAACTAAGATAACCTAAATTGACTAAGAAAGTGAAATAATGAAGGAAATAGACTCAAAACAGGACTCTAACTAAACTAATGAAGTAAATCCCGTTTTCCTACTTTCTACCCATATTTTAGGCTCATTAAATTGGTCAATTGCAAAATAAACATATATAACCCAACCCAAAATTTATTTCCAATAAAATAAGCCCTTTAAGTGACTTATCTACATCAGCCCACCCCCAATAATGCCTTGTTATCCCACTCTTTCAAGGTTCAGATAGTTCCAAAGTTTAAAACATCATTTTCTTTGATTTCTCCAGCTGGGGAGAGAGTAACCAACACCTTAACTTTTCAATTCCATCATCTTTCTTTAAAAAAAAGTGTCCAAAGAGCGTCCCAGTGCACAAGGCTCCCGCTACTGCAGGATCTTGGAGGGGCAAATGTACGCAACCTTACCCCCACTTCATAGAGAGGCTGTTTCCATTATCTTTCTTTGAACCCGATAAATTATCCCCAACCCAACTTCCAATATCGAAATTCATTATCATCCAAGATACCCATTTTATACATGTAGGGTGGTATATCCTAAATCATCCCCTCTTCATTCATGTAATTTAAAAATAAAAGACTAAAGCATATAGTTTCCTCACCCCCTCTTCATCTTCTCCCTTTTTGAAGCATTTTGCACATTTTTTGGTTGATCAAGGCAGTTCCCATGCAAAATGGGAAAAGAAAAGAATAGAACATCCTGACATGATGTAAGCCTTGATAAATCAAGAGGAGCTGCCATAAAGAACTTTGTCAAAATTCAAAAAGGCTACCAGGTTCTAGGTTGTAAGATCCAAATCCTACAACTCTCCCTGGGATTAGATATAAACAAATCTTTTAACTTTTCAGGAACATAGGAGGTCATGTTGAGTCCCCTTTTTTTAAAAATTTGCAAACACTGAGACTCACATCCATATATGTGTTATATTTCTAATTCTTAGACAGCTAACATCCCTGCATCCCCATTCAAATCATAAGTTCCCCACATCAGGCAGCTTCAGTAAAAGTGAAAAAAAAATAAAAAAAGGATTCTGGTCACTTACACATTTTGATTTATAGGGGAGAAAAATAGAAATGGTTGCTCTCCCCTTCACTGCCCACCCGGGGGGGGGGGGATATTTAAGAAATTCACAAAACTCTGACTCATAGTGATGGGGTATTGGGGTTAATGCTATATCCCCTACTGTTACATTAAAACAGACCGATTCTTGAAAATAGGCAAAAGGGCGTAACATGCTTCACACCCAAGACAACAATTTCTCATATTATACTCTTCCAACAAGCTCCTTTAATGGAGTCTAGTAATTAGCTCTTCAGGTCTAAACAATCTACTACAAGATACAAGATAGAAACAATAGGTTCACTCAAACCTTTTCCGTAGCTGTGGTTCCCGTCCTTGCAAAGTCATATTCTTCATATTCTTCAAACAATCTGCAGAAAGACATAAAAAAAAAGAAGGGAAGCTGAATAAACGAAAGAAATGAACTCAAATATCTAAAGGAGAACCAAAAGTTGAACAAACTCTCCAAAGAACAAGAAATATTTTCAATTTCTTACTAGAATGTAAGAGAAAGACTTCACAATATGGAAAATGGCACAGCATATAGATTTACAAGATACAACTCTTCATGCAGTACCCTTCCTATCAAGATTCACTAACAAAAAGTGGTGTCTAAACAGGTAACTCATTTGTGGACTATGAGACTATCCATATCAATGCAATTATTATGGTCTTTACCTAGTCCTGGCTGGCATGTAACCTGCCTTCTGATGCCTTTATGGTCTGGTATTCCTTTTTATATCAATAACTTCTGACAATTTATCAACTATATCCCTCAATAGAATAATTAAAATTAAATAATATTAACTGTTGAAGAATCCATTACAGCATCTGATAACTATCAAATAAGAAAGACCTGAAAAAACTTTATACAGACCTTCAACCTTTCTAACAAAAGCTTTCTCACAATTAAGCAAGATAACTATTAAAGAATGACAAATGAAACCACATTCTGAGGCGCATCCATGTGTTTAGCTTATAATTTAACAATACGGTATCACTAATGCGTCCTGACTACTTCCACTAACTAAGCAAGATAAGGAATAAGGAATGAATGACACACAAGGTCTAAGCCGCATCAATATCTTTAACTTGATTTAACTATAATTCTTACATAAATAATATGTAACTATAATTCTTACATAAATAATGTGTCCTGACAGCTTCTAGAGCCAATGACAAGCACGTATGGATTTCCACAGGAGGTTTACTAATCAAACCCTTTCATGCTTCTGGATGTTGGAATACTAGAAGGTACACATTTATTAATGAAGGCCAAGGCCAGCAATGTCAAATTTATTAATAAAGATCAAGGCCTGTAAATGAAACTGCTGGCTGCCTCCCTAAAAGTGAAGCTCCCTGAAGCTGGCGTCATTTCAGAATAGCCTCGTGTGCATTTACATACTATACATCATTTCCATGCCATCAACCAAAAATTTTAACCCAGAAATTCAGTTTATATCCCCAAGTCCAGGCATTTTTTATACTATTACAATGAATGTTGGAGAGATACCTTTGGACCTCTTCTTTTGGCAAATTAGTGAAATAAAGCCCAGTATCTCCCCGCAATAGCTGAGAAGGAAACAAAGAAACTTTGTGAGCACCAAAAAAAAAATGACAGAAAAGGTACTCCAACATTGGAGAGCATGTCTACCTTAGAGACTTTGTGAATGCCAGGCCTTATTTCATCAGCAAAAGATCTGCCTAAAGCAACTTGCATCACTTTGTTGGATCCAAGGAAAAACCTGACATAGCAACAATATAACGTTACATCAAGTAAATGGAAATGGGGGCTAGACAAAAAAAAATGCAGTCTTTCTTCAGGAAAGCAAGCAGACATTAGATTTCAATAAAAAGTGCGAATTTACCTGCTGGTAGACTTAAGCTGCTCTCTAAACTCCTTGAACTTCTGATTTCTCATATTCTCAAAAGAGAAAAGATAGATAGAGTTGAATTTTTCTACTGCATCCCTTATCGAATTCACGATTGATTCTTTGTGCCCCCTTCCCTTCTTCTTAGTCTTCGATAATGTGACTGCATTCCATAAAACCACTCAAACACTGCAAGTATTAAACTGAAAGATATTCGAGTAAATGTTTACTTCCCGCTACTTGTTAGCAACAAAAGAATCCTCAATACATTAGATAAACCCTGTTGAGCTTCTCAAACAGAGAATTTAGTGAACTCAAAAGCACATTAGGGTTTTGTGAAAATGGTAATGAATCTGAGACTAGTTCTATTTTAACACCTTAACGTAAAACCCACTTCCCACTGCATTATGCGAGCTCAAACTGAAATATCCAGACAATTTAATGAAAAAATATACAGTGAAAACTTTGGCGAAGAACAACAATTAGGGCTTTGGGTGGAGGCCGCCGAAGAAAACTCACCAGGTCTGTTACGCTTCGATTTAGGCATCTCTGAGGTGTTATGGCGGCTCCTCCTCGCTTCTTCGCTTCTCGCAGAACCCTTCGAAGTTCAAGTCTCAGACTAAAACCTGTTCAATTTGCTTTTAGGTTTTGCGGATGGATTTGCCGGTCGAACCGTCCATAAAAATGTTTATGAACAACCCGACAATTGGGCAAGCATAGTATCACGGGTCAACCTCATTGAGCCCAGGGACTTAATCCATTGGGTTAGGCAAGGTCCATGATCTGGAATTTTTTACCATCGTGTAGAAAGATTAATACTTGTAGAGGAACACTATAGAAGGGATTTTAATCCTCTCCAATTCTTTAAATCGGCAATTCTTGGCAATACCATTTTCCCTGCAGGACACGTGGCATAACAACATCCTATGGTGGAGATTAATTTACTCATGTCATGAACCCAGAACCCGATTTGGGATATGGGTCATGGGTTAAACCCAGAAATCGTGGTTTCCTAAAACAAAAAAATTGCAATGTTCTCTTCCCCTTCTTTCTCCATCGGTTCATCCCCTTCCTCCTTCTAATGACACTTGCAGCAATGGATGCCTGTAGCCTTCTGCCCTGTTGAGACAACTCGTGGAAACAGAGTGAGTTATCTTGTCATTTTTTAATCAACGATTGCTTTATACTGGTCTTCTAATTGGTTTCTCATATTCTGATTCTTCTTTGGATTCATGATGTCTGGTTGGTTTATATACTTCCCTCTTGTGTTTTTGTCACGCCCCCATCCCAACAAGGAATATAATATCATATAAAGGGTGACTAGGACGACGCGTGTCATCCTACTAAACCGCCGGATCACCGACACGTTGTCCCAACGCCATATCATATCCAATATTAACACAATATAATATTAGAATGCGAGAAAAGAGGAATATTACATTCCAAGGATCGTGAGTATTGCGAAGCGTATAAATTGAATAGTTACAAGATGTTCAAAGCTAGATGATAAATACGAGTGAATTAGTTACATTTCCAATGACCATCTAATAACTATCAAAAATGGTATTACGATAAGTATTTCACCATAGGCCTTAGCCTCAAAAGTAATCAAAAAGGGATCGAGTCCAGAATATCCTCACGCCCGTAGGCACAATCATCGCAAGGACACCGTCGCCATGTTCCTCAAACACGGCCTCCGGTTCCTCCTCACCGATCTCATCGTATCCCGAGGGCTGAACTCCAAGTCCCGCGAGATATCCGCACACCGCACCATAATCTAAAAAGTGTGCGCACGAGGGGGTTAGCTCCACCGAGCGTGAGGGGATGGGAATGCACAAACACGCAATTCATATAGTCCAATGATGCATGCACATGTTAAGTCCATTTTTCCACCTAACAAACAACTAAGTCAATGGCATATGCTATCGTGACAATCGGGGAGACACTGTGGGTCACTTAACTTATCGCCACAATGAAACCTCAATTGTCACGTGGGACCTACGCCGATCGAAGCCTCCAAGACCACTCAATGGTGCACCCCGATAACCAATACTACCATGATGGCCTCTCCCACCTCCACAGTAATCCGGTGTACTGATTACCCAACACCTAAACCCCTGTTGGTAAGGGTCGTAGCATAAGGGTGTGAAATCCTAGCCACAATATACTACATGCAAGTCCTATCGTCCGAGAGGTAATCCAGGCGCATCAACTTTTCATCCTGGTTTAGTGCCCAAGCACAAGACGGCACGGCGCATACAGCTTCAACATGACATTCAACATAATTTCTTCATAAATGTTTGTAGAGTTGGGTTAAACGTACCACCCACCAAGAGACCCATCAAGATACATCATTACCAATCAACATTATAACAAATAGATATAAAATTATGCAATATGCGCAAACATGCTTATTAATTATAATGAGTACATAATATATAGTGCAATAATAATAACAAGCCCAAACAACCACACCCACTCACAACGTATACGCCAAGCACCACGATTATCGTTGTCGCCTCGATCAAGCAATAAGCCACAAAAGTGAATATATTAACCTATACAAAGAGTGGAATAAGGTTACACGAGCGAAAGGAACGGATCCCAAAAGGTCTCCCATAAACACTTAAGTATAAGGTTTCGAGAGACGAAGTGGTTGCAGGAGTGGTTTCATGCCCAAATCGCAACCACATGTAAATCCTAGGAAACCGGGGTTCGGGACGATTTTGTCAAGGTCGGATGCGGATGTGGTTTGAAAAACTGAATCCAAGTGTAAATCCGAGCCTTCACGGGGCTCAGGACAATTTTTGTCAAGGTCGGATGCAAATGTGGTTTCGTAAAAACGAATCCGAGTGTAAATCCGACCTTCACAGAATCCTTCTGGGAAGGTAATTTCGTGGTGGTTTCTTGCAGTCCGAAACCACATGTAAACCCTCACACCTTCGGGTCCAAAATCCGAAGGATTCCCTCCAAGGACCCCATTTCAAGTGGTTTTAAAGCACAAGGACTTCTAGAAAACTCCATCCTAAGCTCATTAGGGTCCAACCTTAAATCTCCCAAATGGCAATGAGAACCCTCACATTAGAGCTCATAATGGAGTGAACCGACTCCACCATAGCTTGGATTTAAAGTTCCATCTACTCCTAGGTTCCAAGAGAGATCTAGGTCAATCTCTCCCATTACCCAACCCCTTTTAAAATCCAAAATAGAAGAAAGAAGAAGGTTCAATAGCTTACCTTCCCCAAGATGAGAGCTCCACGATTTCGGCCCAAGAGATGGGGTCTCCACCTTCCTCCAAGCCTCTCTCTCCTTCCTCTTTCTCTTTCTCTCCTCTTTCTCTCCTCTTTCTCTCCTCCACGATTTAGGGTAGAAGAGGATGTTGAAGGAGAAGTGATGTTCTCTCTCTCCTCATGGACTCATTTATAATAAATGGGTCTTTGGGTACCTCTAGTCAAATGGGTCATGAGGCCTAATGGGTCAACCCATTAGTCCTATGTGGGTAAGTGGATGGAATAACCCATCATTGGGTCAATAGGTTATATGGGCCTGCCCACAACCTCAATTAGGGAAAAGCCCATTCTTAGATGGGTTCATATGAGATGGGTTTAAGTCCCCAATGTACTTCCTAAAGGTACGCGGGACCCGAACTTAAATTATTCCCTTCTCTCATGAAATAGCTCGAGCGGTTCAAGCCCGGACCCGCACTTCGAGGTTACCAAGGGAAGAATAATTAATAAGTCTTGAGGCTAGAACTTACTTTTCCCCTGTCATGGTTTATTACCCATGACCCGACAACTTCGCCACTCAGCAATGCTAAGCTCATCACCGAATGAAATATCCAGTGAGGTGACGGTCCAGGATGCTCTCTCCGAACTCCTCGCTTCCCGGGCTGGTACTTGGAGGGTAATCGACGAAGTCGCCGTCAACGAACTTTCCCCACGGCGGTTGAGGAATCTTTCCTCCACAGGCAAACCCGTCTTGTGGTCAACGATTTTGTAGCTAGGTTTGACCATCATGGAGAACAGTCACCAAAGATACATGGCAATGTATCTACACGTCACGAGAAGAAATGATATTTAATTATATCCCGGGGTACGGGTATAACAGTTTTTGTTATTCTTAGATTTATTTTTGTCTTTCATATCTCTCTAGCTTCCAATTTTTGTTTTTTTTTCTACAGCTACTGTTCTATTAGAATGGTTGTGAATGGTTCCACTTTTTGCTTCATGATTTATGTTTTGTTCATTAGTCTTCTTTGGTGACTCCACATCATGTGTAGTTCTTTTATAATGGATAAAATGCAACCAATATCTTCATATTGTGTTCTGTGAATAATGAGGCAATGGTTTATTATTTATGCTTGTTAATTTGAGCGTGCATCTGTGACAAATAATGATGTAGCTCTGCTCTCAACTTCTTAAAGAAAGTTTGTTTTAACTTACTTTTTTATTGAAAATTTTTATTGGCTATGACCTTGATTGACCTGCCTTAGTTTTCTACTAGTTGAAATTTTAATCTAGAAGATCTAGAAAGCTACTCCAACACTATTCAATTACAAGGGTGGGTCTTGTGTTTGTCTTGGTAAAACTTCCTCTTTTCTGTGTTTCTGCTCTTGGTTGTTGAATGGATAGCAAAAATGAGTTTCTTTACTGATGGAAGAGCAGTTCGTTGTTCTGTGAATAATAACTTCTGCTTCCCTTGCTTTCCCATCGCTGCAAGTGTCATCGGAAGGAGGAAGGGGATGAACCGATAGAGAAAGAAGGGGAAGAGAACATTGCCGTCTGAAACTGTTTTCCCCTTTCTGCGCTAATTTTTTTTTTTTTTTTTTTAGGAAACCACGTTTATTGAGTTTAACTCATGACTCATATCCCAAATCGGGTTCTGGGTTCATGACATGAGTAAATTAATCTCTACCATAGGATGTTGTTATGCCACGTGTCCTGCAGGAAAAATGGTATTGCTAAGAATTGCCGATTCAAAGAATTGGAGAGGATTAAAATCCCTATAGAAACTAGAAAGCTCTAAAGATTACTTGTGCATACTAATAAAAATATATAGCTCTAGAGTTTTCCCCTGAAGAGGTAGGAATTTCTAGGTTCCTTGGCTACAAGTTTAAAGATTCTAATTTTTTTTTGTACCCCATAGGTGTCTATAAATAGGGGTGGCTTCATTTGGCCAAGGTACCAACCAAGCAACCAAGTTGTAAGCAAATACTCCAAGTGCAATAAAGCTCTCATTCACATAAATTCTTCAAGTGTTCTCTTTTGTCCCTTCCTAAGTCCCTCAAGGTGTATAGGATGGTTGACTTAGTGATACACAAATGCAAAGTACCGATACAGTTGGCTTAACAAATACTAAGTTAGTGACAACATGGTATGACAGTTTCAGTTACTAGAGAGACGTGCTTGTGAGATCAAGGCATCATGTATAGCTCAAAGGCATGATATGTGATGGTGACCGGCAAACCAGAGGATGGGAGGCCAATTTCAACGCCAGGAAGCGAAGGAGCAAATACAAGTCTTTTGAGGTTGGTGGTGCTATGAAGCCACAACTAGCACAAGTGGAACTAGTTGTGGCTGAGGTAAAGGAGAGACCTGGTGTTGCCGAGCAAAGGGGGAGAGCTTGAAGGCCAAGTTGAGGAGATCAAGAGGGAGCTAATGGGCCAATTTAAGGAGCTCGGTAGTCCTTGCAAGGTGTCTTCAAAACCATAGCACTTGCCCAACAGGAAGAGTTTGCTGCCTTCAAGGTTCAATTGTGGGAGATGTTGGGTAAGATGGAAGCAAGCATTAAAGAGATGAGGGAGAATTGGATTGTGTAGGAGGGCAGTGGCAGGAGGAGCCACAACCTCTTGCGAGATGACCCAAGCCTTACAATGGGAGAGAGATGCTCAAGAAGTCAACAACTTCTTATGGTACATGGAAAGGGACTTTGAAGCGATGACACTCGACGATGAGCAAACAAAGGTATGGATTGCCACTTTACCTCACTGACATGGCTACTCTAGTAGGCATACTGATATAGAAAAAAGATACATGCACCATAGACACATGGGATGACCTTGAAAAATAAATAAAGAATCTTATTTTATGCAAGGAGAAGCCTTAAAAGGCTTAGACACACAAGGTCTATTCGAGCCTACGTGAAGGAGCTCTCAACACTTATGCTTGAAGACCCAAGTATGACTGATGAAGAACTCTTGTTTAACTTCATGGATGGCCTTCAAAACTGGGGGGCGTAAAAGCTGCAATGTTGCAGAATGATAGATCTTACTTCGACCATTGCACATAGAGTCATTAGTGGAGTTTAATAGAGAGGATAACTCCAAGCTTAAGAAAGTCACCAATGTCAAAGGTAGGGGATACAAAGGGCTTAAGTCCTACTATCCTGAGGAAAACACTAGCAAGCCCTCTTAGAGTAAGGAGGGCAAGCCCCAGTATGACAAGAATGATAAATACACCCCTAAGAACAAGTGTTTCCTATGTGATGGGCCACACCGGGCTAGGGATTGACTTAAGAGGAAAACTCTAAATGCACCACTGAGGAGAATAGCATGGATGAGGATGCCCAAATGGGGTTCCAACAACAAATAAGTGTCATCAATGCCCAGATAGGTCAAGGCCACTACCTCTCAAAAGGGACTTATGTACATGAAAGTGTGTGTTAATGATAAGCCCTTACATGATATGGTTGACACAGGAGCGACCCATAACTTTGTTTTGATGGAGGACGCAAAGAAACTTGGACTAAAGTTTTCTAAGGAGGAGAGACGGCTCAAGGCTTTCAACTCCCTAGCTCGTCTCACATTCACGTTGTGGCTTAAGGGGTCGAGATGAAAATTGGGACGTGGAAAGGCACTATAGATCTGTCAGTGGTGCCTATGGATGATTTTTAAGTGATGTTAGGCATGGAGTTCCTTAAGAAGGTAAAGGTCATATCTATGCCCTTCATTAGCACAATATGCATCATGGAGGAAGGGGCTCTGTGCATGGTTCCAATGGTGCAAGGGACCAAGGATGACCCCAAGCTCTCCTTTTAGCTATGCAGTTTGAGAAAGGAATCAAGAAGGGTGAGATGAACTACTTGGATACACTATTGGAGGAAAGGGAGAAGGCCCTATTGAAGTGCAACTAAGTTACTTTTTGTTGGACTTGGCTACTTCTGATATGACTTAATGCACGAAAACATGTACATTACAGTTTTAGGTATGCAACCATAGAATTGTGTATGACACAAAAAAATGTATGTGCAAGAACGACAAGCATAGGAAATAAAACAAGCACGTGCAGAAGAGACATGAGATTTACGTGATTCAACAATATCGCCTATGCACACGCAGTGAGATCCAACCTTCAACTTAAAATCAAGAGAAGAGAAACAATACAACTCTTGTGATTTGATTTCCAAACCTAAGCCCCCTTGTACACGTTTATCTTCCCTCTCATTCTCTCTACTTTGTCTTCTCACTAGTCCTTGTACACATGTTGTACGTACACATATTGTACCTCTTGGACTCTCACTACTGAGTTTGGTTCAGCTCCTCGTACGAGGTGTGAGATTTCACTCCTTGTGCGGTAGTTGAATGCAATGTGTAGTCCATAATACCAACAACTTCTACTCACGGTTTATGATTATTATTTTTTAAAGATGAATGGGACCCACACCATTCTTCTCCATCTTCTTCGTAGAAGGCGATGGAACACCACCACCCCACCGACCCCTATTGTTCCTCCGAGGAACGAATCTGCAACTCCGCCCAAAATCCCACACTCACCCCCTGTTCCGCCCTCTAACCCCACACCCTCCTTTCCATGGCAGCTGCCCCGCCATTCCTTTGCTCCCTAAACTCTGATATTTCTTCTCAAGCTCATCTCTCTCTAAATGCGGTAAAATATACCTCTCTTCAATTCTTCTTCTCTCTTTCTCTCTCCCTTTTCTTTTATTTTTTAAATCTCTCCTCTTCATTTTCTCTTTCCCTTTTTTATTTACTTATTGTTTATTATTTTCAGCATTCCAGCCCCTTTCTTCTTCTTCTCCGTCGTGGTTCCTCAGAGACCCTATTACCAACAAACAAAAAGGATTTTGCAAGGACCCTTGAACTGGAGGTGCCATGACCAAGACGAGTGGTGACAGAAGGGAGGAGGTACCGAAGGATTGAGGGAGAGGGGGTGGGCATTGGGACAGGGAAGAAAGAGGTGGGTCGCGGAAAAGAGCAGAGGATAGGGTCGGAGTTGAAGACGATGGTGTGGGGGCGGGTTTGCAAAAGAGAGGTTGAGGCGGGGTGGGGGAAGGGTTGTGATGGGGATATTGAGAGGCAAAGGAGTAGAAGAAGAAGCCGAGATTGAAATGATCTGCCGCAGTTCTGCAAGGAGCCCCGAATCGGAGTCGCCACCACCAGTTGAGGGGGACGGGTGATTGAATCTATTTCTCAAAACCAAAGAACAAGAAAAACAAAGATCTGTTTTTTGTTTTTGAGTTTTCCAACTCCATCATTGAGCATTTCATCAATTCCAAGTGATTGGATTTGATGAGTTCTGGTGTATTTTAGTGGGTCGAGCAGCTTTCGGTCTATTTGTTCTGTGAGAAACACACCGAAAGAGCAAAGGAACCTCATGGGCTGAGAAATGAAAACTTGAAGGGAAAACAAAAAGGTTTTCTCATAAACACAGAACACCCATTGAAATTAATAGAAAATCAATACAAGTGAGTGATTGTGGAAAACAAGTTAACAGATGAAACTTCGCAACTGGAAAACGGCGGTAGTGTTCCTTGGTGGTAGGTTGGGAGGATTCGAACAAAGGTGGTGTAATCTTGCAGAGTGGGATGGCGTCGTAGAGAATGGGTGGGGCGGTGGTACTCTAAGAAGAAGTGGAAGGGTTGAATGAAGAAACAAGAAAAGGAATCTAACAAAAAAAGAAAAAAGAAAAACAACAGGAAAATTAATAAATACAAAATTGAATTCAAATTATAAAAAAAAAACATAAGGAAGAAACCGTAATAGGAGGTACCCATTTTAGTGGAGGACACATGACATCCAACTACCGCACAAGGAGTGAAATCTCACTCCTCGTATGAGGAGCTGAGCCGACTCCTCACTACTCATCATGGTAAACACGCCTCTCCCTTATAGGATTCCTTTTCCACCCTTAGAAGACCACTCTCTTAGAGACTCCACCTCATAGGAGATTCCATCTTCTTGAAGATTTCGCTTCCTTGAAAATCTCCACTCACCTGAAAGACTCCAGTTCTTCTACTCTTTTGGAGGACTCTACTCACTTGGAAGACTCCACTTCTTCCACTCGCTTAGCTAGAAGACTTCAAATTCTTGGAAGACTACTCCTTTTGAGAGACTCCACATTCCTCCACTCTCTTTACTTTGGTGTATCTCCACCTTCCCCATTAGAAGACCATAATGGACAATCCAATCAGAACCGTTGAACCAAACTGATCAATCGATCTAGATAAAAGACACCAAACCCAACACATGTCTCATACCTTACCTGTACATTATACCTCTTCAAAGGGTTGTGTCTGCATATGTACAATCACATCCACATCCCACTTTATATACACTGGAGTCTGGCGCCAAAAAGAAAGACCTAGGCATGCACCACACCTCGCTCTCCACGGCCCAACCTAGCTTGGTTTGTATATCACAACCCCCATCAATTTTACTTATACTGGACTCCGACCACCAAAAAGGAAAGACTTAGGCATGCGCACACTCGTAATAATAAACCTAGGAATTAGAGAGAATGTAGAGTAGCCATTCTTCCATGGGTCCCTTCCCAAATAATTCTCACTCTATCAAATAAACCTCTCTTCACTCTCTTCCATGTTCGATTTGGGACTGAAGTATTTCCCATAACATAGCCTTTGCAAAAAGCAAATGTCAAGCAAATGTCAACAAATTGGGGGTTTGAATCTTGTGGATAGGAGTGTCGAACAATTGGTTTGGTCCGGTTTCGATCAGGCTGAATCGGTCTCGGTTTGGGAATGAGTGAGACCAAAACTAAACCGTTAAGGAACTTTGATATTTGGCCGGTTTCAATTTAGTCCGATACGATTTCGGTTTATTTTGGTCTTTTAGTATCGTGTTAATACCGGTTTAGATCGATTTGTTTTCGAGCTTAAACCTTAATGAAATCTTACATTCATGACTTATAATAAGGAAAGATTTGATAAAACCACTTTAAATCATCTTTCCAAATCAAACAAGTAAACAACCAAAAATATGGAAATTGATTTGATGTGTTCATGTTGTAATCAGAACAAGAGAAATGAATTGCAAAGGTAAGATAATTAATATTAAAATCAATGGATAAATAGAGTTTGTAGTGAACTCATTGCTACAAATCAAATCATTGTTTATCATTATAATGGGAAGATAACTAATATTGAAATCACGAAATGAACCCTCCTATCAAATAATTCATTTAAATGTCCAACTAATTTTGTATAGTAAACAAGGAAATCAATGGAAACATTGTCACATATAAATTTTCTTATTCATAACACTCATACTCATTGATTTATAACAACTCCCCTTATAATCAGAAGTTTTCTCACTAGTATTGAAATCAATGGATAATTAATTCACCTTTTCATAACCTCATACTCAATGTTTTTTTATCGGTTTCATTCAGTTTGATTTTCAATTTTAATATCGGTCGGTTTGGTGCGATCCAATTTTCAGCCGATCCTGTCATACCCAAGTCCAAAACCAATCCAATAAAGATCGGTTCGGTTCGATCTGGCTTCACCGATTAGGGCTAGATTTTTTTTTTTTTGATGAAAGTCAAACAGAATATATTAAACATTAGAGTAATAGACATTGTTGTTACATTGACCATATTTAGCCAGATTAACAGCAAGTTGTATACAGAAAGTATTCTTATAAGTGAAGCATATATTAGATGCATTATCAGTAGGGGTGTCAATAAATCCCGGCTGGCCCGAACCCGCCCTGAGCCCGGCCCGGACCCGACCTTGATTTTTCAACCCCAAGGGCGGGTTTGGGTTTAGTTATAGTCTGGCCCTGGACTATATATATATATTTTGGTCTAATATTTATTTATATATATAGCCTAATAAAAAAATTAAAAAGCAAAAGACAAAAAAAGCCCTAAAGGCACATGGGATTACAGACAAAATCAAGGTCAAGGTCAGGGTCAAGACAGGGTCAATCAGGGCCAACCCGACCCTACCCGACCCTATTAGGGTCAATCAGGGCCGGGTCGGGTCAGGAAAAACCCTGGCAAGGTCGGGACTGGGTTGAGGGTTTCTTGGCCCTGGCAGGGTCGGGTCGGGTCGGGTCAGGGTTTAGGTTAAGGCCTCTAGGGTTGGGTTAGGGTTTAGGGCAGCCCGGCCCAACCCGACCCATTGACACCCCTAATTATCAGAGATATATATAAGGTCTTTGATCAGTTCCCTGGGCCAAGGATGTTTGATTGGAGATGGGAGAACCTCGGTGATTTGTTTGTTTGAGCACCAAACTTCTTTAATTTGCAACCCCATGCACTTGGCACAGTTTATACCCGATTTAATACTAAACAAGTCAGGTTCCATACTGTTGGTAGAACTAATATGTCCTGCAGCAAAAAGCAGCAAACGATCTCCCAGTAATATTATATAGGACCAACTTGCCAATCTTAGTCCAGGAATATAGTGTCCTACACAAATTAAGACAGGAAAATTGAGAACAGGAAAACAGTTAGAATAAGGAGAAGAGTAAACCTCTTGGTGGCTATTAGTTACACTCTGGGGAGAAATGGAGGTGGGGGGGATAATTTTAAATCTGAAATCCATTTGTTCACATTATTTAGAATCCAGTGGGGATCAGGTCTGTTGGTCTTGTTGACAACTCGGTTTTGTAAGGACCAAATAAAATAACAAGTAATAATAAACACACTAAAAAACCAGTTTAATGATTGTCTTCCCAAAGAGTGATTGCTAAGGAAAGCGATGCATAGATCTGTCAAACTCGGATGCTTCAGATGTTTAGTTCTCAAGCCCAGAGGTCCAGCCACCCAAATGTGTTTAACCCAATCGCAAGATAAGAATAGATGTCAGGAGGATTCGATACAGTTTCCACAAAGAGCACAGGAAGGATCGATCTGGAGTCATTTTGAAAGAGTGGCCTTGAGAGGGAGTCCTGCATTTAGCAAACGCCAAAAAAAAACTTTAAACTTTGGGTGGATTTTGAGTTTCCAAAAGAAATTCCACCAAGATTTGATTAGAGGATTGGAATCCACAGAGTTAGAGTTAAACTCTCTAGCAGCTAGTTTAGTCGTTAAGTTGCCATTATTGGATTTAATGCACCACCAGCAGTCATTATGGAGAGAGATATTAATCAATCGAACATAAGAAGAAAAAGCATCAGACAAATAATGAGATAACATAGTTTGGTTCCAATTAGAATTCAAGACAAATTCCTCAACCTTAGTTAAATGGCTTCTAGGATTCGGGCTAGATTTTGACACCCCTGCTTGTGGAGTTGACAAACAAGCAAATCAAAGGTAAGTATTTTAGGATCTTTGTTTTTCCTTTTAAAACCAACATTATGAGAGGAAGAATCTACAAAACCTGTGAACTTGGCATATTTGGGTTTGGAGATTGGAGATGTTTGCTGCTATCGTCTTCACATTTATGGCCAGTAGGCATGTAGTGAAACAATAATATTAACGGTCACTTCCATACTCAGAGATGAAAAACATAACATCGAAGTTGTAGAAAAACACAGAGAAGAAGCCGACGGAGGAGAAGAAATGTAATACATAACATCGAAGTTGTAGAAAATAGAAGTCAGAGAGGACTGAAGGTCGAGAGAAGAGTTTTCTTACATTTAATTACATCTACTCATAAGCGGGATTCACTTCCCAATTCAATAAAGTATAAAGTGGATTGATGAGAGGTCCTTGGTCGATTCTAGTCAATTCGAATGGAAATGAGATCGGAATCCAATTTTGCTTTCATTTAAAAATTAGAAATTGGGGATAAAGAACGCCACTGGGTCATGCCAGACACACCGGAAAAATTATCCTCTTCAATTCCTTAAAGTGTGGAAGTGTGGCAATGCTAGGTGGAGATGTCGACACCTGGCAGCTTCTACATCCAATGGTTCGATCTCATTGATATGGACCGTTGGATGCAGCAGTTGCCAGGTATCGACATCTCCTCCAAGCACTGCCGCACTACCACACTTTAGGAATTGGAGAGGATAATAATCCGGCACACCGCCCCTGCACCTTGACATAAAGGCATGCAAAATGACCACCACACCCCAAATTAAAATCTTCTGCAGTGCGGCCCTAAGAGCTTGACACGTGGAAAGAGCTTCATCCAACGGTGCTAGCTCGATGCGAGGCAGTTTTTTTTTCTTCTCAAGCTCGGCACCGTTGGATGTCGCATCTTTCACATGTCGAGCTCTCAGGACTGCACTGCAGTGCACCGCCAAATTAGGGCATTGCAGAAGATTTTTTTTCCCCGCACCTCTGGTCATTTTTGAGGTTTTACGGGTGTAAAGGTCATTTCGTGTGCCCTTGTATCAGGTTGGAGGGGCGACCTGCGCTGCACAGCTGGGTGGTATTCTCTTTCTCTCTATTAGGATGTCCCAACCATGGTTTTAATAATTGATATCGATGACGGTATGTCGATATAGTCATTGTTATTGGCTTGAATCGCTTGAATCAAACAATTTTACCCATATTTAAAATAAATAAATAAACTAGTATTTTCAATAATTTTACCCTTAATCTGTACCGTTACACCGATACAAGATCGATTAATAATAAAAGGGAAAATTACATGATTAGCTACTTTTGGGTTTTCATTTACAAAACTGTCCACCCTATGTTTGAGTTAACAAAAATAGACAAAAACAAGTTAAGGTTTACAAAACTGGGCAAAATAGTGTCTCTCCCTCCCACACTTACTTTTTTAGACATTTTTACCCCTGTCATTGCCTTTCGCCCAGGCATCCTCCGTTCCTTGCAACCCTACCCTTGTCCCAGTCACCGCCATTCTCTACTATCCCAAGTAACAGAGGAAAAAAAAGAGAGACTTTTTCAAAGGGGAACTGAGTCACTGTTTTGTCTAGTTTTGAAAACTAAACTTGTTTTTGTCTATTTTGTTAACTCAAACATAGGGTGGACAGTTTTGTAAATGAAAACCCAAAAGTAGCTAATCATGTAATTTTTCCAAAATAAAATTGGCCTCAGCCAATTCAATCCTACACCAATTCTTAGAACCATGATCCATACACAGGCTAGACCACCCACCAAATTCTTTTTCTTTTTTGGTTGTTGGGTCCCTTTATTTTGTTTAAAGACGATCCATCCAAATATGTCCCACCATAAAACTTGAGGGTTGAGAGTTGAAAATGCAAAACACATTGAGAATGACTTTTTATTTTTTTTTTTTTTGATGAGGAAAAACAAGAAAAAAAACTACAAAATTCCAGTTCGGCCATATACCACAATCTTAGCCATATTCTTAGCTAGATACATACAAAACTGGTTACCATCCTTAACAAACTTCACATCCTGAGTGTGGTCAGATATATATAAATAGTCTGTAAATAAGGTCCACGGCCATAGGCATTTGGTAGGAGATGGGAGCATATCAGCAACAAACTGGTTGTCACTCCAAACTGCTCTAATCTTCAACCCAATGCTGGTGGCGTGGTTGATGCCTCTACGGATCGCAAAAAGGATTGATGTCAATTCGTCAGCAACCTGCAAGATTCTTGTATCAAAAAACGTAAGTTTGCCATCAACCAAAAAGAAATAGGACCATCCTGCTAGGCGTAGCTCCATTAGATAGTATCCTGCACAGATCAAAACAGGGAAATTGAGCACAGGTAAAGTAAAATCATAAGTGGTAAGGGAGCTAGATCCAAATTCATCCATTACAACCGGGGAAGAAAGAGGGTGGGGGTGTAAGTTAAGGTCGGAGATCCATTTGTGAGTGCATTGGAGCACCCAAAAGGGGTCAGGTGGATGAGCCCCGTAGATACAACGATTCCGAGTTGTCCAAATAAAATAACAGGTAATTGAAATCACACTAAATACCCATGAAACCAAATGTTTATCCACCCAGAGAAGAGAATAAAAGAACAAAGAAAAAGCCTTAAGACAATCAAACCCAAAAGAGTCAATTCTTAATCCCAAAGGTCCAGCAGCCCAAATGCATCTGACCCAATCACAAGAAATGAAAAGGTCCCATGTAGATTCAACACTATTTCCACACAGAGCACATGAGGAGTCAATCTGGATCCATTTCGAAAGAGTAGCCTTTGTAGGAATTCCTGCATTTAGCACATGCCAGAAGAAAATCTTAAATTTGGGGTGAACTGGAATTTTCCAAAAGAATTTCCACCAATCAAGCTCAATTGAAGAACAAGTAGTAGCATTAGAGCAAAGATAACAAGCAGCAATTTTAGTGGTGAGGATACCATTTTTGGCTTTTATGCACCACCACTTATCTTCAGAATCAGAGATAAGCACAGACTGAACATGGGCTGCTATTAAAGGAGGGATACAGGTTTGTATAAGATCAGAATTCCAATTACGCCCTTGTAAAAAGGAGCTAACCAATTTTATTCTATCAGAGAGAGTAAAATTGGATGTATGAGTAGTAGTAGAAAGGTTACCTGATGAGGGAGAAATCCACTTATCAAACCAGAAAAAAGTTTAATTACCATTACCAATCTTTTTAATAACCAATTGTTCCAGGGCTGGAATGACCTGAGAGATGCTATTCCAAGTCCACGAGCCTTTCCTGTTCCTAGTAGAACGATCAAAGAAAGAGAGCTTTGGAAAGTATTTGGCTTTACGTACACGGCTCCATAAGACTCGGGTTCAGAGATCAATCTCCAGCTGAGTTTTAACAACAGAGCATTGTTGTGGATTTTAGCCTTATGAAACCCCAGTCCCCCCTTAGATTTGGGTACACACATTCTATCCCAAGAGATAAAAGAGGTTTTTTTTCCATGACCGCCACCATAGTTTCCCAACCAGAAGTTAAGACAGATAGAGTCAATTTTCTGACAGGTCTTAATAGGAAATTTGAAACAGCTCATAAGATAGGATGGGGTTGAGGCAAGCACGGATTTAATAAGAACACTGCGTCCTACATAGGAAAGGTGAGAAATTTTCCAAGAAACGAGCTTTCTTTGCATCCGACCAATCACACTCTCCAACTCTTTAACTTTGGACCTGGCATGAAACAAATTAGTACCCAAATAAATGGAATCTTTAGGCATTTCTTTTACCCCAATCAGGGAGCACAAGGATCGTCTAGTCTCCAGGGAAACATTTTTACTAAAATGAATACTGGTTTTAGAAAGAGTGATTTGTTGACCTGAAAGATCAGAGAAAATATCTAAAACAGCCTTAATAGTCAAAAGATCATCAGGGGTAGCACAGCAAAAATAAAAATGTCGTCGGCAAAAAGTAGATGAGAGATTTCAAGTGCAGATCTAGAAATCTTAATCCCTCTAAACATGTTCAGCTCACGATAAACAGTTAAGAGATGAGAAGGTACCTCCATAGCCACCAAGAAAAGGTAAGGGCTGAGAGGGAAGCCTTGTCAGATGCCCCTGGAAGCGGAGAAACTATCAAACAGACTTCCATCAATCATAATGGAGAAGGAGGTAGAGGAAATTAGTGCAAAAATCAAACTAATCCATTTCTCCCCAAAACCCAAAAACTTCAAAACAGAAGTGATAAGACCCCATTCAATTCTATCGTAGGCCTTAGACATATCAATTTTAATTGCAACAAAATCCTGTTTGCCCTTAGAATGGTTAAGGAAGTGAAAAATTTCTTGGGCGATAATAACATTGTCGGTAATTTGACGCCCAGGAAAAAAAGCGGCTTGAAAAGGGAAAATAAAGGAAGGAAGGGTACCCTTAAATCTAGTGGCTAAAAGCTTAGCAATGATTTTATAAGAAACATTACATAGACTGATGGGCCTAAAATCAGAAACATACAAAGCATCCGTGTGACAATGTTTGCACGCACCAGCTACTTGAATGCGTCACCTCCAATAAGTATGGGATTCATCATCACCTAATCACCTACATGTTTTTCCATTTTATCACCCTTTTCTAATGTAAGTAGGAATCACTGTGGCTGATGTGCCAAGCAAGTGTCGACCATTGATAGGATGAAGTCTTCTCCTATCCATCTAATGCAATAGGAATCTTTTGCTGTCTTCACACAATAAATAAATGGATTTTGCATTTCACATCAATACAAGGAGTTATGGAGAAATTAAATATTGGGGTGCTATTCTTTGTACCGCAACGCAGGCTATGCCCAGGCACATGGGGTGGGCGCAATGACCACCCTGCCCCCTGCACAACAGGCTGCTCATGTGCTTAGGCACAGCTTGCGCTGCGGCATAGAGAACATTTTCCCTTAAATATTTGTCAGTTTTTCTTCTTGTATCCAGCTTTACATGGATGGATACAAACTCATTAGCCCATGGTTTGAGGTATTGGTATTGGTATTGGTATTGGATTGCCCGATACGTTTACTGCACAGTTGTGAAGGTGATTGATATTGTATTAATGAAATGGTATGGATAAAGGGTAACAAAAAATTTTTAAAAATCTATCTTTTAAGAAAAATCACGGGTAAATTTGTTCGATATGATTGATTTGTGCTGATACAATAATTGTATCATATCGATTTTATAGGTGATTGATACCCAATCTGATACCATGCACTAAAACCATGCATCAGCCGCCTATGTTTTGTCCTCTCTCCAAAAAATTGAATCGATCTCTATTGATTCCAAGTTGATTTGGATTTGAATTAGTTAGTGATGAGTCATAAATCACCCAACCAACCGGAGGTCGCTACGTGGATATGCTGAGACCGAGGCCTTGAGCCGAGCCTAGCACGACCCAGACTGAGCCGAACCGTTCGCCCGGAAGGAAGCAACACTTTATTTTTGACCTGGCCGAGCACATAGGCCAACCACTCAGCCCACCGAGGACCAGGCTAAGCACCCGGTGCGTGGCGCCATAACTCATTCAAAGTGAGTAAATGATCTCCTCAGCATGGCCAAGGCTTAAGCTAATCGAGTCGTGAGCCGAGTCCATACAGGTCGGCCCAAGATCGGCCGCCATGATTCGGCCGAGCTCCAATGTGGCTGGGGAAACTCCCAGCCACATATGCCGAGGCCATGGCCGTCGGAGGCCGACCATCGAGGTCGAGCATTGAGGCCGAGCCCTCCTCCACAGAAGCTACCATAACGCCCCACCGGGGATCACGGTGCCACGTCAGCACCGCCCGATTATCGTGGGATAAGGATCGAGCCACGATCCCGTCACGATACCAAATCACACTCTAATAAGGACTCATACCTTAGTGAGAGTCTGACCCCAAAAATAACTCTCCACTCCACCCTGCGCTAAAGAGCCCTACCAACAGAGGACTCTTACCATACAAGGACTCCTCCAACCGCCTCACCTCATTCTATAAATACTCAGGTATGGAGCTCAAACGCTCAGCTCACTTTTTACTAGTTGTTACACTATTGCACTGGAGACCTGACTTGTGCGTCGGAGAGTCCTAGGCCGGAGCCACATCGGCTCTCTTGCGCTCACTCAGTTTTTTATAGGCTCATCCGTGGGAGAACCGGGCGACGAAGGTTTTTACACGCAACAGATTTGGAGCAGTCTGTGGGAACGACGTCAACTAGCCATCGTTGTTTCTGCCAATCCAAGGAGCAAAGACAATGGTGATGCAAACAAGATCAGGACAGCACAGCTGCGCCTCCCACAGGGATGAGCCGCAACCTGATAGGCAAGCGAGATGTTCGCCACCCCTTGAAAGGTCGCAACAAGGCACGACTAGAAGACCCCCATGAGTGGGAGGCCCGTAGCCCAACGTGGGTGCCACGGCCAACCCGATTCCCCCGGTGTATGGTGGGAATGGCGGAAGTGTGTTGGACGCGACGGTAGAAGGACGGCCGAGGGCCGATCCGAACCATCCAGGGTTGAATTTGCCGCTGCCACCACCATTACCGGGAGGTTTGGATCCAGAAGCCCCGACGAACAATCGACAAGTCATGGATGTTCAGCTTCAATTGCTGCACACTAACGAGATGCTGCGAACTCTCATGGGATAGATGGCTCAGGGCGGGTTGCTGGGCCAGCCACCAGTCGCACCCCCCTTGGCACCGGTGCTCATCAAGGGGAACTTGCAGTAAAATGGTGGCCGGCGTCGGATCGAATAGAGCCGAGCAGCGTTGTCTCATCCACCCCTGTTAGGGAAATTGACCCTACACCCTATACCCTCTGAGTCATCCCTATGATGAAGTTTTGATGATAACAAATAAGACTTAGACTAATGCTTGTGTTCTAAGTGTTTTAGAGTCAAAACATAGCACCAAGTGAGGGGGATCATGTACAAGTATACTAAGATCATACTCTAAAAAAATTGAAGCTTGGAAGTCAAAGTCAAACATTTGGAAGCTTAAAGTCTTGAAGAATTGAAGATTGAAGACTTTGTAAATTTACAAATATGTAATTTTTTGGTTTCTTTGAGTCACATTCGATGTAATGCACACACACACGCATGCATTCATCTAGAATGACCTTAGGAGGCTAATTGACCCCCTAATCATGTGATCAAATTGGTTTAAAATTTCCAAAACAAACCCCAAGGACTTTGGATTTTATTTACACTGTATTTTGCCTAATCTGGCATACCGGTTCCCAATCCGGCATACCGGATCAATGGTGAATCTCAGGAAATGGGAACAGGAAATGGGAAACAGTAGCTCAGTTAAGCATGCTGGATGAGGATCCAACATACCGGATTCTGGAATACTGCTGTGTACCCTGATTCGGCATACCGGATCCCCATCCAGCATATCAGATCACTCTTGACTGTGACAATTTGACCGTTACTCCTGTGTTTTTAAATGAAAGTTAGGTAATCTGGCATACCAGATTATTTATTGACTGTGGAATCCGATCCTTAATTGGATTCCTAATTGATTCTAGGCTCCTAGCCTATAAATACCCTCTTGATTAGTGTTCTAAACAACACAATTAATCATAATCAAGATCTCTCAAGAATCAATTACTCCCTAGTGAGATTATACACTCAAGATCAAGGAAGTTCAATCTCACTTTTGCTCCCTTCATTTGCATTAGCATTCAAGTTGCATTGATTGAAATGTAGCATCGATTTTGCACTAAGGTCTGAGGTAATACTAAACCTTTAGTGTTTATTTTCAACTTTATTTTTAGTTGGTTGAGTCCTCTTGCTCGAAATCAAGAGAAGGAGTCCTCTTGCTCAATTCTCAATAGTAGTCTTTGAGTCCTCTTGCTCAATTATCAAGAGTAGTTGTACGAGTCCTCTTGTTCACTCAAGATTTTATATAGTGAAATTCTCTCTAAGGTGAGAGGAGTGGACGTAGGCACATATTGTCTCTCTTCTTATTATTTATTGCTTGTCTTTACTCTTCTCTATTTACATTCTTGTGTTATTTTTCCGCATAGTTTTTAATTTTCGAACCTATACCTATTCACCCCCCCTCTAGGTGAATTTACATTTGGTATCAGAGCGGGAGCTCAAGACCGTGATTCTTTTAATCCTATTAAGAGTTAAAGACCATGGGAACCTCTGTTAATCGTAAGTTCAAAGGTTATAACATTACTCGACCCCTTTCTTTGAAGGTGAAGGATTCTCCTATTGGAAAAATAGCTTCAAGAACTTCATGTGTGCCAATAACATTGACACATGGGAAGTTATAGAGAATGAACCTAATACCATAGACAAGCCCAAAGAAGAATGGACCCTAGCTGAAAAAGCTAAAATACAACTTAATTATGTAGCTATAAGCGATCTCCAATGTGCATTAGGAGAAAAAGAGTATAACCGAACATGCATGTGTGACTCCGCTAAGGAGATGTTTAATAAGCTGATAGTGACTTATGAAGGTACTTCTGAAGTTAAGCAATCTAAGATTGACATGTTGGTAAACGAGTATGAATTATTTAAAATAAAAAATGATGAAGATATATATGCTATGTTTACTCGATTTACTAACATTGTGAACAAGTTGAAAGGATTAGGTAAGGTTTACTCCAATGGTGAGAACGTTCAAAAGATCCTAAGATCCCTCTCAAAAGAATGGAGACCCAAGACTACAACCATAAGGAAATCAAAAGATATTGACAAGCTAAGCCTAGGTGAGCTGTTGGGATCACTCCAAACACATGAGATGGAACTAAAGCAAGACACCAAAGAGTATGAGCCTAAGGAACCTAAGAAGAAGGTTGTCGCATTCAAAACCTATGACATCAACGATGATGATGAAGAACTATCGGATAATGAAATTGCCTATCCGTCAAAAAAATTCTCAAGATTTTTGAAGAACAAAGGCAAAACTTCATTCAACAGAAGAAGATTTTCCAAAGACCAAAAAGGTAAAAATATTTCTAAGGATAATTCTGATTCTTCTTCAAAAGAAATTGTGTGTTATGAATGTAGGAAACCTGGATATTTTAGAGGAGATTGTCCTAAAATGAAGAAGTATAAGAAGGCCTACAAAGCTAAACACACCTTCGACTCAAGTGATGAAGATGAAAATGATGAAGAATCACAAGAAGAAGAGGAACAAGCAAAGCTTGCTTTAATGGCTACCGAAGAAGAAGAAACTCAAAATGAGGTAACTCCTACTTCCCCTTCTAAAGATAAAGACTATTTAGAATTAGAAGAAGCTTTTGAAGATTTATATCAAAGTAGCATAGAATTGGCTACTACTAAGAAAAATCTCTTAAATGAGATAAACACCCTCAAAGACCAAAACAGATCTCTAATTTCTCAAGTACATATCTTGGAAGAAGAAAAAAAGAAATTGTGTCAAGCCTTAGAGTCCTTCACAAATGGCAAAAAGATCCTTGATATTTTACTTGGAAATGCCTCCAAAGCATCCTTTAACAAGGAAGGAGTAGGTTATGATATAAACAAAGAGGCAAGTTCAAGTAAAATAACAAGTAAGAAAATGAAAAAGAAGTTCTGCAACTATTGTAAAAAGAAATGATACTCAATTGAGGAAGCTATGCTAGAAAGAAAACTCCTCAATTGAGTGCAACAATTGCAACACGAAGGGACACATCATTTGAGATTGTCATCATATGAATCAACCCTTTCACCATCCTAGGAGACCTTACAATGGTCAAAATAGGAAGAGTCATCCAAATGTGTCAAAACCAAGGAGAGCTCCAACCAATGTGCAAAGACCACCCAACAATCAAGGTTCATATAGAATGTCTCAAAACCAAAGACCTTGGAACCCTCAACCATAAACAAATTGATATGGGAACCAAAAGGCAAATGGTTACCAAATGGTGTGGAGACCAAGAGGAATGTATAATACTAACAATGATGGACCCAGCACCCAATGGGGACCCAAATTTTATTAAGCATTCTTGTTTTGTAGGTACACTTAAAAAACAAGGAATGGTATATTAATAGCAGTTTCTCAAAGCATATGACATCCAACCCAAAATTATTTTTGGAACTCGAGAGATAAAAAGGTGGATGGGTGTCTTTTGGAGACAACAACAAAGGAAGAATCATTGAAAATGGATCAATAAAATTTAGAGGTACAGTAATCTCTAACGTTAGCCTAGTTAAGAATTTGAAGTATATCTTGTTTAGTATAAGTCAATTTTGTAATAATGACTACTCTGTTACATTTAATGCCTCCAAGTGTGAGATTAAAGATTCTAATGAAAACATAATTCTTGAGGGTTCTAGGAAGAATAATGTTTATATTTGTACATTTGATGTGAACTCTCACGATGCTTGTCTCATATCTAAATTTGATGATGCAACCTTGAGGCATAGAAAATTGAGACATATTAATCCTAAGATTATTAAATCCCTCTCTTCTAAGAACCTTGTGAGAAACTTACCTAAGTTGAATTTTGATAAGCATCACACTTGTGGAACTTGTCAAAGAAGTAAATTTACTAAAACTTCTCATAAGACCATTAATTATGTTGCCACTACTAGACCTCTACAATTACTTCACTTAGACTTATTTGGACCTATACAAACCACCAGCTCAGGAGAAAAGAAATATACTTTCGTTATTGTAGATGACTACTCCCGTTTCAGTTGGACCCTTTTCCTTAAGCATAAGAATGATGCATACGAGGAGTTTGTAGCTCTTTGCAAGAGAATACAAAATCAAAAGGGTTACTTGATCACTTCCATAAAAAGTAACCATGGTGGTGAATTCGATAATATAGAAGAATTTGATGAGTTTTATCAATTACAAGGTATAACACATAATTTCTCAGCTCCTAGAATACCACAATCAAATTGTGTGGTTGAAAGAAAGAATAGAACAATTTAAGAAATGGCTAGGACAATGCTCAATGAGTACTCCTTGCCTAAGTACTTTTGGGCTGAAGCTGTTCACACAGCTTGCTATGTGTTAAATCGGGTTTTGATAAGACCTATTCTGTTAAAGACCCCCTATGAATTGTTTCATAACAAATTACCTAAAGTGGATTATTTCAAAATTTTTGGTTGTGCTTGTTTCATTCTTAACACTAAGGACAACTTAGGAAAGTTTGAAGAAAAGGCTGATGATGGTATTTTCCTAGGCTACTCCACAAATAGTAGAGCATATAGAGTGTTTAATAAAAGAACATTAGTTGTGGAAGAGTCTATGAATGTTAGATTTGATGAATCTATGGCAAAAGAAAGATATAAAAACCTAGAAGATGATGATGAAGATGAAGTACTTGAAATTAGGAAGAAAGTTGAAAAGTTACTTTAGATGAACCTAATGATCAAGTACATCAACTTCCTAAAGAAGTTAGAACTGTTAAAGACCATCCCCTTGACCTTGTCATTGGAGACTTAAACAAAGGTATACAAACTATGAGTAAAATCCAAAATGTTTTTTCCAATATTGCCTTTATATCTACCATCGAACCCAAGAATATTAAAGAAGCTCTTTTGGATAGTAATTGGACAATCGCTATGCAAGAAGAACTTAACCAATTTGAAAGGAATCAAGTTTGGGACTTAGTGCCAAAATCCCCTAACTCCAAGATTATTAGAACTAGCTGGGTATTTAGGAATAAACTTGATGAAGATGGTAATATCACTAGAAATAAAGCTAGACTAGTTGCTCAAGGATATAACCAACAAGAAGGTATTGATTTTGATGAATCATATGCACCTGTCGCTAGACTTGAGTCAATTGGAATGTTACTTGCTTTTGTCTGTCATAAGAATTTCAGGTTACACCAAATGGACGTCAAAAGCGCATTCTTAAATGGTTACATCAATGAAGAAATCTATGTCTCTCAACCACCTGGTTTTGAAGACTTAAAATTCCCTAACCATATATACAAGCTGCAAAAGACCCTATATGGTTTAAAACAGGCCCCAAGAGCATGATACGACAGATTGAGTAAGTTTACAGTTGATACTGGTTTTTCAATGGGTAAAATAGATACTACTTTATTTGTTAAGCATGATAAGAATGATATGATCATAGTTCAAATCTATGTTGATGACATTATATTTGGATCCATAAATGAATCTTTTTGTCATGATTTTAGCAAATGCATGAGTAATGAATTTGAGATGAATCTCATGGGTGAACTAAATTTCTTTTTCGGAATTCAAATTAAATAAACCCCTAATGGGATCTTCATTAGTCAAATAAAGTACCTTAAAGAATTATTGAAAAAGTTTGACATCAATGGACAAAAGTCATCAAGTACTCCAATGAGCACATTTGTAACTTTGTCCAAAGATGAAAATGGAATCCCTGTTGACCCAACTAAGTATAAAGGCATGATTGGTAGCTTACTCTACCTAACGGCTAGTAGGCTGGACATTATGTTTAGTGTCTGTGTTTGTGCTAGGTTCCAAGCCAAACCTATGCAATCCCATTTGAGTACTGTAAAGAGAATCTTTAAGTATTTAAAGGGAACCCCAAGCATTGGACTATGGTACCCTATGGACAATAACTTTGACCTTGTTAGCTTCTCCGACGCCGATTTTTTCAGGTGTTATGTTGATCGTAAGAGTACAAGTGGAACTTGTCACTTCTTGGGATCGTGTTGAGTGTCGTGGTTTAGTAAGAAGCAAAATTCAGTTGCTCTTTCTACCACTGAGGCTGAATACATTGCAGTCGGACGGTGTTGTGCACAAGTGCTTTGGATGAGGCAAACCCTCCAGGATTATGGAGTAAAGTTTGACACCTCCTCAATCCAATGTGATAATACAAGTGCCATTAATCTTAGTAAGAATCCGATTTTACACTCTCGAGCTAAGCATATAGATGTTCATCATCACTTCCTACGTGATACAGCTCAAAAAGGTGAAATTCGACTCGACTATATTGAGATCGAGAAGCAACTTATGAACATCTTCACAAAACCCTTGAGTGAAGAATGATTCTGCTCTCTTAGAAGAGACCTTGGGTTGTGTGACCCCTTTGTATAAGCTAAAAAATGTTTTTTTTTTTTCAAAAGTCATTCTGTTTCAAAATTGCTATTTTTTTTTTCCATTGTTTCTACTTAAAACGGTATACCGGATTCTCAAACGGTATACCGGATCAATTGTTTCTGGCAGTTTCTAGCCGTTACTGCTCGAAACAGTATACTAGATTGAGAAACAGTATACCGGTTTATTTGAATTTTTGCCCATTTTTTAACTGTTGCAGCACTTTTTAAAGTCTATTTAATCCCTCTTTCTTGTCTTTTTCTGATTTACTGTTCACCTCATCTCTCCCCTATCTCATTTCATCTAAAACCTCTAAAAAAATTCTCTTTCTCTCTCTTTCTCTCTCTCTCTTACTATAATGAGTAGAAGAGGCAAGGATGTTATGGCAGAAGGGTAACAACCATCCAAAAGGAGTAGAACCGGCAGTTCCTCAAGACAACCTTATGCTCCTGGAGAAGATCATCTCTTTCGTTCTTCTAAATGCCGTGCTAATTGGCCTCTTTATCTTGCTCAAAAATTCGAAGAAGGCCGTGAGGTCGACATTTTCTCTTTCAATAGCATTCGGCTTGAGAGCATGTTCAAGGATATTGGTTGGGACTATCTTCTCAACATGGATGACCGCTGCTACCCTCAACTGGTCAAGTATTTCTACACAAATCTCTATTTCAGTGGAGCGGATGAAACTTTGAAACTTCACTCTTATGTGAAGAGTACTCACATAGAGCTCTCCATTACCACTTTTGCTAGTTATCTTGGACTTTCTTGCGATGGCCCCTGCATTTTTTAGACTCCTAAAAGCACTATCTTCAGGGACATCATCGACCATGAAGAAGTTTACTCTTCCATCTTGACAGTTTATGATCCACAGGCAGCCACAGTGGTAACTGGAAAACTTCACCTCATTCCCCATATTATTTCATACATTATCCAGCATAATTTTATTCCTCGGGGAGGCGATTAAAACTAATGTCTCACTCCTCAAGCTTATCTCACATATTGTGTCTACACCTCTACACCTCTTTGTCTTCCTTATTTCATCATGAGGTATATGGAATCTTGTGCTCACCCCCAAAAGCACACAAATCTACCCTATGGGAGACTTCTCACTCGTCTCTTTAAAGCTTTTGATATTGACCTCTCTCGAGAAGAAGAAGAATCTTCCGTGACTCTTCAACCCATTACCTGTAACAGCTTTCATACAATTGCTATTCCCCCTCCTTCTGAAGTGTTTGTTGAAGAAGAAGAAGAATTGGATGAGGATGCACCTCCTCCTCGTCAAGCTCAAGAAGCAATTCCAGCTTCCTTACAAGATTGGGTGTCCAGCATCGATAACTAAATGGACGAAGCAAATATGCGCATAATGGAACTTGAATTTGGCCAACAACAAATTCAAGATGAAGTAGCTTCTCTCCGAAATGATGTGCGGATCGGATTTGACTCACTCAATGTGCGCCAAGATAAAATCCTTAATGCTGTTCAAACTCTTGCTTTAAATCTTGGTCACCTAACTCTTGACACATCGGGTGCCACCCCTTAAGGAGTTCGTCTACCTTTCCCCGGTGCAACAAGTTCTATTCCCCCCCTTCCTCCTTTTGATCCTACCTCTTAAGTTGTGTTGCCCATCTTTTTGATAATGTCAAAGGGGGAGAAGTGTTGAATTTGGGAATTTGCCAAGTTATGTGTTTATGTTTTATGTTTCATGGCCTTATTGTAATAAACTTGCTTGGATTAATGAGTTGGTAGTATTCTTGTCTTTTATTCCTTGCATACATTTTTGCTTTCCATCATTTATCTTTTATGGATTATTTGTCATCATCAAAAAGCAGGAGATTGTTAGGGAAATTGACCCTACACCCTATACCCTCCGAGTCATCCCTATGATGATGTTTTGATGATAAAAAATAAGACTTGGACTTATGCTTAAGTGTTTTAGAGTCAAAATGTAGCACCAAGTGAGGGGGAGCATGTACAAGTGTACTAAGATCATACTCTAAGAAGATTGAAGCTTGGAAGTGAAAGTCAAACATTTGGAAGCTTTAAGTCTTAAAGAATTGAAGATTGAAGACTTTGTAAATTTACAAATATGTAATTTTTTGGTTTCTTTGAGTCACATTCGATGTAATGCACACACACACACACATGCATTCATCTAGAATGACCTTAGGAGGCTAATTGACCCCCTAATCATGTGGCCAAATGGGTTTGAAATTTCCAAAATAAACCCTAAGGAATTTAGATTTTATTTACACTGTATTTTACCTAATCCAGCATACCGGATCAATGGTGAATCTCAGGAAATGGGAAACAACAGCTCAGTTAAGCATGCTGGATGAGGATCCAGCACACCGGATTTCGAAATACTGTTGTGTCCCCTGATCTGGCATACCGGATCCCCATCCAGCATACCGGATCACTCCTGACTGTGATAATTTGACCGTTACTCCTGTGCTTTTAAATGGAAGTTAGGTAATCCGACATACCGGATTCCCATCCAGCATACCAGATTATTTATAGATTGTGGAATCCGATCCTTAATTGGATTCCTAATTGATTCTAGGCTCCTAGCCTATAAATACCCTCTTGATTAGTGTTCTAAACAACACAATTAATCATTATCAAGAGCTCTCAAGAATCAATTACTCCCTAGTGAGATTATACACTCAAGATCAAGGAGTTCAATCTCACTTTTGCTCCCTTCATTTGCATTAGCATTCAAGTTGCATTGATTGAAAGGTAGCATCGGTTTTGTACTAAGGTCTGAGGTAATACTAAACCTTTAGTGTTTATTTTCAACTTTAGTTTTAGTTGGTTGAGTCCTCTTGCTCGAAATCAAGAGAAGGAGTCCTCTTGCTCAATTCTCAAGAGTAGTCTTTGAGTCCTCTTGCTCAATTATCAAGACTAGTTGTACGAGTCCTCTTGCTCACTCAAGATTTTATATTGTGAAATTCTCTCTAAGGTGAGAGGAGTGGACGTAGGCACATATTGGCCGAACCACTATAAAATACTTGTGTCTCTCTTCTTATTGTTTATTGCTTGTCTTTACTCTTCTCTATTTACATTCTTGTGTTATTTTTCCGCATAGTTTTTAATTTTTGAACCTACACCTATTCACCCCCTAGGTGAATTTACATTCCCGCCAGAAAACTCCTCCTCCGCGTCCCAACAGGAGTGCTCGGCAGGATAAGCAGGAGCATCGACGGAGCCCAAGGACCGGCCGAGAGATTGAACAAGTGGCATCGATAGCGAGAAGATTGATATTTTCAGGTCGACTAGGAGAGGACTGACAGCCGAGGGCACACCGAGAGCAACAAGAGGTGGCCCCCAGGTGTCAAAGCCCGCCTCTCCAAGAAGAGTACCCGAGAAGCCCCCGCGGGTCCAATTTCCAGATGGAAAGAAGAATAAGGAGGGGTGATGCTGACCGAGCCGACCAGAATGGCTGACCTCAACAGGACGACCAAGCGAACCGATCCAGAGCTGAAGGATAAAATGGCCGACCTCGACTGAATGAACGGGACAATTTACACCAGGTGGATGAGCCGAACGGCCGAGCACCTGAAACCGAGCTGGAAAAGAGCCTACGACACTTGACCGAGCAAGTGGAGGGATTGAAGAAACAGGCGACCCCGAACGCCTATTCCCTGGTCAGACGACACCCTTATCCTCCCGAGATCATGACCGCGCCACTATCGATCGGGTTCAAGCCACCTCCCTTCGATCGGTATGATGGGATGATCGACCCGACGAATCATATCAACTACTTCAATGTGATGATGATCATGTACAGGGGAATCGAGATTGTCTCTCGTCGGGCTTTCCCCGCATCTCTCAAGGGTGCAGCGACCTCATGGTTCTCCTTGTTGCCACAGAACTCCATAACAAGCTTTGCTCAGCTCTGTCGAGCCTTCGTCACACGCTTTCAGAGTAGCATGAAACACAAGAAGACGGCGATTAACCTCCTCAATGTGAAGCAACGGTCTGATGAGTCGATCCGAGCGTTTGTCTTGCGTTTCAACAAAGAATCCATAGACATCAAGGATTTGGATGAGGCCACGGCCCATATTACAATGAGCAACGGGCTCGCTGACATGGACCTCATCAAGGACTTGGCCCAGAAGCCGACCAAAAACTTGGTCGAGCTCTTGGAGAGGTGTAATGAGTTTACAAATATGGCGGAGGTGCTCCAAGCCCGAAAGGGGAACCAAGGCAGAGTTGAGAAGAAAAGGCCGACGATCGATGACCGCAAGGAGGGAAAGCGGCCCAAGACTGATCGTCAGGCCAAGAGATCAGACCAAGCTCGGAGCCCCGATTACACCCCACTGAATACCTCGCGCAAGGAGATTTTGATGCAAATACAGGATGGTGGGTACATTCGCTGACCCAGATCGATGCAAGTCAAGTCATCTCGGAATCCCAACAAGTATTGTCAATTCAACAAGGACACCGGTCACGACACCGAGGATTGTTATTAGCTAAAAAGAGAAATTGAAGAGCTGATAAAGGCGGGGCACCTGAAGTGATATGTCAAAGGAGGCTGAGAAGAACGTGGGGGTCGACGACCCGAGGATCGCGACAGGAGAAAGGCCGAGCCCAGGACAGATGGCCAAAGAGCCGAGCACGACGAGGCCAAAGACAGGACCGAAAAGAAAGATGATGGGTTCGGGCCGAGCAGTGACAAGGGCGCCCCCATATGCACTATCCTTGGAGGCCCCTGACAAGAATCCACACAGAAGGCCAAGGCGAGTGCGTAGTTCATAGGGGTCGCAGAGATGCCGAGCAAAAAGCCAAAGTCCGAGGTAACAATCTCCTTCACCGAAGCCGACCTCGAAGGTATATGTTTTCCTCACGATGACGCTTTGGTGGTACAGGTAGAAGTTACGAAGATACCCGTTCATCGGGTACTGGGAATTCGGCTTCGACGATGATGCACTCAAATTGGAAGGAACTTCCCTCCATGGGTTCTCGGGGCCGCCTCCACAATCAAGGGCTCAATCGACTTACTGGTCACATTCGGACAAGCTCTATGTCAAGTGATGACCCAAGTCAAATTCATGGTGGTACGGTCGGTGGTGGCGTTCAACGCCATACTCTATCGCCCATCACTGACCGCCCTTCAAGCCATTATCTCACCGATACACTTAAAGATGAAGTTCCCCACGGAGAACGATATCGGTGAGATCCGAGGTGACCAAAAGAAGGCCCGAGAGTGCTATGCCACCTTCGTCAAGCAAAATAAAGGAAATGTCTAAGGAATGGCATTGTGCGTCGAGCACCTCCCTGAAGACCAGCAAGATGGGCTCACTGAAAGGCGCGGAAGACCCGTAGAAGACCTCATCCCATTCTCCCTCAACAATGAAGATCCAACGAAGACAGTACAACTCAGATCATTGCTGAGCGAAGAACAAAGGAATCAGCTAGGAAACATCTTCAAGGCGAATGCCAACATCTTTTCTTGGTCAGATGCCGACATGCCGAGCTTACCGAGGTAAGTAGCCGAAAACTGACTCCATGTGGATCCGAGCCAAAAGCTGATCCAACAGAAGAGAAGGAACTATGCTCTCGATCGACAAGCTGCGATCAGAGAGGAAGTAGAGAAGCTCCAACGATCAGGGTTCATCCGAGAAGAAAAGTTCCCGACTTGGTTGGCGAACGTCATTATGGTTCCCAAGCCGAATGGAAAGTGGAGGATGTGCATCAACTACACTGACCTCAACAAGGCGTGCCTGAAAGATGAGTACCCATTGCCTCGGATCGACCTGTTGATAGATGCCACCGTTGGGCATGAGATGCTGAGCTTTATGGATGCGTACTCCAGCTATAATCAAATTCTAATGCACGAAGAGAACGAGTCCTACACGGCTTTTCAAACCGACCAAGAAAATTTTTGCTACAAGGTCATGTCGTTCAGGTTGAAGAATGCTGGAGCACATTACCAATGGTTGGTGAACAACATATTTTGGGCACAAATTGGCAAAAATATGGAAGTCTATGTAGATGACATATTGGTGAAGAGCTTGAAGGCCGAGCAGACCTGGAAGAGGCCTTCGGTGTGCTCAGGAAAAACCAAATGAAGCTGAACCCCGCCAAGTGCGCTTTCGGTGTAACCTCGGGGAAATTCCTTGGCTTCATGGTCTCCATTCGGGGCATCGAGGCCAACCCGGCGAAGATCAAGGCCATCCAAGAGATGAACACTCCGAAGACGATCCGAGAAATACAAAGGCTGAATGGAAGAGTCGCAGTGCTAGCACGGTTCATGTCGAGGTTGGGCGACAAGTGTCTCCCATTATTCAAAACTTTGAAGAACATTCGAAGCCCAAAGGATTTCAAATGGACCGACGAGTGCCAACAAGCTTTTGAAGACCTGAAGAAGTACTTGGAGAATCCACCTCTACTTTCCCGATCTGAGCCTAAAGAAGAACTCCAAGTTTACCTCGCCGCGACCCAGATCGTGGTTAGCACGGTGTTGGTCAGGGATGATGGCCAAGTACAAAAGCCTATATACTACATCAACCATGTCCTCATCGACGCCGAGACAAGGTACTCTAAGTTCAAGAAGGTGGCCTTCGCCCTAGTAACGGCCGCAAGAAAGCTGAGGCCCTGTTTCCAAGTTCATCCAATAGCCGTGTTGATGGACCAACCTCTCTAAAAGATATTGCACAAACTGGATGTGTCAGGCCAGTTGATCGCATGGGCGGTAGAGCTGAGTGAGTACGACATAAGCTACCAGCCGAGGACGGCGATAAAGGGACAAGCTCTTGCGGACTTTATCGCAAAATGCACAATACTTGACTCGGAGGAGCGGGACGCCGAACCAACAGGAGAGGCTGAGGCCGAACTTGAGACCGAACATTCATGGGTCATGAATGTAGACGGCTCGAGTAATTCCGTCGGGTGTGGAGTCGTGCTGATCTTAGTCAGCCCCGAGGGCTTTCACATATATTACGCCCTAAGATTTAAATTCCTAGCCTCGAATAATGAGGCCAAGTACGAAGCCCCCCTGGCTGGGCTCTGAGTGAGCAAGGCAATAAGCGTTGAGCGACTAAAAGTTTGAAGCGACTCCCAACTTGTGGTCAACCAAGTCAATGGTGAATACGAGGCTAAAGATGAAAGAATGATGGCATACCTGAGCCGAGCCCGAGCACTGATCTCTGAGCTCAAACACTTTGAGATGACCCGAGTACCAAGGCAAGAAAATGCTGCGACCGACTCCCTTTCACGGTTGGCCGAGGCCGACCTTCCAAATCTGAGACGATTGGTATACATAGAGATTCTTCAGAAGCCCTCCTTATAAGAAGAAAGTGTCAAACACATTGAAGAAGACGGGCCGACCTGGATGGACCCGATCGTCAACTACTTGGAGAATGATCAACTCCTAGAGAATCGCGATGAAGCAAGAAAAGTTAGATCTGAGCCGCGAAGTATGCAATGATCGATGGCGTATTATACAAGAGAGCTATCTCGACTCCTCTCCTCTGGTGCCTCGGACCGAAAGGGGCCGAGTACACCTTGGCCGAAGTGCACGAAGGAATATGCGGGAGCCATATGGGTGACCGAGCTCTAGCATATAAGATACTTCAGCAAGGGTTCTACTGGCCGAGAATGGAAGAAGAGGCCATGAAGTATATGAAGACATGCGAGAAGTGTCAGCTCTTCGCACCAATGCTGAGCCGACCTGCAACAAAGCTGACGTCTATGTTGAGTCCGATCCCCTTCGCTATGTGGGGGATGGATATACTTGGAGACTTCACCCCGGCTTTCAAAAATCAGAAATACGTGGTCGTTACCATCAACTACTTCACCAAGTGGGTTGAGGTCGAACCCCTGGCCACCATCACCAAGAAGAGCATGGAGAAATTCTTTCGAGACAAGGTGATCTATCGGTTCGGACTACCCAAAGTGCTCATCATTGACAACGGTGCGCAGTTCAACGATCTGAGCTTTCGAGAGTTCTGCAAGCACTTCTACATTAATTTTTGCCCGATCTCGGTAGCTCATCCACAAGCTAATGGGCAAGTGGAAGTGTCAAACTGAACACTACTTACGGGGATCAAAAGAAGATTGGATGAAGCCAAAGGAAGATGGGTGGAAGAGCTACCGAATATCCTATGGGCATATCGGATAACCATAAGAACACCGACCTGGGAGACTCCTTTTCGGCTAGCATATGGAACTGAAGCCCTCACTCCCGTTAAGGTCAAAGCGTCATCATACCGAGTGCTCAACTTTGATGAGAAGACCTACGAGGATGGGCTTAGAGCCAACCTCGACTTTCTCGATGAAGTCCAAGAGAACGCCTTGCTTTGGAACACAGCTTACCAACAGAAGACGGCAAAGTACTATGACTCGAGGGTGAAGGAGCGACATTCTCGCCAAAGAGACCTCATACTTAGAAAGCTCAGTGCGTCCCAACCAAGACAGCAAGGAAAGTTAGCACCAAATTGGGAGGGACCGTATAAAGTCTCCAAGCAAATTCGGCCAAGGACGTATCGCTTGTAAACTCCGGGGAACAAGAAGGTACCGAGGCCTTGGAACTCGGAGAATTTGAAGAAATTTTTTCAGTAAAGTATTTAGCTCGGCTCAGCTTCGAGTGAGCACATCCAAATGTACCTGGCCTCAGCCAAACAATTTGATTCAATAAATTGAGTTTCTCCCACATCTACAAATGCATTCTGAGCCTAAAAACGCCTAGTCATAAGACCAATCCTCATAGACTGGCCAACGTATTAAGACCGACCCTTATAGGTCAACCACATGGTCATAAGACCAGTCCTCATAGACTGGCCGACGTCTGAAGACCAACCCTCATAGGTCGGCAACAAGGTCATAAGAGTAGTCCTCATAAACTGACCGACGTATTAAGACCGACCCTCATAGTCAGCAATAAGGTCATAAGAATAGTCCTCATAGACTGGCCGACGTCTGAAGATCAACCCTCATAGGTCGGCAACAAGGTCATAAGACCAGTCCTCATAGACTGGCCAACGTCTGAAGACTGAACCTCATATGTCGGCAACAAGGCCGCAAGACCGACCCTCATAGGCAGGCAGACCGGGAAACTTAAACTCCCTCCAAGGCCGAGCCGAACAGAGCCTACAACCAAGCAAAAATTTCTGAGGCATTAAGCTCTATCGCAAAGGGCGGCTCGGACGTACAGCCATCAGTACGACAATTGACCCGAGCTGATCCCTAGAAACCAAAAGGGAAACTTCCCAAAGATATAAGGTCAAACGAAGATCCCGACCCCAATCCGATGAAGGACTGAGCCGACCACCCAAGTCCGATGAAGGCATGGCCAAGCGCCCAGGTTGAGCTGACCACCCAAGGCAGTATTGCTAGAAGCAGCTGAGTTCCTGACCTCGGCCAAAGGAGCCGCTCAGCCTCGGCGCTCGGGCGAATAGAATAACGTCAACAAAAAGGAAAGAGACAATTGCTGAGCTCATACACTTAGCCAAATTTGAAAGAAAAAATATTTCATTCATTAAAAGCCGAGGAGCTCGGCATGGTTACAAAAAGGAGGAGCTAGTCGGCTCAGTACATTTAAAAATAAAAAGAAGCAGCTATCAAAACCCCGAGCATGGGGATATGCACATTAAGAGAAAAAGAAAAAGTCTAGAGCTTGGTGGTATCAAGGGGGTCCGCAGCAGCAGGGTCCTTAGCGGCAAGGTCCTTGGCTGCTATGTCCTCGGCAAGAGGGGTGAGTTCATCCCTCGGGGTGGTCTTGGTCAAGCCGACCTGGTCCACCTCCACCCTAACATCTTTGCCCAACTCCTCGGCCACGGTGACCACATCGTTGTCGAATTGAGAGAGGTCGAGGGTGGGGTAAATGGCTTTTATCTCCTTCAGGAGGTTAGCTCGGCCCGCATCATAACCCTCGACGTAAGAAGGTTTCCCCAGGTCATGGCACACCTCTGCGTACTCCTTCGACATGAGGTACTCGCTCACCGCCGAGACTCAAGCGAGCTCCAGATCGGCCTCAGCCTTTTTCTTGGCTTGGTCGAGCTGACCCTCAAAGCCTGGATCTCCTCTTTGCTCTTTGTCGCTGCCACCTTAAGGCTCTCGACCCCAGCCTCAGCGATTTTGAGCTTCCCAGCAGTCTTGCTGCGTGCCAGGATGGCCTTGCGAGCATTCTTGTTAGCTTTCTCGACCTGAACGTCAAGAGAAGCTTTCACGGTCAGAAGCCGCTCAAATCGAAGCATGGTCTCCACCGCCTTGGCAAAGCCCTACAAAAAGACATCCGAGTAGG
The DNA here is from genome assembly GCF_018873765.1 of Telopea speciosissima. Lineage (NCBI taxonomy): Eukaryota > Viridiplantae > Streptophyta > Magnoliopsida > Proteales > Proteaceae > Telopea > Telopea speciosissima. Next base: position 51,994,324 of record NC_057923.1, read on the forward strand.
AATCAGACTAAGCCCATTAGGTCGAACCAATCAGTAGGAGCCGAGCATAAGCTTACCATGTTGAAGTCTTAGAATAGTGAGGAGAGGAGCTCGGGATCACACAACCCCTCCAACATCTCCCTATCCTTAGGGAGCAGAGCCGCGTCAAGTCACTCCTTGGCGTGCGCTATAGAGGTCAGGGCCGAGTCCCTAGGAAAAAGGCGCTAGCTCGATCGAACTGGAACGTTGCTGGCCGAGGCCCTCCCCAAGCCCAGCTGAGCTATCTCAGGGGGCGAGGCAACCCCAGGAAGGTTGCCTCCCGTAAGGTTGACAGAGATCTTGGACCGCTTCGGGTCCCTCGGTGGGCTCCTCTCGCCCTTCTGACCTTTTCCCTTCCTTGGTGACCCCGTCGGCTCCTTGCTCTTCTCGGCCTCAAGGCCGACCACAGTGTCGCTGGGCTTGGTAGCACAGCCTTTCCCTTAGGTGCCTTGGAGGACTCGCCTCGGGACTTCTTGTTGGCGGCTTTCTTCCTTCGCTCCGCGAGAGTCTCGGCCCTGAGCCAAGCGGAGTCCATGGGAGGGACATTTCTGACCACTGCAAAAAGGAAAGACCCGTTAGAAAACATACAAAAAATGGCAAACATGTCAAGTACACAGCCCCGATAGCTCAGCTCGGATACCCTAACAGGGGTCAGGTTCCACCTTTGGAGAAACCCTTCGTCCTGAAGCTGGAGGACATTGAAGGACGGATGCTGACAAATCAGATCGAGCGACGTCAGCTCATTGTCATTCAGAGGTAGGGCCCTATTGACGTAGCCCAGGTGGATCTCCTTCCACTCGGTTCAGAAAGGGCAGTCCGGGATGGAAGCAAAGAATAACCAGGGCTTCCAATGCTTGTTCGAGGTCGGTGTCCCTACCAAAAATTTATGGCCGATTAGGGCCGCCCCCTTCCCAGTTCGGCGAGTGAAATAGTACCACCCCTTCTCCGGTGACTTCTTCAGAAAATAAAGCCCAGAGAAAAGGGCCATGCTCGCAGCTCGGCCCATCTCGCAGAAGAGGACGTGGAAACCATACAACGTCAGCCACGAGTTCGGCACCAGCTGACCTGGGGAATAGGTGGAAGTGGCCTAGAATTTGGTCCACCAGGTCGAGCACCGGAAGCCTGAAGGCGTACTTGAATGCAATCTCGGACAAGGCCACCTCGCCAGACCGAATAAAGCAGGCCATCTCCCCGGGATTTGGGGCTCGGAGCTTGATCTCCTCGAGAATGACGTAAGTGGCTCTGAGGCGTAGGAGGTCGGCTTCAGTGACTGTTCTTGGGACTGTACCAACGCTACCTTCCTCCAGCTCAAGAACATCGTTGGAAGAATCAACCGAGCCGACCCCTTCTTGAGAAGACTTCTCCTCATCGGACTCATCGTCGTCTGAGGAAGACGACCCCGAGCTCTCGGCTCGATCTTCGTAATTTGGCTGGGCCTCTTGGACGGACTCCATGGGCAAGGGGGCCTTAGCCATGTCGGCCTGATGAGGCTCCGCTACTACAAGCTCGTCCGAAGTTGAGCCCAAAAGGTCCATGGTGGGGAAGCGAGCAAGGAGCTCTTGGCTCAGACTCGCACCCTCGGCTGCTCTAGCGAATACTTCACCCATGCGACTACTACCAACTGACATAATGGGCAGAAAAGACTTACTGGTTGGAGAAGCTTCGCAGATGAGCCAAACCCAAACTAGAAAGCTGAGCACTGGAAGAGTCGAGGACTCCAAGCTAGCCAAACACTCCGATGATTTGAAACAGTGAAGAATGAGTGAAGGAGAGTCGCCTATTTATAGCCTCTGGATAGACAGGATCTGATAGCTGAGAAGGATTTAGCAAGATTCAACGGTCCAGATTAGGAGATGATTCGAATTCCTAAGCACCATTATGGCGCCGAGTGATGTGGCACTGATGCCCCAACTGTCAGTCCGTACAACGTCAAATCGACGAAGTAAAAGAGCTCGGCCTCAGCCTCGGGAAGAAACAAGTAGTCAACAGAGGCTCTACTCATCAAGGCCGAGCCGACCCTTGATGAGTGGGGGGCCTGTGATGAGTCATAAATCACCCAACCAACCGGAGGTAGCCAGGTGGATGTGCTGAGATGGAGGCCTTGAGCTGAGCCGAGCACGACCCAGATCGGGCAGAACCGTTCGCCCTGAAGGAAGCAACTCTTCATTTTTGACCTGGCCAAGCACATAGGCCGACCACTTAGCCCATCGAGAACCAGGCCGAGCACCCGATGCGCGGTGCCATAACTCATTCAAAGCGAGTAAATGATCTCCTCAGCATGGCTGAGGCTCAAGCCAGCCGAGCCGTGAGCTAAGTCCATACAAGTCGGCCCAAGATCGACCACCATGATTCGATTGAGCTCCAGCGTGGCCGAGGAAACTCTCAGCCACATATGCCGAGGCCACGGCCGTCGGAGGCTGAGCATCGAGGCCATAGCCACCCGAGGCCGAGCACCGAGGTCGAGCCCTCCTCCACAAAAGCTACCATAACGCCCCATCGGGGATCACGGTGCCATGTCAGCACCGCCCGAATATCGCGGGATAAGGATCGAGCCACGATCCCGTCACGATACCAAATCACACTCCAATAAGGACTCTTACCTTAGTGAGAGTCCGACCCCGAAAATAACTCTCCACTCCGCCCCGCGCGGAAGAGCCCTACCAACAGAGGACTCTTACCATACAAGGACTCCTCCAACCGCCTCACCTCATTCTATAAATACTCAGATATGGAGCTCAAACGCTCAGCTCACTTTTTACTAGCTATTACGCTATTGCACTGGAGACCTGACTTGTGCATCGGAGAGTCCTAGGCCGGAGCCACACCGGCTCTCTTGTGCTCACTCGATTTTTTGCAGGCTCATCCATGGGCAAATCGAGCGACGGAGGTTTTCACACGCAATAGTTAGAATCGATTGGATTGGAAGAAAATGATTTGGATTTGAAATCATAGATTAGCTGGAGTGGAAGAAAATGAAATCAATCAATGAAGAACAGTAAAAATCTCTTTAGATCTTAGATAGATGTTTGGAGTTTTTGTACTTGTTTGGACATAAACTTGCCTTTAGAGCCAGTCTCCATTGATTTTGGAGATAATATCAGATGAATGGTTATAAAAGTCTATGAAAAAATTGTGATCCATTACTGCTCTTATGGATAGGATTGCCTTTGTTAGTTTGTTGCGACTATATATCATATTTAGATTGAAAGCAACAACGGAAAGTTCAAGTAACATGCCTGATCTTTTAAATTCTTCTAGTGCAAGATTTCATCTGAAAAATAGACAAGAGTTTCAAAGTTTAGTAGGATGGTTCCTTTGTCTACATTAAATAGTCATTTCTTTATTTTTTTTGGTAAATTTAATAGTCATAACAGTTCTCATTAGAACCTGACATAAGATTTAGGAATAATTATCACCTCCAATTCGCAGACACCTCCAATTCTTTTAATAGGGGGAGTGGACCCCACCTTGGGCAGTGTTTTCAGGCAGGGGGTAAGGTGGTCATTTTGCCCCCATGTGAGGAATTGGAGAGGGCAGCAAATTGGAGGAGATAAAGATTCATAATTATCACCTCTAATTTGCGGGCACCTCCAATTCCTCCAATTCCTCTAATAGGGGGAGTGGATCCCATCTTGGGCAGTATTTTTGGGCAGGGGGTAAGGTGATCATTTACTCCTCCATGTGAGAAATTGGAATTAGAGGGGATAATGAATTAACGATTCTCTATAGCTTGTATCTCTTCTTCTCTTGTAATATAATTCTTTGTTTTTATCTATTAGAAAAAAGGAAAATTATATTTATTACTCCTGTAGTTTGAATCTATTACGTCTATCATTCTTGTAAATTAATTTATTATATTTGTACCCCTGAATGTTAACTCTGTTAGTTTTAGAAAGAAAATGACAATTTTAACCTTTCTTAATAGTTAAAAAAATAAACCCAGTCCACCCCACCCCTTTTAGTGTTCGTCTTCGAGGACTTTAAGCAGGTTCACTGAAACGGCATAACCTTCTTCCCCATTGACGGCATCATCTCCGATAAATAGTTGACCAACAAAGTCGATGTGAAAAAGAGATTTATGAAAGTTTCAAAGAACTTGAAAATAGATTTATGTGGCAAACACTTTGTTTCATAAGAGAAAAGAAAATGATGGTCGGCGGCTGCAAACCAGACTCAACCTGGATTTCATATCAAAAGGCACCTCTCAAAAAGATCAATTCCTTATTTGTTTTCATTTCATATTAAGAAACCGAGAACGAGAAATGTTTTTATTATTTAAGCTCTGCAGTATCAACACTACAGAACCAGATTTCTTCCAGTTCTTGCATTAGCCAGATCATCTGCCTGCGCCAAAGGTTATGTGTGATTGACAGGGCTTCCCCTTCCCCGTCGCCACCGAAACCATTAGATCTACTTCTTCCTTGATTAAAATCATCAAAATAAAACGTTCAAAAGTCAGACAGTCCAATCCAAAAATCTGTTCATTTTGTTCAAAAAAACTTATTAATAATCAATCAAGAAGATTTGACAGGGGAAACTGGAAAATAAAAAAAAATTCATAAACACGGAAATAAAATTGAATGAACAAACCTTGGATTCCTCATCCCAGCAAGTGACCGGAACGCTGACTCGAGCTCCGTCCGAGCATACATTAGGGTATTCGGTACGTATTTCCCCCCAAACTTCCCAAATCGACCGAACGAATCTGATCTCTAAAAATCCTTCTAGTTTTTCTTTTTCACCTCCATTTGAGCTGATCCACTGGTCATAACACAGGAAATCGAAGCAGTTTTAATGGCGGAAGAACCAGACTGGAATTTCTCAATTTTGCAGGGAATCCGAGTATGAATGGAGGAAGAAAAGCAATACTTGTAAAGGGACGTTGGAGTTCGGCAACTGGCCGGGGCTTGTGGAGATCGACATTTGAGAACTGAGACGGTTAAAGAGAAGAGATGGATAGATGGTTTCTTATAATCTCAGTGAGAGAGAGAGAGAGCAATGGAATTCTGGCGATTTCCTAATTAATTAGAAAAAAAACTGGTGTGGCTGTGTAGCACATCAAGAGCTGCACACTTGCTGCTCCGGCGATGGGATGGCGATGGTGGTATGGAATTTCTAGATCCAGATCTTCTACTGCCGAGCTGCTCGGCAGGACCATGCTGCCCAGATATAGTGCTGCATACAATGATCGCCTTACCCTCACTCGGGTAAGGCGTTTGGACAGGGATGAGGTGGACATTGCACGTAATACTGTGCCTAGGCACTGGGCTCGATAGTAGAAGATCCAAATTGGGAATTTTTCTTGCATTGTTTCAAATAAATGGGGGTATAAATGTAAAAATACATTCATTAAAGATATTATGGGTATTTAATTAATATTTAGGTGATGACATCATCACTTAACTGTTCTCATATAATTGTAGAGACGTTTGTAAGAATATTTTAAAATACAGGAGAGATTTATGAAATAGATGAAATTTCAAAAATAATGAATGTAATTATTTGAAAGTACAAGGATGGTAAACATAATTTTTCCTTAAAAAAAAAAAAAAACCGACCAATAGGAACCATCAACCATACATCATCTGCAGATATTTTGTTTACCCAAGTTACAACTCACAAACTACTAAATTCCACTAACTCACAACAAAACAAAGAGTCCATTATATGGACAACAGCATCTTTCTCCCCTTTTTCTTCCCACTGTGTAACCCAGGCTACTATTGCACAACAAGCTATAGTTTGTTACCCTTTTTTGCTCTGTTCTCAAGCATCCTATTTTGATCTGTGCAGGTTTCCAGGACCCCGGATTAAGTCTTGCGGGCTGGTCGAATATCTTTTTGTTAAATGGAAGAATTATAGCTTTAACTATAGGTTTCACAAATGTTTCTTTACCTATGGAGATTGACCTTTACAGCATCAAGGCAAGGCTTACTAAAGCCTTTGAATCAGGGTTGGAGATCAAAGAAATATGGTGTTCCAATCAAATGGTCACTGATGTTCTTCCATCTCCATCTCATTCCCCTTGGCCGTGGTACCTAATTAAAGACTTACTACATATTAACTCCTTGGGTCCTAACATTACTTATAACTCTATGGTGGATCAATTTTGCTTAACAGTAGCACTTAATTTAGCCAAGTATGGTCAGTTAAGGAACAATGTATCTTTCAACTTTGCTTAAAATACTTTCTTTTTCTCATTAAAAAAAAAAAAATTCATTGACAATTGCACAAGCTATTTGACGGTGTTGGGCGGTTTCATTGAGGTAAAGGTCAAATCAAATTTTTTTATGTTTCTTTATTTGGAGGGTACAGATTTAATCAAATATCCACCTAACAAAATATAAAGGGATTTTTTTTTATTGGTACTCCTTAAAAGTATCAATTAATTTGTAATCTTATTTTTTTGCCTTTTTAATGTAACATCATTTTTCAATAAGGATAAATCTTGTCATTTCACACGTGCACTCAAAATATGTGCAAAACAATGAAATTTTTTGAAAATGATATAATTATAAGTCGCTTTCAAATTATTTCAAAAATCCTTTTTTACCCTTGACTTAAAGAACTTTTGAGAATATGATTAGGGGCAATCAAAAGAGGCTTAGAAGTTCAAAATACACCCATGGAAGTGTCATTTAGATACTTCCAAATATAAAAACAATTATTTCAGTGATATTTGATTTGTCACTTTCATGTCTTGTGAAAAATCTAATTGCAATTTAAATTAGTCTCATGAAATGATTGAAAATAACTTCAAAGTGGATGATTTAGGTAGGTCATTTGTCAAATTTGAAACTCACCAAAAAGAGAGTATATGGACTCTATCAAGACTAAGGTTTAAAACTCGGATTTCGATTAGGTTTCGACCAGCCAGAAACCCAGTTTGTCTCGATTTCGACCATATCTCGGTCAAAACCTGGGATTTTCTTTAGACTAACTCGAACCTTGGTTTCGAGGCCCAGCAGTTGTTTTTTTGCCCTAATTCTTATTGCGCTACCTATTTTTGACATTTTAAACCCAATTCATGCATTAGTTTCACATAGAGAACACTAAAAATAATTCTCATGGTTTTGATCCAAGTTTGATACTGTATATTGTTCTTGGACATGGTATCGAATAAGGTTTGACTGGAACATAACTCATTCAATATAAATCAGATTTAAACAATCTTGGATTTGTTTGAAAGATTTCAAACAAATCCAAGATTGCTTAAATCTAATTTATAATGAATGTGTTATGTTTTGGTCAAACTTAATTTGGTGTGCACGAATGTTGTTTAAAACCGCTCTGAATGAAAATATTTTTTTAGACATCAAAATAAATGATTATTTTACTGCACTTTTGGTCTTTAACAATGTTTTTTCATATTAAGCTTTATGAAGTTTTTAAATTTGAGAAAAACCCCAGCAATAGAAAGTTAAAATTTCACCTACCATAAAAAATCCAGTGTTTGTTTTTGAAGTGGAGGGTTGATTTTTATCTTTTTGGAATTTTATTTTTTAACTATTTTTATTGGATTCAAATAGGGGCTATTTGCTTATATATGAAAATTTTTTTAAGTAAATAAAATACCAATATAAAAACATTTACTTCAATGATATTGGCCATAAATAAGTGTTTGGCCTGATTTCTGGCAAATATAAGTGTCTGTCCTAGTTTATAGTTAGGTTTTCTCAAGTTTCGATGGGCATAAGTGACACTTATATAGATATTCAGATCGAAACTATCGAAATATGGTCGAAACATGTCGAAAATCTCGAGTTTTGGTCGAAACCCTGGATTTTCTAAAATCACCCTTCAACTCGTCTCAAAAACCTGCGGAACCGAGTTAACTTGATGATTTCGACAGGTTTCGATCAAGTTCTTCTTCCATGATCAAAACTGACTGACGTTTACCGATGTGGCAAGTGGTGATGGATTGAAATGCCGCAAACCATTGTTATGAAGGAAAAACTTCTTCGTCGATGAATTTGGGTATCTTAGGATAGGCAATGGAAATAGTGGAAAAGGCATTATCGATTTCGTACATAGAAAAACAGAGTAATGATGAACCTAAATATACGTATTTTTCCTTCACCCACGGTGGAAGAAAACTTTCTCCTATTACCTTTATCAGTTATCATGAATAAATCCAAACCCTGAAGAACTAGTTTTGATGAATATTCTAAAATCCCAATTCTGAAAATGAAATCATAGAAAGAGAAGGGCCAACCAAGTCCTTTTTTTTTTATTTTTTATGGGTGAAAGCCAACCAAGCCCTTGGAGCTATGCACATTATGGTATTGCCCTTGTCTTGTGGCAGGTCATTATTAGAGCTTTGGTCCCCCATATTTCAAAATCCAAATGGGCCATCTCTTTAAAGATTTCAAATTTCCATTTTCTCTAGCTAATTGCATGTCATCTTCACATTTCACATTCTACAAAACCAAGGCAATACGCTTCTTCCACTACTCTCAATCCTAACTACTGCAGATGAATCACACGTGGCAGTCTAAGTGAAGAAAAGTAGATGAGAGAAACTAAGAAAGGGAGATAGGAACTTTCGTGGAAGGGGAAGCCCTTCATTTATAGGTAAAGCTGTCTGGCAATTGGAAGACATTAATGATCTTAAAGAAAGATAGTTCTGAGAATAAGTTAGTAACTCTGTTTTGCTTTACAGACCCATCTGATCGAGGTTGTTGAGTTCATCAAAATCTATCAAGTTTTGCTCCTATGTCACCATCCATGGCACCTCATGATCAGCAAGGTGATCTGGTAGATGAGCTTCTCTTATCCGGTGACAAGAATTTTGCTGTACAAGGCGAAGCCATGATGCTTTCTTTAGTTTTTTTATTTGCTCTTTTCCTTTCTTTTCTTTTCTTTTTTTACTATCTCAGGTGGCGAAGAAGTAATCCATACCCAGTGGATGAGGATTCCCAAAACCCATCAAAGAAATATCCTATTTCAGTGTTTGGAGGAGGAGAAAGAGATGGAAAACCCAAGTTGTCGCGTGACCCCAAAGACTTAATTCCTGATTTATAACCCCCCAAAAAGGAAAGAACTGTGAAGCTTCTTCATGACGATCTGTTTATATATAGTACTATTTAAGCTGAACATTCTGTGAAATAGAAATGTTTTGAGTGTGGAAACCTACAGAGATTCGGAAATTCTATTGTGACAGAGAGAGAAGAGACGAAGAATGACCGGAAAAAGCTGGCAGAAGGCTTGTTAGTTCGTTGCTGATCCAAAAAATCCTGCTTGGGCAAGGCATTCGGGCAGGGGTGAGATGGTCTTTTCACACCTCACTCTGTCCAGTACTACATGTGCAGCCCGGGCAGAGTGCTGGACAGGAGCCAAGTTAGTGTGTACGTACAATTATGCATCTGTGTATGATTTTGCTGTCTTTTCGCGTTTTGAGAGCGCATGTGAAAATGTTATGTTGGGATTAAATGTTTGAGATTGAACTGTGAGTTTCTTTCATGATGATTTGGGACAGTTGAAATTTGCAAGCTATATTTTGTCTCTCTCTTCTTCTAATCTTCTGTTCTCTGTTTGTTGTAGAAAGTTGGGAAGAATCCAAACTCAGGCCAACTAAAAATAGAGAAGCTGTGGTGGTATGTCCGGAAAAAATTTAGCTGCAACCGGGGTTGTAGTCAGGTTCTGCTGCCCTCAATAGTAGACACCAACTTGGAATAATTCCCTTTTCCTTTGGGTTCATAAACATCCTTTTAGGTTTTAATATTTTCCAAAATATCCTTTAAGATTTCAAGTCCGCGCCTATGATTGGGGCAGCAGGTACTTGGCTGCAACCCGGGCAGCAGCCAAGTTTTGTCCGGTATGTCCTGTTGTAAGTTTCTACCAGAAAATGTTACACCACTATACCACGCGCTTAGGGGTGTCAATTTGGCCCGGCCAACCTGAGCCCAACCTGAGCCCGGACAGGGTGAAGGTAGAGCTTCTCAGCCTGTAGAGTGGGCTTGGGCTAAGATTTTCGAGTCTGGGCTTGGCTTAGGTCTTGGGCTTAGCTTAGCTTAGCCTAGCCCGGCCCAACCCAACCCTATGTTTTTTTTTGCTAACGAGGAAACTCTTGAACCTGCCTAGGTTTACGATTTTGAACCTGAGATCCCGTGACTGAAGCACATTGTCTTAAACCAGCCGAGCAAACCCAAAGGGGGTTAACCCAACCCTATGTAATTTAGAAATATATTTTTTTGGGTAGAAGTAAATTATAAATATATATTATGGGAGAAAGAACACCACCCGGTCATGCGCTGTGGCATATACCTGCGCCTAGACACAGTCGAGCATGAAATGATCGCCCCGCCTCATGGAAAGGTAGGGGTTTGTCAGTCATTTCGCTTCCGGCTGTCTGGTCACAGATAGATGCCACATCGCACGACCGATGGCATTCCTTTTCCCATATATTATATGGATCAGGACCCTCTACTGTCGAGCTGCCCGTACTGCGCCGTGTGCCCCAGACACAGCAAGGCGGTAAAAAGACCGCCCTACCCTTGCCCGAGCGCCTTGCCGGAGCTGGGGTAAGGCGGTCTTTATCGCCTTGCTGTGTCTGGGGCACACAGAAGTAGGGGCATATCGGAAGTAGATGATCCGGATCCTATATTATATACATTACTCACTCGTCCTCACATTCTTTGTTTTTAAATTATCGAAATACATCACTCAACACATTCTTTGTTTTTTAATCATTTACACCACTCAGTCATTTTTATTTATTTGTTTTTTTTTTTGAGTTAAAGTTATCCTAACCCGGCCCAGCCTAGCCCAATTAGGATCAATTAGATCCGGATTGGGTTGGGTTGAGCCCAACAGGGATGGGCTTGGGCTGGGCTTAGGCTTAATTTAAAGAGCTTAGGGTTGGATTGGGGATTTAAAAAAACCCGGCTCAACCCAGCCCATTGACACCCCATACACGTTCGTGAAAGATTCAATGGGTCAATCTAGGTCAAAGATTTTGACGATTAGGGAAAAAATCTAACACTGATGGATACACATAATCTTTTACTCTGTAACCAAAACAAAAAAAAAAATCTTCTACTCATCCAATAAAGCTCTCAAAAATTATTTTTGTTTTGTTGAGGTCGCTTTGGTATGATTTGTAGTTGTATTTATCCTATTAATTTCTATTTTTATTTGTGTTTGATATAATTTATAATGCTCATTTATATTTATAACAAATTAGAATAAATCAAAAATCACAAATAGATCTCGGCCTATTTGTGATTTGTAACCACAAATCATTTATTCTTAGTTTTATGTTTATCCGGAACTTTACCCGATATTTCGATCTCTGGCTTATCTCTCGCTCAAGTTGAAGGCAGAAACCTGCAACTCTCAAGCAGTCATCGTTCTCACCTCAAGCTCAACGATCACCTGCGGCTGTCCCTCCACCGTCCAGGTAAATCTCTCTCTCTCTTTTTCTCTATCTCGACCTTTCTCTGAAAGCCCTTCTCTGTTGAGAAAGCTTTGTTCTTCCGCAGAAGAATCACGAAACCCTAAAACCCAACCCTAGTTTTGAAAGTCGCTAGCCCTGGCTGAAGCGTGAGTGGTTGCGATTGCGATTGCAATTCCAATTCCCAATTTTCCTCTGTTTGGTCTAGTAAGAACTGCTAATCATCCTAATTCCTAACAATGGTTTCACCACTTGCTCTTGAGGAAGGGGAGCAGAGAAGTCTGTTTGGGGTCATGCCATGGGTTGGGTATGTGGGAAAGTAACCACACCTTGGGAGATCCATGTCTCGCACATCTTAAAATCTTCTTCTTTGTGGATTTCTGATGTAGGCGGCTGTCCTGATGAGGCTTCTGTTTAGGTGCTGGGATGTAAAGAGGTATTCATGAGTCCGGTTTTGGTACTGGGTGGATGCTGTTTTGTTCAGGTAGGGTGGTTGCTGCTGCTTCTTATTTTTCTCTGAACAAAAATCCTCTGCTATACTGTTAGAATGGGATGTGTTTGATGAAGCCGTGGAGTTGCAAAGAACAGGAACTTTCTGATGTCCTGACTCAAATTTAAATAGATCTGTTGAGAATTCATCTTTAGTTTATTTTTTCCCATTGCTCTGCCAAACCAGTCCTTGAACATGGCTATCCGTGAGAATGTGGGCACTATTCCTTTTAGAATAGACCCTTTTTTTTAAACTTTTTACCAAAAGTTTAACAAGCTTTTGGATCTTACACATTTTAAGTAATGGATCTTATCATGTTGTACCCTTTGCCAACTGATACAAGAAAAATGGAATGGAATGGAAGGTGAACCTGGAGAGAAACCGCAGTACAGCAAAGAACACATCATCCTCCAATGCCATGGTCACGTCCATGACTTCCTTAGCTTCAGTAGTTGTATAAAAGAAAGAGTCTGAGAGTGAGAGAAGAAGAGAGAAAGAGAGACACAAAGATTATTGTGGATCAATTCTTGTTGAACCTACGTCCACAGTGCTTAAAGCTTCCACTATATTTTCATACGGTTACAACCATGATCTTTATAGGAGATGGTTGAATCAATCAAGGGATCTGTCTGTTCTTTACAAGGGAATAATTTGAATTGAGATTGACTCTTATCTTTTAGGAATCCATTTACTCTCTCAACAGTATTTTTATTTAAAAACTTTCCTTCTCTGAATTCCAAGATATTTGCTGGATGATTGAGATCCTTGAAATCCTTGTCAATCAATTGTGTTGGCCTTCCATACTTGTAGAAAACGATTTGAGCTGGTGGATGGGATTTGAAAGAATTCAAATCAATGTTTCCTTCTATAAGCCCCCTCAAGTTCAACGGGGCTGGAAGCACCTTGAGCTTGCTAGTTAAGGATGAAAAACGTGGCTGAGACAAAGCTTTTGTGAAAATATCTGCAGTTTGATCCTTAGTTGAGATGAACCTTACATCGAGATCGCCTTTAGACACCTTGTCACGGACAAAATGAAAGTCTATTTCGACATGATTGGTTCGGGCATGGAAGATAGGATTTGCTGTGAGATAGGTCACGCCGACATTGTCACACCATAGAATCGGCGCAGTTTTCATGTATAAACCAAGTTCTTTAATAAGCGACTGTAGCCAAGTAAGCTCAGCGGTAGTATTTGCAAGAGCCCTATATTCTGCTTCTGTGCTTGAACGGGCTACTGTAGTTTGTTTGCGAGAACTCCACGAGATTAGGTTTGTACCATGAAAGATTGCGTATCCTCCAGTAGACTTTCTATCATTTGGGCAACTAGCCCAATTGGCATCTGAGTACGCAGCAAGCTGCATAGACTGTTGTGGTTGGAATAGTATCCCATGTGATGCAGTGTGTTTGAGATACCGAAGTATACGCTTGACGCTAGCCTAGTGATCTATGGTTGGTTGATGCATGAATTGACACACTTTGTTGACTGCAAAGGTGATATCTGGTCTGGTAAGAGTAGCATATTGGAGAGCACCCACGATGCTGCTATAAAGTGTGGGGTCATCCATAAGTGGTCTAGATGTCTTCGTTAGCTTCTGAGAGGGTGATAGCGGAGTGGATACTGGTTTGCAACCTGTCATGTTAGTTTTTGAGAGGAGATCTAAAATATATTGTTCCAATGATAGAAGAAGACCATTAGTAACGGGGGTAACTTTAATGCCAAGAAATAGTGCAAATTTCCCAAATCTTTGATGGCAAACACAGTACCCAATTTTTGAACAAATGTAGAGACAGTGGGAGTATCACTACCAGTTATGATTATATCATCAACATAGATAAGAATGAATGTTGTAACTCCATTATTGTTATAGATAAATAAAGACGTGTCAGTTTTTGAACCGCAAAAACCAGATTCAAGAAGGGATGAGCTGAGTCTATCAAACCAGGCCCTTGGGGCTTGCTTAAGGCCGTATAGAGATTTATGTAACTTGCAAACATAGCCTGGTGACTGAGTATTTGTAAAGTCAGGGGGTTGGGTCATGTAAACTTCCTCTTTGAGAGTGCCATGAAGGAAGGCATTTTGGATGTCTAATTGATGAAGGGGCCATTTGTTGGAAATAGCAATGGAAATCACTAACCCAATAGTGGCCGGTTTCACAACAGGGCTAAACGTTTCAGTATAATCAAGTCCCTCCTGTTGATTGTAACATTTGGCTACAAGACGAGCTTTGTAGCATTCAATGGTGCCATCGGCCTTTTTCTTGACACGGAACACCCATTTATACCAATAATGTTCATGGAGGGTTGGGGAGGAACCAGGGTCCAAGTTCCATTTCGGATTAAGGCATTGGATTCAGAGTCCATAGCATTACGCCATTCAGGGGATTTTGAAGCTGAAGCATAAGTGGTAGGCTCAGCAGTGGTGTTGAGGACATGAGATATAAGAGTACTAGGAAGAGGATGTTTAGTAGTGAAGTAAATTTTGGGCCGACGCGTCCCATCCCTGGTTCGAGTTATCATGGGATGTTGATTTGACGGTTCAGTAGGGACGGTGTGAACTGGGAGATCAACTAAGTCTAGAGATGGTAGAGATGAAGTAGGGCTGTGGGAAACCAAGTTGGTAGGGGTAGAAGAGGTATCTATAGGAGAAGATGCTTGAGTTGTGTCTGTTGAAGAGGGTTGCTTTGATACCATATAAAAGAAAGAGTCTGAGAGTGAGAGAAGAAGAGAAAAAGAGAGACACAGAGATTATTGTGGTTCGGTTCTTGTGGAACCGACGTCCACAGTGCTTAAAGCTTCCACTATATTTTCATATGGTTACAACCATGATCTTTATAGGAGATGGTTGAATCAATCAAGGGATCTGTCTGTTCTTTACAAGGGAATAATTTGAATTGAGATTGACTCTTATCTTTTAGGAATCCATTTACTCTCTCAACAGTATTTTTATTTAAAAACTTTCCTTCTCTGAATTCCAAGATATTTGCTGGATGATTGAGATCCTTGAAATCCTTGTCAATCATTTGTGTTGGCCTTCCATACTTGTAGAAAACGATTTGAGCTGTTGGATGGGATTTGAAAGAATTCAAATCAATGTTTCCTTCTATAAGTTGAAAGAGAAGAGATCACTAACTCTAGCCCTGTTAATGGTTTCTTAATTTCTTTCTTCCTTCAAATTGACATCACTACTGGGTTTTAATAAGGGGAGCTAAGGGGATGGATGAGTTAGAGAAATCTTGTTTCTCTAACTCTTCTAGCTCCAGCCTTGTTAATGGTTTTTTTTTTTTTTTTTTCCTTCCTTCAAAGAGACATCACTGGGTTTTAATAATGGAAACTAAGGGGATGGGGGAGTTAGAGCAAATGGGTTGGGAAGTGTGGTTTGGTGGGGTCAAAGTGGGCAGTTGGCCAATCTGTCTTTAAGTCCCACCTTACAAAAGCCACAAGTGTCCTAGTATTGCACTGTGAGTGTAGAACAAGTATTCAGTTCTCTTGTCCAGCAATAAGAATCTGATTCAATTATCCTCTTCTTTGCCATCCCATATCCATAATTTGGGACAGAGGAACATTTACACTGGAAGTATTATTGGGGGGAACGTTTTCTTTTTTTTTATTTGTTTATTCTCACTGTGTTTGACATGTAGAATGAAATGGTTGATTGTGTTTAGTATTATCATTGAAGCATGGTTTGTGGCATGGTCTCATGGTTACTTGTAAATTTCAAACTTTACTTGTTGGGTCTTTAGCTCAAATTGGTAGAGCACTTGGAACATGAGTATGTCTCAAGCATGTTTCAAGGGGACCAAGACCCTTTTTTCAATATTTTTTTTATTAAAAATAATTTTTAATGTCCTACCATCCATGACTTTATATGTATTTTAGTAAAAATGGTAATTTTGTA
Source organism: Telopea speciosissima (assembly GCF_018873765.1). Lineage (NCBI taxonomy): Eukaryota > Viridiplantae > Streptophyta > Magnoliopsida > Proteales > Proteaceae > Telopea > Telopea speciosissima. Next base: position 52,010,122 of record NC_057923.1, read on the forward strand.
ATTTATATTAATCATTACAAAACTGTTACAGAAACAGGTTTTATCAAACACCTTTCAGTACTGTTCTGGATACGTTTCTGGAACAGGTTTATCACACACCTTTCAGGAAGCCAGTAACATTATTCTGGTAACAGTAACACCAAAATACGTTTTTTGATCAGAAACAGCACAGAAATACTAGTAACGTTGTCAAACGGTGCCTAAAAATTTTGATTTTTGTTATAAAAAACACTAGAAACAAAATGGATTTATCAAACGGTTTTTCTGTGCACATAGGCATACCAATTCTTTTTACCATAATATATTATGCACATAGGCATACCAAACCTATTTATAATTATATAATAGTTTGTACAAATAGTAACCAAATGATTGTAATTTGTAAATCATAATTTATTGTAATAAATGATTTATCAAAAATACGTAATAAATACAAATACAAATCATACCAAAGAGACCCTTAGTTATGAGCAATTATTTTAGAGTGCAATTGATATGGTATAGTTGAGTGGCACATGAAATTTGACATGTGTTGAAATGTGGACGATTCAAAAGGTCGTTTACATATCCAACATGAGATACATTTGTCATATTATTGATTGGTTAGTAGAGTTAATTAACCCTCGTCTGCCATGTTCATGTATGAAGTTTGAGTCTAAACTCTACCACTAATCAAAATAAAATAAAATAATAAAATATTAACACAAAATTTTGGAATATTTTTTAGGCCAAATGTTCTCTGTGCCGGGGCTAGGGGTGTAAATGAATAGCCGAAATCCGTTTCCGTATCCATGTCCGTATCCGTTTAGCACTATCCAAATTCGTCCGAAAGCTAAACAGATGCGGATACGGATAGGCTATAGCTATCCAAAAAGCTATATTTACATCTAAACGGATAAAATATCTGATCCGTATCCGTGTCCTTATCTGTTTAGCACTATCCGAATCCGTCCGATAGCTAATCGGATGCAGATGCGGATATAGCACTATCCGAGCCGAATCCGATCCGTTTACAGCCCTAGCTGGGGCACAGGATGTGCCCAGACACATGGGGTGGGCGAAATGACCGCCCCACCCCCTTGAATGGTCGCTCCATATGTCTGGGCACAACCTACACTCCTAGGCAGAAAACAATCGTGTTTTTGTTTTTTTATATCAGTAATCAAATTTCTAAACATGAAAAGAAAGGCAACACCTCATAAGGATATACCTCATAATAGGGCAGAGGCCCCAAGACACTACCAAACAAGAAGCCCAACTTAGAACCCGCTTGATAACCTTTCGGGAAACAGTTTTTGGTGTTTTTTTGTTCTGAGAAACGGGAAAACACCATAAAAAGTGCTTGATAACGGAGTGTTTTTGGGAACAGAAATCGAAATTTATGGTCTGTGGAAGAATTTTGTCAGAACATCAAATACATGTTCTGACGTTTCTGGGCTGAAATTTACAAAAGTGTGCCCGATAAAAAAGGAGGAAATTTTGGACAAACACTTCACGATACACATCTCTCACTTCTCACTTGATGCTCCTTCAACCTGCAACTCGACCCGTCGACTGGGAAACCAGAGAGAGATGAAGGGAAAATCGTTCCCGATGAAGTTTCTTGCGATGAGTTGAATCTCACATGACCATCTCCATCTCCATCTCCAGCGACTGAAACACAGTTTCTATGCCTCTTATGATGTGAATCTTGTCTCATGTCCAACTACTGAAACCAGAGCTCAGATCTTGCATCTCCAGCTTCCTCTTGTGACTGAACTAGAGGAGAAATCTCATCTCCATCTTCCTCTTGCGACTGAAACCAGAGGAGAAACCAGAGGTGCCGTGGATCCTCACTGAACTTCTCAAGCTTAGCAGGTAATACCGGTCTCTCTCTCTCTCTCATACGGTCATACCATCTGATGAAACCCTATTCCAGAAATTCCCCCTTTCTTTCTCTTTGTCGTCTCTCGCAAACCCTCTTTTGTTGCTCTAGTCTTTCACTGTTCTCTCTCCTATCGCTCTCCCTCTCAAACTCGAGTTTGTGCAAAGAGAGATAGAGGAGGATGAAAAAACAGGCGGTTCTTCACCAAGGTCAGGTGGTTTTAACGGACATTGATGTCTTTATTTTGTTGATTTGAGGAATCTAAAGTTCGGAAATTGGGGTTTTGAATTCATTCATAGTAGCATTTTTGTCTTAAACAGGATATGTGAACATATTTTGCTTAATTATTGGAAGATGTGGATGATCTCTGTGTATGAATTTTCCACACACACCCTGCTCATCTGGAAACTTTCCAGAACAAGTTTCCCAAGCGGGTCAAAAGCGGTTTCTTAACACAGAAACGGAAAAAACTCTTCTGTTGTTTCTCAGCTCAGAATCAGCACAGAAACAGCAGTAAGGTTATCAAGCGGGTACTTACCTTACCAAGAAGACCACAAGAGCACCGAACACAAAACAAAACAACTTTTGCGACACTACAAAACAAGAGAGGAGAACAATAGAGATAGAACCGAGGGCTTCATCTAAAGGACCATTTGGGGGCTACCCCTCAACACTCCATAAGGAAAAGATTATGAGGGGACTTTCCCTTGAGAGTCACAAGATGGCAATGGTCCAACACTTTAGTCCGGAAATAGATTTAAGGCTTGAGGTGAGTTTTATTCCGAAAGATATGAAAGTTCTTCTCCTTCCAAATATTAGAAATAGTGTAGTTGAATGCTAACTTGGCAATGCAACCAATATCATCCCTATTGAAGGTTTCCTTAGCCACTGACCCTCGTGCGTGACACATCTTCCAAGGCTCTTGGAAGGGCATAAAACTTAAGAACATTTTTTTCTCAATTTGGAGGGTGAAAAGATACTCCAAGAAAAAGTGATCTTTGCCCTACAACCGAACCTAGCAAAAACTGTGTTGTCCAGTGCTAGGTGTAGATGCCGACACGTGGGTATTTTGGATCATGTGGCTGAGGCTGCTTTGAACCACTTTAGGGTGAAATTCCCATTTCAGATTTGGATCTCGTTTAACCCGAGAATCTTGGAGGTAAAATGAAAAGCCAAAAATCGCAGAAATTTGAATATCAAGAAGCTTTCTCCTTTCCCTCTCTCGACTCGATTTTCAGTTCTCATCTCTCAACTCTATTTTCGTTTGCTTCAGAGCTCTAAGACCAGAGCGCTTGGCATGGAGATCTTGTGCGAAAGCTTTCTTGTTCTTCTTTGAAGCAACTGCCCTGACCCTTGCGATTTGAGGATTTTGATGAGGGGTTAAGAAGAGTTTGCTACAGCTCTGTGCCCTACGATTTGGGGATTTCGATGAACGAAACCAGACTTCTTGTGGATTATTCAACCTTTCATCGACATCTCTGGTTGCCTATTCGTGTTTCTTGGGTGGAGCATAGTCTAAGTTAAAGCCAGAATTTCCCTTTTGCTTGTTATGTGATATATGCCATGATACCAAAACCAGAGACTCGACTTGAGAAATGGCTGTAACCTTTCTTTTCTTCTTCTTCTTCTTCTTCTTCACCTTCTATTAGTGGATCGGATCTATTGGAGGAGATCACGCCCTCCAAGCAAGGAGTTTCCTTTGATTTCAATCTCTTGTAATATTGGGTTTCCTTCTTGTATAAGGATCTCATCCTTATCTCTTGCATAACAGATTCCTATTGAAACTTGTTTCCCTGTTATCGCATGTGATAAGGATGGTAGTCCAAATCTCTATTTATTCATCCCTTGTAATCTCATTATTTACAGTCAAAATTCAATTCCATTATAGATTTTACACCTTCCTATGACGAACTCGTGAATCCTTTGGCTTTGGATCAGTGGGTGGACACCCTTTCCCTCACTGTTGATGCTCTCTCTATTTGCAGCCTGTATTTGTCCTGTTTGAAGCTCATCTAACTTAGGAAAGTTCACTTGTGATGCAATTGAAGTTTTCACTAATCTCTCTTTGTCTACTTCCTGCAGTACTAGAAATGCCTGGAAAGATCAAAACTCCATACGACAGATATAAGATTTAAGTTGGGAGATATAGTTAGATTCAAGAAGGTAAGGGGGTCTGTCCACTTGTTTCTATTGAGGATCTGATCTATTCCTTTGTCTTTGTGTTAGATTTTACTAGACATGGTTTGTGGTTCACTATTTTTTGCTCTTGTCCACCTTTCTTCTACTCTGCTAAACTAGAATAGAAAAGAACTTACAAAGACTTTAACATCTCCAGAACAGAGATAGAGATAATTGAAAGAACTTACAAAGACTTTAACTCTAGATTTGAACTATATTAATGATTTAGCAATAACATCAATCCGAATCAAAGAAAGAATGTTTGAAGTTCAGAAATCAGAACTTTTAAGAAGTTGAGTAGTAGGATTTCTGAAAATTGACTAAGCTTTTGGAAACATGAACTGAAACTAAAACTACAAACAGAAACCATAATAGAACTTAGCAGATCTGAATCGTCGAGAGAGGGAAAGAGAATTTTCATGGAGTCTAAAAAATTTCTGAAAATTGATTAAGATTTGCTTTTTTCCATCTCTCGACGACATCAGTTCATCGCTGTTCACCCTAAATTTTCATGGAGTCTAAAGAATTTTTGGCCTTTCGTTTTACCTCCAAGGTTCACGAGTCGTGTGAGATCTGAATCTGAAATGAGCATTTCAACTTGAAGTGGTTCAAAGCAGCCTCAGCCACACGATCCAGATCCATGTGTCAGCATCTGCACCTAGCACTGCACAGCACAACCAGATATGCGAATTGGAGAGGATTTTAATCCAGTTTTATTCCAAAAAATATGAAAGCTCTTCTCTTTCCAAATATTAGCAATAGTGTAGTGGAACGCTAACTTGCCAATGCAACCAATATCATCCCTATTGAAGGTTTCCCCATCCATTGACCCTCGCGCGTGACACATCTTCCAAGGCTCTTGGAAGGGCATACAACTTAAGAACATCTTTCTCAATTTGGAGGGTAAAAAGATACTCAAAGAAAAGGTGATCTTTGCTCTACGGCCCAACCTAGCAAAAGCTACAAAATGGGGCCACCTGAATGTTTCTCTCTATTAGCAAGTCTTTGGTAAGAAAGCCATCCATCATCCATCTCCAAATAATAAAAGATTTGACAGGGAATGCGATTCTAAAACCAAACACTAAATGCCCAATTCACTTTAGGGTGGGGGCTCCTGATGATATCCCAAGCAGACTTGGTAGAGAAAAGATAAGAGGGGTGAGATTCTCATATCATGGAATCTGGGATTGTCTCTCTCAGTTTAACTATGCAACTCAACTACACCCACACCATGCGGTGATAAAATGGAAAAAAGGGACCAGGATCCTACCTTCTGTCTGTGAGAACCAGAGGAGCCCAGTCTGGGGTCTCTGGGTTTCCAATTGAAAAAGAGTCGACACTTGGCTTAGAGTCTATGACATATTCATAAGAACACACATGAAAACTATTGACTCCACTCCAAACTGATACAATCAAAGGTCGGGTTTGTGTTAGGTTGCGGTCCGAGGAAGGTGTTAGACACCTCGGTACACCTAATTAAATCGGATTTCAATCATAGATTTGTTAAACAAATCTAAGCCATATGCATTATGAATAAAAAGTAAAAGAGAATGGAGAGAAATGACTCATCTCCATCCAGTTGTGCTTCATGATTAGCATGTTGAATGTAAAACAAATATATGAAAAATCCTAAGATTTAAACAATGTGCTAAACCAAGATTATGATTAACAACATATTGAAAATTATGAAAACACCACCATGCATAAATACATGACATATAATCATAGAAAATTCGAAGGTTTGACCTAAAACATGCATTGAAGGTATATGACAAAATGAACATAGATTAAACACAACAAAAAAACTAAATAAAACTTAGAAATTCATGTATATGTAAAATGATAAAAATACTCCTAGGTATAATAATGACCTAGGGAAGAGAAAACTTAAGAAAACAAAGGGGGAAGACCCTATACGGAAAAAAAAAAAACAAGCAAAGATTATCAATGTGCCATTAATGGATACCTTACATGATAAATATTATATTTGTTTCGAGTGAGGTCATGCAACATCACAGATTCTATTTTCCATAGGTATTGCAGATGATATACTTTCTAATATGTAAGGCATGTATCTCCTTTCTCTTGGTATATTACATTACTATTATTGAAGCAGTATGTAACGCAACAATGAAAATAAAAAGCTACATTCATCAAATAAGATGCTTCCATATTTCTAACCAAACAATGAGAAAGAGAAATAAAACAAACTCAAATATAGATGAACAGAAGTAAGGTGTTTACCAAGAAACCTTTCTGATCAGGAAATGCTGCAACACATATTGTCTGAAACTTTAGGAGTGAAGTGATTCTCTTAAACTTGGTCCGTTGATTTGTACATAATGATTTAGACATAAATATGTAGGGCAGCCAATTGAGAACTGAAGAACTAATAATTTGTTGCTAGTGCATGTTGGAGCATTAAGAAGATTAGTACATAAAAAATAAAGCAGACAAAGCCTTGTGGGTTCCAACTTTTCGAATCCTACAATCAAATGTTTGACATGAATCTGTATGAACTCACGTATAACCCTCTAAGACTAATAGTACAAATTGGAAAAACCAAAAAAGCAATCTCATAGTGAATTTAAATCAATACCTGAGGATTTTGCAAGTTTAACACAACCAAATTTCGATCAGTGGTGCCGACAACCATAAAAGGATGATTAACTGTTAGTGCATAGCAATGTTTAGGGAGTTGTTGAATATGCACCGGATTATGTTGTCGATTATCCTAGTACCTGAGCAAATTTACAAAAACCTTAATAGATTATCCACATTCACTTAATTCACAACAGTTATTTATTCTAAAAAACTCAGCCACTCAACTACCTGGACCGGAAAGATTGTTATGAAGAAATCAAAATGTACTTCAGAGTCTTTTCCCAGCTTCCTATAACAATAATGTTCATCTGTGGGATCCAAGCGACTTCTTTGATGGGTGCATCGTGCATTGCTACAATCATGATTTGACCATCAGACATCAAAGGCCACATCTTAACTTGCTTATCAAAACCCACAGAAAATAGTCGTTGCATCATTCTTCCAAGTTGAGCATAAAACCTACAATTATACTATAGTTAATACTAAATGTAAAAATGCAAGAGTGGAGTCTTTGAATTCCACACATTGATGGCTTATTACCGGCTAGTCATGATTTTGTAGATGCTTTCGGTAAACTGCTGATGGTGGCTCCTATCGTCATGATCTCCCGACAACTAACATATGAGTGGAATTATTAATTAAAACAAAAAAAAAAATAAGAAAAAAAGGAAAAAGGAAGAATTTCAATTGTGGTGGTGATCAAGAAACTTGGTTGTCCCAAGAAGTAGCAATGAGGTAATTTCCTTTGGAACTGAAACTAAAGCTAGTAACCGAATCTGTAGGAGGTTGAACAACTTGTATCAAGCAAAACATCAGAAAATCAGAAAACAACCTAAACGAGTAAACAAAGCATAGGAACACTGGTGGCAGTAGGTAATCTTCAAGATCAAGAATACGACACCTGTTTGTTGGTATAGAAATATTGTTGGCATTATGATCCTCTAGGTTCCCTTTGCATCATCACCATCTCTCTTTGAGCTGGAAGCCCGAAAACATGTTGGTTGGACTGATAAACAATAACTCTCGAGTGGAGTCCGCAAATCCCAAACATTGACAATTTATAATCGGTTGGTCATGATTAGTGGGTGCTTTCGACACACGCTGATGGTGGCCCCCGTCTTCATGATTTCCTAGCATCTAACCTATCAAGTTTCACACATAAAACGAAATTAAAACACAACGAAAGACACTATAAAACATAAAAAAATCAAATCAAAGTGATGAAAATGAAAGCTTGAAAGCGAAGAACATGGATATTCGAGATCGGAGAAATTATGAAAAAATATATATTTTAGAAAATTCTCAAAAAAATTATAGTTGACATTTAGAGATACATATAAAACATGACACAAAAACATCTAAATAAAACTATGGACACGTGCCTTGAATCATGGAACATCGTTATTGCCCTGTTGTGGGCAACAACTATGTACCCTCAATAAACAATGGATATCTCACGGTATAGCTAATAAGATTGAATGCAACTATTTGTCAAGAAATAATAACCGCAAGCGTACGGGTCGAACATGATGTCAACCTTGAATAAAATTCCATTTTTAATTAAGGCGAAGTGTACAACTTACCAAATATGGAAACTAGCAAATATAGAAGCAACTAAATTACCAAAGTTAACAAATTAAAAATAGAAACTAGGGCAACCGCTAAGGGAATGGATGAATTAAAAGTAAGAAAGTCACTTGGGAATGGGTTCAACCATAAGAACTAGGGCAAATCAATGACTAGCATATTAGGGCAAAGCATGCGTACTGCCTAGGTCTATAAGATATGCGGCGCGGTTCATATATGGCTACCATATCCTATGAAAATAACGCTCATACGACATACAATTTAAACACAAAAATACATGAACATATTGGTGTCACAATGGATAAGGCTAACGAACATGTATATAGTTCCCCTTGGAATGACATACAAAGTGTGGGCGGTCATCCACTGTAAGTCCAATATTGATCATGTCCATTAATCACATAAACAATGCTATCCATCAATCTTCCTTCTCTCATGGTTTTGCCCACTCCCAAGAGGAGGGGTTTAGCTAGCCATGAAAGTAATGAAGAGGGAAGGAAGGATTGATGAAGAAAAAAGACATGAAAATTACTAAAATTGAAATTTAAAGTAAGAAGAACTTAGTTTTATGAAGAACCTTGCTTGAATTGAAGAAAGATAATTAGAACATCCAATAGCTTGAAGAAGAATAATCCACTTGCTTGAATCCAATAAACTTGTATTGCTCCAATGGAAATTGAAATTAAAAATAAAAATTACATTTTGAATTGAAGAGTAGAAGAGAAGATTACACAAAAGAGATGAGAAGAAGAAATAACACTAAACTTAAAAAAAAACGAAAAGACAAAGCCAAGACTATCTCTCTTTGCCCGCTCCTCTCAATGAACGAAAATGATGTATATATAGGAGGATGGGGTAAAACTCGTTGGACTAGGATTTGACTCCCAATTTTGGTGGAGTGATTTTCAATTTCCAGTTGGAGAGAGGGATGGATAGAAATTAGAAAAGAAAAATTGGAATTCCGGTGGAGGTGGGAATGAGAGGGAGAGAGATAGGCGGTTTAGAGAAGAGGACTCGGTGGAATTGACTTGGAATTTATTATTTAAATTCCAAAATCCAACTTAAATTCCAACTTTAGTCAAAATCAATCTTTTTGCTATATCTCTTCATCCTGATTCGGAAATGAATCGCCCAAGAACGAAAAGTGCACCAAATAATTCTACAAACACAACGAACCTCATATTTGATATGTTCTGGAGATTTTCAAAATCATCAAAATTACCATTATGCCCTTATCTCTCTTTCTCAGGGGCCCGGCCCGTACAAGTACATGAAACTTGAAACTTGAACTTTTGATTTCAAAGTTGACGTCTCTTGCTTACGTGGATGGAATCTTTGACTTTTGACCAAAATTTTGACTTTGACCAAAAAGGTTGAATTTTGACTTTCTTCACACTTTAGCTCCAAAAGTAACTTCTTTTCCATAATTTCCTTCTCTTCCACTTGAATTGACCTAAAACCTGAAAACAAAGACAAAACATCCGAGTAGCACTGTTCCAACACATAAATGTGCTCATCAGAAACCAAAAGAAAAATAAAGAAGACACACCTATATTCGACTTTCTTGAAGGGTATGAGAAGGTTAGAGCAGCTTAAGATCAAGTTTGGAGAGTTCAAGTCGGGACTATTGCAAGCGATTTACTGAAAATCAAAGGAAATCCTTTTCTCTCGTTTAGGGACTTTCTCGAGGTTTCAAAGATCGTAAAAAGTTGTGAGGGACCTCTTATTTATATCCTAGGGTGTTACTTATGTCTAGGGCAAGTGTTCCTCATTCAAACTCTTATAGAATTCCAAGGCTATAAGGGGATTGGGTGGTTGTTGGCTAAGAATGGAGGTAGACTCCATCAAATAACTTGGGACAAGTATGTGGTGGATTTCAAAACTTATGGCAACCTCCACTATGTTCTCTGAAGTCTTTAAAAGGGGTTAACCGAGTGTTTTAGGTTAGAAGAGGCGTGATATGATAGATGCAAACAGAGACTCGAATAGTCCATAATTCTGGAAATTCCCAGAATCTGGCTATAAAAGGGGTCTTGCTGGCACTCAATGAGGCCTGGCTGATGCCATCCAAGGGCACGATGGCATCGACCAAAACTCATACAGTGCTGGCCCCAATCAGCTTAATTGTTAGCTTGGGCTAGCACAAGGGGGCTAGGTTCGGTTCAAGTCTAAACTTGAACTGAAGATGGTCTTGATTCTTTTAGGTTTGGGCTCAGTCTTTTCTACATATAACAAAGTCATTTTCCATGATTTTCAAAACACATCTTATAGCCCATTTTAAATCACAAACTATTATAAGGATTTGAAACATTGTTGGGGGCATAGGGAACCTCCCAAACTATAAATAATGAGTCACATGTTATTTCGGAATAAAATCAATTTCGTCGTTGCCTAGCCTGCTTCAAGTGACAAAATTAGGTGTCTACACTATTTCTAAGAATGGACTGAACAAGACGACTTGGTCTGAGACAACATCATACTAGATCCAGTCTCCAAATCTAGAGATCAAAATACTAACTAGATGCCACTGGTCTAACCAAATCTTAGTGATTGCTCATTCCCAATCATATAAAGAATAAAGGGGCAAGCACGATCCCTGAGCTTCAGAATCTTCCTCACACCTAGGAACAGTTCTGGCTTGGCTGCAGAGTTCAAACAAACCCCCCCTGCTCAAGAAATCGGAGGTTCATCCATTTAACTTGAAGTGAGTCCTTTTGAGAAGCCATCCACCAATAAAATTTGATTCAAAATCCCTGCCATATTCCTATCTTTCATCTTTTTCTCCCCCATGCACCCCTCTACCTTGGGCTTACAGATGGAGTCCCAAGAAATTTTATGGATTTTCCTCTCAAGCCTTGAATATGACCAAAGAAAATAGAAGAATATTAACTCAAGCTCCACTATAATGAATCCTAAAAGACCAAAAAGACCAGACAACTAAATGTAATCCTTAGAGAACTGAGGAGGTAAGTTGAAGTCTCCCCGCGTTGTGTAGGACCATATAAGCAACCCAAGAGGGGTTGAATTGGGAAGTGTAGAATAAAATCTCAATCTCATAATTTTTTTTGAAACCTTCCGTTGTTTGCTATTTCAAATCTCCAAATTTTATTAGTTAACCAAAATAATATAAACAATGAAGTTATAGGAAAAATAGAGAGAACACACACAATATTTATAGTGGTTCGACATGACCTCACTAATATCCTACATCCACTCTCAAAACCCTTGTCGGCTTGGAATTAACTTCTTTTAAAGGAGTGAGTGACACCTTTACAACAAGTCACCACCTTGATCAAACAATATCCATTTAAAAGGGAGTGCCTGCTAAACAATATCAGTTTCAAGGGGGAGGGGAGAGCGGCACCTTACCAAGGATTAGGGCCTCTATACGCTTCAGTAACACAATCACTAAAAAGTGATTCACAATGGATCAAAGGCCAAACACAAAGTTACCTCTTTTTAGGCATATATACAGGTTAAGAATATGTGTTGATCCCTTTGCTCAGTAGCTCATGCTCAATGGGTGTTCAGATTTGTAAGTTCAAGCTCTTTGAATCTCAGTCTCTTTTTCTCAATAGTTCATTAGATTTGCAAGTTGAAGCACGTAGGTGGTGGAATATTTCATAATGTTGACCTGAAAAAGTTTCCATATATTTGTTCAAAGTCTATCATTTGAAACTCAAGTCTTTCCACTATTTATAGGAATATTCCATCAGTAAAAAAACAAAAACTAGCCATTATTATTTAAAACGGATCTATTTTTCTAACTCCGATTGATTGCTTTGCAAAGTCGATCAGCTGCCACCATGTAGACTGCAAAGAACACCTCTGGGACATTGTCCGAATGATTTGCCAGTCAGCCGACTTTACATCCGTTTGTATAAGGATGGTCTCAGTAACTAGCGGATCATGTTTCGATCATCTGCTCTTAAGAACACCGATTGTTTGCTCAATTCAGAGCCGATTGGCCGCCAATGAAGTAAACGGTCTTTTTTAAATTTTAAGCACAACACTTGGACATAATTTTCTGAAGGCTCTCATAGCTTGTCAAGTGAACCAAAAATATGATCCATTTTGATTACCATAGGTAAGTCAATGATCGTCATAGATTAATCATTTAGGTCTAGATTGACTTATTAATTTTGTATATGAGCCACCTATCTTAGGCTTTCCATATTAAGCCCATAAGTTATTAACTGAGCTTGAACACTTGTGATCATTACATCCTAGGATCATCTAGATATTACAAGATGAAATAAAACACCTAAGCTACATATACTCTACATAAAATAAATCTTCAAATTTGAGCTTTACCAATCCATGACAGTCTCTTGTATAGGCCAAACTACGGTCCAGGGATAAAACCATGGTTCCCTAGGAAAATTAATTACAAACCAATTAGGGTATTGCAAACCCTGGGTTAGCCCATGGTGTCCCATGGGCGTCCCATTTTAATTTTTAGGGTTTCCCATGGTAGCCCATGGGAACTCTGGTGCAACCCTGTTAGGGTTTCTCCTTCCCTCATGTGTCTCACGCAATTATAGAGCACATTAGGGATAGAGAAACAACATCTCTAATCCATCACATGGCAAGAGGGATCCATCCCATACTCGAATGCGTAACGAAAATAAATCGATTCGAGTTTCTTTTGCATCCCATAAATATTAATAATCAATAAACTGAAGAAATTAATAAACAACTGCTAACCTGGTGAGCCTCAAGTGTTGCTCCTCCAATAGACAGTGGTTCTTCCTCCCGTGAGCGTTCCAAGCAAACAGATCTGAACCTCCAATGGTGCTATCAAGGTTCTTCAAGCCAATCCCAGATGCTCTCAAATTCTTCAGCACAGATCTTGGGTTTCACAAACCCTAACTCTCAAACACAGATGAGCGAAGCAAGAATAAGAAGAGAGATCACAAGAGGGAGAGAGAGAGAGACCAAAAACGTAGGAGAGAGAGTGTCTGCCAAAAAACGTGGAGAGCTTGCTCTCCTTTCTGCGTTTTGGTCCCCTATATATAAGCCTAGGGTTTAATTAAAAAACCCTAATGGATTAATTAATCCCAGTGAGAGTCATACTCTCTCTCTCTCTCTCTCTCTCTCTCTCTCTCTCTCTCTCTCAGTCTGGCAGCTCTGTTTAAACTCAAAGTGCTACACAGGTGAAGAAGCAGAATCTAATAGGAAAAGTATTAATTAATTATTTTATTTAATATTTAATGGATAATTATAATTAGCACCATATCCATTAATTAAATAAAGTACTAATTAAATTAGCAAGTTCTAAATAACTCCCTATATGATAACTATTTATCATATACACCCCCCACTAATCAATGCCATCATTATGGAGTCTAGGGTATGTACACATGTACTGTCAAACCCTAATCCATAGTACATGTCCATATACGAGCGTCTGTGCACCTGATCGGGTCCCGCAAAACTCGATAAAATACTTTGTTCAAATAATTATAAATAATGTATCATTTTATATAAAATAGATTTTTGCAAAACCATTTCCAAAATGGTATTGGATCCAGATTCTGATCCGACCATGCACAGACAGTCTCTATCTTGGTGTTCCCCAATTGGATAGTAGTGACCGTGTTGGATAACTCCTTCACTCATAAAGTGTTCACGTATTCCTAGAACACCGACTTTGACTCGTTTGAATCTCAGTCATTGATGAACCAAAGAATGCGATCACACTTTGCAGTGACAGGGTTCCCTCAGGTACAGGGTATCGATGACACATGTCTATCCCTTCCTACATCTGACAGTAATACATGAGGGAATCGACAAAGTAGATTTTTCGCCAATGCACGCATCAAACATGTGAGCACTCGCATTTGTACCCTGACATCACATGTCTAGGCATATCCAATGCGACAACCATATGATAAGGGTGCCCAGCCCAAACCCTAGTTGCGACTACCATTTTAAGTATAACTTATGGACACATAATGCTCAAAAAGTTTATATCGCATGTGACAATATTAAACAAGAATGTATAAATGTTCAATACAAAGGTGAACCGGGTTGAACCGGACCGAACCGGGTTTGATGGACACACACTTGTCCAACAATCTCCCACTTGTACATCAAAGCCAATTTCCCATACATTTTAAACCCATGCCCTCTATGTGTTTCTCAAACACTCCTGGTGACAAACCCTTTGTCATGGCATTAGACACATTTTCAGTTGTGTCCACTTTGGAGATACTCTTGTCGCCCTGCTTGATAATCTCTCTGATGAGGTGATACTTCCGCTGCACGTGCTTGTTTCTCTGATGAGCCCTAGGCTCCTTAGCTTGTGCAATGGCCCCTCTGTTGTCACATAACAGGGGAATGTGACCCTTGATAAGATCAGGGACTACTCCAGAAATGTTAGGAACTTCCTAACCCAAACACCTTATTAGCCGCATCACATGATGCAAGGTGTTTGTTTGAGTTTAAAAATTATATCGCAAGCGTACAGGTCAATCGTAGCTATGGGTCGAACACGAGGAGATATACGCCACTCTATTTAATTAACTTAAAAGTAATGCAAAGTGAACCAAATTAAATTGTTAAATTAAACTAATGAAACTAATGAAAATTAATGCATCATAACTCATAAGCATCTAATAAAATTAAGGGATTAAGTTGGCGTCCTAACACATGAGCATCTAACCTATCAAATTAACGTAAATTGGAAGGAATAACAAAAATGCAGCCACACTTCATAATCACATAAAAAGAAATAAGGGAATAAAAGTGCATCCACATACCACAATCATATAAAAAAAAATAAAAGAAATAGAGGGAGAAGAAGATAGAGAGAGATAGAGGAGAGGGAGAATGAGATTGAGAGTTAAGATAGTAAAACCTGGATGTGCTTACATGAATGTAACTGAAAAGCTTGAATACTTCATAAACTTACCTTGGCCTCCTCTTCTAAATCTTCAAGTCTTATCATCAACTTAAGAACTTAGACTATAAGGCTTAAAACCTAAACTAGAATTAAGAAATTACAACCCAATTGAAGACTTAAATTGAAATTAGAGCATAAACTAAACCTATTACAACCATTAAATGAAAAACAAAAAGCAAACTAGAACTTAGAAAAGCCAAAAATCACAACTTAGAAGGAGAAGAAGAAAAGAAATTTTACTAAGTGAATGAACTAAAAATTACACTAAAAACTGAATTAAAATTGAACTAGAAACTAACTAAAAAACTCACTTGTTACAAGCCAAAGGGCAAGGGGTATTTATAGGGGGAAGAGAGGAGAAGAGAGAAGAGGGAAGTGTAGGAGAAATATTCCCTAAGAAAAGAGAATATTCTCTTCTCCTTCCTCTTTTACAATGCCTTGAATCCTAAGAAAAAAGAAAAAAATAGAAAGAAGAAGAAGAGAAGATTGTTTACATAGACCTTCTATTTCTAGAAAAGTAAACTTTCAATTCTAACAAGTGCTTCATTTTCTTTGTAGATATCTTCTCCAAGCAATAAAATCAAAGCATCTTTGACTTTTCAACTTCCATAGGTGAGAGAATATCTTTTAAAATAAATCTATCCCAAGTAGAATTCCAGAAGTGCCCTTGAGAAGTTGGAGGAGAGAGAAAGGGTGATGACTAGGATTCCTTCAAGAATAAATAAAATACCCATTCTGTCCTTCAGAAAACGTGGAGCATGGGGTGCTTATATAGGCCTCACCATTGTGTTCCTTGCGAAAAATCACCCAAAATAGACCCAAATTTCGTCTAATTTGGAGTTTAGGAGTCCAAGATATCTCAAGTTGAAGTTAGACTGTCCAGAGCCCTCCAAATGGAATCTTTTGGTACAGGAAATATAACTTCTAGTTATTACGTTAAGACCCCTAGAATCCAAACTTTTGCTTCACTTTATCCCCGGCTGACTATCAATAATTACAAATAAACCCCTATAGACCATTTTCGCGCTTCGTTACGGAAACGACTGTAACTTCTTCGTTTCAACTCGGAATCAAGTGCCGTTTGAACCGTTGTAAAGTTGACTCGATGGGCTACGCATCCAAGCCATTAACACCTCTGAACAGCTTAAAAACATTTTCTTAGCATCATCTCCTCCATTTCATAAGAATTCACCTAAACCCTGAAAAGCACAAGAAAGCACCGAGTAACTCTGTCCAATGTGGTAAAATGTATGCTTTATGCCCTAAGATTTCACACATTAATGTGCTCATCAGTGTTCATAAAAATAGGGATCGGCTGTAGATTTCTATTTTGTACTCCTCTATACAATGGCACCTCCACTCATTAGACTCGTAACGCCTCACAATACCTATTGCATAGCAAACGTTCGGCCTCGTACGCAACATAGCGTACATTAGACTTCCTACTGCTGAGGCATAGGGAATCTTCTTCATCTCTTCAATGTCCATTTGAGACTGAGGACATTGAGATCTGGAAAGACTGACTCCATGCCTGAAGGGAACACTTCCCCTCTTGGAGTTCTCCATACTAAATCTGACCATGACTTTAGCTATATAGGTAGCCTATGACAAGCCTAGCATCCTTTTCTGGCGGTCTCTTGCAAGTTTAATCCCAAGGATATAGCTAGCTTCACCAAGGTCTTTCATCGAAAATGTTGTGGATAACCAATGTTTACTGATGAAAGAAAATCTACATCGTTATCAATCAGCAATATGTCATCTACGTACAAAATAAGAAAACATACTGCCCTCCCACTGATCTTCTTGTAAACGCATGGTTCATCCATGTTTTGATCAAAACCAAATGATTTGATTGATTGATCAAACTTGATGTTCTAGCTCTTAGAAGTCTGCTTCAGCCTATAAATAGACCTCTGCAATTTGCACACCTTTCTTTCGTCCTCCAAGGAAGAGAACCCCTCTGGCTGTTCCATGTAGATTTTCTCTTGAAGGAATCCATTCAGAAATGCAGTCTGCACATCCATCTGCCAGATTTCATAATCAAAGTGTGCAGCGATAGCCAATAAAATCCGGATGGATTTCATCATTGCCACTGGTGAAAAGGTTTCCTCATAGTCTATACCTTCTTTTTGGGTATAGGCCTTTGCCACCAGTCTCGCTTTGAATCTTTCGACCTTTCCATCTGCGCCCTTCTTCCTCTTGAAGATCCATTTACATCCAATCGGCTTAACGCCAAGTGGTAGATTGACTAGAGTCCAGACTTTGTTGGAATGCATTGAATCAATTTCAGAGCACATTGCCTCCAGCCACCTAGTGGCATCAACATCCTTTAGAGCCTCAGAGTATGTCATTGGATCATCATCCGATTCAACCGATACTATGTGGAACTCTTCCACAGTTTCCTCTTCGGTTAGAAGAGTAAGCCTGGTGGGTGATCTAATAGTCCTCCCATTGCGTCAAGGTTCTTCAGGTGTTGGTATTTCAACGGGTATGCCAATTGGTCTCATTTCAGGAAGTGACGTTTCTGAGCTATCTGATAGCTCTTTAATGACTACTGGTTCGAACCTCTGGGTCATCATTTCTTCCTCCAGAAATGTGATGTGTTTACTTACAATGACCTTCTGGTCAACTGGGTCATAGAAATAATAGCCTATCGTGCTTTTGGGGTAGCCTATGAAATGGCATCTTCAAGTCTTGGATTCCAACTTGTCTGTCTGTTGCTTTCGCACATGTGCTATACAACCCCATACCCTAAGGTGTTGAATATTGGGCTTACGTCCTTTCCACAACTCAAAGGGTGTCTTGGCTACAGACTTGGATGGAACCCTATTCAAGATGTAAATTGCCGTTTCTAAAGCATACCCCCAGAAAGAGAGAGGCAGCTCACTATAAGTGAGCATCATCCGGACCATATCCAATAGGGTCCTATTGCGTCGTTTGGATACACCATTTTGTTGTGGTGTACCTGGATTAGTTAGCTGACTAACTATCCCTTGGGATATGAGATGATCTTTAAACTCATCCGATAGATACTCCCCTCCACGATCTAATCGTAAGGACTTGATGCGTTTATCGAGCTGTCTTTCGACATCGGCTTGGAATTCTTTGAATTTATCAAAGGCTTCCGATTTCTTACGCATTAAGTATATGTAACCATATCTAGAGTAATCATCGGTGAATGTGATAAAGTACTCATACCCATATCTCGCTTATATGTTTATGGGTCCACACACATTAACTCTAACAGATCTGTGGCTCTAGTACCTTTATTGTTAAAGGGTTTCGTGGTCATTTTTCCCTGAAGGCATGACTCATAGGTTGGGAATGGTTCCACCCTCAGACTCTCTAAGGGTCCATCCCTCACCAATCTACTGATTCGGTCCACATTAATGTGACCTAATCTTAGATGCCATAGATATGTTGAGTTCACTGGAGCTGCTTTCCGTTTCAAATCAACATTTGAAACAACATTCGTTCTAATAGGGCAATTTAGAAAATACAAACCACTTTGCATATATTCGGATGCCACAAAGGAATTATTAAAACGAAT
The DNA here is from genome assembly GCF_018873765.1 of Telopea speciosissima. NCBI lineage: Eukaryota > Viridiplantae > Streptophyta > Magnoliopsida > Proteales > Proteaceae > Telopea > Telopea speciosissima. The sequence goes on from NC_057923.1 coordinate 52,028,812, forward strand.
AATTAACTTAGAATTAAAGAAAAAACTATATCCGTCCAAAACAAGTTTTGAAACTGAAATTATCTTCCTCTTGAAAGAGGGTACATAATAATAATCCTTTAAAACTAAACAAGCAGAACTAAAATTTAAAATAAAAGTTCCCACAGCCATCTCCATGGTCTCAGCTCCAGTGCCCATCCGAAGACGCACCTCATTTCTTTCCAGGTTTCTTGTCTCCTTGAACCCCTGCACATCATTGCAAATGTGAACAGTAGAACCACTATCCACCAACCAACAATTGGTCGGTTCAAAAGACAAATTAGACTCATAAAGAACGTGAACATTACATGTACCTTCTTTAGCAGCCTCTGTTTCATCCGGCTTCTTGTCTTTCACAGTAGCCAGGTAAGCACGACAGTTTCTTTTTCAGTGACCCTCCTTCTTGCAATAGAAGCACTTGCCTTTGCCTTTATTGCCAGACTTCCCACCATTGGGTTTCAGGGTCTTACCCTTACATCCCTTTTTCTTCTTCTTCCCACTTGAAGAAGGCTTTGCCTCAGTTGCATTGACCTCAGCCTTGTCCTTTTTCAAGAACGTTTCAGCCTCTACCAGTGCATTAGCAAGCTCGGTGAGCCCTATCTCCTTATCGGACATCTTGTAGGACATCTTAAAGGGTGCATAGGCAGAAGTGAGTGACGCTAAGATCACATCGGTCTTGTATTGCAGGCTGAAATCAGTCCCCATGGATTCCAATTTTTCAAACAGATTGATCATTTTTATTACATGATCCATTACTGGAGTCCCCTGGGACATTTTGGTGTTGTGGATTTGACTCACCACATCAGAATGGGCGTGTGTCAACTGCCTATTGAACAATTCAGCAAGCTTATCCAACTTACCCCCAGCAGTGCGTATATCCTTGACCGAGTCCAGAACTGACTTTTTCAACGATCCTAGGATATAAAGTGACGCCTTGGATCCCTCATGAGGAACTCCTGCATCTCTTCATTTGTCTCACAATCGTTCGGGTTGGGTTGAGGAGGAACTTGTTCATCTAGAACTGTATACAGTCCTTCAGCAATCAGGAGCAACTTAATGCTCCGGTACCAATCGACATAGTTTGTACTATTAAGTTTGTATTCGCTAATGAGTGTCAAAAGGTTGAAATTAACGGCAGTCATTGTATAATTATATACACATGCATAAGTGAATAATCATATGCTAATTAATAACCATTGAAAATAATAAATTGAGCACATACACATCAATGGTCTTTCATTATTTGGGTTTCCTTCATAACCCAAAAGATGAATTGGATACCTACAACCCTTGCATGCATAACTTACCCTATCGAGAGTCATTATACACACCGTGGTAGTGTGGACTAGGCTGTCCGCCTCATGGGCTTCCAATATTTTCGGCCACCTGGGTGCCATGTCCAGATCCTGTCGGCTGACATACACCCAAGTCATATACTTACCTATTGCATTAGTTAGAATCATGGAATCATGAAAAATGGTCCACTGTCGCAGTGCCCTCTCACTATCCATACCCTAACGTATCTAGATAGAGGTAAATATAGATAAGTATCTGACAGTGGTTCTGGCAATGTCCTGCCAGCGTATACAGGGTATATCACACAATCTCTACATTTATCTTCAATAGGAGGTCATGGTCATGTCTACCAATTAAGAATAGTCCATATCATATTTGTATTATGATTAAAGAGGGATTAAACAACTCACACATACATGGATAGATTTAAACAACATAATTAATCAACATTAATTAAAAGTGATTATGGGATGACGGCATTTTTATCAGAAGCAATTAAAGAACCCTCCCAATAAAAATAAAACTAATAACTTTGGGTGCATTTATCATGTCATGGATGCCACGCCTCGATCATCTCCTCTGCCTGATCACGTCTTCAAAGTAGGTGACTTGCATCTCCATAAGCTTTGAGCGCCACATGTGGATCACCTTCTACATGCCCTGGGAGTCCTAACTCCTCTAAAATTACAATGGAAACCTAAGAAAAATTCTATACACTTTCATTTTCATAATAATAAAGAAACCTCGCATGGAGAAACCGACCCACCATTTGGGCTGCCCATGGGGTGGAGTACATTTGTTTATAAAAAAGATAGGGAGAGAGAGAGAAAGAGAGAAAAGCATCACATCCACCCATAACCCCATGTATCACATACATAAATAATCCATCCTAATATAATTTCATGCATGGCCATTAAAACAAGTAAACTAAAAATAACATGGATTTCCTCAATTATTGAATCACCACATCACATATAATAACATGCATCCAAACTCAAAAATTAAAATCATATTTTTAATTGCAAGTGAGTGGAGGGAGGGATCCCTTCACCCATCTTCTCCCTTTAAAACCAAAATTTTGTTTTTCCTGTAGGCAGAAGCGACTGGCACCATAGGCAGCATCTCAAAAAAGAAGGAAAATACGCAAATGGGCAGGGAAAAGGGGAAGGGACGTGCGTAGAGGCTTGGCAGCATGCGCTCCTCCCCCCCCCCCCCACGCATGATTAAAATTTAAAAAAAAAAATCATTTATTTGGATACATGCTTCAATAATTGAAATAAATAAATCCATCATACATGGGTAGGTTGTTACACCAACAACCTTGTAACTACCCATGTGCACATGGGAAGGTTGTTACAATAATCATATTATAACCACTCATGTGCCAACTTGCATCCCACTCATGATAATCATATTAATCCATTAATTATTCAATATTCATGGGTGGAAAAAGTGACTATGATACCACACTGTAGGCCAAACTACGGTCCATGGATAAAACCATGGTTCCCTAGGGAAACCAATTATAAATCAATTAGGGTATTGCACACCCTGGGTTAGCCCATGGTCTCCCATGGGCGCACTATTTTAATTTTTAGGGTTTCCCATGGTTGCCCATGGGAACCCTGGTGCAACCCTGTTAGGGTTTCTCCTTCCCTCATGTGTCCCACGCAATTATAGAGCATATTAGGGACAGAGAAACATCTCTAATCCATCACATGGCAAGAGGGATCCATCCCATACTCGAATGCGCAGCGGAAATAAATCGATTTGAGTTTCTTTCGCATCCCATAAATATTAATAATCAATAAACTGAAGGAATTAATAAAGAACTGCTAACCTAGTGAGCCTCAAGTGTTGCTCCTCCAACAGACAGTGGTTCTTCCTCCAGTGAGCGCTCCAAGCAAACAGATCTGAACCTTCAATGGTGCTACCAAGGTTCTTCAAGCTAATCCCAGATGCTCTCAAATTCTTCAGCACAGATCTTGCTCACAAACCCTATCTCTCAAACACAGATGGGACAAGCAAGAAGAAGAAGAGAGATCACAAGAGGGAGGGAGGGAGAGAGAGACCAAAAATGTAGGAGAGAGAGTGTCTGCCAAAAAACGTGGAGAGCTTGCTCTCCCTTCTGCGTTTTGTTCCCCTATATATAAGCCTAGGGTTTAATTAAAAAACCTTGATGGATTAATTAATCTCAGTGAGAGTCATACTCTCTCTCTCTCTCTCTCTCAGTCTGGCAGTTCTGTTTAAACTCAAAGTGCTACACAAGTGAAGAAGTAGAATCTAATAGGGAAAGTATTAATTTATTACATTATTTAATATTTAATGGATAATTATAATTAGCACCATATCCATTAATTAAATAAAGTATTAATTAAATTAGCAAATTCTAAATAACTCCCTACATGATAACTATTTATCATATACAACCCCCCACTAATTAACACCATCATTATGGAATCTAGGGCATGTACACATGTACTGCCAAACCCCAATCCATAGTACCTGTCCATATACGAGCGTCTGTGCACTTGATCGGGTCCCGCAAAAGTCGATAAAATATTTTGTTCAAATAATTATAAATAATGTATCATTTAATGTAAAATAGATTTTTGCAAAACCATTTCCAAAACGGCACTGGATCCAGATTCTGATCCGACCATGCATAGACAGTCTCTATCTTGGTGTTCCCCAATCGGGCAGTGGTGACCGTGTTAGATAACTCCTTTACTCACAAAGTGTTCACGTATTTTCAAAACACCGGCTTTGACTCGCTTGAGTCTCAGTCATTGATGAACCAAAGAATGTGATCACACTTTGCAGTGACAGGGTTCCCTCAGGTACAGGGTGTCGGTGACACATGTCTATCCCTTCCTACATCTGACAATAATACATGGGGGAATCAACAAAGTAGATTCTTCGCCAATGCACACATCAAACATGTGAGCACTCGTATTCGTACCCTAACATCACGTGGCTAGGCATACCCAATGCGACGACCATATGATAAGGGTGTTCAGCCCAAACCCTAGTCGCGACTACCATTTTAAGTATAACTTACGGACATATAATGCTCAAAAAATTTATATCGCATGTGACAATATTAAACAAGAATGTATAAATATTCAATACAAAGATGAACCAGATTGAACCGGACCAAATCGGGTTTGATAGATACACACTTGTCCAACATCTTGAGCATCTCGATATCTTCTAGTTTAATGCTTGGGCTCAAGGATACACTTCTCAATGCTTAGAAACTATATACTCCAATAAAGCAATAGAAAGAGCAGTATAGATCTATCAGATATATTAGTAAATGTAATCACCAAAACATGAAATCCAATAATGTCCAAAGCTTGTACATATGACATCCTTTGCCTCAACACATAGGATAGGAATCTAGTATTCGACCCTTCCAATCTCTGTATGACCATGTCAAAGGGGGGAGGGGCACAATTAATCTCGACTTGCCAAATAGTAAAGGATCACTAAAATAAATGATGGGGTGATGGGTGTCCACAAATCCTATCAAAGCAAGTCACTGATCTCTAGTCTTGTCTTGTCAGGCACACCATCAAGGACAATAGCAGACATAGAATGAGTCATCTAAATACCATAGGAAGTAAAAAGATGTCAAGTTGTCTATAATTGTAGAAACAGACAAGCTCTCCGCCTTCACAAATATCATTTAAGTCATCTGATAAAACTCGATTAGACAGCTAGCACAAGGGGCCTACAACAAGGAATAAAGTGGACTCTATTATCGTCCACCAGCTTCTTCAACAACATGAAAAGCCCCTCCATATCAAGGGTGAACTGATTAGGGGACATTGGGAACTTGTAAAAATTAAATGGAAAAGATCCACAATACATGGTGGTTATATGGCTGAAGTATAATCTCATGTTTCTCATGAAAAATATTTAGTAACTTTACCCATGTAATAGGTTTGGCTGACCCACTAATATACCATAAAAATTAGTATGCCAAATCTAGTTTCCTTTTTAGTTTACTTATCTTTATTTTTCTTATGGCAAAAGGTTTCATGCATAGTCATATATGGTGCATAACTGTTCTTGCAACCGTTGGATGGAGATGAGGGGCCGTGTACTATATATATATGATCATGCCCATCCAATGGTTGAAAGCACGACCATGCATGGCCACGTATGTAAACTCTCCCCTTTCGTTATTTCATATCTAACGTCACATCTTCACACCTACGAACCTAAAACTTTAAGTATTTCTATCACCATTTAGACAAACCATTTAAAGATGAACAATTTATATTACACAAATAATGGTTACTTTTGGTCATGAGCAAATTCTTAAATAGGACCAATCATCCAATGCTATGATCAAATAATCATATTTTCTTATAGTTTTATAAAAACTTAGAAAATCAAATCATCTAGTGGTCAACCAATTGATGTTTATCACAAAATCAACATGACTAAAAGTAAGTCTTTTACTAAGTAAATGAGATCAACTATATAGATTTTTTTCTGCCACTCAATCAGCTGGTAATTATCAAGCCTAGGTTATTAAGTAAGAAACTTATTTTCTCTAAGGTTGTACTTACTAGTGGGTACAATAATTCATATGTATAGGGTTTTTTTTTTTTTGTTGTCGTTGCTCTTTTGGAAGGGTCCTCTATGTAATGACTTGAGAGCATGTGAACATGTTGGGATGTTATGGTCTACGACTTTCTTTCATTGTTGGGGACTATGAAATTTTCATTTATCTTTTATCTCTATTTTCCATGCTTTTAATCTCTGTTTTCATTTACCAAAAAAAAAAATCTGTTTTCAGAAAGTGGGAAAGAATCCAAACTCATACCCACTCAAAAAAGTACAACGAATCAGAAGCACCTCTCTCCATCTCTCCATTTTCAGTAACTGTCGTTGCAGTTGCCGTCGCCAAATGTATATACTACATTTTGACACCTTCGGAGGACATTCCGATGATAATGATCTGGGCCCACTTGACTTCCTAGGTGAATGAGTGTCAAAAATGACCGTTTTACCTCTGTCTAATTCCTACAATAAAACTTTCCCAAATAGAGCCAAAATCTATAGGTTTACATTAGGGTAAATTACACGTCACCCCTGGTTTTCAAACGAAACTCAAATCACCCCTTGTATTAGACCCCAATATGACAAATTAGTCTCTACTGTTAGTTTTATGCTGTTAAATGATGATGTCAGCTAGTTAAATAAATTTAAATCCCTAAACTACCCTTGACTAGTGTTGATTTACGATTTTAACCTTTATAATTAAAAACCCAAATTCATTCTCTTCCTCACACCTGCAACTCAATCTCAAATAGAATTCACTGGAGAGAAGAAAAAGAATAGTTTAACTTCTTAGATCTAGAAAGGCTTTATGTTTCAGGTTTTTTATTCGTTCAAGTCTGCTCTTTAGCTTGATTTCATTAGTTTTCCTCCCCTGGTGTTGTCAATGGAAGATTATTGTTTGAGATCTAGGGTTTGGATAGACAATAATGGCGGAACAAAAGAAATGGAGCTGGGAGATACTTGGATTCGAGTCAAGAAAGAAAATCAAACAAAACTGAAATCTGTGAAAATATCTTCACCGATTTGAGTTGCAAGTTTCGTTGAATCTTCACCGTTTTACGGAAAATAACTAAAATTTACAACACTATAAAATTCAATGATTTAACCATGACAAAAACAGAGAAGAAACAAATTAAAGCTACGGGTGTTTGTAAGAAATTTGTTGATGTAGAGCCTGGAATACCTGAGAGGGTACATAGCTACAACCATTGCGAGTGCCGAGTGGTGGGTTGGCTAATTTCGTGGTCAGGTGTGTTTCGCTTCAAAATCTCTTCCTCTAGTTCAATATTAGCTAAAAGTGAGAATTTTTTTTTCTTCCTTTGCAGGGGCCGAAGAGACGAGGAGGTTATAGATGAAACTGAAGGAGCATTGAGAGTTGAAATTTTAAGATAGAGAGTAAAAAGTAACCTCATGAGGGAGCAGCTGACGATCGTCCATGGTATACTCATGCATGACCCAGTCGGTGCGTTTACCAGCGGGAGCACGGCCCTTGTAGAAGACCAAGGTCTTCTTCATTCCCAAAATCCTGTTATTATTGCAGTAGATGTTTCGAACCTTGCCGGTGACTTTCCAGTGGCCGTGAAGGGTAGAAAGCTTGGTTCGAGGGCTGTTGGGGTACTTCTTGTCCCTCGTGCTGTAGAAGTACCATTGCCTCTCCCTGCTCTTTAACACAAATTGTCCTACAATTTTATCATAATTGAGCATAAGATTAAGGTCATCATTTCATTTGATTTTAGCAATGGGAGCAGAGAGAGAGAGAGAGGGAAATTGATATCGTAATCGTACTTACCAGGCAAATCCTCAGAATCCCACTTGTAGATGTCGTTGTCTAGGTTTGTATTGTGAGGAGGAAGACGACGGAGAGAGATCCAGAGAGCATGATACGAATGGACATCAGGGCTAGGGCGAAGCAAAGGCGGCCACGGCAGTGCTGCCAGCGGAGTTGCAGGAAAGGATGAGGTATTTTAGATTGAAGATGAAGGAAGGGTAGTATTGTAAATTTAATTCTAACATTTTAGTACAAGGGTAAAATAGTTCTTTCACACCAATAACTAACAACAGACTAACACAGTTATTGTAGAGGGGGCCGGATGAGTATTTTAAAAAACCAGGGTTGATTTGAGTTTCGTTTGAAAACCAGGGGATGACGTGTAATTTACCTTTTACATTATTTAGCCATTTCAATAGCATATGTAAAATTTTGTTCAAATCCAGCTATGTTCGGTTGCCATTTAATGCAAAAACAATCATTTTTTCCCTAGCATAATGTCAGTATCCGAACCCTTTTGATTTGAGTTGAGACTATTGGGATGACTTTATTTAGTTATTTTGAGCATGTGCATAAAATTTTGTTCAAATCTAACGACATTTAGTTTTTGACTAATGTAAAATGACAAATTTTCCCTTGATATTTTTCTTGATATCTCCCAGATTTGGGACGAAACTTTTCGGATAACCTTATTTGGTTGTTTTTAGCCTATGTTTTAAATTTTGTTCAAATCGAATACCATTTGGGCCTCGATCGATGCGAAACATTATTTTGTGGATCCCTCATTTTCCCTTCCACTTTTCTAAAAAAATGTGATCCTTAGCTACCATATGAATGGAAAGTACGCGAAGAGTTATTTGTGGTGATATGTGGCGTGTTGAAATTGACCATATAGTTTGAAAGACGTTTTAAATTTAAGCCCTTAAAAACCCGGACCGACCTAGGTTGGGGTCCTCCACAATCAACCTAAAGGTCTCTTGGTCCTCGTCAAGATCGAGTCTCTTGTTGATAGACTTGGTATCCAGATCCAACCAAATAGTGTTAAATCTAAACAATTTTGTATCCTTGGCTCAGAGGAACTTGCTTTTCAACTCATGAACAGAAAAATGACATCTTATTTGAAATCTTCACTTCGATAGATCGGTGGCAAAAATAAAACCACCTAGGATACACTGGATGACCGTTTAAGGTAAAAAAGTGGAATGAAAAGTCCAACAGAAGCATCTCAGCCTAATCTAAAATAGCGGACAACAAAACCAAATAAGCATTTCCAAGCATTGGGCACGAGCTATGCTGGGACAATTTTGTTATAACGAAGGTGACAACACGTGAATTTAGGGATGGGAAGGCGAAAGCCTACTTTGAGGGCATCCTCATAAAGGCAAATCTCTCCTTCGTCCTTAATTAGAATAAGCTCTCTCATCAACAGATGGAACCTTAAGCTCAACTGAACAAGGTATGTGGTATCTTTTTTTTCCTTTGGTAGAAAGGTATGTGGTATCGCTCTCTAAAGAAACGTGGGGCGTGTTTATCTAAAGAAGATCCCACTTCGTGGACCCCTGTTCTCGAGTTCAGGTCCCTCCTAGCCATGGCTCTACCCTCACACCTTTTTAGGTTTCTCGGTGGATCTTGTCTTTTGGCAAGGGGTGCAGTGGAAGCCTTGGAGCTACCGATGCTCAGAGAGCGCGAGGATTAAGGGTCAAATGTAGCAGGGAGGCCGCAATGCGAGCTCTCAGTAGAGGACCCCTCACCGGTGATATGATTGGGGATAGGCATTTACAAAAAAATAAAGAAAAAAATTATCACACCCCGAACCCACTCCCTGGGAGGACTCGATGGCTGACCCGAATACCCAAAATATTTGAAGACTTCCAGGATCCAGATGCAGTAACTATACGTCACAAGCACCACACAATATCGAGATAACAAGTGTTACATCGATCAGAGTGCAGGAAAAATAAATACTTACAAGTCCTATATATATTATTTACATTAAAGTTCCAACAACTCGATATTCCCAAGTTCACGACCATTGGGTCAACATATTACTATTCTAAAATATAAAAAAGTGGAAATTCTTCCACCAACAAGGATGGTGCTTAGTAAAAGAAAACATAAAGATAACAAAACGTCATCAGTCCTTGTTCTCCAAGGACACCTTAATCGTCCGCATGATTGGGGTTACAACCCCCTTCGTTCAAACCAGCATACACACCATTATCGTAAATCTTCTGCCACGAAGTCATCCTCCTTGCCACCATGACATCCACATGCAGGTTCATCTAAAAAGGGAAAATTCCACAGGGGTGAGTTCCATCGAGTCCAACAAGTAAAAGATAGACCACACACAAGCACATGCACACATAAAGCAAAATTCTAGATGCATGGATTCAATTTTAATCTTAATTCCACCTATCAAAAATGTCTAAGTCTCTAAGCATGTGCTACAACAACACCCTCGGTAGCATCCCCTTCGTTGGCAATGCCAAACCCAAGTTGCGCTAGGAGCCTACCAGTCCCAGTCCTCAGTCGAACATCGCCGGTCCTAGTACTTCCTTTGGTAACGCTGGTTTACCCAGCAAACCCCCAAGATTTAGTTCTCTACCACAGTTCTGGTCCTCAGTTGGAAATCGCCATTCCCAGTATCTCCATTGGTAACGCTGATTTCCCAAGGGAGGACTAACCAACACGTAGACCCCTATTGGTAAGGGTCGTAGCACCAGGGTGTGACATTCCTAGCCATATACAATCTAGAAGGCATAGTACGAGGTGTACAGTGCTCCCGCATCCCATACTATAGCACACCATACCTCTAGTTTCCAAGCCGACTATGGCATCTATTCTAACACAAAGATTCACATTTCAAACCATCGTATCAACATCACTCCTCATTTCCATATCCATAAACCATAACCATCAGCCAAAAGATCATTTCCAAATTAAGACAACATTCATTCATATGCATGGTTTCTAACAAACATTCTAAATGAAATAATTAAACATTCCCAAAATAAATCAAAGTCTATCCCCACTTATTTTGTTATAATTGCAGTTGTGATGTCGGGTAATGATTTGAGTCGGTTGCCGGTACGATTCGACGATCAAAAGGTAAAGTCCTAAGAATATTTAACCATACATAGTGTTAGAAGGTGTCTAAACTCATGTGGAATCCTAGGGTTACCTTGGAGTGAGGTTAGGTAAGGTCTAAGACTCAATCAAGAGTTTGAGAGCAACTTAGGATGATGATGCAGTCGACCAGGACATCATCCTGAGATAACAGTAGGTAATAGGACTAAGACAACATTCTTTGGTGGATGTACCAATCGACTAGAACTTCCACCAGAGATGATACAACAACATAGCAAGGCTGAAATTCAGGGTTTTGATGGAATTTTTGACTGAATTTCATTCAATTGGTCAGAGGATGACATTCACATGACCAACACCATGAGATGGACCCATAATATGATCCAATTACATGAGGAATTAGGGGTTTTGAAGATGGGTACATCCATGGTTGAAATTCCTTAATTTAAATTGGTATAACAGTCAACTATGGTTGAATCAAGAATTAAATACTTTAATTCAATCATCAAAGCTGTAAAGAGGTTAGTAACAAGGCTGACATAGGGGTAGGGTTTAGGATTTGAACATACATGGGGTAATTGGTTTAGTTTCTGAAATTTCCAAACCAATTAGTTATAGAAAAACAGTAGAGAAACCAAACTCATGGTTTAATCTCAGAAACTGATTTGGTATAATTAAAAGAAAGAGTTAGAAGAGCAGAAATTCATCTAGTTTGAAGTCTACATGAAGAGGAATGAATCTAGCGATGGATTCATCAACATAGATCAAAAATTGATGATCTTCCCTTTGATTTAGCAAGGGTTTGAGAAGAAAGAATGATCTAAGATGACTAGAGGTGATGAAGATGATGATTTTACCTTAGGATAGGGATTGATCAAGGTAGCAGCTCTCCTTTTCGGCCTTCCTTCTTCTCCTTTTCCTTTCTCTCCTCTCTTTATTTCAGTCGGTTAGATTAGGAGAGAAATGAATAGAGTCTTAGGGTTTTGTTTTATATATATAGTTAATTAAACTATTGTTATAATGATTTGTCAGTTAAATGAGTTAATTTGTAATAAATCATGTTTAAAGCTGACACACGTACATGTGGACTGATTAGTGGGCCCCGCGTATCCATAATGTTGGGGAAACATTCTAACTAAATATTTGGGATGCTACGGCGAGATCCCTGACTCAAAACACTAGGCCTCGTACTCCCGAGACCAAAATCTGCTGTGACAGAAATCTCTGGTTGATGTAGTAGTCGACCAATGCCATCAACCAGTGTTTACTGACCTTGTTGTCTTTGTGCTGGGACATTCGTGTGTCGGTGTTTTCACATTCGAACACACACACACAAAAAAATATTTATAAAACCAAAAATACCCCTCACATGTTTAGAGCCACTTACCATGATTTATATATTAGATTGTGAATTTTGAAATTGTATGGGGGAGGTACGCGCCGTTTTACCGACAAGCGGCGTGTTACCACCGGGATTCCTTCTTTATCTTCTACCCGCTCGAACATCAAATCAATACTCCATAATGTATACAAGGCTCCAACTTCGGGTTCCGGATTTACATTTGGATTCGGGTTAGGGTTTGGATCGAAATAAGCCAAGCTGTAACAAAAATGAGACAACTTATTGATGAAAATGAAGAAAAAAAGTATAATGCCAAGCGGAATCGCATAACTTCACTTTTTGATCAAGCTCTCTCATGTTATTGTTTGGAGAACTAACTGAAGCATCAGAGAATCCCCCACCCAGAGAATGCTTTGATCCTCTCTTATGCTTTTTTGTTCTTGTAGAGTTGCTCATCCAAGTCATTCTGTCCAGTTTTCTATGGCAATAGAATGGGTGGGGGAATAAACACCAAAGAGTTAGGTAGAGAGTTTGGGATTGAAGGGCCAGATTCCATCAGAATGGTAAAACACCTTGAAGGATTAAAACAGGGGGAGATTACTACACACCTAGCAGCCGAGGAGACCTGGGGACAAAATTTGGCTACTGCCCAAGTTACAGCCATGTTCCTGCTGCTCTAATCATATGCGCCGACTAAGAATACCTTAGGGTATTTTGGAAAATATCAAAACCTTAAGGGGGTTTAGTTGGAGTGATAGAATTCTTTATTCTTCTTCTCCTCCTTGTATCTCTGGTTTTATTTTCCCCAATCCCTTCTCTGGCACACAAACAACCCTCACATTTGTTGGTTGTTGTCTCTCATATCCTCCTATTTCTTCGTCATATGTTAGGCGTGGATTGTCTATCCATAGGCGACCTTTAACCTTTGAATCTCAAATCCAAAATCTATCGCTGATGCTCTTCATTCTGCTAATTTCAATTGCTAATCTTAGATCCGAAATCTGTCACTGATGCTCTTCACTTTACTCATATGTTGAAACAACTTAGAACTTGGAAGCTTCGACGATGTGTGCATCAACTTCAAATGGCGCCAAATATCTCTCTATGGTTCTCTCTGCTTCGTCCCTTCGTTGCTCGCCTTAAAGCTCTGGGCTTGACCAAAAACTCGGTTCTCCGACATCTCGGCTTCCATGGTGTTCTCTACAAGGATACATGCAACTCATTTGGGGAAGATGAGTTGCAAGGGCATTTTTGTTAATTCATCCATTGATTTTAACACGGTTAGACCTAAACTAATGGAATGGGGGCATGTTTTAACTTTTATGAACCTCATGAATGTATGCAGAATTTTCAAAAACTGGGGGTTTTGATTATATTTATGTAATACCTCAAGGGTGGTATATGTAAATTACCCTAATTCTACGACTTTTGCTTTCCCATAAAATAAAATAAAAATAAATTATGGATATTTCCCGGTGTTCTTTCATACGAAGCATGGACCATTGTAGAATATTGTATTGTATGAGGACGATAAGCTCCGTTCGAAAGCCCTCCATTATTTCCAACCTCGCATAACGACGAGCCTTACCAAGAACGGGTCACTCCGTTGTCGGGCAATGCCGTACACGGCAGACGCCAATATAACCTTTGCGGAACGGTAATACAATGGTGACGACCAGTCAATGCTTGCCTGCGACACAAACGTCTAACGGTCGGAACATCTCTCAAGTGGGTCCTCTCCCATGTAACAGTACGATCCCAGCCGTTCGTTTTACCGGGGATTACAAATAAGTTTCCTCAACGAAATCGAATCCTCGCCGTCGCACTCGCGGTGGCGACACGCAAGCACGATAATAGTTCACCCGGCTGTTCAAGTATCGGATTTGCCGGAACGGTAACGTCGGCTTAATTGTAAATTTATTACGTTTTTAGTTAACTTCTCCCTACACCGACCTGACCAGCTGAACTGACCGTTTCGAATCTTGAGAGCGAGAGAGAGAGAGAGAAAGAGAGAGAGAAAGAGAGTATTGGTTTCTCATTTTGACTCTTCAACCGTATACCGATAGTGCGGGTGACGTTAACGTCGACCAGATGCACGGCCGACGGCTCTCTTCTGCACCTCCCACCCATTTGGTGGGGACGGTACCCGATGCTTATCCCCTCCACCCTGTTTTAATTCTCTCCTTCGCTTCCGGCGTACCTTAGCATCTGTACACCACCACCACCACCACCGCCGCCACACCACCACAACTTTCTCTGTTCGAATTCCGTGCCCTTTTTTTTTTTTTGTATCCCCACACATCACCACCACTAGTGAGGTTATCATATTCAATAGCTGATGAAGGAGGAGGCTATGGAGGATCAGGGTGCGCATGCTACCACCAGGTCTCATAACCACCACCCTTTTCCTCACAGTAGTGGTGGTGGTGGTGGTCGAGAAGATTGCTGGAGTGAAGGAGGGACCGCTACCCTAATTGAAGCTTGGGGCGATCGTTATCTCCGTCTCAGTCGTGGTAATCTCCGTCAGAAAGATTGGAAGGAGGTTGCGGATGCAGTAAACGGACGTCAGGGCGGCATCAAGCCCCGCAAAACTGATATCCAATGCAAAAATCGCATCGACACTCTGAAGAAGAAATTTAAGCTTGAGAAGTCTAAGCCTGGTCCTTCCGAATGGCCTTTCTACTCTCGTCTGGATCTGCTCATTGGCACCTCCCCTAACCCCAACTCCAACAAGAAGCGTTTGCCCCAGCCTCTTCAGCCACCGCCATCATTTCATAAGCCTCCTTCTGTTTCCTTCACCATCAAGCATTGCAAGGATAAGCTCAACTTAAACCCTAACCCTAATGCCATTGTTTATTCCGGTGGCTCTTCGTCCAAGTCCAGGCTCAACTCCGCTGGTTCATCTGAGAGCTCTCGTGGTGGTTTGGGTGACGACCATGATGATGATTTTGTGTTCAATGGTGGAATTCAGAAACGTCGGAGGACAGATGGAGAAGGTTCTTCGTCTGATGCGGTCGCGATTAGGGAGTTGGCCAGAGCGATTCTTAAGTTTGGGGAGATTTATGAGAGGATTGAGAGCTCTAAACAGGACCAGATGATTGAGTTGGAAAGGCAGAGAATGGAGTTCACTAAGGATCTTGAGTTCCAGAGGATGCAGATGTTTATGGATGCTCAGCTTGAGCTCGAGAAGATGAAGCGCCCCAAATATGCATCTAGTACAGGTGACCTCCAAATGCTACTTCTCTTTGTTTCTTTAGAAGGATTGGTCTGTGACAAATTCATTATCGTCGTTACTGAATTGGTTGAACTCTTTGTATCTCTTGAGCATTGGATTCTTTACTGCTACCCTGCAAAGACAAACAGTAACTGAGTTGGAGTTGTCTTATGAGCATGAATGAATCTTATCTACAGCATTTTTTACAAGAACTTCCTATTTCTTTAATCTTTACTATGTTTCTTTCAACTACCTCAACTTGAAACATCAGAAGAATAATTTAAGGAGCTGCAGGGTTGTAATCATGTGCAAAGTCTCCTTCTAAAGTTTGCAATAAGTATGCAGACATAGGATTTATCATTTCCTTGTGTCTGAACTTTGGTTCAAGGTTATCCACAGATTTATGGACCTGATTTCCTCAGTTTTCATCAAATACCATGCCCAATTTGTTTTGTGTCTTGAATAAGGCAATAGAATAATACAATATACAGTTCTCCTTAAAGACTTCGTTAGATGTTTATTATGAATGCTGTTCGTCATTCTTGTGCATCTTCTTTTCAATTAGACAAAAGACAGAAAATCTGTTTCTAGAGGTTAGGTTCCAGAAAAAGCTGAAGGTTTCGAGAATCTATTTGAGAGGAGCAGGGTTTGAAAAATGTGATTGGATCGGCCCGAATTGGCCGATCCGGATTGGAATCGGCCGAGGCTGATCCTAATCTGGCCGATATGGATCAGACCAACCATTTACGGAAACTAGGGTTTAGGATTTTTTAGCCGATTTTGACCGATTCCGATCCAATCCGGATCGGAAATGGCCGGGACCGATCCGGATCCCGACTCCTGGTTTTTAAACCCTGGAGAGGAGTGCATTTCTTGTGGGCATTAAAAAGTTTGCTTAGGAGATTTAGGGAACTTCATGAAATAATTATGAGTGATTTATTCCACTATTAGGTCCATGCAAGATTCTTGTGACTGGGAATCCATGTAGCTGTTTCGCTGATGGAAGGAGTTCCTTAGCCAAGATGAAGTCATTGTAGTGAGGGTGTATGCTGTTATTGTTGGAAAAGGTACCCAACTTCATGAAGCTTGTTGTGGGATAGTTTGCTTACATTTTAGAATTTTAGATAGGGGTTGTTGCTCGTCTAGAGAGTGTACAAATCCTTGATTGATTAAATTCCAATATCATTTTCTTAATTCTTTAGTATCTATTGGATTGCAATCAACGAATAGAGTCATTCTCAAACAGAGAGAGAAAGAGAAGAGGAGGGGAGAATGAGGAGATGATGCAGATCGTTCAAAGGATCTACTTATGATGGGCTTAAGAGAGAGAATAAGAGAAAACAAAAGAGAAGATAAGGGGGACTGTGAACAGTACCCATGAACAGTACTTTAGAAGAAAGATGAGAGAGAGAGAAAACTAAGCCTTAACTCATTCCATTATTAAATCGTTGGATTTGGTCATAGGCAAAAGCAAAGTTTAAGGTATCGGTATCGGGTATTGTATCAAAAAGGTGATTTTAAGAGACATATTGTATCGTGTCGAAAAGGTGATTTTAAGAGACGTATCGTATCGTATCGGAGAGACGCAAGATACACTAAAGATACATATGGAAATGCTTAGGATATTGTGTGAAATACAATTTTGAAGCATAAAACACTATAAATAAGTAATATTTAAAATATATTTTAAAAGAGATGTATCAGGTGTATTGATCAGTATCAACCATATTGGGTCACTTATAGATCCTATACAGTTTATATTATTTTAAGGTATTGTATCATGCCGTATCGTATCGGTACCCTAAAAATAAGATACATATCGGTTAGTATCGTGCCGTATCATATTGGTACCCTAAAAATAAGATACAAATTGGTTAGTATCGGCAGATACATTAAGAGACTTAAAACCTTGGGCAAAAGAGGTAGGGGCAGGCCGAAAATGACCCTAGGAGAAGTAGTGAGGAAAGAAATGCATAGTTTAGGTCTGGTATCAAGTATGACTTCAAATAGAGCTGATTGGAGGGCAAGGATTCATGTTGCCGACCCCATTTAGGTGGGATATTGCTGAGTGGTTGTGTTCCTCTCTTTGTACTTGTAGTCTTTATTTTCTTCGGCTTTGCATGGATCCATGTAGCCGATCCCATTTAGTTGGGAGAAGGATAACTTGTTGGATTTGGCTAGAGGCCTACATAACTTTGTAATGACTCAAAACAGGAAAATAAAAAATTGTAGAAACAAAGATGGACCCTATCTCCCAACTGCAAACTATATGGGAGGTTTCCTAAACTGGCTATAAAATTGAAAATAGAAGCTAGAAACAAATAAAAAAAGGAGACTAACTAAAAGAAAACTGACCTAAACATTACCGGATTTATAGTAACTTAATCCAGCCCAACTATTACCATATAATAATAAGGAAATAAAAACCAAGCAGAATTTGGCATGGACAGTAACATGTTGTTGAAATATGGCCCGGTTCTCTTATTGGTTCAGTTCTCTTGTTAAAGTGTGTAATGTAACTAGATACATTGTAGTATCTAGATTCATTATGCACATGTTAATTGTGTTAGATAAGGATTGAGCAATCCTTCCATTTTTGTAATAGTCCTAAGTTATAAATAAAGTGGTGGCCTCTGTCTCCTTGACCAGCCAAATCATTCTCTCTCTTTTCTTTTCTCAACTTGGTATCAGAGCTCAAAACCCTACAAAGATTTTTTGGTTTTCTTTCCACCGCCGCTGCCAGTAGAGCTCTGGCGCCAATCCTCAAGGCGTCTGCCTCCCTATGTCAAACATGGTTGACTAAATATGCGCCAATGCATGTTGTACCACGTTTGACATTCGCTAACAGCCGCTAACAGGTGTCCTTGCACCACCATCTTCACCGCCTACCACCATCATGGCCCACCAATAGCCGCTGGTCACTCCAATGACTACCGCCAGCACTAGGGGCTCCGCCCCTGTTTCATGATTCCAGGGTCTCTCGTCCTCCCTGCCACTGCCATTCTAGGGGCTCCCGCCTCCTGCTGCTGCCATTCTAGGGCCTCCTGCCCCCTGCCGCTGCTATTCTAGGGGCTTCTCCCCCCTGCCGCTGCCATTCCAAGGGCTCGCCTTCCAGGGACTCCAGCCCCATCGTTGCAACCTCCAGGGCCTTAAGCCATTTGTCACAGAACTCAAGGGAGTCCAGAGACTTCCAGCCCCTTTGATGCAGCCATTTGGCCTCTTCTAGGCTCCGTTGTTGGTACTACCACTGCTACCTACCACTCTACTGCTGTGTTTCACCTTACAGATGATATGGTAGCCTTTCCACCACTACTTTTTTGCATTCTTCATATGTTACAACACCCTTTCAATTACTTTATTGTGACCCATGGCGGAGGATAGTTATGTTAATGACTCCATGAGAGACCTTGGGGGTAGTGAGGTGAGTTTTGTTGGGACTCATGGCCATAGCTTGTCTCTTAAACTTGGTCCAACTAAGTTGAATGAGTCTAATTATCTTGTATGGTCACGGGCAT
Source organism: Telopea speciosissima (assembly GCF_018873765.1). NCBI lineage: Eukaryota > Viridiplantae > Streptophyta > Magnoliopsida > Proteales > Proteaceae > Telopea > Telopea speciosissima. The sequence goes on from NC_057923.1 coordinate 52,047,630, forward strand.
GCCTCTTGACTATCCATGGGAATCATCTTTCGGGGTATTTGATTGGAGACACCCCCATGCCATCTAGTGGTACTGCTAAGACTACATGGCTCACCAATGATGCCTTGGTGATGTCTTTCCTCTTGAATTCCATGGAACCTCAGATTAGTGCCAGTTTTGTTCTTCTCAACTCTGCACAGGAACTATGGGATGTTGTCCATCAGACTTATGCTCAGACCAGCTACTATGTTCAAAGCTATGAGCTCCGACGTCAGGTTCGGGAAACCACACAAAGGGATATGTCCCTTACCTCCTATTATGCTGCCCCAAATGCACTCTGGCAACAACTGGATTTTTATCATCCAGTCTGTATGGTCTGTTCAACTGACATTACTACCTTTCAGAAGGAACATGAGATGGAGCGGGTCTATGTTTTTCTCATAGGCTTAAATCCAAAATATGATCAGTTTCGAGTTCAAATTCTGGGCCGAGATAAATTCTTGACTCTTCTCCAGGCATATAATATTTTGTAGCATGAAGATCACTGCCGCTCTGTGATGATGCCTCCTACCGCATCTCCTACCATGGCACCTTCCACTTCATCTGCCTCCCATCTCGCCCAGTCAAGTATATTTTTGGCCTCCTCTCAGTCTAGCTCTTCGTGGCTTCTTGGTTTTGGAGCCTCTGACCATATGACCAGCTTATCGGACTTGTTTCACTCTTATAAACCTTTGTTCGGGTAAGGACAAGGTCCAAGTGGTTGATGGTTCTCTCTCAGCTATTTCTGGTAAAAGCTATATATCTTGCACCCCTGCTATTTTGTAATCCTCTGTTTTACATGTCCCTAACCTCTGTGCCAATTTGCTTTCTATACACCGTCGTACCACTGATCTTAATTGTTTTGTTCACTTTTTCTCTACCCACTGTGTTTTTCAGGACCTAGCGACAGGGGCAACGATTGGATATGGTAGAGTACAAAATGGTCTTTACCATATGGATCCATGTCTCATTGCCGCTCCTTTACCAGTTTCTGCTCATATTACTCGAGAAGATAGTGTTCTTCGACAGTTGCATCATGAGTACTACAGTCTAGGTCATCCTTTTATATTTTGCATCGTTTGTTCCCTGCTATGGTTAAATAGTTTAACTTGGATCATTTTAATTGTGATGTTTGCGAACTTGCCAAGTACACGCGGTCCTCCTATTTTCCAAGTTATAATAAAAGTCTAATTCCATTTTCTGTTATTCACTCTGACTTATGGGGTCCTTCTAGGACAATTGCTCAAGGTGGGTAGAAATGGTTTATTACTTTTATTGATAATTGTACTATACTAACCTTGGCCTATCTTCTTCACACTAATTTTGAGTCCTTTTCCTACTTCTAAACTTTCCATAAAATGATCCAAACCCAGTTCAATGCCCAAGTTAAGGTTCTCCGAAGCGACAATGGGATTGTGTACCTTGATGGACCTTTTCTCCATTATCTTGATACCCACGGCATCCTCTCTCAGACTTCCTGTGTTTGCATACCGAAACAAAATGGTATACCGGAACGCAAGAACTGCCATCTCTTGGAGGTCACGCTCTCTCTACTGTTTACCACTAATGTCCCAAAGTTTTATTGGGAGATGCTGTTCTTATTGCTGCCTTTCTCATAAATTGGGTTCCTTCCAGTGTCTTTGGCTTCAAGAAACCCCCCCATAAGTCAGCTTCCTAATCCCGCTATTGCTTCTCATCTCCCTCCCCATGTGTTTGGATGTGTTTGCTTTGCTCATAACTCATCCCCCTCTGGTTGAAATTAGACCCCCGAGCCTTCTGATGCATCTTCCTTGGGTATTCTACTTCTCAGAAAGGTTTTAAGTGTTATCATCCTCCCTCTCGCAAGCTTTTCATCACCATGGACGTCACTTTCCATGAGGATGAACCTTACTAATAGTCTTCTCTTCAGGGGGAGACTTTAGAAGAAGATAGCCCTTCATCACCGTTCATCATAGACACTGTTCTTCTTCAGGTGGAGCAAATAGATATATTTCAGGGGGAGCAAACAAGTGAGATCAATGCTGCCACAAAAAAGGATCTTATTACCTTTCAACGAAAGGAAAAGACTATCCCTGACATACCATGTCCACCTTCGCTCTCTGAGCTGGTCCCACCAATCTAAGTACCGGGTAACACATCTTCTCCTACCTTTAATTATAGTCCTATTGCCCTAAGGAAAGTAGTCAGAACTTGTACCAAACACCCTATTTCTAACTTCGTCTCTTATGAATCATTATCTCCCTCCTATTGTGCCTTTGTTTCTTTGTTGTCTTTTGTGTCTATTCAACAGGGTTGGAAGGAGGCTATCACAAACCCAAAATGGAGGAATGCCATAGTAGAGGAAATGCAGGCCTTGAAGAAGAATGATACTTAGGAGCTTGTACCTTCTCCTAAAGGTTAGAAACCAATTGAATGCAAATGGGTGTTCACCGTGAAACAAAATGTAGATGGGACCATTGCTCATTATAAGGCTAGATTAGTTGCCAAGGGATTCACTCAGACTTATGGCATCGATTACCAGGAGACTTTTGCTCTAGTTGCAAAAATGAATTATGTTCGAACCTTGTTATCCTATGCTGCAAATCTTGGATGGAGTCTTCAACAACTGGATGTAAAGAATGCCTTCCTGAATGGTGATCTTGAGGAAGAGGCTTGCATGGATATTCCTCCTGGTTTAGACTCACTTGCTACAGTTGGCAAAGTCTGTCAACTCAGAAAGTCACTCTATGGCCTGAAACAGTCTCCTTGTGCATAGTTTGGCAGGTTTCAAAAAGCAATGGTCAAGTTTGGCAACAAGCAGAGTAATGTTGATCGCATAGTTCGAGAACTCGCGAGATCTCGGTGAGATCTCGCCGAGTTTCTCGGTTTTTGGAAAAGCCCAGACGAGACTGCCTGCGAGTCTCAAAAGTGCAATATCTTGGCGAGATCTCAGATCTCGGTTTCGACCCATTATTTTAACCCACCTGCCACTTAAATACCTTACCTAACTGGACAAAACTTGACATATCTCGGTGAGATCTTGGCGAGATCTCGGATCTCGGGTCCAGATCTTGAGTTGACCCAAAGTTGAGGCTTCGAGTTGGAAAAAAAAAAATGCACCAACTCGGCGAGATCTCGACTCGTCTCGGTTTTTCCAAGAGCCGAGTTGGTACTGGGACCCGAGTTTTAGTACCTTGGTTGATCATACCTTATTTGTCAAACACAAGGATGGAAAAGTCACAATACTTGTTGTATATGTGGATGACATAGCGATTATTGGAGATGACGAGACAGAAATATCATTTCTGAAGACCCGGTTGGCAGCTGTATTTTAAACTAAGGATCTGGGATATCTCAAATACTTCTTGGGGATTGAAGTCGCCCGATCCAATAAAGGGATCTTCATATCTCAACAAAAGTATGTCTTAGACCTTCTTGAAGAAACATGGATGCTTGAGTGTAAACCTGTTGATTCTCCCATTGGAGTCAATCACCAACTGGGTTGCCCAGGTGGTGATTCTGTAGACAAAGAAAGATACCAGCGCATCGTTGGAAGACTTATCTATCTTTCCCACACCAGACCAAACATTGCCTATGCTGTGTGAATTGTTAGTCGGTTTCTTCATGATCCGAAGACCACTCACCTTGAAGCAGTATATAGAATTCTTCGTTACGAAAAGTTGGTTCTAGGGAAAGGAATCATGTTCTCAAACAATGGAAGTCTAAAGTTGGAGTCCTTTACTGATGTTGACGTGGCTGGCTCTGCTGATGACCGAAGATCCACTTCAGGCTACTGTACGTTCCTTGGAGGAAATTTGGTGACTTGGAGGAGCAAGAAACAATTCGTGGTTTCCTAATCCAGTGCTGAGGCAGAATACAGGGCGATGGCACAAGGTGTTTGTGAGCTCATGTGGCTGAAGAAACTCTTCCATGATCTGAGAATAGCACCAGAAAGGCCTATGAGACTCTACTGTGACAATGAAGCTGCAATCAGTACAGCTCATAACCCTGTTCAGCATGATAGGACAAAACATGTTGAGATTAACCGACACTTCATCAAGGAGAAGATTAAAGAAGGTCTAATTTGCACTCCATTTGTTACTGCTGAGAACCAACTTGCTGATGTGTTCACTAAAGGCTTAACAGTCAAATCCTTCGATACTATTGTTTCCAAGTTGGGCATGTGCGATATATATGCACCAACTTAAGAGGGGATTGTTGAAATATGGCCCAGTTCTCTTGTTAAAGTGTGTAATGTAACTAGATACATTGTAGTGGAAGAGATGGACAGAAAAAGTAACTCCTGAGATCCTAGAACAATGAAATAAAAGTTACTTTCTAAAAACTGAAATTAGAAACTACCTAATTAGCTAGTAGTTACAAGGAAATAGAAGGAAATCAAAGTAGAAAGTGAATATTAAACTAAAAGATCTCAACAACAACTCTCCTTGTCCTCCACGCAAGCTGTCCCTAGGACCCACAGAATATCTCTCAAAAAGTCTTCTACAAAGCTTAGCAAAACCTCCACACATAGTCCAAGCTGGGCCCCATGAAATCTGATAAGAATCTCCCCCTTTGAACTGCTGATCGATGGATATTTGTGGCAGAACCTGGCTGGACCTATGGACCTTAATAACTCCATCACATAAGCCCAAATATGGGCCTGAACATGGCCTAAACTGATGGCCAGAATAGGCTCTGTTTTCGGCTGGTTATAACCAAACCCATGTGGACCCTTTAGGGGTCTGTTTGGACTAGCCCTACACTGCATCATTTCAACGGTTGCTTATTTTATTCTCATTGTTCGTGAGAAGCCAAAACTCTTTTTTAGATTGAAGATTGATGTTGATCATGTGATGTTAATTCTACGTCACTTCAAAACTTGAGGACGAGTTTTTTCCGGCAAGGGAGAAATTGATGCAGGAAAATTACAAAAGTGGGCTTATTTCAGGTTCTATACATGCTGGACCTTTGTTCCAATGTGTTCTCATTGTAGTAAGCCACTTTAATGGCCTAAAATAATTCTAGGAAAGAATATGGGGTTTGTTTTATTATTTAGCATAAGTTGAGTCCTAGTTAGAATAGGAGTTGTATTAAGTCTTTGATTACTAGTCGGTTTGGGCTATTTTTAGTCATGTTAGAAGTTATACTTTGAGATAGTCATGTTAGAAGTTATACTTTGAGAGTATACAACTCAATGACTCAGCCTTTTTCCAACTAAATGTGGTCGCCTACATGGATCCTTGCCCTCCAATCAGTTCTGTTCGAGGTCATACTTGATACAAGGCGTAAGCTATGCATGTCTTTCCTCACCACTTCACCTAGGGTAATTTTAGGCCTGAACCTAGCTCTTTTAGATCTCTTCAATCTGAATCAAATTACTCCTTCGTACTGGAGCATCCCAAAGCCTCCGTTGAACATGGCTATGCTACCTCAAACAACTTTCTCGTAGCCTATCCTGTATTGGTACTACTCCCAAATCAGCTCTAATTCATTCCATACTGTATCCTTCCTAGTTTTGCCACACATTTATCTCAACATTCTCTTCTCCACTACACGTAGTTTATTTATATGGCACTTTTTCACTGCCCAACATTCCGCACCATACATCAATTCAACTCAACTCAACTCTACTCAGCCTTATCCCAACTAAATGGGGTCCGCTACGTGGATCCTTGCCCTCCAATCAGTCAACTCAACTCAACCTTATCTCAACTAAATGGGGTAGGCTACATGGATCCTTTTTCTCTATTCAAAGCCATACTTGTTACTAATCCTAAGCTGTGCATATCTTTCCTCACCACTTCTATTAGAGTTATTTTAGGCCTACTCCTGGTTCTTTTAGCTCCTTCAATCTGAATCAATCACCCATCTGTACCGAAGCATTCAAATACCTCTGTTGCTTGTGTCCATGCCATCTTTAATCACTTTCTTCTAAGTTATCATGTTTCGGAGTTACTCCTAAGTTAGCTCTAATTTGTTCATTCCTTATTTTATCTTTTGTAGTTTTACCACTCGTCCATCTCAACATCCTCATTCTAGCTACACTAAGTTTGTGTAGATGTGTTTCTTCACTACCCAGCACTCAACTCCATACATCATTGCTGATCGTATAATTGTCCTATAAAATTTCCTTTTGAGTTTAAAGGAATTTGTTGATCACACAACACTCCGGACGCACCCCTCCTCTTTATCTACCCTATTCTAATTATTTGTGCAACATCATCCTCTATTTCTCCTTTATTTATGATTGAACCCAGGAACCTAAAATTTTCACTTTGCGGTGTCTCCCTATAATCAGTTTTTAATATCTCAGTTTCAAACCTAATGTTACTAAAGTTACACACCTTATACATTGTTTTTATTCTACTTATTTTAAAACCTTTTTAGTGCAAGGTTGATCTCCATAATTCTGACTTTCTATTTTTTCTTGCTTTTGTTTCATCCACCGAGGGATCTGATCTTTAATGTGTCTGGTCATGTTGTCTTGATAATCGCAAACAAATATGGGCTTAAAACTGATCCTTGATGTAATCCATTATAATTGGGAGTCATTACCAGCCCCCCCCCCCGTGGTAGTTCTTACACTAGTCACTACTCCATTATACTTATCTTTAACTATGTCCACATATTTAATCAAAATACTTTCTTCTCTAACATTTGGCATTCAGTTCCACGAATTTATGAGATATAGCTTTCAGTTTTTCGAAGTTTTGTATTATAGATTCAGTAGTTGCTGCTATGGATTCAATAGTGTGCTTAGTGGATTCTAAGTGGGCTTTAGGTGTATTCCTGGCCTGTTTGTCCTATCTATCTTTCTATCTATTTTTGTTTCAAGATTAAAAGTCAGTTTTTTGCTAGTTCTATACTCCTTACAGCGCCCCTGTTTTGTGTTCTGAATCAGTCATGTTCTTATCATAATTTGTCAATCGCTACTCTGATTTGGCTGTATTCTGAGATTTAAGGTTTGGGAATTCTGTTTGCAGATCTAAATTCTATTGGTCTATTAGTATTTTTGTTGAACTGCTACTTACATTCATAGTGGCTCTAGGACTCTATTTGATCTTGCTATTCTGTCATCAGATGTGGCTGAAATTCCCCAGGCTGATTCTGTTAGTAGAATATATCATTCGTCTAAAGTTTGGTTCTTTTCTGAGCTTTCTGTGTTGTGTTATAAAGTTTCTCCAAATTCTGGTTTGTTCCCCCTGTTTTTGGTCCTGTTGTGAGCTAGTTTCTGCTAGACTATTCTGGTCTGGAAACTGGTTTACATTAGTACCACTGTGGCTGGAATTTTATCCTCTTTGATTTTGATTTTAACAAATTTTTTTTTTGTTGCGTGAGCTGGACTTTAACCCGAGGCCTATAGGTGTATGTATCAACCATTCAAGCTACAGTTGGCCCACTTTTTGTTTTTTTTTTCTTTGCTTTCTTTAAGAAGTGCCAAAGTCAGTCAAATTATTTTGGAAGATTGCTTGCTTGTGGCTATCCGTCTCCCCCTGTTTTGTTTGGTTGCCCCTCTGCTTCCTTTGTCTTATTGTGCCAATTTTGGTTACTGACATGGTGTTGCTACAAATCAAAACATTTGTATCTGTATTTTGGCTTCTTGATTCAAACAGGTCCAATGCAGGCTTCACATTAATTGCTCTACTCGTACCCTTTTTATTAATTTTTTTTTTATTCGAAGAAAGTCTTACACCCATTACTTGACAATTAGAATGCTGTAGGACTAGAGTTCCACAATAATTCAGTCCTTAAAGAGTGAAACAAGCCCTAAAATTAAATCTAGAATAGTCCAGCTAGGGTTGATTTAGGAGAGAGAGGAAGCTCATTTATTACTGTTTAGTTAGAAGTGATACGAAATGAAAAAGGGATTTCATGATGAAGTTAGGGTTGTGGTTTAGGTTATTATTTATGATATTGGATGATTTTTTTTGGGGGGTGAATAAAAATTGTATTACCAAAGCCCCAGGGGGGGCGAGGGGGAACGAGGGGGGGGGGGGGATATACAAAGGATATAAAGATAGGGGGGGGGGGGGGGAAGAGACAGACCCAATTAATGGCGTCTCAAAAGAGCACTATCTAAACCGTAGGATATAACAATATGCCTGTTCCTTGGGGAATCCAAAAAGGTCTTATGAGGCAAAAAACTGATCTTCAAGGAGACATCCAAAACAATGGCTTTCCTAATCAAGTCAAAGGAACGAGAGTTGAAGGTCCATCTCCGAATGTTCCTCTCCATCCAAATGAGATATAGAGCCGCGCCAAACCCAAGCTTGCCAATAGTGTCACAGATAGAGCAGCCTGGGTAAGTCATGACCATCCAAAGCCACTCTCTAGCAAAAGGGAAGGGTCTCCTACAGCAAGGCCAAATAAACAAAAGGGCTTTTTTCCAGATGGTAGAAGTAAAAGGGCAATCAAAGAAGAGGTGATCAATATCTTCGGAACCGTTCCAACAGAAGATATTGGATGATATATTAGTGCAAGGTAAAGGTGGAATAGAATCTAGTGATTGGATTTTGGGTTTCTAGACTGCTACAGCTTCTGTTATGAGTTAATGGAAATTAAAAAAAAAAATCTTGTAAGATCAGTCCAATTACCACAGCAAATCATATGGTTATAGGGCCAAATTATTTAGGATTTGGGTTTATGAGGTATGATGTTGGATGATTATTTAATTCAAGATTAAGGATAAATGGAATTTGAGCGATTGAATTGTGGGTTTGTAGATTGTAACTGCGTCTGTTATGTTTTCATAAAAAATATAACCTGTGCAATACCAGTCCAATGGCCAAGGCAAATCTAGGGTTTGGTGAGGGTAATATGGATCAGTAATGTTAAAGTGAGGACCTTGTCATGAACCATAGAAAAAAAAGGTTAAATTGAGGACCTGATGAACAATGGACTAATGAACACCATTATCTAAAACTGAACTAAACCCAATGCCCGTAAGTTTAATTACAATTATGGTACTGCCACTGCAACAATGGTAGACCCAACCTATAAGGAAACCCTTCCATCCACTCATACTATTTTTCTACGCCTAACTTGTTTACATGAGCTTCAATGTCAAAAGGTGCCTCGTTTTGGCTACCCATTTTTTTTATTCTTGGAAGTATTTTTCTTGGGGTTGAAGGATGAGATGATATATAACACCAACTGAACAGTTTTACAATGGTGTATAACTTGAACCTAAGTCTTAGTGGGAAAATATATGATGAGGGTTTCGTAAAGAATCAATTCCTCTCAACCCTTAGCAGGTGCAGCTGGGATGGGGATGGGAGTCTTTATTTGAAATTCAAATATTCTATAGATATTTATTATACAGCCAACAATAATAACATTAACATGAACGGAATGGTCAATTCTTGCTTCCTGTATATTTGACTGTACAATCAACGAATGCCGATTGTTGACACAGGGAAAACAGATCAAGTGCTGCAAGAGCCATGTTTAAACAGGAAGAAGGCTGGATCAGATTATGCGTGAAAGATTTGATTGTAGTAAATAAGAACAAATTCAATTTGTTAGAAGGAAAAAACTAAATTATGTAACAAAGAGTACCAGAAAACTTTAAGTTACCAGCAACAGCAATAGATATAGGATGAACAGAAACAAGTACATCTATTGCAGCTGAATTAATGATTCGCCTACAAGGAAGATTTAAGTTCATAAAATCAAAAACCTTATAACTGTATGACATGGCCCCTGGTGGCCTTGGTGGCCTTCTTTTTAACGTCTTCCTTGTTGGACTTTGAAGGTAAGAAAGAAATAGAAAAACAACAATGGAAAACATGAACTGCCTGTAACCCTGTTGGACTGATTCGTAATAATTTAGTTACTCACTTGACTAGTCACTAAGGCTATTCTTCTTTAAGTGCTAAGAAAACCGCATGACTCTTGCTCCTGGAGAGAGCTCATATGACTTCTAAGTAATTCAAATGATTTTCTAAGTTATGGGTTTTAAAGTCCAATACAATAAAGGCCAAAGCTTGACAAAAAGTTAACCCACCTTTAATACAACGGGGGTGGGACTGAATATATTGAACTGAAGTACTCCATCCTCAAGATATTCTCAATTTACTTCAATGCAGAAATAAATCCCCAGGACATTTTGAACTATCAGCTGGGTAGCTCCACTATCTTCTAGAGCCGTTCGACCCAAAAATGGTACCACATGAATCACCCTTCTAAAGAAAACACATATGGACTTTCAAGTTGTGGGCTTTATAGCTCAGTTTAATTCTTAAACCCTGTTGAGTGATTGGATAAATCGGGAAAAAGAACTATTGTGAAACTGAATTTATTAAAGTAAAGCACTCAGATCTTCAAGATCCTCTGAATTTGCACCTCAGATGCTGAACTGAATTTGATGGACCTTTCAAACTATCCATCGGAGAACTACACTACTTTCTAAAAAGTAGCACATTGGAGTTTGGAACATGTGTGGACCCTTAGCTTCTGAAAGTACTAAGCACTTGGTCCTCTCAAGTCTCAACTGATCTCACATTGCACCACCAGATATTAAACTACCAAAGCAATAGGGGATTTGTACTTGTATCTACAGGCTTGGCCTCTTGGGCAGAAAATGGTTAGCATACAGCTTTCTGTGGCTAATTGTCATTATTAATAGAATAAGTTCTTGGGAAGTGCCAGGAACATGAGCTTTAAATGCTCTTTGGTCCATATAGGCTCCATTGAAAAAATGGATCACAATAGTGAATGCTTGTGAAGCATATGGCGATCTCTTAGCTTTTATTGCACTGTTTGTTGAATGTAATATTACCAATATTATAGGTACAATTATTGATAAATAGATAGATTGATAACAAAGATTTTAGATCTAGTAAGTAATGGGACATGTGGCCCTGTTTTCCTGGAGAATGGCATATGCTGTTACAGACAAGTCATTTCCTGCAATAGTGGAATTTATTTTTTTTTGAATCTTATCCATAACCTCGTAGGTTTTATCCAATTGTCATGTTTTGCAAAAAATATTTTCAATATTTTACATTTAAAATAGGAGATATAAATTTTGTCCTATACATGGCAATGGTTGTGTTTATCCAGGTGCCACATTATGCCTTACCTTTCTGAAAATATTTCACATCAAAGCAAAAGGAGCCGAAGATGTAAATTGAATCTAGCCCGTTCACTATTTTGAGTAAATAAGATCTCCAATAATAATATAGAAGAAAGATAGAAGGAAGACAAAGAAGCAAGCCTATCGATGAGTGCCAAGTGTCAAATATATGACCAAGGAAATGAGTGTGCCAAGGAAGCCTTTATCCTTGGAAACTGTTGGATTAATGGAGTGTGACATTTTGTAATGGGTCATAGTTTTTTACAAGGTAGTTGTTTAAACTGAATATGAATGATGGTTCAAATTGAAATGAGCTCATTCACCAGTTGAACCTTCATTGTGCATATTTTTCTCTTAACTGTATTTTGCTGCATTTGAATCTACTACTGCATCTTTCTTCTTCTTTTGTTTTGTAAAGCATCAGACACTTGTATTTTAGTTTCTGGGTTGTTTCTTGCTTTTTCAGGGGAATCATTGTTTTGTACTTTTTAGAGGGCGGGCCTTGGTGCAACGGTAAGGTTGCTCCATTGTGACCAAGTGGTCACGGGTTCGAGTCTGGAAACAGCCTCTCTGTGAAAGCAGGGGTAAGGCTGCGTACATTTATGACCCTCTCCAGACCCCGCAGTGGCAGGAGCCTCATGAACTGGGTACCCCCAATGTTTTGTAGTGTTCAAGTATCTGGTCAGATGCTTTGCCTTATTCCCCCCTCCTCCTCCTCCCCCTCCCCCTCTCCTTTAAATCAATGATGGGACTTTAGAGGATGTACTAGTCTATTCCTCCATTTTATTATCTAAATCTTTGCAATTGCAAGATGAGATCATGAGGACAATGTTCTATAATGTTATATTGCTGTTTTCTTATCCTGATCGTCCATAAGAGTCTTATAAGCATTTTTTCTGCTTTTGACATAAATTTTGACAGGGAAGAAGTTGTAGGTGGAGATAGCTTGAGATTCATTATCTGTAAAGATGAAGATGGTATGCAGGTCTTACATGAAAAATGTCTCTTGAGGTAGATCTTAACCCTTCAGGAAAGTACAGAGTACAGAGTTCGGTGTGATATTATCTGTTGATTTTGAATTTCTTGAGACAACATGCCTGCAGGGTGATGTACTTTGTACATTAGTCTTTATCACCAAATTTTTTGTTTTTTGAGTGCAAGTTTTGTATGGGTACTTTGAGTCACAATTTGAGTTTTTTTGTTTTTTGTTTTTTGTTTTTGGGTGCTAAAATCACAATTTGATGATATACATCAATGTCAAGCCTTTAGGAAGCCTGGTGATGTTATGCAGTTGTGTTGTGCAAGGTGTGTTTTTTTGACGGGAATATTAAGTTGTATCACGCAGAGCGCTGTGTACAGATTTTTCAGTTCGTCACTCTGATGGTTTCTTAAGATTGGTCTCCCTTGCTTATGCTCCTCGGGGGAAAATGATTTACTAAAATAGATTTCAGAAAAATCTGTACACACTGCCTGTTTGCATGGTACTCTCAAATTCTCTCTCCTGTTGACAGTTTCAATCTTCCCTTACATGTGGGTCCCTGTTGACGACCCATGTGGTGCTTCCTCTCATGTCCTCATTATTTGGACGTGGAGATTCCATTATTCGCCAGCGGCGTAAAGATCCCCTCCCCAATAAATTTTAAGATTGAGGGTGTTATGCTAATCTTTTCAATTAGGTGTTAGGCCTGAATCATTACATTCATTACATTCACGAGAGAGAGAGAGAGTTAATTAGCTCCCAGTGGCCATGATTAGCCCACATTGTGCGGCGAAATCAAAGGCCATCTTCTTCCAAGTAATCAATAAGCTCCTCCTAGTCCTTCGCAACTATTGGAAACCAAAATTTCAATAAATTCATTTGATTCGTAGTGACTACTGGATTTCTTTGGTAACTCAAATGTTTATCCTTGTGTAGACTTGAGATCGAGCATCACATATAATAAATTCCCAGATGACTCAAAAAGATCCTTAGATATGTAGACACCCAATTTTGTCCTCTCCCCCCTAATGCTAGACGATGATGAAATTGGAATTTTTCTAAAGTATGGAAGTGATTCTCTCATTATATCTCATAGTGTCTCCCTTGTCTTGAGCAGTGTTTTTAGTTCTCATGATGGCATAGGTGGTTAAAATTGAGCAAAATGATTTTCAAAATAATGACAAATGGTTTTGACACACTTAGATAGACCTAGACTGATCCCAGAGACCAATACCATTGTTGAAATAATCTTAGACTCTGGCTAAAACCCTCCCTTTGGTGCTATTTTGGACTAGATTCATTCTGTCAACACTCGATGCTAGAGAAATGTCACCGTTTTCTGCTATTATATGCCATCCGAAATTCATCCCATGTCGTTTTGACGATGTTTTAGGGATTTGAAGAATCTCAGCTCAGGATTCAATTTTTGTTTCATATACCATGACCTTAGTTCCCCCCTAGACATTTTTTAGGACCTAAAAGACATCTAAGAAGATCCTATAAACCTTCTTTTGGCAGGCGGAAACGATTCCCTTCCATCCAAAGCCAAGATTGACCTTTCTTCTTAAAACATGAATATCTCATTAAAATAGAATCTAAGAACCCATGCTTTGCACGGTTTTAGGACCCTAAGACTAAATAGGTGACTTCTTGCATATTATAGGGGGATTCCGATGATTACACACATACAATATGTATTCTCACATTAAGCGTTATTTGGAGCTTGAGTTGTTGTTCTGTTGTGTCAGTCCAGATTTGAAGTTTCTCAAACTCCTTCACGAAAATAGTAGGCAGGTGAGTCATCTTCTTTTTCTTTTTCGTTTGCGTTTCGTTCCTTTTTGTTTTATTGATTTTATATCTTTTTTCTACTGAACATGTGTCATTGTTGCCCTTCATGCGATGTTATATGGACTACTATTTGGGTTTCACAAGGAGCCCTTACAGCTCGTTCTTCCCTAGTTTCCTAGCTTTCTTCCTTGATTTTTTTCAAATTTTTTGCTGCTACTTTAATATTTTCCTTGGGTTTTCCTTTCCAATAGACTGATTTCACAACTTTTTCTCCATTTTCTTGAATCGTTATTTTTGGCATCTTTATTTCTTTCTTGGACCTTTGTTAGATTTTTCCCTTTCATTCAGGCTTATTTAAGAGTTTTGTTGTTGTTTTAACCGGTTTTCTTTCATACTTTTGAATTGTAGATCCATCCCCATCTTTCTTCCCCATTGTCTTCTTTCTAATTAGTGTTTAGAGCATAGGGGTATTTTTGTAATTTTCATATGCACGAATTTTCTTTATTTTTTTATATAATATTCTCCTTGCCATGCTTAGATAATCTAATATACATGTTCACCATGATCCTTATGCCTTATGATGTTGGATTCCATGATTTAATGCTATGCTTGAAATGAATAGTGAATCTGTAATTTCCAACATGAGTATTGATGATGTGCATGTTTAGCATATGATTTTCTTTTCAAATATGCCTATGTATACTTTAAATTCAAGTATACTAACCTTGCAGGTAAAGTTGGATAAAGATATGTCATCCATTTTCCTCCTTAAACATGTGTGTGAATTTCAGCATGTTTGTTTTCTTTATTTGACCCATTCATATAGGGTGTCAATTGGTCTGGTTCTGGAGTATCGGTCTGGTTCCTTAACGGTTCTAGTCCTGAGGGGTCAGAACCAGAACCGGACCAATAAGCTAATCGGTTCCAAACTTGAGATCTAGGACCATGAACTAATGGGTGGGCCGGTTCCGGTTCCTAAACGGTTCCAAGCATTCCAATCAAAATTTAATAATAAAAATTCCCTAACACATGCTACATATATTTAATGATATTATAATAAGAAACTAATTTCATTCTCATGAGATACGATTCATTTTTTTTCTCAAATCACATAACTAGTCTATATTACCTCTTGTTTTTTATTAATTAATAAGTAGGAACACCACCACCCTCATAAGTTAGAATTATTTTAAGGCATGTTCTTAAGTTAGCATTCCCAAATGGACCTTAAAAATTTATAGTCGAATCTTTGGTAAAATAGTATATGAGACAAGTGGTACCAGCCAAAATTGCAAAACTAAAAAAATAAAAAGGGTTTGACCTTAGCTCTCATGACCTTGAGTCTTAAAAATTAAGGTTCGGATATGAATTTATTCTGATTTTATCGGTTCCACCGGTTCCTAATTGGTAGATCCGGAACCGGATCAATAACTTATAGGTAGATCCGGAACCAGGCCAATAAGCTATTGGATGGGCCGGTTCCGGTCCAGTTAATGGTTTTGGTCCGGTTACCGGTTCTGGTCCAAAATTAACACCCCTACATCAATAGCACATTAACCTAGGGTAGAAGTTTTATTTTACCGGGTAGACTAGAGTGCCTAACACCTTCTCCGGACTGCAATCTGACACGAACCCCAACCTTAATTTGGATTGGATCAGCTTGAATGGAGTATCTTTGTTCTATTTTTAGTAAGTGATACGCCATAATTTGTACTTCAAATCCTGACCTTACACGTGGTCCCCTCAGGTTTGCAAACAAAAGGAAGTTGGGGGGCGTGCTTGGAGAATCCCACGTGCATGACGGTTATGAAGCAAGGCCCACTATGGCAATTACGTAACCACCAAGAGAAGGCCCCACATGCGTTAAGGATCCCGCAGATCCCAAGATTTGCAGGGGAGCACAACCAGAATGGGAGTTTCCTAAAACCGTGCAACCAGAAAAGGAAACTACTGAAACATGAAGGATTGCCCTAGATCCCATCCATCACTATAAATTAAGGGCTTAGACCCTCATGTAAGGAAACTGAATACTCAACATTCAAGGAACAATAAAGAAAGCATATTACTTCGCATTCTCATCTCCGTTATTCCCAATTCCATCTAGTTTCTACACTAGCACATCTGTTGTGCCGCCGATAGATTTCTCTTAGACAGAAATCTTTGCACAACATTTGGCGCCGTTTGTGGGAACGGAGAACAAAGACCTACGAAGATCCCACTATGACCAACACAAGAAACCAGTCGAGGATCACTCGATCTGCCGCCATCGCCGTAACTATTCCTCCTCCATGACCTTTTGCCGCTAGTTAGGGAGGAGCCTTAGCCCGTCCGACTGCTTCCCGACAAGAAGGTGAAGATCCTATCCCAGAAGACCAGGAGCTGCCGCGCCGGGAGGAGTCTCACCCAAGGCTCCCAGGGGACCCGCCACGCTATGTAACAGTGGAACAGTTCGACGCAATGCAGGCCCGCTGGGATGACAAGATGGAGCAGATGTTGGAGATGCAGTGGGGTCTCCTACAGGGGATTCCTATACCCCCGCCTCCACCGTCGAACGGAGAGAGATCTCGTTCCCCGGAGCATAGTGAGAACCATAGCAATGCAAACAACACCCGACGGAGGAACAAGGAGATACAGGGAAACACCAAGAATCAAGATTCACATATGACGAAGGTTGAGCAATCCCTGAACGACAAAGTCTTGGAACTCCAAGACCAAATTCAAGAAGTCATAAGGGGAAAGAACCAAGCCCCAATTCATAACTTTTACTTCACTACGAATTTAGCGTCCACGGATGAGGTACGGTTCGAGCCCCTCCCAAAAGGGTTCAAGATGCCAACCATAGAGCAATATGCAGGCACCACGGATCCGGAGGATCACTTGGAAACTTTCAAGTCCCTCCCGTTCTTTCAAGGCGCTTCAGACGCTATAATGTGCAGGGCTTTCCCCTCCACCCTGAAGGGAGCGGCGCGACAATGGTTCTCTCGGCTCCCTCCACGATCTCTCTCCAATTTCACAGATCTGGGGTGGGCCTTCTTGGCTCACTTTGTGAGCAGTAGAGTTCACAAGAAGACAGCCGCCAATCTTCTAGCCATAAAGCAGCACCCTGACGAATCCATCAGAGGTTTTCTTACAAGGTTCAATAAAGAAGCCTTGGAGGTACGAAACTTGGACCAAATGGTGAAGTTCCAAGCGTTGCGTAGCGGCATTCGAGATGTCGAGTTGAAAAAATCCTTAATCATGGACGAACCAGGAGACATGTATGAGTTGTTCTCAAGATGTGCAAAGTATATCAACTTGGCCGAAGTTCTTATAGCCGAGAAAGAAGATAAAACCGAGAAGAAAGCTCAGGAAAAGGAGGAGACCCCCCAAGAAGTTGGAGTAAAATGTAGTCGAGATGACAAGGATGGCAGAAAAAAGAAAGATGACAGGAAAGCCTGGGTCCACAAAGCTATAGATCTGGAATCTGAGCCAGTTTATATGGCCCTGACTCATAACCAAGCACACATATTGAATGAAATTAAAGACCAGGTGACCCTACGGTGGCCGGCCAAGATGGTCAAGCGAGCGCATGAGCGCAACAAGAATAAGTACTGTCGCTTTCATCAGGACCACGGTCACGATACCGAGGAGTGCAGATAGCTGAAGGATGAGATAGAGGCTCTCATCCAACGAGGACGCAAGAAAAAAGGGAACGACCGAAGGTCAGACTATCATGCTCGGGATCCAGAGGGAAGACAAAGATCGCCCCCAGAACTGATAAAGAGGAACTACACCGAGGTAAGCCCCATACCGAGAATGTAGCCCTGAGGGAAATAACAACCATACTTGGTGGGCCTGGCATGGGAGGAGAAACCTCAAATTCCCGAAAGTAACACGTTCGGAATGTACTCCAAGCCAAGGCAACAGTCAAAAGGAGGAGAACTGATTATCACATAACCTTCTCCGATGAAGACCTGACAGATATTCAATCTCCCCATGATGATGCCTTGGTGATTAAGATGGTTATCGCCAACTGCACGGTAGGGAGGATCCTGGTGGATAATGGAAGTTCAGCTGACATCCTATATTATGATGCATTTAAAAAGATGCTCTTGAAACCCGAGATGCTGAAAAGAGTGGAGTCTCCCCTATACGGTTTCAATGGGGCCCCAGTACAGGTGGAAGGATCGATTGAGCTGCTAGTCACCATGGGCATAGAACCCAAACTCTCTACGATGATGATGAACTTCCTAGTGGTAAAGGAGAATTCCACGCACAATGGAATATTGGGGCGGCCAGGACTCAATGTACTGCAGGCGGTGGTCTCAACCCCACACCTAGTGATGAAATTCCCAATTGACCATGGGGTAGGGGAATGTCGAGGAAGCCAGGTGGTGGCCTGTCTCTGCTATGAAGGATACATGAGAACCAAAGGAAAGGAGCCACAAATGCATCTAATCAATGTGGGTGACAACTGAGATATCGGTGAAAAGGAAAGGAGTGAGCCAGCCGAGGAGTTGGTCCCTGTGGAGATAGTGGAGGGGGATGCGAAACGCACCGTCCAGATAGGCGCAGGCCTGAACGGCGAAAGAAAAACTGCCCTCATAAACTTCTTGAGAATAAACGCAGACGTATTCGCCTGGTCAGCTGCTGACATGCCAGGGGTAGATAGAAAAATAACCAAACACAGGCTCAGCGTATACCCCATTGCCAAGCTCGTGTTCCAGAAGAAAAGAACCTTTGCTCTTGAGCGACAAGAAAAAGTGATTGAGGAGGTAATTAAGCTGCTTGAGGCAAGCTTCATCAAGGAGGCTATCTATCCAGAATGGCTTTCCAATGTTGTAATGGTGCCCAAGTCAAATGGCAAGTGGCGAATGTGTATTGATTTTATAGATCTGAATAAAGCTTGTCCTAAAGACTACTACCCTTTACCTCATATTGATTTATTGATAGACGCCACAGCAGGCCATGAAATGCTTTCTTTCATGGACGCCTACTCAGGGTATAATCAGATCAGGATGTATGAACCTGATATATTGAAAACTTCTTTTATCGCGGGGAGGGATACATATTGTTATATTCGCATGCCCTTCAAATTAAAGAATGTTGGAGCTTTCTACCAGCGCTTGATAAATTACCTTTTCAGGCACCAAATAGGACGCAATATGAAAGTATATGTAGATGATATGCTGGTAAAGAGCTTGAAAGCACAAGATCACATTGCATATTTGAATGAGGCATTCCAGGTTTTAAGAGAAAGCAAGATGAGGTTGAACCCTGCCAACTGTGCCTTTGGGGTCACGTCAGGAAAGTTTCTCGGTTTCATGGTCTCAAGAAGAGGGATAGAGGCAAATCCAGCAAAGATCAAAGCTATACTAGAAATGCATCCACCTGGAAGAGTTAAGGAATTATAAGAACTCACAGGAAGAATAGCGGCGCTTGGGAGATTTATCTCGACTTTGGGGGACCGATGTTTGCCTTTCTTTAAGGCTCTCAAGAACCGAGCAAGGGAACGGGAGACCAAAGGGGCCAAGCTCACCTTCGAATGGACCGAAGAATGCCAGATAGCCTTCACTGAGCTAAAAAGATATATGGCGCAGCCACCTCTTTTGTCAAAGCCGGAACCAGGGGACACATTGCAGTTGTACTTGGCCATTACCGCTGTTGCAGTTAGTACGATATTAGTCCAAGGAGACGGGCGGGCCCAAAAACCGATATATTATGTCAATAAGGTATTCTTGGACGCCGAGACCAGGTATATCGGTTTGGAGAAATAAGCCTACACGTTGGTTACGGTGGCTCGAAAGTTAAGGCCATATTTCCAAACTTACACCATTGAAGTGATCACCAACCAGCCTTTGAAGAAGATATTGGCCAAACCCGACCACTCAGGAAGGCTAGTAGAGTGGTGCGTAGAGTTGGGGGAGTTCGACATCCAATATAAGCCCCGAACTGCCATAAAGGCACAGGCCCTAGCGGATTTTGTGGTGGAATGCACACTCCCTGAAGAATAAATCCCCACCACCGCAGAACCTGAAGAAGTGGTAGAAGAATGGACACTGTATGTGGATGGTTCATCCAGCGCGCAAGGGTGTGGGGCAGGATTGATACTAACCAACCCAAGAGGGTTCCTTGTGCAGTATGTGCTAAGGTTAGAATTCCAGACAACCAATAATGGGGCAGAATATGAAGCCCTGATTGCAGGATTGAAACTAGCATAAAGTCTGATGGTAAAGCGTATCACCGTCCACAGTGATTCACAACTGATAGTTAATCAGGTCAAAGGGGAGTATGGGGCCAAAGAATCACGTATGGCACAGTACCTAAGCAGAGTGCAGGACCTGATCACAAAATTTAGCCATTTTGAGATACTTCAGGTACCCCAGACACAAAATGCATCTATAGATGCCCTCTCTAGGCTAGCCACCTCAGATTTGCAAGACTTGGGCAGAATAGTATACCTAGATGTGCTCGGTACTTCGAGCATAGAACAATCCGAGAAAATATTACCAATCGAGGTGGAACCTTGTTGGATGGACCCTTTAGTCAACTACCTCCAGGAGGGCATACTGCCCACCGATAAAGAAGAAGCAAAGAAAGTCAGCATGAGGGTCGTAAGGTACACGATAATAGGGGGAACACTATATAAAAAGGCATACGCAATGGCCTATTTGAAGTGTCTCCAACCATCTGAAGCAGAGTATGTTCTACGTGAGATACACACAGGCATTTGTGGATAACACTTGGGGGGCATGGCACTCGCCCATAAGTTTGCACCTATCACGCGCCAACCCGCAATCGAGCTCACTTCAATTTCAAGTCCATTGCCCTTCGTACAATGGGGAATGGACATTCTGGGACCCTTCCTCAAGGCATCTGGAGGCAGGCAATTTGTGGTGGTGGCCGTGGACTATTTCACCAAATGGGTAGAAGCGAAAGCTTTGGCAACAATCATCGCGGCAAAGGTTTGCAAATTCTTCCTTCATTCAGTTATCTATAGGTACGGAATCTCGAGAACCCTCATTGCTGACAATGGAAAGCAGTTTGAGCAAAAGTTCAAGGAATTTAGTGACCAATATGAAATTCAGCTAAGGAAGACCTCAGTAGCCCACCCCCAATCCAATGGGCTGACAGAAGCATTGAACAAAATTCTATTAGATGGAATCAAGAAAAAATTGGAAACAGCCAAAGGATTGTGGGTGGAGGAACTGCCTAACATTTTATGGGCATACCGGACAACCACGAGGTTGGCAACTGGCGAAACACCCTTCATGCTGGCATATGGAACAGAAGCAATACTCCCCATGGAGATAGGAGAAATCTCGCTGAGGGTGCAATTCTATGATCCCGAGGTTAACGACGGAGAGTTAAGAATAAACTTAGATCTGTTGGAGGAAATCAGAGAAATAACTCGGGTAAGGAATGCAGTACACCAACAGCGGACAACACGCCATTACAACACAAAACTGAAAGCTAGAAGGTTCCGCCAAGGAGAGCTGGTCCTACGCAAGGTAGAAGCCTCAGACCCGAGATCCATAGGAAAGTTATCACCTACTGGAAAGGACCATACAGAATCTCCAAACAAGTGGCACCAGGAGCCTATCATCTGGAGACCCTGGAGGGGGTACCAATACCATGATCCTAGAATGCAGAGAACTTGCAAAAATTTTATCAATAAAGGTCAGTTCCCAGTTGTTTGAATCCCAAATTATCATTTGTTGAAATTTCAGGCCATGACCAATAAAGACACCAATGATTAATCAAGCAAGTTAATGGCAAGCATAATGACTCTTTGCGAATATTATTGTTTTTGTTATTAATGATGTGCCAGCAATCAACATAATGGTGAGACGCCCCAAATCAAAGGCGATGGTCACTCGACCATAATGGTGAGTTGCACCATAGGGGCATTTCCCCAAATCAAAGACGATGGTCATCCGACCATAATGGTGAGTTGCACCATAGGGGCGTTTTCCTAAATCAAAGGCGATGGTCACCCGACCATAATGGTGAGTTGCACCATAGGGGCATTTCCCCAAATCAAAGGCAATGGTCACCTGACCATGATGGTGAGTTGCACCATAGGGGCGTTTCCCCAAATCAGAGGCAATGGTCACCTGACCATAATGGTGAGTTGCACCATAGGGGCGTTTCCCCAAATCAAAGGCGATGGTCACCCAACCATAATGGTGAGTTGCACCATAGGGGCGTTTCCCCAAATCAAAGGCGATGGTCACCTGACCACAATGGTGAGTTACACCATAGGGGCGTTTTCCCAAATCAAAGGCAATGGTCATCCAACCATAATAGTGAGTTGCACCATAGGGGCATTTCCCTAATCAAAGGTAACGGTCATCCGACCATGGA
Organism: Telopea speciosissima; assembly: GCF_018873765.1. Lineage (NCBI taxonomy): Eukaryota > Viridiplantae > Streptophyta > Magnoliopsida > Proteales > Proteaceae > Telopea > Telopea speciosissima. Next base: position 52,069,820 of record NC_057923.1, read on the forward strand.
GGTAATCACAAAACAGGAATATAGAGCCAAGCCACACAAAAATAAAGTATGCAAAGGAAGTACACAAGAAAAATTGCTCGGATAACGAGATTCTTTTATTAGTATTCCAATCTATACAAGTATTCCATGGCTTAGGTACAAGCTTACAAAGTAGTCACAACTTTCAAATACAAGTACACAGTGAGGTTTATAAGTACTCACATGAAGCTATGCTCGGTTTTAGAGTAAGTTCTTCGAAAGGAGAAAATGTGGCAAACTAATAGGGCAACTACACCGACAGGAGAAAACCGTCTTTATGCCCCCGAGCAGAAGAAGGCTGATGAAAATTGAGCGCCGGGGTCACAAAGTGTGAGACAGGGGTAGCATTGACAACAGTATCAGATAGAATGATACTAAGCTCAGCATTCATGATGCAATACCACCTGCTCCAAAGCAATCCCAAGAATCAAGAGCTAGCTGCCTTGCCAAATGGGATTCACCATCAGTGCCCTGAAGCACCAAAATAGCCCTGTTACTACTCCTCTCAAACCACAGGAAGTGAGGAGCCCGAAGAGCACTGGGCATATCACTGGCTTCTTGTTCCCCGGCGCATTGATAGTTCCACACCACCACCCACCAAATACGTTAATAGTGGAGTTGACAGAAAGCAGCCTCCTCAAGATTCTCCACCTCTCTGATGCAACATTCCCTCTCCAAAGAGTTGGCAAAGGGAAGGCACATAGAGAGGGACCCTCATAGCCTGTCAACCCAAAAGACACTGCGTGTCGATTGAGGATCGAAGCTGTGAAGGCCAATGTCAATTGAAGATTGAAGCCGAAAGTAGCACTTCTAAGAAGATAAACCTTAAAAAACTTGCAACCTCTGCATCTAAGAAAACAACGACAACCAAAACACCATAAGAAGCACATAGTTTCTACGGAACGGCAATAGAAAGACAATATTGAAGAACCTATATTTCCATGGGAAGCAAAGGAGTAAAGGATACTAGTCCTATTTATACGGCAAAACGACGGTTCGAAGGCGAAAGAGAATATTAAGGGAACAACTACCCCACTTAATGGGAAGTTACACCCAAGGCCACGTGCTCCAATCCCAATGGACAAACACTTCTCCAAAAATTGGAAGGGGTGCGAGTACCCAGACAGCGATTCAGCTTCTAAGCCAGTTCCATTAATGATAAGGCATGTGAAACATCAGTCAAACAAGGAAATAATAAATGTTAGCGTGGGGAATCTACAAAAATTTTTTGAAAAAAGATCCACACCATAATGAGTATTTACGCCAGAGAGAAGGGCGAACGTCACCGGAAGACAAGGAAAAAGATGGATTTGATAACTCAAGAAAAGAAAAACCAAGCGGTGCAGATTCAATAAATACCGAGCATAAAGCAAAACCGAACATATACATCAGAGGGCCAAAAATCATAGCCCGAGATACAACAACAGTAGTTACAGGTGTGTGAGCTCGGGACGAGGTGGATTAGGGGGCAAAGGCCCTGGAACGGTCTGTGGAGGGGGAAAGAAAGGTATGGGCAGTGTTAAGGGGTCAAGTACAACCTCCCGTACTAGAACACAAGGGTCAAAACCCAATCTCATCTTCCCCCAATTAAAATAAAATAGGGGGCAACCTCCTTCACCCGGTTATATAGGCGCTGAGCGCCTTCCAAAGCCTTATCTTCGCAGAAACACTTACATACAGGCGATTAAACAACATGGTTGATTGTGAGGTTCGCCGCAAAGTATTTCTTAGCCAAGAGATAGTCATTGACATTACCCATAATATCCCGAGCAAACTCCAGCCTGGCCAGTAGATCTTCCTCCCAACGCTCAAGGGACTTATGATCCTCCAATTCCGCTTCCAACTGAGAATTACGCTTCCTCAGTATAGCATTAGCTTTGTCATATGCTTCTATCCGAGATTACAATTCCTTCTCACCCTCCAAAGCTTCCTGAGCCACGATACCGGGCAAGGGAGAAGGATCCTAGGCAAAAAAGGGGTAAGGCATCATGGTCGGATATGCAACAAGATAAAAAATTCCAAAATAGCAAATAAAACCCGTGGCCATTTTCCATTATCTAAAGTGCGTGGGATTACAAAAAAAAACAACAAAGAACAACACAATAGCATCTGACGGAACCGAGAAATTAAACCACAGGGGTGTCTACAGCATCTTCGGAGGTCAGGAGGGCAACTGGCGTGGTTGACGGGGTTGGGGCAGGATTCTCCTCTCCCTGCTTGGCACTCAGCATAATACTTTGCTCGGGGGCAGTCTCAGAAGGAACATAAACCACTGTCCGGCCAGTTCTGCTGATAGTAGCTCCTCCAGGGCTGACCAAAGAGCTTTGCCCACCGGCCTCATTGAGGGGCACATGAGGAGTCACAAAAGAAGACGGACAAAGAATGTCCAAATTTCCAACCGAAGAGGCAGGCTTGTAGGCGCCCGACTCTAACCGCATAAGCATATGTTCCACTTCGAACATCCCCTGAAAGTTGAAGTTCGGTTGTCTCTCCTTCACGTATACCCAGATGGAGTGAGCAGTCTTCAGCATAGCCAGAGAAGCCGTCGCCATGTGTTTAACCCTGCAAGCTTCGGATTCAAGATATCCATTGATGGCCTTGGCTCCAGCATCGTTAACTTGAACCTTCAGGCTATCAATCTCAACCTGCAGTTCACAGAGCAATTGTTTCTTCTCGGCCAGCTTCTTTTTGACCTTCTCATAAGAGGTCGCGGAAGATTGGACTTGCCTCTCCGCCTTCTCCCGACTCTCCTGAGCTGTCGCCATCGCTTTCACTGTGGAATCTTTTTCTGCCCTCAAAGTGGTCAACTCGCTATTCATAAGAGAGGTCTGTTCATCGTTGTACCTGACAGCCTTCCTCAACTCCCTCATTTCCTTCTCGGATTCCTGGTATACCGAGGCAACCTTCCTCTTATGCTACACCAACTCTGAAGCAAAAGTCAAAGCCTAAAATGGAGAAAGAATGCGGGTCAACAAACTGGGAGAAACAAGTAAATTATAAACCGAGGAAAGAACGTCACCTCATAGGCCCGTACGAGGGAGGATTTCTCCAATGTCTCATCGGACATCTCAGAAATCCAGTCCTGGTCTACTAGGGCAATGCAATTCAGAGCCATATTCTCGGCAGCCGTAATATTGCCAATCACCCTCTGGTCGTTGCTGATGGACCATTGGGGAACAAACACTTTGAGGTTGGCCTTGCTCTTACCCTTGTTCCTCTTGGTATTATCAGGGGGAGGAAGACCTTTCAAGACCGTGGAGGACCCCTCCTCCCGGGAAACCAAGTCCGAGCCAGAAGTCTTCTCTTTACCCGAGGAAGCTTCTACAACTTCTGTACCTCGGGGAGGCACGGGGGGAAAGCTTGAAAGATCCCTTCTTCAAGGAATCCTTGCCTAGCTCGGTGGAGGGTGCTTTTCTCTTCTTGCTATTGTCCAAGGGGGCTAGAACTTTATCCCCGATAACCTGAAGATCTTCCTTCTCTATGAATGACACAAGGGAATCCAAAGGAAACTCCACTGCAGCCAACAAAAGGAAAGTATTAAACAAAGAAAAGGTTATAACACAACTTGAAACACCCCGGGAAGGGGGAAGGGAGGAGCTCCTGAGATGCTCACCCTGCTCCAGCTTGCCCATATCCTGGACATCGATAACCTCTGCCTTGATGCAACTCCTGTCAGTTATCATCTCCTCTAAAGTCACCTGATCCTCAGGGTCCAAGGGTGGAATTTTGTTTCCAGCTGTGGTATCGGGGTAGCTTCACACGGTGGGACACCCAGGCCCTTCACAGACTGCCTAGAAAAACCTCTGCTTCCAACCATGGTTGGATGATGGCAGAGAATCTACTACAGGTATACCATGTTGCCAAAAATAGAACCACCCAGGTGACCGCTATTTTGATTCAAAGTAAAACACCTGATGAATAGGGCAGGGCAAGGGTGTCTCCCCAGTCGAAAGCACTTGATTAAAAATGCTCTCATACACCTCCAGCTGTTGGGAACCAATTGGCTGGGAGCTGTCTTATAATGCCTGAGGAGTTGACCCATAAAAGGAGAAAAGGGATATTGAAGTCCAGCTTCAAAAGCATCAAGGATAAGCCCAACCTCCAGGAGTCGTGGCTGATTCAGTCTATCTTCGGGAGAGGGAACTCTGAGAACAACCCCCTCTGGAATTGCATAGACATATCGGATCTCCAAGAGGTTATAATCAATCAGAATGGAAGGAATCTCGTCAACCCCTTTTCCAACGATAACCCCTCCTTCCTAGCCATTTCATAGAGTCAAGGCTGGAGGTGCTGGCAAACACACCAGTGGAGCTCCGAGGAACAAATGCTGAGATCCTAAAACTTGCGCCTCCAACTAGGGGCGATTGAGGGGGGATTCCCTGGTTTCCTTCCTAGGCAACCTCGTGGAATAATCTCTCACCCTCGTCTAACAGGGATTTTACTTCTGTGTCATCTTTGAAAGAAGAATTTCTCTTGGATTTTCCCATTTCCCCGAAGCGGATATAAAAGGAAGAGAAAGGAAATGCAGAACAAAAAAAGAGGAGAAAGAGAGAAAAATACTTACTTGGGACGAAGAAGATTACGATTGAAGGAGATAAGAAGGCACAGAACGATGCTATGGCAAAACTCGAAGAAATATCTTTAGCAGAAGAGCTTGAAGACGATGAGATGAGAAAACTAAAGAAGGCTGAAACATTTTATACCCTTGGTGACACCCTCGTTACTCCCGTTAGATCCAACTGCTCAATTACTTTTGACAGACCAGATGCCAGGGAGAGGAAAGGACCTAGACCTTGAAGGAAGAGCATCATCATCAAAGAACACCGGGAAAGCAAGGAAGTTCAAAAATTAAACTTTATGGCATCCCATCAATCTCCCCTCAAAGGGCGCAAAAAGCGACAGATATTTCGCTCCCACGCGCTAACAGCAGCTAGTGGCAGCGCATTTATAAATAGCCAATGAAGGGTAAAAATGTCCAGAAGAGGAAGAATCATCATATACAACTAGGCATGGCTCTGTGCTAGCCAGACCCAGACAAGCAACCCGAGCTCCGGGCAATTCGTCAAGGCTCATAGTCAATACTTATCAAATTACTCCCTACACCTCAACCGAGGTAAAGGGAGTAGGGGGCAAATGATACACCATAATTTGTACTTCAAATCCTGACCTTACACGTGGTCCCCTCAGGTTCGCAAACAAAAGGAAGTTGGAGGCGTGCTTGGACAATCCCACGCGCATGACAGTTATGAAGCAAGGCCCACTACGATAGTTACGTAACCACCAAGAGAAGGCCCCACATGTGTTAAGGATCCTGGAGATCCCAAGATTTGTAGGGGAGCACAACTAAAATGGGAGTTTCCTAAAATCGTGCAACCAGAAAAGAAAACTACTGAAACAGGAAGGATCGCCCTAGATCCCATCCATCACTATAAATTAAGGGCTTAGACCCTCATGTAAGGAAACTGAATACTCAACATTCAAGGATCAATAAAGAAAGCATATTACTTCGCAGTCTCATCTCCATTATTCTCAATTCCATCTAGTTTCTACACTAGCACATCCGTTGTGCCGCCGGTAGATTTCTCTCTGGCAGAAATCTTTGCACAATAGTAAGGACCCTAGATCATAATCTAGGTGACGACTTCTTATCAATTAAGATCTTAAGTAGAGATGTGGTTCTATTCATCAATGGCCAGAAAGGCCCAACGTCGGACGTGATGGAGCTGGTAGATGACGTCCAAAGGCTCTCCCTCTCCTTTGTCTCGGTTTCATTTCAATTTGTTCCACGGGCTATGAATTCTGTTTCAGATGCCCTGGCTAGGAAGGCACTGTCTCTTGTGTGTGTGACAGATTGGCCACATTCCGTTCGATGGCTTCATGATCTTTGTGTAAATGAGGCTATTGGTTGGTACACACTCCCCTCCTCAGTAAAATCCCCATTTACCAAAAAAAAAAGATCTTGAGGGCAGTTTTCCTCGTAACCACAATTGTCCTTACAAGATGTTTTGTAGAAAAAATATTGCAAAGGAAATATTTCAATAAAAATGACCTTAATGTTTCAATATGATAGTTTCAATAATGAAAGAAGATTTTAGAAAATATAATTGAAATATGCAATATAGGAATATATGAACAGAAAGTATAGAATATGTAAATCCATTTTTGCACAGGAAGGTGCATCGTCTTGCATGGTATTATGGTCCATATTTTTCCATCAATTGCCACTTATATCCAAATTATTAGAAAGTGTTTTTGTATTTTAAACTATCATATTTGTTTTCTATTTGGGAAATTTTGATTTCTATCTCTACCTTGTCATTTATTTTGAGCGAAGGGGGGTGGGGGCTGACAAGCAATGGATGGATAGGGGACCCTTTAAATTGGCCACATTAAATTTGGTAGTTCAACTCAATCCTACGACTGAAATTATCCACTAAACTAAAACATTTCAAGGTTAAACTATTTTTCTTTAAAAAAATAGGAAAAAAGAATGTTGCCTGGTCGCATAGCCCACCAGACACATGAGCACATGAAGTTACCATCTCGCTCTTGTGAAATAAAAAATTCAATCCATGTTGATGTTCTTGCACATGCTCTCATTGGCCCTCACATTGGTGAAGTATAGGGGACCCTTTAAATTGGCCACATTTGAAATTTGGTAGTTTAGTTATGTTTATTATTAATATGTTTTTTCTTTTTTATGTTTGTCTATCCTACTCAAGGGCCCATAGGCCAATTACAAGTTAAGGGGGAAGGCTAAGACAAGCCAACAAACTACTACTACTACTAAGGGTTGGGGGGAGGGAACAAGGGATGCCTTTTTGGCACAATATGCAATCCAAGAGAGTCGATTCCTTGACCTCCTGGGGTGGCATGCACTCAACTAGTAATACCACCAACCAATCGAGCTATCAGTTGTTAAATTTGGTAGTTCAACTCAATCGTACGATTGAAATCATCCATTGGACTAAACATTTTCAAGGTTAAGCAATTTTCCTTTTTAAAAAATAGGGAAAAAGAATTCTGCCCGGTCGTGTGGCCTACCCAGACAGAAGTGCATGCGAAATTACCATCTCGCCCTTGTGAAATAAAATATTCAATCCCTACACACGCTCTCATGGCCGATGCGCTAGTGAAAGTCTACACGACCAGGCAGTGATCTCTTGCCGTAAAAAATATTAAAGGTTAAGCCATTTCTCTAGTGAATGACCTTTTAACCATCATCTCATGCTTTCTTTAGCCATGTTTTGAACATCATTTAGGCTTAAAGTGACCACATGTAAAAAATTACATGAATTAATAAACATAAAGGGCAATGAATGAATAAGAATGTGAGCAATCTGTTGGCCATAGTTAGAATCTGTTCAGAGGGCCTTTATGTCATTTCCCAAGGCGTGTCAATCTATGAGTATCTAAAATAATAGATAGAATCTCAATAATACCGTGCCTATGTTCTCTTTAACTCCTTAGCCATCGAGAAATTTGAGGCTTCAAACTAGATTGATACCACGAAGTGTTTGCTTCTCTCCTCCTTATGAGTGAATCACCATTGGAAGTTGTCTAAGCAAAGGCGAAGATGAAGTTGAAGATAAAGGTAAAGACGACTTCATAGTAGGGGCGAATTTGAGGACAGTGTTGCGTTAGCCTGAAATAATCCTCTTGTGGAATGTGTCTTTCTGGGTAAGCCTCATCACAAGTAGGCTTTGACCGAAGTGTTTATCATACTATATTATAAATGTAGAAACTCAAAAGTCATGGCAAATCTTTTCATACCACAAATACCCTTCAACAATATCAATAAGCCCAAAAAAATACCCTTCATTAATTATTAATTATTAATTGTTACAATTTTCAGCTAAATTAAATTCTTCCTTCATTAATAAACCCCCCCCCTCAATGTTACATTAATTATTCTTTTATGAAAATTAAGGGACCAATCGTTTTCCTACTCAGTTTTCTCACGTATTTTCAAATAAATTCAATAAGAGAGAGAGAGAGAGAGAGAGAGAGAGAGAGAGAGTAAAATAATCCCATTTTTTGTTGAACAATCTATAAAATCCCACTTACCAATATATAAAATAGTTTCATCTTATCTTACCAAAAAACAATTTACAATATTATCCATTATTCCTTGAACAATCGATAAACCGCCCTCAATTAATTGTTATAATTTTCAGCTAAATTCAATTCTTCCTCCATTAATAACATCTTATCTTAAGAAAAATAAAAAAAATATTATAATATTATCCATGATAACCCCCCCATCAATGTTGCATTAATTATTCTTTTACAAAAATTAAGGTACCATTCGTTTCACTACTTAGTTTTCTCACAATTTTAAAGCTAAATTCAATTCTTCCGCCATTAATAACATCTTATCTTAAAAAATATATATATTACAATATTATCCATGATAAACCCCACCATTATTATTTTATAAACAATTAAGGGACCATTCGTTTCCCTACTCAGTTTTGTGTTGGAGAATTAATAGACCATTCATTTTCCTACTCAATTTTATGTTTTAAAAATAAAACATCACGATCAAGATATAGAAAAAAAAGAAGATAAATATAACATTTTATTTGCAGGTTCAATAATTCAGGTACATCTAATGCTTAATAATTCAAGTACATAATTTACATTACAAGAGGTGATATTCATTAAAGTTTAATCCAAAAAAAGACAATCTACAATTGCAAAGGTCAGTTCATATATTTCTATGTCATAAAAAAATTTATAATTAACCTACTTATTTTGTTTAAATTGTTGTAACATTGAAACGTTATTATTCTCGACTTTAATGCAAATTGTTATTGATTTTGTTGCAGAAAAAATATTTTTGATGGTTAAAAGCAAACATCTATTAGTATGTACGCTGTTAATTGGGAACTCTATGATAATATGGGTGTGAATATATAGTGAATTCATTTTATGTCATCAAAATATTATTTGCGTCTTTTGTACGTGTTCTTTTGCTGTTATTAAATGTCGATTACATAATTACTAAAGTAGGAACGTATATAATTCAATAAATAATGTTTATATCCATGATATGTGTGATCTACTATTAAATAATCACATTATTTATCTGTGACAATTACGAGTAAAATTATCGTGATAACTCTGTGAATTTTACTATTTTGTGCAGCGTTTTGTATTTATTTTTTATATGTAATGCAGTTTATAAATTGGATTTTGGAGAGAGTTAATCTATTGTTTTATAATAAATTTGTAGATTTTAATGGGAATGAGGTAAATTACTTGGCTTCAAATTATAGCTTGTAAATCTTGTATGGATTATAGAGAAAGTTAATATAATGTTTTAATCATAATTGACAGTGCTTTTGAATTCACAGAAAAAAATGCTAAAGATGTTTTGAACAACATTTCTAAAGTGTTATTGCTAGATCTGGATGATATAATTGATTTTAAGTTAGAATTATAGTTTAAATGCTGCTCAATGTCTTTACTAAAACACAACAAAAAATGTATATATTATAAAATGAAAAGAAGTTTTAAAGAAATAAAAGAAAAAATGGATTAACGTTATATTTGTTTATATAAATAATTTTATTATTTAAGTAAAACATCTAAAATGTTAGGTGTTCATTTCGGTGATTCATACATGAAAAAAAGCAAACACGGACTTTACTAGTATATATATATATATATATATATATATATATATATATATATATATATATATATATATATATATATATATATATATATATATATATATATATAAAGAGAGAGAGAGAGAGAGAGAGAGAGAGAGAGAACGCCACTCGACCAGGTGCGGTACGCGGCCCTAACGCCCAGACATAGAGCCGCACTCCCAGGAATTTTGACCTTTCAATGGTGGTACGACAGACATTTCACGTGGCCCTTTATGTTGGTTTTGATTTCTTCCTTTTACTCCTTGTAGCAATTGTCATTTTTAGGAGGTATGGATATGGCATATGTTTTTTTTTTTTTAGGAATTGGAGAGCTTTAATAGAGGGGGGGGGGGGAGAATAGGGGATGGGGATAGGCCCCAAGGTGGATTGAACTCATGACCTCTTATTTGAGGAGTTGGTCTTTTGCCAACTGACCTGACCCCTTGGGGTGATATGGCATGTATTTTTACCATGTGATTTTGCTAAAAGGATTCTGGCCATTGAACCTTTGGATTTAAGAACAAAATACCTCCAGTCTCCGTCCTAGCGTAAGTTGATTAAATCTTTTGTCGCTAACCCTTCTTTGTTAAAAATAGAGAAGTACAATTTACTATGTCTTCTTGCCATTTCCTTTTATGGATGGCTCATAACTCAGTGATTTTTTGTAATTTGAACCCTAATCCAATGAAGACAACCCATCTTATTAATAAATGGACTTATGACCTCAAACTTTGTCCCCTGGATCAGTAAGCTTGTTTCATACTGATGATAGTCTCTTAAACTTGGATGATCGATTATCGTAAATTATCGGATCAGAGATCTTTTATTCTAATATGTGATGGCAGTTTTGGGCTTCAATTTTGTTGTTTAACCTTCATTTCGTGACAATCTATATGAATCATGGTTTTGTAGGGAGTCCTCAAGAGTAAGATATATGGGGATTGCACCTGGGGTTGCGGAGAGCGAAGGAGCAAGGGTGGTCAAATGTAGAGGCATGTTGGACTGTCAATAAGTTGTGATGTGGCTAATGCAACAGTCTTACGAAGGATACCCGTGGGAGTATTTTGCGTTACTATAGGACACTTTTTGGATGATGACATTCTTTTCTTTTGTCTGTATATTTATGAAGGATAGGATAGGATGTTTCTTTTTCTTTTTTTTTTTCTTTGTTGGAAATAGGATGGATGTTTCAATAGCTCAATAAATGGGCTGGGAAGGTTAGAGTTGATAGGCTAATAAGTCTATCAAAACAAATGTGGAACGTGTTTTACTTAAGGGAATAGGTTGGGTATGCTAGTGGTATATTGTAATCTAGCAACCCCTCTCTCTCTCGGAAAATTATCTCGTGCAATTCTTTGTCCGATCCATTTTCTCAAGTCCTTCTAATAGGGGGGTTGACCCCACTCGGGCAGTGTGTTCCGGCAAGGGGTAGGATAGTCATTTCTACTCCCTATGAGAGGAATTGCAAGGAATGGATGGGCAGGGAATTGTAGGGGATAAAGATCTCTCTCTCTCTCTCTCTTCCTCCCATTGAGGGGTAAGAGAGTAATTTCAAAGGGGGAAGAGAGAGATAGACACATAGGGTGCTAGCTTACGGTATACCGTTAGCATACCCATCCCTCTCCTTTTATTTAATTAAGCTATTTTATTTCCATAGAAAAAGGAAAGTGAGTCTTAGGCTATGTTTAGAAGCCAAGGAAAAAAAGAAGCGAAAAATATAATAGGAAAAAAAAATCATGATGATACCAATGATGAGTTAATGTCTCTTTCTTTCTTCAAAAAAATTCAAATTTTTTCTTTTATGTTCTTTTCTTGACTTCAAAATTAAGGAATGAAAATGGATTTTGTCTCTCCTCTTATGGAAGGGATTGATCTCCTTGGTATCTATGGAAGCTAAAAGGAGGATTTCTAGAAAACAAACTGTTGCGGGTGAAAACCTCCGATGCTCGGTTCGCCCACGGATGAGCCTGCAAAAACCAAGCGATGAGCACAAGAGAGCCGGTGTGGCTCTGGCCAAGGACTCTTCGACGCTCAAGTCAGGTCTCCTATGCAACAGCGTAACTACGTAGTGAAAGCAAGATGATGAATGGTGCTCCATACCTAGGTATTTATAGAGTGAGGATGAGATGAGGCGGTTAGGAGAGTCCTTCTTTCGGAAGGCTCTCTCGTGTAGAGCGGAGTGGAGAGCTATTTTCGGGGTCGGGCTCTTATTAAGGCAAGAGTCCATGTAGAGTGTGATTTCGTATTGCGTTGGGATCGTGATTCGATTCTTATCCCGTGATTCTCGAGATGCGCTGACGTGGCCCCGTGATCCCCGGTGAGATGCTATGGTAGCTTCCGTGGAGGAGGGCTCGGCCTGGGAGATCGGCTTAGGGGGCCGGCCTTGTTGGTCGGATTTGACAGTCACCTCGGCCTGGGAGGTCGGCCCGATAAGTTGGTCTCGGTAGTCAGCTCGGCCAGGAGTTTACGGCTGACCTGTGTGAGCTCGGCCTCAGCCACCGGCTAACTTGTGCGAGTCCGGCTCTGTCAGGTGACTTATCAAAGATCGGGTCAGCCCGATTTCTTGCTCGGCTTAATTCGGTTCTCGGACTGAGGTCAGGTCGGCCACGTGGCAGCCTCTGATTGGTGGGGTGTTTTATGCCTCATCACAGGCCCCCCCACTCATCAGGGGTCGGCTCGGCACTGATGAGTGAAGTTTTCAGGTCTGCTTGTCTGAAAGATTTTTGTGGCCGAGCTGAGGTTATTTTTTGCCATGAATTTGACGTTACACTGTCTGACGGTTGGGTGTCAGTGCCACATCAGCAGAGTCATTATGGCAGGCTCGGGAATTTGAAACGTCCTTTGATCTGGGCCGTTGAATTATGCTGAGCTCTGCTCCGCCGTTGGATCAGTTCAACCCAAGAGTTATAAATAGTCGACTCCTAACTATTCATTCTTCACTGCTCCAAGTTATTGACTTCTCGGCAAGCTCAAATTCTTCAGCTCTGCAGCGCTCGGTGCTTTCTGGTTCGTGATCAGCTCGGCCTTTGCTTCATTCATGCTCAGCTCATCCTCAGCTCTTCTTTAACCAGTAAGTCTTCTCCGCCCAATATGTCAGTTGGTAGTAGTCCTATGGGCGAGCTGTTCGTTGGGGCGGCGGAGGGCGCGAGTCCGAGCCGAGAGTTCCCCGCTCTTTCTCCCACCATAGACTTATTGGGCTCGACTTCGGATGAGCCCGATGTAGTGGAGCCTCGTCAGGCCGAGGTGGCCGAGCCTCCATTTCTCCTGGAGTTCGACCATACGGCCCAACCGATTGTCGTGGACCGAGCCGAGAACTCTAGGTCATCCTCATCCGATGAGGAGTCAAGTGAGGGAGATTCTTCCGAAGTGGGGGTTGGTTCGGTCAACTCGTCCGCTGACGCCCCTGCGCTCGAAGAAGGTAGTATCGGCACCGTTCCAAGCACGATCACGGATGCCGACCTCGACTATCTGAGGACAACCTATGCCATCCCCGAGGACATTCAGCTCCGAGCTCCTAACCCAGGGGAGATGGCCTGCTATATCAGGCCCGGCGAGGTGGCTTTGTACGAGCTACCCTTCAAGTATGCGTTCAGGCTCCCCGCCCTCGGCCTGGTGGACCAGATCTTGGACCATTTTCACCTGTCCCCGGGTCAGCTGGTACCGAACTCTTGGCTAGCCATGTACGGCTTCTACGCCTTATTTTGCGAGATAGGCCGAGGCGCAAGCGTGGCACTTTTCTCTCGGCTCTTCTTCTTGAAGAAGTCTCCAGAAAAGGGGTGGTACTACTTCAGCCGCTGATCTGGGAAGAGTGCGTCCCTGAGTGGCCACAAGTTTTTGGTCGGCACGCCGAGCTTCAATAAGCATTGGAAGCCCCGCTTTTTCTTTGCTTCGATTCCAAACAGCCCTCTCCGAGCCGAGTGGAAGGAGATCCATTTGAATTATGTCAACAGGGTACTGACCCTGACCGAGAATGAGCTGACCTCGCTTGACTTGATCCCCCAGCGTCCGCCCCTCAATGTCCTCCAGCTTCAGGACGAGGGGTTTCTTCAGAGGTGGCATATGACCCCTGGTAGGAGCCCGAGCCAAGCCCATTTTTGTTGCCCGAGCTGGCCCCTTTACTTAGTCTTTTTTTCTTATTCAATTTATTTTTTATGTTTGGTTTCTCTTGCAATGGTCGGCCATATTCCCCCTATGGATACCGCTCGGCTAAGGGCCGAGACCCTTGTGGACCGAAAGAAGAAAAACACTGAGAAGAAGTCCCGGGGTGAGTCCTCCAAGGTTCCCAAGGGCAAGGCCATGATGCCGAGCCCGCCAGACGCTGTGGTCGGCCTTGAGGCCGAGAAGAGTACGGGCCCAGTGGGGTATCCGAGGAAAGGGAAGGGCCGAAAAGGCAAGAGGAGCCCACCGAAAGATACCAAGCATCAGAAGCTCTCGGTCAATCTGACGAGTGGTGGCCTTCCGCCCGTGGCTTCACCCCCCAACATCTCCTGATATGTCTTGGGGAGGGCCTCAGCCAGCAACGTTCCTGTGAGGCAGACCTGGCGCCTCTTCCCAGGGGACTCGGCATTGACGTCGGCCGTACATGCCAAGGAATGGCTGGATGCAGGTCGGCTTCCGGCTGACAGGGAGAAGCTCGAGGCGCTGTCTTACCCTGAGCTTCTCTCCACCCTATTTCAGGATCTCAACATGGTAAGTTTCCTGGTCGACTATTGGGATTATTTTCGACCTATGTAATCTGTCCTGACTTTGGTTCTCATGCTTTTTGCAGGGCTTCACCAAGGCAGTGGAGACCATGCTTCATTTTGAGCGGCTCTTGACCGAGAACCATTCCTTGGGCGTCTAGTGCAAGAAAGCCTACCAGGATGCCCAAGATGCCGTTTAGAGGCATCGGGAGACCCAAAAGAAGCTTACTACCACCGAGGCCAAAGTGGAGATCTCTAAGGCTGAGGTGATCAGGCAGAAAGAGAAGGTCCGGGCTCTATAGGCCCAGCTCGCCTAGGCGAGGGAGAAGGCCAAGGAGGACCTGGCCATGGCTCGGGATGAGGCGATCAGCCACTATCTCCAATCGAAGGAGTACGCTGATGTGTGCCATGAGATCAGGAAGCCTCCCTACACCGAAGGTTTTGAGTCAGGCCGGGCTGATCTCTTGGACGAGATCAAGGCGGTCTATCCCGATCTCAATATCTCACGTTTTGACGATGATGCGACTACCTTTGTCGGGGAGTTGGGAGATGAGGAGGGAGCCGAGGTCACCCAGGCTCTGCCCATTGAGGAACCTACGTAGGCCGACCTCTTCGCCCTTGATGCTGAACCCCAAGACCCCGAGCCTCCTTCCGTGGATGTTGCCGAGGTCGCCTCCAAGTCCACCGCCGAGGTGATTGAGATGTAAAATTTTTTTATTTTTTATTTTTTTTTATTTTGGGGCCGAACTGCCCTCATTGTAACCGTGCCGATCAGTCGGCCTGTACTGAATAAAAAATCTATTTTTTCCAGAATTTGTCCAAGTGTTTTAGCTCGGCATTATTAGCCTTCTTTTCCTTGTGTGTGTTGTTCCATTTGAGGTTGTGGCCGAACTGACGACTCGTTTCGCCAGCCGAGCTTAGGGACTTGTTTGTTTTTTACCCATGCTTCACATGATCATCGGTTCGGCCATACCATGCCCGAGGTCAGGGTGATTTTTGCCTTGGTTAGTTAATCCGCCGTTCCCATCGGTCCGATCAGACCGGCTATCATATAAGCGGACGCGTGGCCGAGCACAATGCCTTAGCTTAGTTTCAAACATTGTTCGGCTCGACCAAGGGGAGAGTTGGCTCTTGTTGGTTCAGACGTCGGTCAGCCTTTGAGGGTCGGTCTTAGGACTTGATTGTCGACCTATGAGGGTCGGTCTTTGGGGTCGGCCAGGTCTATGAGGACCGGTCTTACTACTTGGTTGTCAACCTATGAGGGTCTGTCCTCGAGGTCGGCCAGGTCTATGAGGACCGGTCTTACGACTTGGTTGTCGACCTATGACGGTCGGTCTTCGAGGTCGGCCAGGTCTATGAGGACCGGTCTTAAGACTCGGTTATCGACCTATGAGGGTCAGTCTTCGAGGTCCGCCAGGTCTATGAGGACCGGTCTTATGACTTGGTTGCCGACCTATGAGGGCCGATCTTTGAGGTCGGCCAGGTCTAAGAGGACCGGTCTTACGACTTGGTTGCCGACCTATGAGGGCCGGTCTTTGAGGTCGGCCAGGTCTATGAGGACCGGTCTTACGACTTGGTTGCCGACCTATGAGGGCCGGTCTTTGAGGTCGGCCAGGTCTATGAGGACCGGTCTTACGACTTTGATTTAGGAGCTTGTAAATACATTAAGTGGTGGAGAAAGACTTTATTTAATTGAATCAAACGTTGAGGCTGAAGCTGAATACAAGCATGCTCAATTACTGAAAAAATTTCTTCAAATTTTCAGAGTTCCAAGGTCTCGGTACCTTCTTGCCCCCCGGAGTCTGCAAGTGATACATCCCGGGGCGAATTTGCTTGGAGACTATGTACGAGCCTTTCCAATTTGGTGCTAACTTTCTTTGCTGCCTTGGCTAGGATGCGCTAAGCTTTCTGAGGATAAGGTCCCCTTGACGGAAGTGCCGCTCTTTTACTCTTGAGTTATAGTACTTTGCCATCCTCTGTTGGTATGCCGTGTTCTGGAGTAGTGCATTTTCTCGAACTTCGTCGAGGAAGTCCAGGTTGGCTCTCAGCCCATCTTCATAGGTCTTCTAATCGAAGTTGAGCACTCGGTATGATGATGCCATAATTTAGACCGGGGCGAGGGCTTCGGTCCCATAAGCGAGACGAAAAGGGCTCTCCCCTATTGGTGTTCTTACCGTCGTCCTATATGCCCATAGGACACTTGGGAGCTCTTCCACCCATCTTCCCTTGGCCTCATCTAACCTTCTCTTAATGCCGGTGAGTAATGTTCGGTTGGACACTTCTACTTGTCCATTTGCTTATGGATGAGCTATTGAGATGGGCCGAAAGTTAATGTAGAAGTGTTCGCAAAACTCTCGGAAGGCTGGGTTGTTGAATTACGTGCCATTATCTGTGATGAGCACTTTCGATAGTCCGAACCGGTAGATGACCTTATCTCGGAAGAATTTCTCCATGTTCTTCTTGGTGATGGTTGCAAGGGGCTCGGCCTCGACCCATTTAGTGAAGTAATCGATCGCCACTACTACGTACTTCCTGTTTCCCGATGCAGGGGTGAAATCTCCGAGAATATCCATTCCCCACATAGCAAAAGGGATTGGGCTCAGCATTGAGGTCAACTTTGTTGCTGGTCAGCTCGGGATTGGTGCAAACAGCTGGCACTTCTCGCACATCTTCACATACCTCAAGGCTTCTTCTTGCATTCTTGGCCAATAGAATCCTTGCCGAAGTATCTTGTATGCGAGAGCTCGGCCACCCATCTGACTCCCGCATATTCCCTCATGCACCTCGGCCAAGGCGTACTCGGCTCCCTTCGGTCCAAGACATCGAAGAAGAGGGGCCGATATTGCTCTTTTGTAGAGCACTCCGTCAATTATGATGTACTTGGCAGCTCGGATCTTGACCTTTCTTGCTTTGTCTCAGTTCTTCGGGAATAGGTCATTTTCCAAGTAGTTGATAATGGGGTCCAACCAGGTCGGCCCGTCCTCTTCAATGTGCTTTACGCTTTCTTCTTGCAAGGATGGCTTCTCCAAGATCTCTATGTACACTGATTGGCTTAGATATTGGAGGTCGACTTTGGCCAACTTTGATAAGGAGTCAGCCGCGGCATTCTCTTTACTCGGTATTCGAGTCATCTCAAAGTGCTCGAGTTCGAAAATTAGACCTCGTGCTCAACTCAGGTAGGCTATCATCCTTTCATCTTTCGCCTCATAGTCTCCATTGACCTGGTTGACCATGAGTTGGGAGTCTCCTCGGACCTTCAACCACTTTACGCCCATTGCCTTGCTGACTAGAAGTCCGGCTAGGAGGGCTTCGTACTCTGCCTCATTGTTCAAGGCGGGGAACTTGAACCTCAGGGCATATTGGATCAGAAATCCCTCGGGACTTACTAGGATCAGGTCGGCCCCGCTTCCTCCGAAATTGCTTGAGCCATCAACATTCATGGTCCAGGTCGGGTCAGATGTAGCCCCAGCCTCTTCTGCCATTTTTTCTTCCCCGACTTCAAGGTTGGGCCCTGTGCCTTCGACAATGAAGTCGGTAAGGGCTTGTCCTTTTATCGTCTTTCTTGGACGATAGCTTATATCGTACTCACTCAGCTCAATAGCCCAGGTGATCAGTCGTCCCGAAACGTCAGGTTTGTGTAATATCTTCTTGAGTGGCTGGTCGGTCAGTACCACGATCGGATGAGCTTGGAAGTACGGCCTTAGCTTCCTTGCGGCTGTAACAAGGGTGAATGCTACTTTCTCGAACCTGGAGTATCTTGTCTCGGCATCGACAAGAACGTGGCTAATGTAGTATATAGGTTTTTGAGTTTGACTTTCTTCCCTAAGCAACACCGCACTGATCGCTACAGGGGTAGCGGCTAAGTAAACTTAAAGCTCCTCTTTCGGCTCGGGTTGCCTCAGAAGAGGCGGGTTCTCCAAGTATTTCTTGAGCTCTTCAAAAGCTTGCTGGCATTCGTCCGACCATATAAAGTCCTTGGGGTTCCGGATATTCTTGAGGGCCTTAAAGAACGACAGACACTTGTCGCCCGACCTTGACATGAATCGTGCCAAAGCTGCCACTCGCCCGTTCAACCTTTGTACTTCTCAGATCGTCCTTAGAGGGATCATCTCTCGGATGGCCCTGATTTTTGCCAGATTAGCTTCAATGCCTCTGACAGAGACCATAAAGCCGAGGAACTTTCTCGAGGTCACGCCGAATGCAGACTTGGCGGGGTTCAGCTTCATTTAGTTCTTCCTCAATACGCCAAAGGCTTCTTCCAGGTCAGCCAAGTGGTGTTCGGCCTTCAAGGTCTTCACCAACATGTCATCCACGTAGACTTCCATGTTCCTTTCGATCTTCTAACGGAATATATAGTTCACGAGCCGCTGGTATGTCGGTCCGGCATTTTTTAATCCGAACGGCATGACCTTGTAGCAAAAATTTTCTTGGTCGGTTCGGAATGCCGTGTATAGCTCGTCCTCCTCATGCATCATGATTTGGTTGTAGCCGGAATATGCGTCCATGAAACTCAGCATCTCGTGACCGGCCGTGGCATCGATCAAGAGGTCGATCCGAGGTAGCAAGTATTCATCTTTTGGACAAGCCTTGTTGAGGTCGGTGTAGTCAACACACATTCTCCACTTCCCGTTCGGCTTGGGGACCATGACTACGTTAGCCAGCCAGGTCAGGAATTTTTCTTCTCGGATGAACCCTGATCGGCAGAGCTTCTCCACTTCTTCTTTGATTGCGATTTGTCGATCAAGGGCGTAGTTCCTTCTCTTCTGCCGGATTGGTTTTCGGCTTGGATCTATGTGGAGCCGGTGTTCAGCTATATGCCTGGGTATGCCTGACATGTCGGCAGCCGACCAGGCAAAGACATCGACGTTCGCCCTTAAGAAAATTCTGAGCTGATTCCTCTGATCTTCATTCAGCAATGATCCGAGCTGGACCACCTTTGCTGGGTCCTCATCGCTGAGGGGGAATCGGGTCAGGTCTTCTACGGGTCATCCTCTCCTCTCGATGAGCTCATCCCGCTGATCCTCGGGGAGGTGTTCGACGCACATTGCCATTCCTCGGACATTACCTCTGTTTTGCTTGACAAAAGTAGCATAGCACTCCCGTGCCTTCTTCTGGTCACCTCGGACTTCACCGATACCGTTCTCGGTGGGGAACTTCATCTTCAAGTGTGTCGAGGAGATAATGGCTTGGAGAGCGGTCAGTGAAGGGCGGCCCAGTATGGCATTGAAAGTCACTACCAACCGTACTACCATGAATTTAACCTAGATCGTCGCCTGGCATGGAGCTTGCCCGATCGTGACCAGCAGGTCGATTGAACCCTTAATGGTCGTGGCAGCTCCCGAGAACCCATGAAGTGAGGTACCCTCCGGCTTGAGCGCTTCGTCGTCGAAGCCAAATTGCCGATATGTGTCTAACGACATAAGGTCCACGGATGCGCCAGTATCGACCAATACTCGATGGACGGGTCTCTTTATAATTTCTACCTGCACCACTAAAGCATCGTCATGAGGCAAACTTATACCTTCGAGGTCGGCTTCGGTGAAGGAGATCGTCGCCGCTGGCTTGAGCTTGTTGGTGGGCATCTCGGTGACTCCGATAAACCGTGAGTTTGCCTTGGCCTTTCGAGTAGTCTCTTGTCCGGGCCCTCCGAGGATGGTGTATATGGGAGGTCCCTTGTCACTACTCGGCCCGGACCCATCCTCTTTCTTCTCAGCTCGGGCTTTATCTTCATCTCGCTCGATTCGCCTATTTTTGGGCCTCGGCTTGGTTCTTCTTTGATTGCGCTCTTCAGGTTGCCGACCCCCACGCTCTTCATGGCCTCCCTTGACATATCGCTTCAAGTGGCCCGCTTTTATCAGCTCTTCGATTTCTCTTTTCAACTGATAACAATCCTCGGTGTCGTAGCCAATGTCCTTGTGGAATTGACAATATTTGTTGGTATTCCGAGATGACCCCGCTTACATAGGTCGGGGCCGGCGGATGTACCCATCATCCTGTATTTGTATCAAAACCTCCTTGCGCGAGGTATTCAGCAGGGTATAATCGGGGCTCGTAGCTCCATCCGATCGCTCGGCTTGGTGATCCGTCTGGGCCGTTTATCTTCCTTGTGATCATTGGTTGTCGGCCTTTTCTTATCGGCTCGGCCTTCGTTTCCCTTCCGGGCCTGGAGAACCTCGGCCATATTTGCAAATTCATTACACCTCTCTAAGAGCTCGGCCAGGTTTTTGGTCGGCTTCCGGGCCAAGTCCTTGATGAGGTCCATATCGGCGAGCCCGTTGCTCATAGCCGTATGGGCCGTGGCCTCATCTAAAGCCTTGATGTCTAAGGATTCCTTGTTGAAGCGGGAGACGAATGCTCGGATCGACTCATCGGGCCTTTGCTTCACGCTGAGGAGGTTGACCGTTGTCTTCTTGTGTTTCATACTACTCTGGAAGCGCGTGACGAAGGCTCGACAGAGTTGAGCAAAGCTTGTTATGGAGTTCGGCGGCAACCAGGAGAACCATGAGGTCGCCAACCCTGGAGGGATGCAGGGAAAGCTCGACAAGAAATAATCTCGATTCCCCCGTACATGGTTATCATCGCATTAAAGTAGTTAATGTGATCCGTCGGGTCGGTCATCCCGTCATATCGGTCGAAGGGGGGAGGTTTGAACCCGGTGGATAGTGGCGCGGTCATGATCTCAGGAGGATAAGGGTGACGTCCGACCAGTGAATAGGCGTCCAGGGTCGCTTATTTCTTCAATCCCTCCACTTGCTCCGCTAAGTCTCGTACCCGCCTCTCCAGCTCGGTTTCAGGTGCTCAACCAATCGGCTCATCCACCCGGTACAAATTGTTTTACTCGCTCGGACTAGGTCGACCATTTGGCTCCTCAGCCCGAGGTCGGTAGGCTCGGTCATCCCGTTGTGGTCGGCCGTTCTGGTCAGCTCGGTCAGCACCATCCTTCCTTGTTCTTCTTTCCACCTAGAAGTTGGACCCACGGGGGCTCCCCTGTTGTTCTTCTCGGGGAGGCGAGCTTTGACGTCGGGGGGTATGACCAGATCCTTCTCCTTGTCTCGCAGCGCGTCTCCCATTAGGCTCGTTCCCTTGTTATCGGACTCCCCTCGGCTGCCCGTCCTCTCCGAGTCGTCCAGAAAATACCGACCTCCTCGCTACCGAGCCTGCTGGCTCAATTTCCTACCTATTCCCGGGCTTCGGCGATGCTCTTGCTCATCCCGTCAAGCGCCTCTGCTAAGGCGCAGAGGGGGAGTCTTCTGACCAGACGGGTGTGAGGACTCGGCTCGGCTAGGCTCGGCCCTACGCCGGCCACCATTTTGCTGCAAGTTTCTCTCTGCGCGGATCGGGGCTGGAGGGGGCGCGACCAGTGGTTGGCCCATCAGCCCGCCTCGGGCCATCTGGTTCATTAAGGTATGCAGCATCTCGTTGGTGTGGAGCATCTGCAGCTACAAGTCCATAACTTACCGATTATTTGTCGGGGTTTCGGGGTCCAAACTCTCCAGTAAGGGCGACGACGCTGGTAGGCCCAGCCAGCCCAAGTTTAGCTCGACCTGTACCCGGCCAGCCGCAGCTGTGGCTAACACACCTCCCCCATTCCCACCCTCTGGTGGGGGAATGGGATTGATCGTGGTGCCCGTGATGGGCTGCACACCCCCTGCCCGAGGGGGTCTTCTGTTCATCCCCTGCCGCAAGGCTTCAGGGGGCGGTGATCGCCTCGTCTGTCCAACGGGCTGTGGCTCATCCATACGGGAAGTCGAGCCATGCTGCCCTGATCTCGTGTGCACCATTATTATTGCTCTTGAAGTTGGTAGAAACGATGATGACCTGCTGATGTCGTTCCCATAGACGGCGCCAAATCTGTTGTGGGTGAAAACCTCCGATGCTCGGTTCGCCCATGGATGAGCCTGTAAAAACCAAGCGATGAGCACAAGAGAGCCGGTGTGGCTCCGGCCAAGGACTCTCCGACGCTCAAGTCAGGTCTCCAATGCAACAGCGTAACTGCGTAGTGAAAGCAAGATGATGAATGGTGCTCCATACCTGGGTATTTATAGAGTGAGGATGAGATGAGGCGGTTGGGAGAGTCCTAGTATGGTAGGAGTCCTTTTTTGGGAAGGCTCTCTCGTGTAGAGTGGAGTGGAGAGCTATTTTCGGGGCCGGGCTCTTATTAAGGCAAGAGTCGATGTAGAGTGTGATTTCGTATTGCGTTGGGATCGTGACTAGATTCTTATCCCGTGATTCTCGGGATGCGTTGACGTGGCCCCACGATCCCCGGTGGGGCGCTATGGTAGCTTCCGTGGAGGAGGGCTCGGCCTGGGAGGTCGGCTTAGGAGGCCGGCCTGGTCGGTTGGCTTTGGCAGTCACCTCGGCCTGGGAGGTCGGCCCGAGAGGTTGGTCTCGGCAGTCAGCT
This sequence comes from Telopea speciosissima, assembly GCF_018873765.1. Classification (NCBI taxonomy): domain Eukaryota; kingdom Viridiplantae; phylum Streptophyta; class Magnoliopsida; order Proteales; family Proteaceae; genus Telopea; species Telopea speciosissima. Next base: position 52,092,583 of record NC_057923.1, read on the forward strand.
CGGCCAGGAGTTTACGGCTGACCTGTGTGAGCTCGGCCTCAGCCATCGGCTAACTTGTGCGAGTCCGGCTCTATCAAGTGACTTATCGAAGATCGGGTCGGCCCGGTTTCCTGCTCGGCTTAATTCGGTTCTCAGACTGAGGTCAGGTCGGCCACATGGCAGCCTCTGATTGGTGGGGTGTTTTATGCCTCATCACAAACCAAGTAATTGGATCTGGATGCTCCCATATTCAACTACTCCCTTTCCTCATGGTCATGGGGCCATCTATCTAGCCAAGGCTTATATATAGTTGTTGTATAAGAACATATTTCTTATGGTAAAAGTTTTCCTTCATCATAAATGTACATCCATCAATGATTCCCAATATTCTCTTATTGAATGTCGATAATACTTTCACTGTTCCTTTATACCTTATGGACACCATCTGAAAGCGACGATCAAAGATTTCTCCCCTTACCATGGCTGAAAGAAAACTCCATCCATTCTTTATTCTATTGTAATATGATAGTTTATGTTACATACGTCTGTCAGAAAGACGGTATTGTGAGACTAAAAGCACTCAGATATGAGACCCTTGTGCTGACTTGGTCCCTTTTTAAGGGTTGACATCTGGCATTGCTTTGTTTCTACAAATAGGACAGGATCTTTTTCAACATAAATCTTTGATCTACAAACACCCACTACATAAGATATCAAAAAACAGGTTTTCTACAACAACAACAAAAAAAAATGGTTATTTTCAGCTAGAGATCTATAAGACTATATATTGTATCTCTACCCTTGATATTACTATTCATGGCTAATTGTGAGTTCTATCTTTTTAACATCATCAGTACTTGTGAGACTTCTTGGATCCTGTACAGTGTGTAGTAGCTGTCCTATTAAGTTGCTAGAGTGTTAATAGTGTGAAAAATTATCCATATTGTAAAAGCCAAAGAATGGAAAGTCATAGTAACTATAATTATAAGAATAGATCCATGACCCACCCACCCACCCACCCACCTTCCTTCAAATGCTTTCTTTCTTCCTTAACCTTTTTCATTACATTGGATGCCCTGTTGCAGAGAGAAAGCTGCTGTAAATGATTTACCAAAGCAATCTTTCATGGAAACAACAAAAAACAAAAAACAAAAACAGTTTTTTTACCAAATCATCCACAACCAATTGACCAACCAACAAAAAATTTCAAAATTAACATTGATGGGATGGAATAAATATCAATCTCGGGTCTATTCTGTTGATGAGAGAATGAAAATAGATTCCCAAGACACACTAAACATTTGGGTTTTTTTTTTTTTTTTCTGATCATATGTGCATGTTTGGCTATAGTGAAAACCCACAAGAATTGATCTAGCTTTGATGAACAAAGGGATTATAGCTCAACCCAAATACAGAGACAGAGTAAATGACAGAGGGAGGTCAGTCATTGAAGAAGATGCAGAGGACCATGGTGGCATTGAAATTCCAAGGAATTCCGATCGAAACCAACACTGCTATCACTCTTAGTCTCTTCCAGGATTAGAAATTCAGGGAGAGGATCTGGTGGAGGAAGAGGAGGAAAGTAATGGGTGTGGTAGATGGCAAGACGAGCTCTAGCAATGGCGAGGTCATGTTGTAGCTGAAGCATTCTGTTTTGTAAGATAGCAATGGCACCAATACAACCATAGACAGGGTCTCTAAGCCTCAGCTCTGCTTCATATGCTAAAGAATTCACGGTGTCAGCGCGCTGCTGCTCCGGCACTTCTGCGAGGATTTTGCTAACGTTGCTGGCCCCAAACACTTTATGGACCTTCGCAAATTTACGTGATTCGTCGGCCCTGAAATAGGGAGCGAAGATACAATTGGGATTGCATTTCCTTTTTAGGAACTTGCAGGCTGCACATGAAGAGGTTGATCTCAACTCACCCTTCATATGTTCGATCTCCTCCTGTCTTTTTCTTCAGTACCTCTTACCAGTCACCACTCACACTCACTACTCACCACTCACCGTTCAACTTTCTATCATATATTTGTACAACGAACTCCACTTGTACTTTTTTATTTTATCTTCTCCTCTTAGTTTAAGTGGTTAAATATTAAAAAGAATAAATTTAATTTACATCTGGCCTATTAGCTCAGTTGGTTAAAACGTCGTGTTAATAACACGAAGGTCGCAGGTTCGAAACCTGTATGGGCCATTAATTATTTTAGGTTTTTTTTTCCAATCAAGCTAACGGTGTTGGTTCGTAATCTCGGTAGCTACTTTTGATTTTCACATATTTACCGATACAAAATGAGATACATTGATATAACTATTATGAACCATGATTGTTATAGACTCTTTCTATAATTGGGCTAAGTCCGATGCTAGATCTTTTATTAATCAATGAGTTTGATATCAAGTTTTAATTGGTCGTAGCATTTGACACTCATTTTGTTGGAAGGGTAAACCTTAAGGTCCCTTGTTCATATATCAAGTTTGAGTCTAACCAGAGCTAACAAGAACTAAAATAAAACATTAAATAATACAAAACTACGTAGAGATTACATATTAATATTTGGACTAGGATGCATCCCAATATATGAGAGGCTATATAACTGGATTTGAATTTTATTTGACATGTGACTAATCCAACTCAAAAAAAAAAAATAATACCCAGTGGACAAGTCTCCCCCGCCACTGCAGGGTCTGGTGAGTGTAATAATGTATGCAGTCTTACTCCTACTTTTACAGAGAGACTGTTTCCAGACTCAAACCAATGACCATTTGGTGACAATGGAACAATTTTACCGTAACTAATCCAAACTATTTCCTAGATATCAAATGATCCTCCTCCATGTGGTAGAACCAAGTGGACCCTCCAGGACAACCTTCCATACTGCACAAACCAAAAATTACAGATTTTGATTTTTTTTTTTTTTTTTAATTAGTTAAATAAAAAAAAAACCCAAAAGGGCAATAAATATGAAAATGGAAGAAAAAGGAGAAAGAAAGAAAGAAAGAAAGAAAGCAAAATGATAATCTTAGGTTTTAGACAAGAGGTGGTGGAAGAATCTAAAGAATCCAAAGTAGAACCCACTTGAGAAGGAATAAGTGGTTGGGAGGTGAAGGATCAATGGGTGGTGTCTTTTTCAAATAGCATTGCAAAAAAGATAAGAGGTAAGGAAGAAGCAGACATGATTACAATGCCCTCAGTACTGCTGCCTCACCTCACATATAACACTTCCTTCCCCTTAAACAGAGAGATGGCTCCTCCTCTTGCTTTTTTGGTGACCTCACATTACACTTCCATTAAACAGAGATGGCTCTTGTTGCTTTCGGTGAATGTGTTAATGTGTAGTAGCCAATGGAATGTGCCCTAAACTGTAGCAGTAGTGTAACTTGACTTACGGTGGAACAGTACCAACTTTGGCGTTTCTGGTCTGTAGCCAATCCATCCCTTCTTCTTTCTTCTGTACAGTTATAGCTTTATTTGTTGAGACAACTGTGGCAGAGGTTTCCAAACCACCATTTATTAATTTGTTGGCCAAAGTTGATTGGAATGGGCCGTCCACATGTGCTTATCAAGGTGGCTCATAAGCGACCAGTAGCAGATGGATAGAATCACCCAGATCGGATTGGGCGATTTCGATTTTGAGACGATCCCATATCGGTGGATCAGTATGGACCAAGTGTTAAGGACTTGGTTAGCTTTTGAGGATGAGTTCTACCGGTGGACTTGGGTAGATTTCATCCTCAAAAGCTAGTCATTAAGGAGAAGGTGCCTAAGTACCTATTAACCCATTCAAATCTCCATTCATATCCGATGTGGAACTATTTTTCCGTTTACTGTATGAAATCCCAACACCAAAGATAAAAAAATTTACAAAAAAAAAAAAAAAAAACATTTTTAAACGAAAACTAGCAGTAAATATCTCCAATCTAGATCAATACAGGGTGATCTAGATCAGTATCGGCCAAGACCAATCCCATATTTGATATTGATTCCTAAAACACTGGATAGGATGACATGGTATTTCTGACGATTGGATAGATAGTTCTACGATTAGATTAGCCACATGTCAAATTTCAAAACTTAATTCAATCAAATACCTTTTTCTTATGTATTGACATGCATCCGTGTATTTTTGAGTTGTCCGTGTATGTTAATGTATCCTCTTGTAGTCTTTTGTTTTTTGTTTTTTCAACTTGTTGAGCTCTGTTTGCACTGAAACTCAAATAAAAATTAGGAAATAAAAGTCTACCTGTTTACAATTTTATTTTATTTTAATGAAAAAGAGAATATATTAACAAAGACTAAAACTGTACGTCATCGACCAGGAAATAGTTACGTCTATGGTTAGAAATAGCCTTAGAAGCTAAACTAAATAACAAAAAAATTACAGATTTATCCACAATCCCATCCCAAGTAGTTAAGTCCTATACAAAAGTATTTATGTGATAACATAAAGGTAGAATATGCCACGGCCAAGCCCCTTAATCTGGTTTAGGGATAAAATCAAGCACAACCTTAGTAGAAACTTGAATTTTCTTGAAACTGATCTGCATTGATGCTGCTTGCTCCACTCCCTTGAGAATAGCTGTCAGCTCCGGCTCCAAAACATGGTGCGTTGCCATATAATCTACGGCACCCAAAATTATATATATTACCCTATTGAAGGATAAAAAAACACCCAAGCAAAAGAGTCTACGGCTTGGTCAAATATTCCTGCACACAACAATATAGGATCATTAGAAAAAGGAAGAATAAGGCCCCTAATAGGAGGATTAATATGATTCCCCGTAGTCGAAGAAAGATCTTGATCTGTATTACAGGGATATAACTTAAGATTAAAAAAATCCGCCTATTAATCAATTCCATCGTTTTTACTGGAGCAATGTTATTTTTGCCAAATAGATTTGCCTGTTTACAAAATTTGAGTCTCATTAAATCAACTACATAGTAGAAACGTGGGTTGAGAAGTATTTTTATCTACTCCATTTATTGCCCGCTCCATTTCCCAGGTTCCTCTAATGAGGGGGGGTGGACCCCACCCAGGCAGTGTATTTGGGTAGAGGTAGGGTGGTCATTTCCGCCCCCCTCTATTAGAGGAACTTGGGGAAATGGACCTGCCCAGGAAATGAAGCAAAGGTCATTGGCAAAATATGCACTAATACATGTACTATTAAATCTGGGTTCTAGCACAATTGACTTTTGGGGTTGTATTGTAACACTCCAAATGTGGGTTTGGTGCCCAACATGATCCAAACAACTTTGTGATGTCACCTACACTCCATGTCTTCGTGACTGATTGTGATGCAACCTAATTTTTATCAAAACAATCATATTATTTTTGTGGTTTCAATCAAAACACAAATATATATCTTGTGATTTTGAGTTGTATCAGGAAAGTTGATTGATTTCTGGAAGGGTATTAAGCTATAATGCAGATTTTCCTTTTTGTTAATTTAATCATTACATCATCATGATTTTTGTCTCATTATGTTTTTTCTTTTCTTTTCTTTTCTTGGCATCCAAACATAGCCTTAGACTGTCACTACTTAAAGTCGTGCATGAGTCCTACATCATACGTTTGTCAGTAGAGATTTGATCCTTCCGATCTTAAAGATTCTGGAGCCTAAGATGTTTGCCCTTCGATTTGACCAAAAACCCACGGTGCATTTACTGATTTCAAGAACCAATTGAATGGCATTTGACCTAACCAATATGGTGCATTGGCGTTGTACAGGTCACTACGTTTCTCGGAACTCACAAGCCTTGAAGCGTCATTTATACATGCATATCTGCGTGATAAATCAAAGATGTGAGATAACCTAGAGGGGGGTGAATAGGTTATCACTAGTGAATTTTAAACCTTTTTCGATTTGTCTCCCAATTAAGTGTTTGAAACAAAATAGTAAACAGAAATAATGCGAAAATAGGAAGACACAAGATTTATAGTGGCTCGGCTAAACCTAGCCTACATCCACTCCTCTCAACCTTAAGAGAATTTCACTGGTAACTTTCTTTCAATACAGTAGGTGGGAAGAACACATTTACAATCTTTTTCACAGGATAAAAGGATCCAACACACTAATCTAAGTATAGTCTAGATTAATGTAAAAATGCTTTCTTAACTCAAAAGCATAAACTATTGAAAGATAAAAGGTAAGGATTACCTAGGCAAGGAATGTGTCATGTATTCCTTGCAAGTGAAGAATGATATGTATATAAATGCTCTATGTAATGCCTTCAACATAATAAAGCTTGAAATATGAGTTTGGAGTAGGTCTTTGATGTGTTGAAGTTCTCTTGAATGACGCTTGTAAGAGATGGCTAAACTTCAACAAAGAGAGCTTGAGATTGATGCTTGAATATAGCTCTCACTAGATTTGAAACTCACACAAACGAGTCTTCAATGGCTAGTACTTAGGGGGTTTCAAGTGTTGTATTTAGAGCTAAGAAGATGCTCTATTTATACAAAAAGTTTGGGTTAAGTTTGAGTCACAACGGATTAAAAATGGCTAGTTTTTAGTCAAATCGATCGACCACTTTGTGTGCTGATCGACCTCTTTAAGAGAGCCGTTGGAATCAAATTGCACCAACCGGTCGATCGCAGGTCGATCGGTTGGTGTTGGGAGACCGGTTCTCCAACTGGTACGTCCCACTTCAGCCTCTCTGACTGGCGGTTGATCTGTGTAAGGACCAATCGGTCGACCGATTCTGAAACCAGTTCACAGACAGGGTGTTTTCAGTGATTTTTCTCAGTGGGTACTTACACATATTAAACCTTATTAATACTATGACAATTATGGTATATAATCTAGTCTCCTAAGGTTTCTAAAATGCATGATGTATGCAATGCAATTTTCATTTAACATTATCATGCAGTACATTGTGTGTAAGTGGTGTGTGTCTACAGGGTTGAGTCTTCGATCTTGAGTTTCATATTGACATCTTCAAAGATATTCTTCAATCTTCAAAAGATCTTGATTAGATCTTCTTATTGAAGAAGCTTCGTATGGCTTTACAACATCCTTGATCATCCAAGTTCTTTGATTCTTTGGTTCTGAACTTCTTGGCTTCTTGACTTCTTGGCTTGATGTCCATTTTCAAACGGATTTGTTTGTTATCATCAAAATCAATGATTGGGGAGGGAAGTAATTACCCAACAATCTCTCCCTTTTTTATGATGACAAACCTTATGATTTAACAATAAAGCAATGGTATATATTTTTGAAAATTTCAAGACAAGAATACATCATCATAAGCATTAAGTATGTAAAATAAGCAAGAATCAATAAATTGCCATCGATTTTTAAATCATCTACTTTTTCCCCCTTTTGTCAATAGCAAAAAGGTAAGGGATGAAAAGAGCAACAATAAGCTCCCCCTGCAGAAAATATTAGTAGCTAAGTATGAGCATACGTAAGTAAGCTCCCCCTACAAGTATGCATTAAGGAAATAATAAAGCATGTTTACCAATATTTAAACCATAAGCATATAGAGTCAACCCAAAAGTAGGAGTGCAGGAATAAAAGTAGTGCATAGTCTAAGCTATTACAACCCAAAAGTTCCAAAGTTAACTTGTCAGAAAATTTAAGTTTTAAAGATTGAAGGTAAAAGGAGACTAAGCATCAAGAGCAGTAGGAATGTTGAAGTGTTGAGTGATTCGGCCAAGTTAAAGTATCATGGAGTTCATCTTGTCATCCATTGAGTCAAGCCGTTCAGTAGTTGTCTTCATGTAGTCCAGCATCATCTGGTGATCAGGAGCAGAGGATCCTTCTGAAGGGTTGTAGTCCTCATCATCACTCTCATCATAACCTTCTTCTTCAGTGCCAAATGCATTGGATTTTCTTCTGCGAGTCTCAGGAACAGGAACAACAGGAGGAACAATGGACAAGTTCATCTTCTTGATGGTTGTAGCATCAATGTCACATGGCTTATCTTCAGGAATCTCATTAGAACAGTCAATTTGGAAGTGATAGAAAATAGTAATAAGAGTCCTACCATAAGGAAGACTGTCTTGGGAAACTCTTTTGGAAGCAGTCTCCATGACCCTCATCATGAGATATGGAAGGCTAATTTGGTTTCCAGTAATCAAACACCAGGCAAGGTATGCCTCAAATGGTTTCACTGCATTCCTATGGCCTCCTTTGGGTAGAAGATTGTAGGAGTTGATGAGACACATCACCCTAGGAATATCTTGAAGTTGGACAGCCTTGACCTTTTGGGAGTTTCCATTATAATTTTGCATGATTTTGCCATAGACTTCAGCTTCATTCATGAAATCATCATAATTCTGTTTGGTCTTGAGATACTTGAACTCACCATAAGCCCTAATATTCAAAATATCTTCCAAATCTTCCATATTGAAAGAGATGGGAATGCCATTGACTAGAGATTTGATTCTCAAGTCTCCATCTTGGCCTTCAACTTCCAAGTTGCAATAAAAATACTTTACCAAAGCAGGATAATAGAAATTATTATGGTAAAGTGCAGAATCCCATCCAAGAAAAGTGTAGTATTCTGAGATATTATCAGTTTGGAGTTCTCCAGTCCTCACATGGCGTTCTTGGATCACTTTCCTTTCCAAATACTTGGGCCAAAACAGAGAGGCTTCAAGAGATGAGAAGAGAGACTCATTGTAAGCCCTAGTATTCCCTTTGTTTGCTGTAGTCTTTCTCTTCTTACTTGGAGCACCATCCTTTGGAGCCATTGATGGAGAAAAAGAGGCTTTTGAAGGAAGAGGATGAGATTGAAGTGAAATGGGGCAAAGAATCAAAGGGTTTTATAGAGGTGTCAATATGTTGAAGGATAATTTTGCCCTTTTGAGCAGTGTCACGAAGGAAATGGTGACGAATGTCGATGTGCTTAGCTCGGGAATGAAGAATTGGATTTTTGCTGAGATTTATAGCACTTGTGCTATCACACATGATTTTTGAGGTTTCAAAAGAAATACCATAATCAGTGAGAGTTTGGCGCATCCAGAGAATTTGAGCACAACACCTACCTGCTGCACTATATTCAACTTTAGTAGTAGAAAGTGCGACGCAGTTCTGTTTCTTACTGAACCATGAAACAAGACATGATCCAAGGAAGTGGCAAGTTCCACTTGTGCTCTTGCGATCAAGATGACAACCAGCAAAATCAGCGTCAGAAAAGCTAAGTAATTCAAAATTATTGTTCATAGGATACCATAATCCTACATTAACAGTGTTTTTCAAATATTTGAATATTCTTTTGACTGCACTAGCATGAGATTACATAGGGTTAGCTTGAAATCTAGCACATGCACAAACACTAAGCATAATGTCAGGTTTGCTTGCAGTTAAGTAGAGCAAACTGTCAATCATACCTTGATATCGAGTGGGATCAAAAGGAGTTCCATTCTCATCTTTTGATAAACTTATAGAAGTACTCATAGGAGTGCAAGAAGCTTTATGAGTATTTATATCAAATTTCTTCAATAATTCCTTAATATATTTAAACTGATTAATGAAAATTCTATTTTCAGTTTGTTTGATCTGAAGTCCTAAAAAGAAATTCAATTCACCCATTAAACTCATTTCAAATTTCTTTTTCATACAATTACTAAATTCAATGCATAGAGATTCATCAGTAGCCCCAAAAATGATGTCATCGACATAGATTTGAACAATGATTAAATGTGATCCTTTGTGTTTAACAAACAAAGTTGTGTCTACTTTACCAATAATATAATCACGCTCAATAAGAAATTTCCTTAATCTATCATACCAGGCTCTAGGTGCTTGTTTAAATCCATATAAAGTCTTCTTGAGTTTATAAACATGATTAGACAAAGTAGGGTTTTCAAATCCAGGAGATTGTGAAACAAAAACTTCTTCAGTTATAAAACCATTCAAGAATGCACTTTTTACATCCATTTGATAAAGTTTGAAGCTCTTATGACAAGCAAATGCTAACAACATTCTTATAACTTCTAATCTAGTTACAGAAGCATAAGTCTCATCAAAATCAATTCCTTCCTGCTGATTATAGCCTTGAGAGACTAGTCTTGTCTTGTTTCTCACAACAGTTCTATTTTCATCAAATTTATTTTTGAAAATCCATCTTGTTCCAATGATGGATTTATTTTTAGGTTTTGAAACAAGTTCCCAAACATCATTTTTTTCGAATTGATGTAATTCCTCTTGCATAGCCAGAATCCAATCATTATCTAGCAGTGCTTCCTTTATGTTCTTAGGTTCAATCATAGACAAGAAAGCAGCAAAGTCACAAGTATTTTGGATTTTAGATCTAGTTTGAATACCTTTCTCAATATTCTCAATTATTTGGTCCAAGGGGTGATGCCTTACAGGTCTTATGTCTTTAGGAAGTCCAGTTGACTCTTCCAAAGAGGTATCTTTGATGGAATCATCTAGAGAGATGGTCTCAACTCTCTTTTTAATCTTGGATAATGTATCCTCATCATCATCAAACAATGGTTTATATTTGTCTTTGGAAAGTGAAACATCAAATTTGACATTCATGGATTCTTCCACAATTAAGGTCTTTTTATTAAATACTCTATAGGCTTTGCTGTTGCCAGAGTATCTAAGAAAAATACCTTCATTAGATTTTTCTTCACATTTTCCTTTGGGATCTTTGGTATTCAAGACAAAGCATTTACATCCAAAAATTTGAAAGTAGTCAACCTTGGGTTTCTTTTCAAAATACAATTCATATGGAGTTTTAGACAAAATCCTTCGGATTAAAACACGATTCAAAACATAGTAAGCAGTGTTTACCGCTTCAGCCCAAAAATATTTTGGTAAAGAATATTCACTAAGCATGGTCCGGGCAGTCTCTTGAAGAGATCTATTTTTCCTTTCAACAACCCCATTAGATTGAGGAGTTCTAGGAGCTGAGATGTTGTGTGTGATACCTTCATCATCACAGAATTTTTTAAATTGGTTTGAGTTGTCAAACTCACCACCATGATCACTTCTTATAGTGGTGACCAAATATCCCTTTTGATTTTGTATCTTCTTGCATAATGTTGCAAATTCATTGAAAGCATCATTTTTGTGTCTAAGAAACAAGGTCCAAGTATATCTAGAATAGTCATCAACAATCACAAATGTATATACTTTACCACTCAAGCTTGGAGTAGGAATAAAATCAAACAAGTCTAAATGAAGTAATTCAAGTGGTCTATTTGTAGATACAATATTCTTAGATTTATGAGAAACTCTTGCTTGTTTGCCTTTTTAACAAGCATCACAAAAATAGTTTTTGTCAAATTTGAGTTTAGGCAACTTTCTAACAAGATCTTTTGATGCAATGGATTCTATCAACTTCACATTTATATGACCAAGCTTTCTATGCCAAATATTTAATTCTTCATGCGAAATCAAGCATGTAACACTAGGACTAGCTTCATCAATAATACAAGTATATATATTGTTATTTCTAGTTCCTTTTAATATGATTTCATCATTAGCAGAAGCATTAAAGTTTATTTTAAATCCGGTACTACAAAGTTGACTTATATTAAGTAAATTGTAAGCAAGTTTGTTTATCAAACAAACATTTGAAATAGTAGTACCTCCAATATTTATGTTTTCGATTCCAATAATTTTTCCTTTGCCATTATCTCCAAAAGTTACCCATCCATCATCATATTTTCTTAGTTTTGTAAAAAACTTTTCATTTGATGTCATATACTTGGAGCATCCACCATCAATGTACCATTCAATCTTATCTTTGCTCTTCAAGCATACCTACAAAATAAGATTCAAATATACATTGGCTCCCACATTCTTATGGGTCCATTGTGTTTAGGATCAAGGGTTCCTCTGGGCACCCATACTCTCTTAGTAGAGTAGTTCATGGAATAAAGGTTCCTTAGGGATTGTCCATAGCTACTTGAGGATGATCTGGATTGTGTTGTAAATTTTTGAGTTTTTGATTTTTGATATCTAGAATAGATATTCAAGGGAGATGGTGTCCTCTTTTGGCTATCAAAAGACTTTTGAGATCTCCTTCTTCTTTGAGGAATATATGATTTATAATATCTTGGGTAGTAAGGCTTGTATGACCTATGGTTTGGGTGAGGTCTATAGTTTCTTTCCATAAAATATGGAGCTTGTGGTCTATAGTATTGCCTTTGTGGCTCTTGGGGAACAAATTCCCTTTGTGACCTATACCTTTTGTGATAAGTATATTGGAAGGCATGATTTTTTTGTTTTCCATGATTTTGTTTTCTTCTTTAGTTTCTAGAAGAGGGTACTTGAGAATTTGAAGTTTGATCTTGGCTTACTTCTTTTGGATGTACCATCTTACTCTTTCCTTTGGCTTATTGTGGGATTCTCCCATCATAGCCTAGACCTTCCTTATCAAGAGAGATCTTTTATGGTGTACCAAGAAGAGCATCTAAGGACTTTTGTCCTTTAGTAAAGGTGAGCAAGGCCGACTTCAATTTTCCTTTTATTCTTCAAGCTTAACAATATAATCATGTAGCCTATCTACCTTATTGTGAAGATTAATAACTTCTTTTTCTAATGTAGAGTTGGAAGCCTCAAGCTTTTGGCTTGCCTCATAGAGAGCTTCAAAGTCTCTTTCTATATCATCTTCATCTATATCATTTGTATCAATATCATCAATTGAATTACTATTTGAACTAAAAAAGTCAGAATTTACATCTAATTCATTTTCTCTTTCATGAGCCATTAGTGCTAGGTTTGTGGTTTCTTCTTCGGATTGATCTTCTTCTTGTTCTTCATCCGAATCTCATGATATTTCAGTGGCATAGGCTTTCTTCTTATCTTGACCCTTTGGACACTTAGTTTTGAAGTGACCAGGCTTTCTGCATTCATAACAAACTATATCTTTTCTGTTAAAAAAAGAAGGTTTATCCTTAAAGATGTATTTACCTTTGTTCTCTCTTGATGTCTGTCCTTTGTTGAAGAACTTTCTTCCTTTCCTTATGAGGAATTCTAGAAAGTTCTTGGTGATTAGAGACATCTCTTTTTCTAATATACTTAGATTTTCATCTTCATCGCTTTCATCATCAGAAGAGTTTGCAGCTTTAAGTGCAATAGTCTTTTTCCTTGGCTCTTTCGTCTCTGTCCACTTGCCATCTTCATTTGACTCAACTTCATGAGTTATGAGAGATCCCATAAGCTCATCCATACTGACCATGTTTAGATTTTTTTATTCTTTTATTGCCGTAACCTTTGGTCTCCATTTGGGAGGAAGTGACCTGAGAATCTTTCACACATTTTCAAACTTCATGTAGGTCTTCCCTAAGCCCTTCAACTTGTTTATGATGTAAGTAAATCTCAAAAACATATCAGCAATAGTTTCATTTTTTAACATCTTGAATAATTCATATTCAGTGACAAGCTTATCAATTTTTTATTCTTTTACTTGTGTTGTTCCTTCATATGAAACAACAAGAGTATCCCAAATTTCTTTAGCAGACTCACACATAGCTATTTTATCAAATTCAAATTCGCTTAATGCATATTACAAAAAGGTAATAGCTTTAAAGTTGTGTTGAAATTTATCCTTTTCAACTGGAGATAATTTGTCAATGGTTTTGGGTACATTCTCATCACCAGCCTTCTTGGTGAAAGTATATGATCAATTTTCAATGACATGTCAGATATCTAAGTTGTGTGCACATGTGAAGCTCTTAAATTTAATTCTCCAATATGCAAAATTATCACCATTAAACAGTGGAGGTCTGGAGACATTTAGTCCCTCGAGTGCGTTGTGGTGTGATGCCATGGATCTTTAGTCTCTGTGTATTGAGCTCCCGCTCTGATACCAATTAGGAGATAACCTAGAGGGGGTGAATAGGTTATCACTAGTGAATTTTAAAAATTTTTCGATTTGTCTCCCAATTAAGTGTTTGAAACAAAATAGTAAACAGAAATAATGCAGAACTAGGAAGACACAAGATTTATAGTGGTTCGGCTAAACCTAGCCTACATCCACTCCTCTTAACCTTGAGAGAATTCCACTAGTAACTTTCTTTCAGTGCAGTAGGTGGGAAGAACACATTTACAATCTTTTTCACAAGATAAGAGAATCCTAACTCTTTTTCACAGGAGAAGAGGATCCAACACACTAATCTAAGTACAGTCTAGATTAATGTAAAAATGCTTTCTTAACTCAAAAGCATAAACTATTGAAAGATAAAAGGTAAGGATTACCTAGGCAAGGAATGTGTCATGTATTCCTTGCAAGTGAAGAATGATATGTATATGAATGCTCTATGTAATACCTTCAACATAATAAAGCTTGAAATATGAATTTGGAGAAGGTCTTTGATGTGTTGAAGTTCTCTTGAATGAGGCTTGTAAGAGATGACTAAACTTTTAACAAAGAGAACTTGAGATTGATGCTTGAATATAGCTCTCACTAGATTTGAAACTCACACAAACGAGTCTTCAGTGGCTAGTACTTGGAGGGTTTCAAGTGTTGTATTTAAATCTAAGAAGATGCCCTATTCATACAAAAAGTTTAGGTTAAGTTTGAGTCACAACGGATTAAAAATGGCTAGTTTTTAGTCAAATCGGTCGACCACTTTGTGTGCCGATCGACCTCTTTAAGAGAGTCGTTGCAAAATATAGCCGTTGAAATCAAATTGCACCAACCGGTTGATCGCAGGTCGATCGGTTGTGGAACCAGTTGGTGTTGGGCGACCGATTCCCTAACTGGTACGTCCCACTTCAGCCTCTGTGACTGACGGTCGATCTGTGTAAGGACCAATCGATCAACCGATTCTGAAATCAGTTCACCGACAAAATATTTTCAGTGATTTTTCTCAATGGGTACTTACACATATTAAACCCTATTAATACTAAGGCCATTATGGTATATAATCTAGCCTCTGCCTCCTAAGGTTTCTAAAATACATGATGTATGCAATGCAATTTTCATTTAATGTTGTCATGCAATGCATTGTGTGTAAGTGGTGTGTGTCTACAGGGTTGAGTCTTCGATCTTGAGCTTCATATTAACATCTTCAAAGATGTTCTTCAATCTTCAAAAGATCTTGATTAGATCTTCTTATTGAAGAAGCTTCGTATGGCTTTATAGCATCCTTGATCATCCAAGTTCTTTGATTCTTTGGTTCTAGGCTTCTTGGCTTCTTGACTTCTTGGCTTGATGTCCATTTTCAAATGGATTTGTTTGTTATCATCAAAACCAATTATTGGGGAGGGAAGTGATAACCCAAAAGATTGACTAATGGAATCTCAAAATTATAAAATAAACCTAATACGATGTAGAGAAGAATGAAAATCGCAAACACAATCAAATAATGCACGCAAAAATTTACGTGGTTCAACAAGGTTGCCTACGTCCACGGTGAGATGAGATCTGTTTCACTATCAATGGAGAATAGGGTTACAGTCGCTCGCTCCTCACACCTCTCTCAGATTTTTCAAAGTAGAGAAAGAACTCTCGCTATAGATTTATAGCGAAAACCCTATACAAGAAATTTATCGAAATACCCATATAGTCCTTAACAAAAATAACCCTTATTTTCGGGCCTCGGAGGCTCCACACAGCAGTCCATCATCAGAAATCAAGACACCCAAACCTTAATAGAAATTACCCTTGTTTTCAGGCCTCGTTGGTTACCGATGTGCTTTTTTCACTGCCCAATGAGAACCCATGCGCTGGAATTGACGTAGCCTACAATCTACACTCCATAAAATCGACATATAAGCTTGCGTGGCTCATCGTGAGCCGTTCATTTTGAAATTAACCAACTTCTTTAAATTCCAATAGGACCCGTACATTTTCTCAAAATTACACTTGACCCCCTCTTCATTTTTGCATTTACTTTTTTTCCCTTCTGGTTATATATAATTTATTTAAAAGGTCTCCGCAGGAAAAACACTTCCAGTAGCTCCTTAAAAGTTTCTAAGGCATTGAGTGCCTTGTGAGCCAAGCATAGCCCGACATAGCCAGCCACGAGCGGGGGGCCCATGCCCCTCGCTACTACTACTATAGGCCTGGCCCTTGGTAGCTGATTACCCGCCAGGTCTTGTGTTACCAATGGGCCATGCACCGTTGGAGCCTTGTGTTGACGCCCTTACGCTTGCAGATTGGTTGCCCATCCAAGCACTGTGGCCTCTGCCCAGCTACTACTCCTAATCTCTCTATAGGCCATGTGGCCTTGATTCTTGCCACATCATACCAAGAAACATTGCTTTGATGCTATATTAGCAGCCCACTTAAGCCCCTAGTGTCCCCCCACAGCGCAAGCCATTCGTGCATGCAATCTCAAACAACCTAGCCATTACCAAATACCTCAAAACACATTAGCCACATACATACTAAATGCATCAATGTGCACCACAGCATGCTGCCTATCATACCAAGGCCATGAAAATGTCCGTAGGGCATGAAAACACACCAATCTCACTGTGCACAAGCAGATTCACCTCGAAAGCATCTAGAACACCTCCAAAGCTATCTAAAACATTCAAAGTTTCAGAAACCCAATCCACCATAACACTTGCTTAAGTATAGATGATACCATTTAAGCCAACAAAAAAAAACTCCTATATCATTTGTGTCTTTCCCCCAAAAATGTTAAATGCCAAAACAATTTATATAAATGAAAAGAGTTTACAAATTACAGAGATAGTGTAATCAAATACTTGAGAGGATATATGATTGAATTCAAGTCTAAAATTTGAAAAATTACAAGTCTAAATTTCCTAAACATCTGATAGCCATAATTGAGACATTAGACTTCTATATGGGAGAACTAGAGAGAACACTTACACACACAACCTTACCTAAATTGCTGAGCTTTTGCCAAAAGAAAATGAAAGAAAATATACAATAAATATGTTGGTACAAAAAATTTGTAATAAAATGTTTTTTTTTCTTCTTTTTATATGGTTTTTACCATAAAAACAAGTAAAGGAACTAAAAAAAATAATGAAATTCAGGCTAATTTGGTTTGTTAGGTTAATGGAAGGGAGGAGGGAGGAGGGCGGTGGGAGGGGTGAGAGCGGGTTTGGTGTTTTCAAGTTTTTATGTTTCCTATTATAGACACATGCATATATAAATCTTGCAGGGTAAGGTCTATACCATCTCTATCAATGTGCCAGACCCAGATTTTGAGGATGGATATAATGCAAATCTCCTTCTTGCATATTGGGAGAAGTGATTGTTTATAGATTTCATTTCTTGCAATATGTAGTTATTACTATCAAACAACATGTTTATGGATGCCTGAACCCACATGGAAAATCCAATTGATTCAATATCATTACTCTTCCATGTACATACAATGCAAGCTTCCGTAACCATGAGTCGTGGCTTGTTTTTAAAAATCTATTTATGCCCAACACTGATTTTTTTTTTTTTTTTCTTCTATGAAATTCAGGCTAATTTGGTTTGTTAGATTAATGGAAGGGAGGAGGGAGGAGGGAGGAGGGAGAAGGGAGGGGTGAGAGCGGGTTTGGTGTTTTCAAGTTTTTATGTTTCCTACTATAGACACATGCATATATAAATCTTGCAAGGTAAGGTCTATACCATCTCTATCAATGTGCCAGGCCCAGATTTTGAGGATGGATATAATGCAAATCTCCTTCTTGCATATTGGGAGAAGTGATTGTTTATAGATTTCATTTCTTGCAATATGTAGTTATTACTATCAAACAACATGTTTATGGATGCCTGAACCCACATGAAAAATCCAATTGATTCAATATCATTACTCTTCCATGTACATACAATGCAAGCTTCCGTAACCATGAGTCGTGGCCTGTTTTTAAAAATCTATTTGTGCCCAACACTGATTTTTTTTTTTTTTTTTTTCTATGTTGTCCACTCTTCTATGGCTTTAACACTTTTTTTTTTATCATATGGATCACACATGGTATGCTACCTATGATCCATTGGGCTTCAGTTTTTTTTTTATCTCCAATGTAGCCCTACAAATTCTTCTATGGTTGTTGGCTGATTCCTTGGGCATTATTGATTTGCATTTTCATGCCTCTTTGATTTAGTTGTTGGTTTTGATTTTTATTTTTTTTTATAATGGCTTACTTAGTGTACCTCATCCACTTGCTTATCATTATTTGGCAATTTACCTCTTACGTACACTTTAATATTTATTATTTTTTTGAAAACTTGTCATTCGTTTCTCTTATTTTCTTTTGTCTTGATTGGCAAAGTATCCAACCATCCACTTGAGTTTGTTACCTCTTTTGTCTCTGATACCAGTGTGAAATCCGCCTCTAAAGCAGGTCTAATTTGAGCCGGTGTAATACCTGGTTCAAGTTGAACTACTATATACCCCTGCAATGTGGGCATTGTCTGTCAAAGAAATGGATCTATCTACTTTTTAGCAAAACAATAGGTAAAAAATATTTGTCTTGTATTTAAAATAAGGTTTGGGGTATTATGTAATTAAGGGTTTTGGGGGGTACACATTCGAATGCTCATACTTATACAGGTATACCACACGGTCCTTGATAGACTTAATGTAAATACTTATGTTTATAGTTTCTTTCCGCTATTGGAACTCTATATTTTTATGCTTGGTAACTGTGCTGCACAGAGCTTCCTGGCTAGGTTGGGTGCGAGATCGCATCGATTCATGCTACGCCTGGGCTGTCCAAGGCGGGGTGTGACAACTTGGTATCAGAGCTTAAATAGAAATCATTCAAAAAAATATTAACAAGTACGGCCTATCCCATCAGGTCCTCCTAAGAGAAAACGCATAAATCACAGACACAAGACCCGTTATGCTCCTCGGGCTCTTGGTTTGTGAAGTCTTCAAAAGCATCATCCACGAACTCGCTATCAGGTAGTTTGTCACCTGCACAATCATCTAAAAAGAGGGTTTCCACGACTGTGAGTTCAAACTGAGACCAATGAGGGAAAAAACACATGGCATACAAATGATGCATGAAACATATATTATTTAATATTAATCATATTATATGATGCATGTTCGATTCTATTTTTATATATCCACCTAACAAACAGACTAAGTCATTGGTTTGAACTACGGTATCAACTCGAGAAGTACTTTGGGTCACT